>NC_090402.1:22464307-23064307 GCF_036365525.1 Heterodontus francisci
AAGGCAGAAGGAAGAGGCCAGTGTTCTTACATCTTCTCCAAGCCTTCCATCAATTTTATTTAAATGCAAAGCCAAAGGAAACTGAAAAACAAAGCTTCTCCTGATGCTAAACCGCTCAATTTACTGACAGGCAAATGGCTTCATGCTGCCACTTAATCTCATTTCTTGCATAATGCCCTCTAATTAGCATATCAAAGTGAATTAATACTTCTAGGGCATTAGCAATGGGAAAAGCTGCTCTAGGCTCACAATGGCAGTTAGCAGCGAGCCAAGAAGTCCTAAAAACCCAACACTCACTTTGCATTGCAAAATCATTCATTCTGTTTACTCAATCCAAACACTTTCATTAAACAAGTATCCAGGACACTGATCTGAACAAAACAGAAAGACTCAAATTTTATTTAGACGCACAGCCTACTTCAGCTTTGATTAAAAATATTTGCAAACCAAATCAGGAATATAAATAGAAAAACAAAGTAATATTGACATGTAAACATGTTACTTTAAAAATATAAAGACCACATAACCATATTATAAAAGATTACATGGCAGCTAGAATTGTGCCAATCGATTAGTTTGGCAAATCAAACATTCTGTTGATTACTGGAACAATTAATCACATTTCTGGATGCATTCATTCATCATAAAAATGGTACATCTTCTTGGCTGCATGAAGATTGAACGTCTTGCACAGCAATGTGTTAACATCACGTGGAATGAACCCCAGCTCATTTGGACTTCATTTCTCAGCCAATCCATATGCTAATTGCCAGACCAACAGCAAAAGACCTAAAATACATTCCAATGTTTGTTTTGTTGGGGCAATTAGGGCTGCAACAAAACTATTATTGGTGATTTCAAAGCTTTGAACATTTTGAATACCAAAGCTTTTGATGTCCCGAGTCTGAGATAGCAATATTTATCTAGAGGAGCATGATCAAGGCCAATAGAACATAGATTAAAACAGTAATGATGCGTCAGACTTGACATATGAGCTTTGAATGTGTGTTAAATAAACAGAACATTGAATCCTGATACAGCCCTAAACACAACATTTAGTGTGCTCTATAGAAGAGGATCAGAGTGACCAGATTAAG
Source organism: Heterodontus francisci (assembly GCF_036365525.1). Classification (NCBI taxonomy): domain Eukaryota; kingdom Metazoa; phylum Chordata; class Chondrichthyes; order Heterodontiformes; family Heterodontidae; genus Heterodontus; species Heterodontus francisci. The sequence goes on from NC_090402.1 coordinate 22,465,405, forward strand.
TATATCTACCATATTCAATGCCAAATGCTTTTCACTAATAGCAAAAGATGAACAAAACAATCAGATTTTCTTGATCTTCTGAATTCTTGGTTGTCTTTTTTTCCTCTGCAGAAGTACAGGCTTCTGCATTTATTCTTCTTTACATGGGAACCCAGTCTGCAAATATCACATTATTTTCAGATCAACAACATTACTGACCAGTAGTGAAAGCATAAAGAAGTTCTGAACATTTATTTCAGATCACACTTAAATAATTGAGAGAATCATCCACAAATTCACTTTTGCAACAGACAGTCAAAATAATAAAGTAATAGCCTGTTTTAAAAATATCACACTCAATATACAGACTAGATGGAATATAATGCAAATGGAACATTACATGGGAACAAGGAAAACATGCAACTTCATATTCTCACCAAATAGAAAACATCCAAGAACTTTTTTAATGCAGCGGGTGGCAATGACCTGGAACTTGCTGCCCACAAGGGCGGTGGAAGCGGAGACAATCAATGACTTTTAAGTTGGAGGGCCACTTGAGAAAAATAGACTTACATGGCTAGGGGATCAAGCCGGGAAATGGGACTGACTGCATAGCTCCGTGGAGAGCTGGCATGGACACAATGGGCTGAATGGCCTCCTTCTGTGCTGTAAATGACTCAATGACTAAATACAAAAACTGTTGGCACCAAGTACTTTAACACATCCACACAGAATGGCTCAATGACTTGTCAATTAACTAAACAGTAAGCAATTACTCCATTGCAAACTGATTCATTGGCATTGCAATATCAGGAACTATTTAAATTTCAGCATCTTCAATCAACCGTTTAACAATTACGTATCATTGTATTCAAAGATTCTCACACCCTAAACTTAAACACAATCCCAACCTAAATTACTAAAATGACTGTCAAACAAGGAGATATTTCCATGAACAAATTTGATGGGACTGGCTAAATTATTTAGATGACCAAACAAAATGATTCTTGAATGTATCCAATAGATAAGACACTAAATATTCTGAGAACATTAAAACCTTTTTGGTTATATTTAATGCAATCCAGATATCCTAACAAAATTACAAGTACAACAGGCATTTCCTGAATTCAAAAGGAGGAAAAAAAGAGAAGCATTTATCTGTTCGACACTGTGTTTCCAATTTACTTAATCATTTCAAATTGTGACGCCCACCATGAACCAGGTAGGTACAAAAGCTGATTTTCCCTATGGTCAATTTTATTTAACATCTGCAGTACAATTCTGGAAGTTATTTTGTAAATCCAGAAAAAATTTACATTTATCAATCATTATATTCAGTCTTGCAGTATATGTTGTCATCAAACTATTTACTGATTTGCCAGTGGTCTTCGCTAACCATTTCAACAACAACAAATTGATAGGTGCAAAATGTAGACTTCTTTGCAACCTTAAATCTCTCAGTTCTTACATGGCAAGAAGTTAACTTGTGTTGTAAAGATGACAAGTCACCCTCAATAAAACAATTTCATCTATTCCAAACAAGTGACCACAACGCAGAGAAAAGTAGATTAATCCATCAGCTAGCTTGAATGAACAAGCAAGCTTGGTAAAGCAATAAAAGTGAGCACAGACAGAAGCTAAAAATTTATATTAAATATTGACATAAATTATTTACCAAATTCATACTTAAAAGACATGAATGGTTTATTGAACTACAGCCAGCATGACAAGAGGTCAGCATCTAATGCGTGAAAGTAGGCTTTGGCAGAGATGTGTTATTTCAACTATGTTGATCATCTTGGTAAGACCATGGCATAAAAGTAGATTTCTGTGAAAACAAACACAGCATTCTTCTCATAGTGTAAATTCACAGCATCAAATGGGACGGTAACCCAAATAAATCTCTCAAATAATAGAAACGTAAAATTGGTTGCTTAGTAAAAGACTCAGCTAGATCAGGAAGAGTAGTCCATCTACAAATTGTCTGCATATCAGACAATGTTAACATGGCCTTTAGAGCTTTTTCTAAAAGTTTACCAAAAAATATCTGCCTCAAGTCCCATAGAAACTATTATAGTTCTGCAGCTCTCGACAAAAAATGAGTCAATGCCTGGCATCTGTAGATATGAATTTAGATTATAGTAAGTTTCTAATATTCTAATACTCTTTACCAAGTGCCAATTATTCCTGAGTTTGTACTTACTGCCCTAATACAAACACGTCTGGTTATAAGAAACACCAGAGTATGCCCTGAGTGCCATATTGAAAAACAGCAGGATCCCATTGCATTTGAAAATATTAATTCTAACAATCTAATACAGAACTTGGAGAGCTAAGTTATTCTTGCAAATCAGTGTTGACTGTGTCAAGGAAATGAGAGAGATTATATAACAATGAAGAGTGTTTTTCATTACTAGTGTTATTGAACTATCTGTTGGTTCCTCAGAATAATCAATTTAATCTGTAATGACATAAATCTTTAAATCATTATTTTAATGTTACAGGTTCTGTTTTCCTTTTTCATTAACTTGTACAGTCAATCAAAATTTTAAGAAATGATAGATTAAACCAACCTATACAAAAGACCCAACATCAAAAATCCTCTGGAAAAAAATATTAAAAGTTCAATCTAGAAGGCAGGCTCATTTATCCACATTATATAGCAATTATAACGTAAAACAGCATCCGCCTCGTCAAGAGCTAAAATACACACCAAGGAAAGAATTATTTCCTAACATTACTATATTTGTATTGAACACCAGGTCTTATTTTATCAATGTAAAATATAGGATGAAGACACAAATCTATGTAATCATGTTGAAGCTTACATGTTACCATAGAATACAAGAAACTAACAAAAAGTCACAAAATAACATGGGAGAACAAGGTTTAAAGACAACAGTGATCATTTTCTTCTCTCTTAAGGCATAAAGAATTCAACAACCAGCCAAGCAGCCCTTTTACTCCCCCTGCGGACACCTCCTGCAGCCTAGGAGTTCATTAAGTTTTATGATCTTCCTCAAGTCTGTTCCGCTTATAAGCCTCACAATGGCTACAAATCTGATGAACTATCTAGTACACCATTAGGCAGCTTCAGCAAATGAATGTCATTTACTTTTTTTCAGTCAAGTTGGCAGTCTATCTTAAAAGTTTATTTGACACCTGTCCATATATTTTTTTCAGTGCAAGTTATCCCGTAGTTTTACCTTTAACAGACAAGCTACCTAGATTATAGCTGGATAAAGTAGCTCACACCATTTCACATTGAAAAAAAGGACTGGCCTATTTTATGATCCAAGAACATAACAATATGGAGCAAAAGCACAAAAGTTAACTTTAAGCCTGCTTAATATTAAAGATACTTTTAAATGTTGTGGATTAAAAGAAACCTGACTTTCAGATTAACAAAAACAAAATCCAACACATCGTTCTACTTTTATATTCTATATAAAGGAATAAAGATGACAAAACTACAAAGCTATAGATTTACTTATGGCCTAAATTGCTTTGATATACTCATAGTAAAAAAGTACTAAAAATGCATCACTCAAAGAATCACAACAAGGGAAACCTTCACAATGTTTTCATTTTAAAGAAAACATTAAGTAAGGAATATGCCAAACTGCTATTACTCACATTTCTAGTTTCCTAAAGAACATTTCAACAAATTCTATAGGGACCATTAGAAGTACAATGTTGCATGAATACTACAATCTAATTTCAAAGACACTAATCTTTCTGTATTGGTGGTGTTGACACTGATGGAGCCCAACATACCCGTAAACTGCTTCTGTGAAATACAAGTTCATTGTTATCAAGGCCAGTACAGGGTACAAGTATGGTAATGAGGGATAACATGATCTGATGGGGTATGGTGATACCAAAAGAAATTCTACAATAATCAAACCTGTCAATTAAACAGAGGTTTATGTCTGCACAAGAAAGAAATTTTCCCGTCATGGAAGCAGCAGGAAAGACTCATCAAACTGCACCCTGCTGACATCTTGTACGAATCTAAACTTTTAGTGCATTCCAAAAAAAATCTGTTTTTGTCCATTACTGAAGAAAGCAGATAAAGTGTTTTGGGAAGGCGTGTCTAATAACATCCTTCATTTAAAACAACCCGAGTTTTAAATACAGCACATACTGATACATTAAAAATACTAACCACTGCCATAAAAAGCCAGTCTGAAATACTTCCATTAAACAATTTATTTCTGTTGCAAGAGAACACAGATTTCCATAGTTTTTTTTTATCAGTTGTTCAAACTGGTAACTGATAAAAATGTGATCCATGAAGAATATAAAAGACCTTCAAGAGGAGTGGGGGGATTACTGCCTTTATGAAAAAGCCTGCTACCTTGTGGTAAAGTGAAGGAATGCATACAATCTGCTTGACTTTTTAAGTCTAGTAAAATCAGATATCCTCGTTTTTGATTAGACTTTCTACGTACACAAGATGCCTTATTAAAATCTACAAAGATATAAGTTAGTGCAATCCCGTCCCACAAGTAAAAAATCTTATGTTTCAAAATCAGTCAATGAATTTATAACCCCAACAATGAGCGAGTGGATATTTACAAAATAAACAAAGCATATCATGCAGCTGCAGCTGTTGCATTGTATATCACGATGATATACCACTTCCATAACAATATATGTATTTGTGCAGACGTAACATTCTAACCTTATACACACACACAACAGAAGTATAATCATTTCCTTCATTACCAAGTCAATGGCAACGTTAAGAAAAATGAAAAAAACTCATTCCAATGCCTAAATAAATTGTTAGTTTACAAAACTTTTAAAAGACTGTTTTATCTGCCCGATGGTCTGATGAATTTCTTGCAACAATGCCATCTGTTCTCGCAGTATTTGTACCCGAGCTTTATTTAATATTTTAAGAATTACAAACATTCGGAAGAGATGTATCTGTTATTTATGTAATACATTTATTTTAGCAATTTATTAAATGATTTCTGCTTTACTTGTAACTTAAAGGACGTTTTTTTTCAGCAGGACATTTTCGCTTTCCGACCAACTTTCTTCGCGGGTTATTGGAAAAGTATCTCCACATTTCATGTAGCTGTGCTTTCTTTATAAAGTCAACCCCAAGCAAAACTGATAAAGAAGCTTCCAGAGTAAAATCGTTTTTTATAATCGCGTCAGAAATGTCATCACTCGGGAAAGAACACCACACGTGTGGAAATATTTGTCATCATCTCAGATTTGTTATCATCCAAATCCCGCCAAATACTGAACCTCCAACAATAAAACATCACGACAAAACCTACTTTCTTTTCCAAAATGTAACGCCAAAGGTTCCCTTCAGAATTGTTCTAAAGCTGTGATTGATGGAAAATAGATATATTTAGCTGGACAGTTTAAACGTGCACCCTAATCGGTTCTACCGTTATTTCCAATTTCACGCAAAGTGAATACTATACTTGTGTCTATCTACCATTCTGATCATTTGCAAAGTTCTGAATTATAACTTTTCTAGATTTACCCAGTGCTATCTACGACATCAATTTAAATCAAGGCTGGTGAAAGAAATATACAAGAGAAAATTCCATCAAAATAGAATCAGTCCGAATCTCCGCAGTGATCTTCTTGCTATGTAAAACACTGTAAGAAACGTGTTCATCTAAGAGAGACACAAACTTCGAAGACTCTTTTCCGTCTATACTGCTCTGGTCTTTTACTTTACGTTTTTCTTTGTTGTGCGAGCTAAACCTTCCGGTTAAACCCCAAACAACGCCTCGACAATAACCTGTTTCAAGCAGCGCAAATGTCATAGAAACGTTACCGTCTGGTCACTCAAAAGGAAATAAAGATTCACGAATCCTAATCAAACCATCTAAGTGGAATTACCGCTTCTCTGACATCTTATTCCCTTTCCAACATCACTTTGCATAATGATTTCGGACTAAACCGGATACTAGGGCGTATCATAAATAAAAAAACTTTCAAGAGTTGGAGGATATTTAAACGTTTTCAAAGTTAAGACGCGAAGATTTAAAGCATTTTATTGTACCTGATATGCACAGTAAGAAACTAAAAGCTGTAGTGGGTTAAATATTATCTTCACTATAAGCGAGTTGAGATATTGTTTATATCCCGTTGAAAATCTATTGCAGGTAATCTAATAGCCTGTACACAAACGCAAGGAAAATTAGCTGCTTTCAGGGTAAAAGCAGCACAGTCCAGTCTACCAATGTGCAATCCAAATACATTTTCTTATAATTAATATACACTGAAGCATAACAACCTACTCTGTAAAAGACTGCTTCTATGAATTTTGTTGCATTTTTACAATATTGCATTTCCCAAAAACACTGAACTCTGAATAAGACTGTCACCAGTATCTCCTACCGAATGCAACCGCTTCAAATTACTGCAAAAAACAAAACGTAACACATTCGTCTTTCAACGTTACAACTACCATTCTGCCCCCGATATCGATACGATTGTCATTTTTCTAATGAAAAGTCCAACCATAGTTTAGTTTGTAATGTAAAATCTTACACACGCTGCTACTTTTCTACTCCGCATACAGCAAAGTGCGCCAAAGGCGGCTCTATTATAGATGCCAAAGGCGATTATGTTATGGATGATATACGAGCATTTTAATGTACATTTCATTTAGCATCACGGTTATGAATTGTTAAATTTAGTGAGGCATTATTACAGTGAACAAAATGAAATAGGAGAAATAGAAATCAAGATGGCGGTGCACATGTCGCTGGAGTTCAGCTAGCAGAAGTATAACAGTGTAGCGATTTGTGTGTTAAAATTAATCGGAGCTGTACCTGTTTTCTCCTTTATTTCGCAGAGGACGCTAAACAAGGCCGGCTTCATTCTGTGGCAATTTAATGCGTGTTTCCTGAAATATAAAAATAATAAGTAATTAACAAGATTTATAGCACTCAAAGTCAAAAATATGGCGGCGAATTTGAGCGCTAAAGACATCAAATCAGACATAGGCGAAACAAAAAAAAGAAAAGGGGGAAAAATTGTTTTTGCAGGCAACCAACTTTGCTTGTGCTTCGTCCAGGCTCTGGTCAGTGATGGTCATGATCTGATGAAGGATATCCCCGATGTCTTGCTTTCTTCCGTCGCCGTCTGCACCTTCATGTCCTTGCACATGTGGAGGCAAACCCATGCCCCCCTGTACCGAGTGTCCAGCCAAGCTTACACCGGGATGAGTCTGCATCATCCTGGATTGATCGTCCATACTCTGCCGCAGCAGTACACAGAAGAAATAAAACTAGCACAGCTATCACTGGAGCCGAAGAAGACAGGGACAGTTGCTTTGGGTGCTTCCAATTCCTTTTTCAAACTTGTCTATGATTCCCCCCCCCCCCCCCCCCCTCGCCCCCCTTTTACAACAATTTTTTTTACAAAAACAATATATATAAAAAAAAACTACAAGATCCGCAACGTTGCGTGTGGAGGAGTGAAAAATAATTAAAAAGAAGCAAATCCAAGATCATTAAAAAATCTATAGAAACAAGATCAAGTAAAAGTAGCTGCCTCTTCAAAAGACAGAAGGGAAATAATAAAAAAAGAAAAGATCATAAAAATTATTTGCACTGCCCCAGCAGTGAAAGCCAGATCAATTTACGAGCCAACTCTTTATGTTTTGATGGCCGCTTTGGTGAGGGATTGACAGACTGCCAATGCCACTCACTCACTGCAGACGTGTCAGAGTTTAAGGGAAGGGAAAAAAATATATATAAAATGCAAACTCCGCCCTCAACAGGGCGGCCCGTGACTGGGATCCCAGTTCCACACACACGCCGCCGAAGCTCGGCTCACTCACTCACTCACTCACTGGCTGCCCCGAACCCTTAGTTAACGTTTACCATTCCTGTCAAACACCACACACAAGGCAAAAAAAAAACCCTTCCTCTCACACACTTTCCCTGTGTTGTTTTATTTTTTCCCACCCCCTTTTCTTCCCTCTCTATTTATTCTTAAAAGCGAATTGATTCGCTTCTCTCCCTTTTTAATCCATGCCTCCGTGTCGCTCTAACTTGATGGCGGAAATGTTTTCTTCGCACTGACGTTGCCCCCTCCCCCCCTTTCGCGGTCAACGTCAATCAAAAAGCAAAAACCCCGCCCCCTCGCTGGAGACCGGCAGCTCTGTCTTTCCAATCGTTAGTGGGTCTCTGGTGAGGGTGGACCAATAGCGAAGTGGAAGGGGCGGGACGCCGCGCGGCATCAAGTTCAGTTTGTTGTGTCGGGGCGGGTGGGTTTGTGTTTTAACGGTCGGCAACTTGTGATTGGCCCGTTTCGAAACGGAGCGAGCTTCGGAATGCTGACGTCATCCGCATGCGGCGCAGCCCGCTGGTTGCCATGGCAGCAGACGACTTTATTGGGAGCGCTCTATTGTTGCTTGGTGGCCATCTCAGCCGCTGCGGGCATCAGCAGTCGAGCAACAACTCAATGGCCACGAAGGCTCGGAAGTTATTGAAATGTTCAAATTAACAGCCTAACATAGCGGGTTTTACCCGAATTGAAAAACAAGTGTTGCATTGCATTATGTGCGAAGCGGCACTACTTCAGAAATCAGCGAAACATTGCAAATAAAATAGTTATTCGTAAAATGTTGCGATTTAGATCTATGTTGATTATCGGAATTATTAGATAGTTTGGCATTCCACGCAAGAGTTTCATTTATATGGTGTGTAGTTGTTTTATCTTAATGAAACCTATATGGTTTTGTCATCAGTTGGTGTCCAGTTCATTGATTCTTGAAACAGCGAAGTACAATACTATAATAGCGGGGTCCCTTTGACGGTGCCTCGAACAGCTTTATCCCTCGTTAGAAACCTGGTCTTTTATTAATGGTATTTCAACGTAGCATAACTGATACCACCACTTTTAACCAAGTTGCAGGAGAACATAAGATTTTATCAATATGCATTGGTTAAACCCAGGATTTGTTGCCAGGACCATGGAGTTTGTTTTAATTAATTCAAATTATTATTTTAAAAAGTGCATAAATTATCATCATTATCTGCAACATTTTATAATCAGACAAGACACTCCACTCATTTTATTCCTAAATTGCCGATCACGAGTATTTTATAATCTCTATTCTGAATTGCTTATCCTCGACTCAGTTAAAATGTTTGCAAAAAATCAATCTGCCTTTTCTAAAATCATATTCGATATTTTAATTTTAAAAAGCCACCATATATTTTCTGTAAAATCTTCACAGCACTTAAGAATAACACAGCTGATGAGGTTTCTTAAACGAAATGCCAGCTATAGACATAAGTCTTCTATTTCTAAAGTGTAACGCAGACTCTTTATTTCAGCTTGAAAGTAACAATATTATAATTAGGGATGAATCATCTTTGAAAATCATTTGAATTTTTGTAGTACTTTATCCTGTACTAATTACAATCCTCGGTATTAGAATAACTAGGTTCGAAAATATCCTTTTCTCAGCCCTAATTTGCGAACTTTACGATCAGGCTTCATTGCAGCTGATAATTTATGCAATTCATATTTATATTTAAATTGCCACGCACAAAATATCCAATAACAGGGTTTTTGGATTTTAACTTGTTTTTCATCAGTGTCTAAATAATTGGTGGTACAGAGGCGCCAGTTACAATCCTCATTGCCTCTCAGGCAAGTTTGATACACAGCTGGTGCTCTTACCTATTAGGTAACATGAAGGACGCAGCCACGGAGTTTATTGGCCCCAATTTGTGGACATATCTTAAAATAAATAACAATGTGTTTTGTAATTACTATGGCAATTGTTTACTGAAATAACCCATTGTGCAAATAATGTTGCCTTTCAGTGAGACTGAAGCAAGGCTGTTCGCTCGTTTCTTATATTCAACACTAAACTCAGTGGACAGGTATTACAACTGTAACAGCATGTTCCAGATGGTGCGCCAAACAGCCGAAGGATACCACTCCCTATTCACCTTAATTTATTTTCCTATTTCCCTCTTTGTATTTTTTCCTTCATAGCCACCTTCAACGTTTCTCCTTTCAACTGAGAGAGGCAGATGCGCAAGGCAATCAACTTCTCCCTGATTTTCAATGGATCATCCAGCAGGAGGCAATTATCCTGCAGCAAAATGGATATACGGTTGTGTCGATTTTTACTCATCGTGAGTAAAAACACATATGAAAAGTAGAAAAAGAAACAAGTCACATAATAACAGTGGGATGGCATGGAGGCTATTTCAGCTTATAGCGTCTAACCATTAGACAGTGGTTTGTGCCAGTATGACTGATCTTGGAAATAAATCGAATGAATAGGTGCATAGGAACGAGAAGCAAAAAGGTTTCATATTAGGATTCCATTGGACAGAATATTTATCTAAATCTGACTAATGCATAAAATGACTGTTGTTTGTGCCATATGACACTGATTTCACTTATTGGGTAAGCATATTTGCAACAGTACCCTAACGTCACTGTTCATGTCGTGGTTCTTTGGGAATTTTTTAGTTTAAAAACGACAAATTAATGAAGTTGGGTGTTATCATCTATATTATATTAGAATTATATGGAGCATAATGTTGGATACACATGTGGAATTTTCCAACAACCAAAGTGAAAGAAAAATGGTGACAGTAAAAATTATACACAATGGGTGTCATCCAACAGAGTCCTGGGTAGTACTGACTTTGCCAATATAGAGTTACAGATTTCTTTAGTCACTCTGGTAGAGTATATCAAATATAAAGGTTACGGTACCCTCAAAATGCAGATGAGCCTTTATGGAAATGGTTCAATAATACAGTATGTTGGAAGTAAAATGATTCTGCACAGGGACCCAAGGAAAATTGAAGATTGAGTCATTTTGGTGTGTTTTTTTTCCTCTCATTTCTTTTTTAAATTGCTTTACTTTGTGTTCAGATGGCTGCTAACCTGTCATTCACACCTCCTCTAGAGACATCTTTTGTTTCTTTACTTGTCCCGTTACCACTCCCTTGGCCTTTGCACCCTGAAACCTTTCGTCATTTAATCTGTCCTGCCCTCCACCGTACCACAGACTTTCCCTTTTGTTCTTCTTCCCACCTTCCCTCTTTTCATTTGCTCAAAACCTATTACATTTCTCAGTTGTGACGAAAGGTCACAGACCTGAAATGTTAACTCTGTTTCTCTCTCCACAGATGCTACCTGACCTGCTGAATATTTCCAGCATTTTCTGTTTTTATTTCAGATTTCCAGTATCTGCAGTACTTTGCTTTTCAGTCATCCTTGCAGCATTCACAAAATCCCAGAGGTTTGCATCCTTCTTGCCCATTTCCTTAATTGGAGAATGCTGCATGACGCTATTTAGCCGAAAGAGAGGCAACAAATCAGATAAAGAAGAACACAGGCTTCTTGCTAACACATTTCGTAAATGGACTATTGGGCCATAGAAACTAGAAATGACATGTTGAACCTGAGACATTCTTAGCCTGCAGTGAGTTAGTTGGTCTCAGCTGGAATGGAAGTATGAGTTTTACAATTGACCTCAAATGCCAGGACTTAAAGAAGGGGAAAAATACAAAATGTCAATTCCTAATTGTGATACAGAGACCCCTGCATGTATGGTTACAGAATCATAGAATGGTTACAGCACAGAAGAAAGCTGGTTGGAGTCATACCTAGCACAAAGGAAGATAGTTGTGGTTGTTAGAGGTCAATCATTTTCATCCCAGGACATCACTGCAGGAGTTCTAGGCCCAACCATCTTCAGCTGTTTCATCAATGACCTTCCCTCCATCATAAGGTCAGAAGTGGGGACGTTCGCTGATGATTGCACAATGTTCAGCACCATTTGCTAAAGCAGACCGTATCCAGATGCAGCAAGACCTGGACAACATCCAGGCTTGGGCTGTTAAGTGACAAGTTACATTTGTGCCACACAAGAGCCAGGTAATTACCATCTCAAAAAAGAGAGAATCTAACCATCTCCCCTTGATGTTCAATGGCATTACCATCGCTGAATCCCCCACTATCAACATCCTGGGGGGTTACCACTGACCAGAAACTTAACTGGACCAGTCACATAAATTCTGTGGCTACAAGAGCAGGTCAGAGGCTAGGAATTCTGTGGCAAATAACTCATCTCCTGACTTCCCAAAGCCTGTCCACCATCTACAAAGAACAAGTCAGGAGTGTGATGGAATACTCTCCACTTGCCAGGGATAGGCAATAAATGCTGGCCACATCCCACAAACAAATAAAAAAAAAATCGGCCCTTCGTGTCTGTGCCGGCTGTCTGCAAGAGCAACTCACCTAGTCCCACTTCCCTCCTTTTTTTCCGCAGCCCTGAAAATTTTTTCTCTTCAGATAATTGTCCAATTCTCTTTTGAAGGCCTCGATTGAATCTGCCTCCACCATACTCTCAAGTGATGACAGAATTAGAACTTACTCTGATCGTCCCATAGGTGACAACACAATGAAACAGAGGCCATTTGGATAAAGTATGGTGGATCACTGGAACCGTACTTTAACATGAATCACTACTTTCAAAATCGGAGTGGGGGAATAACCTTCAACATTGAAATGAAATCATTAGGGTGGGTAGTTCAATCAGGGTTTATGATTTTCCAGTAACTAATCAGAATAGAATATTCGAAGAACTGATCATACACTATCACTCATAAATAAATACTAGAATGTTTCAATACCTTTATGTTGTAGGAAATAATTTAGACGTATTATTTTCTAATCTCCATTAAAAATAGGTTTTTGCAATGTAGTTACTCCATTTTCCTATTCCTTGTTATGTGACTTTCTCTTTTCAACTTTGACTAACTTATTACATTTGCTTTTCCATTGTATTTATTTCTCCTTGTTACTGTGGTCTCAATTTCCAACCCATCATTTATTGCTAATTTTTGGTTTCAGTTCCTGTTTCATTGCGTATAGGCTGTTAGTAGCGGAACTAAAGATGTAGTTAGTTTTCTGGCTTTACTTCTATTTCATGAATGGATGTATGGCATGATCATGTCTACAGATAATGCATCATAATGTCAGTGGAATATATAGTGGACATACAGTTGTTGTGCATCATCTACTGATCATCCCAGTAAAATGTAGTAACTACATTGCAAAAACCTGTAATACCACTGTACAAGTGGCATGGTGCTGTGTTCTCAACTGCCATGCTTGGATCTGAAAAAAGTGACACCTCAGAAACTATAGCCTAGCAATGTTTGCAAAATTAGTATTTCTCTGTCTGTTATTTTAAAAAAGGATTTAACCAATTATTTTAAATGCACAAATCCTTCCTTAAAACAGCAGACAGAGAATGCCATATGAAAATGTTAAGCATCTGTAAACTAATGTTGCAACGGGAATTTTTTAGCTTACAAAGTAGCTAAAGAAAAATTATTTTCAGTATTAGTCAACTTTATTTTTCTCACTACTGCATGGAATTTATTTTATCTATCAACACAACAAATATTACCTGCAAAAAAATTGAAAATCTGTTCCTGACTACTGACACAAAATATGGTCACAGCTTCCAGATGCAACACCATGAGTTCAAACAGTAAGAATAGAGAACATACTTTTTATCTCTTATTTTTACTTTCTGTTTTTGATCTCATAAGTTGCACCTCTCCCATAAATACACACATACCTATACGATGAATCATTACCAACCAAGAACATGTGTGCAGTTGACCTTTCCTTTAGGATCTGCTAATTCTGATTTGTTTTAAGGAACTAGGAGGTGGCTCAGAGGCCCAAGGTGGCTAGGGAAGTGCACTTCTTTGGTTGCCAGCTCTCCTTGACGGCTAGGTCAGTTGATGTCACAGGTAGTGAATTTTGATGAGTCCTAACACTCTATAGCACAGAACTGACGCTGCACCACCATGTTGTTGAGGTCCTCAATATTGTTAGCAACAATGGCCAATTGTGAAATTATGTAACACTATAGTGTAGATGATTAAACTATAAGCTCTGTTTTGTGACATTAAAGGTAGTCAGACAGCAACTCGGTAAATCACAAAAGCAATGGAAATTTGAACATTGATGGTTGCACAAACAAAAAGAAAACTAATGAGGTATGCATCTGTCTTTACTTTGCTTACTTTTGAACACTGCTAAAATTAGATACGCTAATGCTTCCATTATGGTTCGCAAAAAACTTAAATTTTTGCCTCTATAAAAATATTTAGCAAAACACGATTCATATTTGTGTTCTTGCCCAAGCTGCAGGTTAGAGACATATAGCGTGCTTCTTCAATAGTATCCTCATAAAACATTCATTAGAGAGCCCTCATTAGCCCTTCATATGTACAAGTGAGAAGAGTTCCTATCCCTGGATGATGCTCACAACCTAATGATTGATATTGCCCAAACGACAGATGACAACAACTAGATATACTGTGCACTGGGACTTCAGACTACAGCGAGTCTGGTTAAAGATAAACATGCTACCACATTGACACCAACAGCAATTTAAAAACAGACATGTTGTGAAGAAATTATCTTATTTAAGCTGCTTTGCGAGACTATTGTTCATAGCTAAAATTACGTACCTGGAAATTATCCCTACTGTATTTTCTATTAAGAAGGACCAGTATGCAGTGCAGAATACAATCAAAATTGAAAAGAATAGACAAGTGATCAAGAAGTAGTGTTTAGGAGACACCAAGCTTTGGTTTTAAAAAGCCTGTAAATATTTTTTACTATATTTAACATTGTAACCAATTACAAAACTTTATATCTAGACATAATATTTCCTCCACCCTGCCATTCTTAAAATTGCTAAAATGACAATGCTGCTGTCAAGTTGCTCTGGAGTACCAATGTGGTAGAACAAGGTCATTCCCTTATTCCTCATCTTGGTCATGTAACCTGAGATGGTCAAATGCAAAACTGGGACGATCCCACAGCAAGGAACAGTCACTGCCATCTCTATCATTCACCTCTTAGCATCAGGTTTAAGAGCCACAATGTCAGAGGCAGACCACCTAGTCATCATCTTTACATTAGAATTGAGGAATTGGGCATGGGAAAATGGAGGGGAGAAAATGCACTATAAAAATGAATGAAAAAAATAATGTTTCATACATGTATGGCTCACAAAATATACATATTAGTTTATATTTCATCCCGAATTTATATCACCTTAAATCTGTATTTTAGTACAATTCTTAAATGAAAACATCAGTTAGCTGCTTTCACTGGTATCCCTCATAGAACAATTTATTTCTCCTGATTCACAAGCTAACAACAATATTTCAACATATTTGAAATTATCCCTCCAGATACAGTATCTTTTACATTTTCTGATGCCTGATATAACCTCCTGAGGTTAACATTACTCCATGCTCACAGCTCTATAATTCACCCCAGTGTTTATAAACAACTTCAAGTGTGCAGCTCTCGTGTTTTTATTCAACAGATAACGAGATAGCATAATGTAATAGTGATCATACAGACAGGCTGAATGTGGTTGTTTGTTCCACTTTTTTAATCTCTTCATGAAAATTCAAGTATTAGATTCGACAAACTATTGATTATTTTGAGCTACGTATTACATGCAATTTATTTTATGTTCACATTTCTGATAGACTTAATTAAAACACAATGGATTTAATTTTCACTTTTACTGCAAAAGTGGAAAACCGACAGTAGCAGATCAGTGTTTTTAAACAGTACCTGATTTTCATTTCCACAAATTGAAAAGTCATCCCAATGTTATTAATCTGATTTTTTAAAACCATAAATTTGCAAAAATCCTATTACAGGTGATCTTTCAGGGATAAATATGTAATTCAAAATGGGAAATGAAAATCATTACAAAAATCTTCCTTCCCCATCCCCATATTTTCAAGTTATTTTCTTCTTTTTCAGGTTTCCTTAAGTGATGGGAGAAATCTTTACCAATACTGCTTTTGAGCTGGCTACATGAGGGTGTGAGAGAATCATGTCGAAAGTTCACCTCTGATTAGTTTTCCCTCATTTGGAAAAATACCCTCCTGGCTTCTCCAATCTCTTGGCATGTCTTAGGTTCGAAACTCAATGAATGAGGAACTTTGCCTGAAGGATTCCAGTTCTACTGTTCTTTGGTGCAGTGCATTGTTTCTGAATATCCATTTTTCTTTTAGTACTTTATTATATTATGTTTATATTGTCCTCACCATTTCCCCATTTCTTGGGATACCAATGCCTTCAAATAACATACCCATATTAAATGGGAGGAAGCAACAGCTTGTCCTTAGGCTTCTGCTCTCACTGTTCTATGACTGTTCTCTTAAAAGTGCACAAGAGCAGCTGAAGGTAACTGGTATATGATTTCCCTCAATCTCCATGGAGCAGATTTGACCTTTGCCCTGGGACACAGGACAATTTTTTTTGTTCTTTCCTAACGGTTTCAAAAAAAAATTGTATATATACTTGGACCAGTAAAACTACTTAAGGATGAATTTCAGATGAAATATTAAAGAATAGAACACCAACATTCCTACAAGTGACTGAACTGGGTTGTGTGTTATTTAAATAGTGCTTTGGCACCTCAATAATTTGAAAACATTTTAAAAGTTGTTCTTAAAACCCAAATATGGAATTTCTCTCAACACACTCTCAGTTAAGCAACCAAAGTCATAATTTTAAAAATATCATTATCATTCCAACCAGTGGACTGGGCTGCAACAGTATTTTATTATCATTGTGACATGCACCTATTTTCTAGACAAGAATGCTGGTACTCTCCAAATCGTTTCAAGTTCTATTTATTTCCAAATTTGCATTGTATTTCTTCTTTCCAATATTAGAATAAATTTTCAAAATTTCAAGGGCAATGACTGTTGACATGATTGGTACTCAAACAACCGTATCTTTAGACTGGAGTTAAGTTTAACAGAAACAATCCCTATATTGTTACGAGAGTGCTTCTATTTTTTGCAAAATATGTTTTAAGGATTTATGGTTGAATTGTGGACATTGATTCATCTGGAAGCTTGAAGAGATGCTGAACTTTGTGTGTTTTTTTTTAAGCAGGTCACCAGAAGGCCTCCTGGACTTGGCTGGTAAACAAGCCCTTACTGGAAGGCACCTGTTTTCAGATAAAATACCAGCAGGGAGCTTGTTGCTTTGACTTGGCGAGATGTTTACAAAAAAGTGACAGGTCAAGATTGATAGAGGTCAGGAGGCTTGACTTCTGGAATGTTTTTGGTTTCACTTTGAATTGTTACAAAAGACAGTTGGTTTTTGCCTACCTATACCCCTGAGTGTATAGTATGTCAGTCTCCTCTTTCCTCCTGTATTTGAAGAAACCCCATGTAATGAATGTTGAAGATCAGTTTGGGTAGGCTTTCCAAGAAATGCAGCTACAGAGGCTTCAGATAGGCCTTACTGCATAAATGTGGCTACAGGGGTTTCAGTTCCCACACATGTGATACACAGGGTTTTTTCCTGGTGACTTCTTTTAAAAAACACAAAGTTCAGCATCTCTTCAAGCTTCCAGATGAATCAATGTCCATAATACAACTATAAGTCCTTAAAATATATTTTACAAAAAAATAGAAGCACTCTCGTAAAAATGATCACACTTGCAGAGGAACTACACTACCCCAATATTATTCCTTCAGTCGCTCCCTAAAGCTTTATGAAATAATTCTTAAAAATTAGTAATTAAAAGGAATGTGTAAATGTGTAACTGCTGGGATTTTGTAATACATTCCTATGCTTTCCTTGTACAATCTGCAATGGAGTTCAGATGATCTAAAAGATAAACAACACATTTTTATAATTTTAGGTCCATTTTGTCAGGAGGCACAATTTGTATTGAGCTGCTATGTATTATTATTCCCATACCAGACAAGAAAATGCACCAATAAAATTCACTTAAAGTTAAGACTTTTTAAAAAGCAATCGTGAATTTTTGAATAAATTAAATTTTTTTGTTTGTTGCACCAATTTTTCAACATTACAATTGAAATATGGTGAACCTTGGAAAATGCAAAGGCCATTCAGTCCGTTGAGCCAGTTCCACCATTCTATTAGATCATGCCTGATCTGTACCTCAACTCCATATACCTGCCATTCTCCAGGTCCTTTGATACCCTTAACTAAGAAAAATCAATCAATCTCAGTCTTGAAAATTTCAATTGACCCAAAATCCACAGCCTTTTGTGGGAGAGTTCCAAACTTCCATTACGTTTTGTGTGGAAAAAAATGTTTCCTGATTTCACTCCGAACTGGCACAATTCTCAAAATAAAAGCCTCTTTTCCAGATTCCCCCACACAGAAGTATTAGCTCCCATCTACACAAATTACTACACTTCCAAACTCAGTGCCATCAGCAAACTAAGATATGCAGCTCTCGATTCCTTTAATCAGGTCATTAATATATATGTGTGGTAAAAAGCACAGGCCCCAGTTCCTATCCCTGAAGAACACCAATTTTCACATCATGCCATTTAGAAAATGTTCTCTTTATTCCTACTCCCTGCCATCTACCTCCTGACCAAATCCCAATCCATGTTATAAAGTTACCTTCAACTTTGTATGTGTCATTTTTGATAATTTCTTGTATGGGACCTCATCAAATATCTTATAAAAGTTGTTATGACTGAGGTGGGAGGTGTGCTGTCTTTTCTAGTTCCACTTCTCCACAGGTCACAACATATATTTAAATGTTTACCCAGTTACCGATGCAATCATATGCTCTACTTTTTATCCCAGAATAAAATACACTAACCAGGTTTCTTTAATAAACAACAAAATTATCAGTTTATTATAAAACAAGACCTATCCAGTAACAAAGCAAAGCATTAACCCACAGATTGAAATATGAAAGTTCCTTTTTAAAATTCCCCACACACAAACTCACACACACACACACTGACAAAAATAAAGAAAGTCTCTCTGCAGAGCTCTGTTACAAAAATAAGCCAAAAAATAGAATACTTTGGCCAAATACTTGCTAATTCTTGAAGAAAAAAGAGAAGATATGGAAGGATGTCAGTTGTCCTTTTTGGTCCGGCGTCCGGGTATACTGTGACAGGTCACTGAGATCTTTTCAGAAGCAGTTCATTCTGGAGATGTCGTGAAATAGTCTGGTATGTTTTCTGGGAGAAATGTGACATCAAGGGCTTCCACTATCACACTCTGGTTTTGCAAGGTTTTTTCTAAAGACAGTAGGAAAAAAGAGTTGACACACTGAACCTCTCGGGGTCTCTTAGAGAGGTGCAGGAAAGATGAACTGGGGGGCGGGGGAGTTATTCCTTGACAGGTTTTCAAATACAGTCCACACCCCAACTGAACCAAAACAATATCTCAGAAGTGAAACCACAATCAGCCAGTCAGAAGCTCCAGACCTTCATAAATCTTAACATGTCATTTCTCCGTAAACATCTTTCCCAGGTCACCAAGGTTTCTGTGGTTTATTTATCATGAGGCATGTAATGTGGTGACCAGAACTGTACACAATACTCCAGCTGTGGCCTAACCAGCGTTTTATACAGTTCCAGCATTACATCCCTGAGTTTGAATTCTATACCTCAGCCAATAAAGGAAAGCATTCCATATACCTTCTTCACCACTTTATCTACTAATCCTGCCACCTTCAGGGACCTGTGGACATGCACTCCAAGGTCTCTCACTTCTTCTACCCCTCTCAACATCCTCCCCTTTATTGTGTATTCCCTCGCTTTATTTGCCCTACCCAAATACATGATATGAAGCAACCCATGGCACTATTCAAAGAAAAGCAGGGGAGTTCTCCCACTGTCCTTGCCAATATTTATCCCGCAATAAATATTACCAAAACTTAATTGATATCTGTGGGACCTTGTTTTGCACAAATTGACTGTGGCATTTTCCTTTATTACAACAACACTTCAAAAGTATTTAATTGGCTGTAAAGCACTTTTAGAAGTGACTTTTGACAGTGTGGATTTCCCATCCTTCCCCTCTAAATTGTTTAAATCATTCTCCCATTGCCCCATTGACCCTTACCACAAAAACATAGTTTTCTCACCAGTTTAGGTAAAGATCAAACTAACTGTGCACCCTTCCCTGACCCCAAAGGTAGTCCTAGTGTCACAAGACCCTAAAATACTTCCTTTAGCACCATCCTTCCACCTATGCATTGACAATCCTAATCTTTCTCTCCTTGTTTAATCAAGATCGTGGTATGGGAAGTAATCCAGAGATTACTACCCTGGACGTGTGATGGTGCAGTACAACATTTTCTCTGTGGTTGAACAAAAAATTAAAATTTAGATTGCGTCACAGTGGAAAGCTGTGGTTTCATGCATGTGATTCCCCATTAGTTAATTCCTAATGTAGGTAGTGCAATTTGGGAGGGGCACCAGGTGGGTGAAGGGAAACTGGCAGGTGACTGGCTCAGCCCACTTATGCACACCGCTTAGCATTATCTCAGAGTGGTGCAGATTGAGGCCTGCCAGCTCTCTTTGTTGTTTCACAAGCTGCAATGAAAAATAAAATTCAATTATCATCTTTAGAGGAAACAGAAATATTAATTGTTTTACAATCTTAAACTTTACCCATTGGCAAGAAAGATTTTTTTTTAATTTAAACATGACATCAAGATAACAGCAAAAAAATACTGAACATTAGAATTACATCAATTTTGCTGAAAAGAAAGGAAATTAATGAGAAAGTGTGTTTTATGCAACTCAGCACCAAAGTCATGAACATGTTGTCTGGTAGATTATTTTGTCCTAACTTGGTGACAATTAACACTTTCCATCTCTGTTTCATTGATATCAACTGATGTAATGACTATGATTACCACACTAAAGGCTGAAGAAACATGTTATTTAAAACACACCTACTCAGTGGTCAGTGAAAGTAGGTTATAAAGACAGATTTTCTAGGAAATTTTAGGGAACCCAAGACAAGTTCTATAAATGTCTTGTGTTTCTCATCACAGCAGAGTGCAAAATGCTGCAGTATTTCTTAACATACTTTATGGATTGTGGGTGGACAGACTACAGTATCAGAAGGCAGTAAATCTTAGGAAAAGAGATTTCAGGGCTTTGTAAGTACTGTGTAGTATACAAGGTATTATAGCATCTTCTCTTCATTCACCCAGGTTAATTTGCTTTCACTGTTGATGACGTTTTTCAGAGTTACCTCTGAAAAAAGTTGGTGCATATCAGAATGTAAATTGACTTAAAATATGTTAAAGTATATTGGAGGTTGAGCAGATTTATTCATTCCCTATCTGCATTTACATAGATTCAACACTGTCTGGGGACCTCTATGAGCAATGCCCAACTTTTAATTTGTTCATTCATCAGTTAATCACCCAGTTTTGATTATTGAAAATTTATGTTTGGTGTTTCTGGAGTTTTCTCCTATCAGCTGCTGATAATTTATAGTTCAGACATTTTACCAACATTCTCATCAAGTTGTATATATTTCACTCACAAAATGTCACACAGATATGGCATTTTATGGCATAAACAAAAAGTGCCAATTGACAATGTAATGTTGCAGGAATCCATGTTAGACCTGCCCATATTGAATAGCCATATCACAGCTAAAAAAAACAATCATTTAGCTTTAACAAAAACAAGAAATACTGGAATCACTCAGCAGGTCTGGCAGCATCTGTGGAAAGAGAAGCAGAGTTAACGTTTCGGGTCAGTGACCCTTCTTCGGAATCATTTAGCTTTCACAGTTTAAGTCTTTTGACTCAATTATATATATCTCTGTTCAGAGTTGGTACTTTTGGATGTATATATTCAATACAAAATCACTGAAATGTGGCAGCTTGCTTGAATATATGAACACAGCTTTGATATCAGTCCGCCATGAGATTAGATTGTTCAGTTGTGATCGGGCCATCTTAGAGACATCTTCAGCGCAGCCAAAGTTCAGTTTTAAATTAGAGCAAGTGAACTCCTGTAGCAAAACTCCTTTCACAGCATCTATAATCCCAGTTCACTCCATGTTCTGGATTGTAAAATCTTTAATGAGTCCTTGCATAGAGATTAGAGTATATGTTGTCCCATTTGATTAGTGGGGACCAAGTTAGATCCTGAAGAGAATGTACAGTTCAGCTGCTATGGCTCATTTATTTGCTCTTATAGTGAATTTGTTGCACAAGATCACTCGACCAATATGAAAAAGATATCAATTGTTCACCAGTCTTTACTCAGACCATGAGAGACCCTGACAGCATTGTACAACTTTTCTGTACCTTTGTTCTTCAAAACTAAATCACATTTCCAACATCATTACTTTAAGGGACAAACCAGAGTAGAACCTATGAATATGAGCCAAATATAATTACTTTGGATGCTTTCACTCCTAACTAACTTTCTTTAAGAAGCCAAAAGCCAAAGGAATTTCAATAAGAAAAAAGATGTCTCATTAAACAACTTTATCATACTTTCAACAGGATAGACTGATGAGCTGACTGTCCTTTCCAGAAGTTGCTATAATGCCCATTTTTCTTTGTAATCTACAATCCCAAACAATATTGTGGAAAAGTGCAAGCTTGAAACACGATGCCCGAGAATGCAATTTATTTTGCCATATTGAGAAAATAGCAGCCAATCATGAACCATCTGTAATAAGGAGCCTTTAATGTTTCTCAGTTAACACACTATTTACAACATATAAATGTTAGAAACGTTAATTCAGTTGGGGAGAGCACAATGTGGGGGAGTAGAACGTCAAATTTTTTTCAGAAAGGTTTATTTTATCATTAGGCCCTGCAAGTTTAAGTAAGCTCTGTTATGGACAAACATGAGCACAGTTTTGATAGGACTGAACAGCTCCCAAATATGCAAAGGAGGCAATGAGCAAGGCAGGATGTCACTGAATGAGTGAATGTGATAGCAATGGCACAAAGCAGGAATGGGAGATCTCAATGACCAGCACAAATGTAAGTATTCACTTTTTTTTCTTGCAGTCTGTATACTTTGTACAGACAAGAAGAGATTAGGTACCCAAAAGGCAAATGGATAACATGGTTTTGTCCTGAGATGTCCTATATAGGTGACCTTCACTGCAATTGGAGTGCAGTTGGGATGGTTACCCATTCCTGCTGGGCTTTATTGACTCCCATCACAGCCTTCTTGATAAACCTGAGCCTCCTCATATACTATTCCTCTACCATGCCCAGGGAGCTGACTATTACAGTAGTCTCTACCTGGAGAAAGCTTCCATGAGTCATGCACCTCCTATGATCTCTGTGTTCTCTGCATCCGCAGTTCCTGTTTCATTATAATTTACCTGCCAATAGCCATTACATCCATCACTCTGGGTTAACTTTTTCACCTTACCCCTCTCTAATTTCACTAACATTGGTTATAATCTTCAATAAAGTATTTTTCAGTTTAACTGTGCAGTTATGAAATGTTGTACAATTTAATTGTTATAACTCTAACATACAAAGACTTTTGTTCATTTATTTTTGCTAATGTTCACCCATCCATATTTGCAGGGATGGTTGGCATTCTTCCATCACGAAAGATGATGGACACACAGCAAACAATGCATTTAAGTGGGGTGTCTTCTCTTGGTGCATCTTTGTTGATGGCTGTGAAGGCCATCTGTGAAAGCAGGGGTAGGGATCCTCATATCAGGGCTAAACATGGTTATAGTGATTTCTATCAACATTACGCTACATTTTACTGATGTCTACTTAAGTGCTAAAATTAACAAAGGGAAGAGTCTTAGTGTGTTTCCTCTTTCACTGCCTTCCTGCTCTTGCATTTCCATCAAATATTCTTTTTGAAACCACTGTAGTCACTCTCCCTTTTAGTAAAGTTTAACCGATTCAATATGTTGTCTTTTTAGGTTATGACTTTGTGTTCAGCCAAATGGCATGTGTGAAAGGCCGAATGCTATGATTATGGTAGATGATTCCCCAATTAACTGACCCATATTGCACAATATTAGCAAAAAATGTATTTCAAACCTTTGTACCAATCACTGTACTTTTTATTTCTAAGATTCAGTTCTAAATTTAATTTTTAACCTAATTATATTGTATGCTACAGACAATTCAAATAGGTGCTTTTTAAGCATTATTGACTTTCCATAATAAAATTGGCTAGAAAAGAACTAGAACAAGTTCAGTTTTCTAATAAAAGTGTACAAGCTATTCCGAGAAAGGTGAGACACTCTCTGAAAGCTTCAACTAAAATATGGGAGCTTGACCAATACATCCAAATTGCAGGATTTGGGTATAAAATAAATTTGTGGGACAGTGTATTCGGCCTCAGTTAGTGCTAGACTGCAACTCGAAGTTTTGATTCTCAATTTACTATATTCATAGATTCTTTACTATCTGTTTTTTATTTTGTTCTTGGAACTTGGAAGCCATAATAAATGTAGCCTTGCCTCTGTCACCAATATCTAAAAAACATATTTAAAAATAATTTTTTTAAAAATTAGACCTGATAGTGGATGTCGAAGATGGGTGAGTGGGTTTTGGTAACAATAATCTGTGGGAGTGTCCATATCTTGTGATCCTTTGGAAGGAAGATTTTTCCTTGGATTTATTTATAACTGCAGGCATCTTTGGATGATGACTTCCTCCTCCCATCATCTGCGATTCTGAGTGATGTTTCCAGGATATCCTTTTTAACCTTCACAGAAAAGATCTTTCCACCGGGTATTTGGTGGCAGCAAAAATTATACCCATCAATTGGACAGCATGCAATGCTCCCTTTGTTAATTCTTAATTATGGGTCCTTAAACAAACTACACCTAGAGAGGATTATCTTTCAGAGAGGTACAATTCGTTCTATATAATTTGGGTACTGCTTCTATAATCATTTTTAATAGGTTGGATCTTATGATTAGTCATTTTATCCTGCAGCATACCTTGCTGGTTGGATCTTATTTTCACATGTTGGTTGATGGTGTGTGGCCCTTCGCAGTTCACATGTCAGAGATTATCTTTCCTGCTGTCCTTCCCTCAACACCCAAGTGCTTCATATCTCCAGCTTGTCCTCTCTGAATTTGGAATAGATATTCATTCTGATTGATAATCCCTGTTCTATATATAACTAGTCTGATTGTTAGAGTGAACAATTTTTAATGTTGTCCTGTACGTAGCTAATACATTTCTAGAAATTTAAAAGACAATGTGACAAAGGTTGTTTTTTTGTTTTGCTGTTAAAGGGGTTAAGAGTGAAAGACCTTTTCCAGATGAGTAAAGTTTTATTCTATTAATTCAATGTATTTTCCACCCCTCCAATTTTTCTCCCTTTCCCCTCTCCTGAAGGCATTGATTGTTGGCAGGGATAGTTATAGGAGCATTGGTCCACCTCCATTACCTCAAACAGGTGGATAATCTTTATAAGTAATCCTGAACAATGAGTTTTTTTGGGGTTTTTTTAACCATAGGAAACATGCAGGCCCGAAAGTCCGAATGGCCTACTCCTGCTCCTTTTTTCCATGTTTCTATGTTATCCACAAATAAGCACTCTCCAGCAATGATTATGAGAAAGCAATCAAGATTAAGAGAGCTTCCATAATCCAGGAATGCTAAAATGAATTGTAATGTCCCATCTGGCACCTTGGTTGAGAGTAGTTAAATCAGCACCTTGAGTGTTTAAAGCTATCAAATACAGCAAGCCTCTATCTCATTGGTTTAAACCACTCCCAGCACCCCCAAATAGCAGAGTCATTTTCTTTGTATAGTACTGGGATTTGAATGTTGAGGTATTTATCAATACAGTTGCTCAACATATAGTAGTGGCATTGATTTTTTTTGACATAAAAGTTAATAATGAATGCTCTCATGCATTAGATTAATTTATATATTTAAGATAAAACACCCCACTAAATTATATATTTAAAAAAAGTCAATTGCAAAGCTGCACATAAACTAGCAATAATAACAAATAGCATAGAGATAAAAACAGTATTAATATTGTTGCACCAGAGCCCTACATGATAAGTAGTGTAAAGCTGTAATCGATGTTGCCTTAATCTTTACTCACTGCATTGTCATGGTGATGGCATCACTTTTATGTCTTGAAGGCACGTGGTTTCTTATAAACATGTTTTGTGCTGAGTACATAATGATCTCAGTTGTATTAATTCCCCTCCTCTTTAACCAGAGTCCCAGGCTTCAATCATGCTTTGAAACAAGTCTCCTGCATAAATTGTTGACTAGCCTCGGTTGAAATATTTCACAGGCGGCCAATCACATTAGATTGTGGGTATTTACCATTGAGCGAGTAGATCTTTGAGAAATATATTAAAATAAAATTTTAAACTCCAATTACTGTAACAAACAGCAGCAGAAAAATATAATGTAAAAACATCGACGGGACAATTGGCAGCTGCAATGCCATAACTTAAAGTTACAAATGCGATTTACCCAGTTATCTATGAGTTTGACATTCCTGCAATCTAATTAGAGATGCTGGGCATGGGGGGAAATTTGACTTCTGTCGGAAACAGGTGTCGAGAAGCCCCAACCCTTTTTGGGCATCTTGCTGGAGTTTTCTAAATGTGGAAGGGTGAGAAATCAGCTGCTTCACATGCTGAGCTGACTAGCAGATTGTGCCTGGGAGAGGGGCGCAGAGCCAAACCTTGCGAGGTAAGAGATTTGGGGGAAGGCTTTAAGGAGCTATGCCTAATGGTTCCACAAAAGTTCTCCCCCCCAAAAAATCCTGAGCCAATTTCTGAATGGCCACCAGGCGTGCCTTTAAGGACCACTAATTAATTCTCCCTCCACCTGGTACAAGTGGGCAGAGAACGCATGGCATAGGCATGACATAAGATTCTTAATGTCTGCCTAAATCACCCAAACAGGCAGATGGAGGTTTGGTTTAATATGTTATCTGAAGGACATCAGCTCAGTCAATTCATCACTCAGTACTGCACTGGAGTGTCATCTGAATTATGAACTCAAATGCCTGGTACAGGGCTCCAACACACAATCTGCCAATTAAGCTCAGCTGAAATGTTTATTCTATTAGTGAATGGGAAAACAAAGACCATATTTTAGTCAAGCCTGCTGTAAAGTAGCATTTGGTTTTAGACACAACACAAATGAGATATGAGGCAGCATTCAATATATTCTTCATGTAATCATTTTTGCTGCAATGCCAAAAATGAGTACATGTTTAACAATGTGCCATTCAACAGCCTCTTTGTTATCTTATATATCGGTTGACATCCCATGGCATTGGTTATGGACAGAAATAAATGAAAATAATTTTCTCTTTTTTTTTCTGTTACTATCTTTCTGATCATCTCCTATTCTTTATGTATCCCTCTCCCTCTTTTTCACTTTGGCTCTCAATTTTTTTCAACATCTCAATTTATTTCCACTTTTTCCATTCTTCCTTCCTCCTCTTTAGGTAAGAAGGGAAGACGTTTCCTTTTAAACAAATCTACATTACCTTGCTATGATTCAATTAGGGTTACTATCACATATATCCAGAAATATTACTTTGTCTCATTCATGGATATTTTCCTTACCAATCAGACTAGGGAGCTGCTAATAATTGAGTAATTGAGGATCTCATGTTTATCTTTGAATTTTTATTTTGTTTTATGTGAGAAAGAAATGTTCCAAAGCATATACTAAAGATCCTTACTCACTCTCGCTTGAAGTGAGTAGACAGCCTAGAATGTTGCCATCTTCCCAATCCCTCATTAGCTGTCATGCGTTGTCTGGAAAGAAACATTTCTTGTTTCCTGATAGCGCTTTCCATTTTGAAATATTTAAACTATTTCAAATGACCTCAACCATTAATTACAACCTCTCACTTCCTTTCAGCCTGTTACTGCATCCATGATACAAGCCACCTGATATAATATTTTTATGAAAGAGACAATTTTCATGAGAGGGTTAACTCTCAGCAAACAAAATCCAAAAACACAGCATCTAGAAAATGATTGGAAACAGTGATCTTTTCAAACTAAGAATATCTGAAATGCAATGATATTTTTCTAGTTTAATTAGTTATTTTATATATAGTTTTACAAAATGGCATCTAATGAATACTTCCCTCAGGAAAATGAGTGGAACTAGTTATGACTCATGGGTTGATCACTGTTTTCCTTATATTCAATGAAACTCTGTTGCTCTCACTCAAGGCACTCAGTGAGTCAAAACATTTGGTAGAGGTTTGTTAAAAGACAGTGAAGTAAGTGGATGGTGGTTACATTTTTTTGATTCATTCGAAAGAAATATGAGCCAATCGGCATGTGTTTTTTGATTTATTCTTCAGAAAAGTGAGCCAATCAAGAAAGTGTGACCCTTTTTGTGCTATGAACACATTTAAAGTACAATGCACATTATGAGGACAGAAATATAAATAGATCTAACTGCTACTTAATCATATTTTAAATGGAAAGGGAGACGGAAGACACATGTTGGTATGCCAGTGTATTGCAGTGATACAAACCCTTTGTCTTGCAATTTCCCATGTGGCAAGTTTCTCACCTTATCTGGCAGTTCGGGGGCAGGTGCAGAACTAACTTTGGAAGTTAAATGCTTCGAGACAAGGGGAAACAATTGTGATCAATAATGCTGAAGAATATCAATAGAGAAATCTGCCGTATAAGCAGACTAAAGTATGGAGGGGGAGGTGGAAAGAGAATAATTTAATACCTGTTTATGTTTTCTTATCGTAGACAATCTACAATGTTTACTCACAATATTATGGAGTCATCCATACCAGTGAAATAGATAGAGTATATTGGATGTATTAGATGGCTGTTCGGGCATTACAAGGCAGTAATCTGACAGAGCGATTCATTTGACATCATAAATGTGCTCTTGTGGTTTATTTGTCAGCTGAACTCCAAGATTGCATTACTGCCCTGGATTCACACAGACCAACTAATACTCTGTTGTAAATGTAATTTACCTCTGTTGCTGTTTAGACAGATCTCTGCTGGAAAGGAGGCAAGTGGGCAGGTTGCTCACAGACCTATCTGCAAAGCCATCTTTGACTGGTCAGGCAGGACATCAGAGTCTGATTTTCTCAACTCCACAGTCTCTAATTGTTCGGACTTATATCGATAATCAAGTGAAGAGGGATTGATCCTGCAACCTCCAACTCCAAAATGCTAAGTGTTAGAGTACCAGCAATGCTTTTTCTTCCAAAGGCTCAACAAGTTTATCCAGTGAGGAACAGCCATATTAACCAGGAAAGAAGGAACTTGCATTTATTTGGAACCTTTCACGTGCTCAAGCTGTCTCAAAAAAACCTGAAGTGTAGTCATGGTTATAATACAAGCAAACCTAGCAGCCAATTTATGTGCAGCAAGGTGCTACGGTGAGATAAAGGACCAGGTAATATGTTTTAGTAGTATTAATTAAGGGATAAATATATGCCAAGACAGTAGGAGAATTTTACTGTTTTTTTTTGGCTCCATGGAATCTTTTAAGTCCATTTGAGGGAGCAAATGGGGTTTTGATCTAAGATCACATCTGAAAGGCCGCAACTCCAACGTGTGCACTGTATAGTTAGCCTACATTATGCACGCAAGCCTCAGGAGTAGCACTTGAACTCATAACCTTCTGACTCAGAGGCACTGAACTAAGGCAGACTCCTATTTCTAGGTCTCTCCTCTTAGCTGATTTCATAGTCAGTTTGGGCCTTGGTGCTGAATTTACATTCAAGTTTATCATTGGTGCAAACTGTTTTTGGCTGTGTATCAAAGCTCAATTTATACAGTGTGAATGTGTGGCCAGTACTTCTTTTCCAGTGCTTTAAAATTTTTTGGTTAAAATTGTTAATCAGCATAAAATTAGGTTTAAAATGTTTTAGTATGATTCAGGCAGAAAGCCTGTTGCACTCTTAATAAGATCTTGGCTACCTCCTAAATGCACAGGAAATTTCAGCTTCATACTTTGCTACACTGGCAATGTAAATCCAGGGTAAATCAAGCTGACTTTGGAGCAAAGTGGAGTTAGAAACCCTGGAACTGGTCTTCCACCATTTGGATTTGATACCGCATAGAGTACAAATCTAGTGCTGTGTCATGTCCGGTTTGCAAAATGCTCCATCTGACCCACTGGACACTTGGTAAGGCTATTTGACCTCACTCTAAATGTTTACCAAGCAGAGATTCACCCCTCCCTGCTCTCTAAACATTTACATTCTAACTTTTGAGAGGCAGCTTTGCTCATGCTTTTATCTAGGCAGGTGCAGATCTCTCTCCCAAACAGGACAGTTTAAGTTTCAGTCAGATAGGAATCAAGCAATATAAATAGGGTTCTGCCTGACTGGAGCTAAAACTATAGCTAACAGTCTCACTTTCAGCCTTTCTTTTCACCCCTTCTTTCTATAGCTCACTGTTTCCCTGTCTCCCTTCTAGTTCGTATGATCTTTCCTTTCTCTGTATATTTCTCAGTTTCTTCCCATTTCTCTGAATGTCTTTCACTCCATAAACTTCCCATTCTTTGTTTTTTATGCTTTCCTTTTCTTCTCACCTTCCACTTAGACCTGGAGACAGACCCAAGTCTTCCAATAAGCACAAAAATGATTTCATCTGTCGGTTGCTTTCTGGGTAGAAAGCCATAACTCCTTACTCTGGGATCAGTGCATTTTTGAAATACCTTTCAAAAGAGTCTGATCACCACGGAAACACTTCAGTTTAATGTAGACCAGGAGATCACTCCCACCAACATCTCGGGACAAGCTCTCATTTCTATTTCCAACACACTTGGAGGATCTATTTCTAAAAATGTTTCTTGGAAAATTAGGAGTAGATCGCAATAAGCCAGGGACAGTCAGGGTCTACTCTTATCTAAGTCTCAGGTCCTATATCTCCATCTCTCCATCATACTTTCTTCGTGAATCTCTCCAAGGAAGCTTAGAATTGATTCATAGAATCATAGAATGGTTACATCACAGAAGGAGGCCATTCACCCCATCATGTTCATGATGGCTCTCTGCAAGAGTAACTCTGCTAGTCTCATTTCCCTGGCATTTCCCCGTAGCAATTTTTTCATAATTGCCTTTTGAAAGCCACAGTTGAATCTGTCTCCACCACAATCTCAGGCAGTGCATTCCAGATCATAGCCACTCGCTGCATTAAGAAATGTTCCTCCTGTTGCCATTGCTTCTTTTGCCATTCACCTTAAATCGCTGTCCCCGTTCTCGACCCTTCCGCCAACAGGAGCAGTTTCTCCCTATCTAATCTGTCTGGACCCCTCATGATTTCACACAGTTCTAGCAAATCAAATCAAATATACTATACATTACTAGAAGTACTTTATTTTAAATGACAACATTCACATAAATGCTGTTAAATATCTTTCTCACTAACTTTAAAGTATATAAAATACTCAACCATATATAATTGCACAATTACTGAGTTATATTTATACTTCTGTTGATCATATGTTTTATATATTAGAATTAATCAAACAGTTTGGGAGTCAGTTAGCTCAGTTGACTAGATGGCTAGCACGTGATACAGAAAGACACCAACAGCGCAGGTTCAATCCCTGTATTGCTGTGCTAGTTCATGGAGGACTATCTCCTCACTTTGCCCCATGCTTACAGAGTGGTGATGCTCAAGCTATATATTACCAACTGTCTCTCTCTAAAGGGAAGAGATACCTATGTCCTTTGGGACTATGACTAGAATAACAATAAAGCAATTTATATTACACATGTAGATTAGATTAGATTAGAGATACAGCACTGAAACAGGCCCTTCGGCCTACCAAGTCTGTGCCGAACATCAACCACCCATTTATACTAATCCTACACTAATCCCATATTCCTACCAAACATCCCCACCTGTCCCTATATTTCCCTACCACCTACCTATACTAGTGACAATTTATAATGGCCAATTTACCTATTAACCTGCAAGTCTTTTGGCTTGTGGGAGGAAACCGGAGCACCCGGAGAAAACCCACGCAGACACAGGGAGAACTTGCAAACTCCACACAGGCAGTACCTGGAATCGAACCCGGGTCCCTGGAGCTGTGAGGCTGCGGTGCTAACCACTGCGCCACTGTGCCGCCCCTGTAGTCTGGGAACTTAAAGTAAATCTCCACATTTGGAAGATTATAAAAACAAATTTATCTACTTACAATACACATATTTCTTCTCCCTCTCATTCTGGCTCTCCATATCATGCACCATCTGTCAATGATCTTGGCTTCAGTATCTCCCATGGTATCAAATGTGAATGCTGCCTTCAAGAGGCTACTTCGCTCCATGTCAAACACTTGATTTCCTTTTACCAACAGTTACCTCTGTATAAAACTATATTTTGTTGAAGAATTGAATGTTGCCAACACCCCTCTCACAATCCTGGAAAGATATTTTTTATTTCAAAAGCTTGTCATCAGATAGGCGATCCATCTTTCATTAATATCTCTCTTCTCTCCCCACCCCTCCCTACTGAAATACAAACTCATTACATATACTCTCCAGCTCATTCTTCTCCTTCCTCGTATAATCTCCTAGGTTTCAAAACATAAATTTGGTGCCACATGATCACTATATCCCAATTTATCTAATTTTATTGTACACTTTTCAACTGTGATGGTGTTCTATAATATGTCCTTATCCTTTCACCTTGCACTGTACTACCCTGCTCATGAGTGGCATGTCAAGGCTAGTAATCAAATATAAAAAATCTCTATCATTTAGATGGATTACCATAACTCAGTTTTAGAGATATATATCATACCTTACAACACAAAGGATTGAATATTTATAGTGAAAGCGGGTCATGATCAGTGATGTTCTACTGTTTACTGTGTGAGTACAGTTTAATTTTTTTTTGGAATAAACATTTTTCTACATTTGATTTGTCTACAATAGGGGTGTCCAACCTTTTTGCATGCAGTGGGGGAGGGGGGCACATTACAATTTTTGGCTAACATGGGGGCCGGTGAGACAATTTCAGAAAGATAAAGGGATTAAAAAATTATCTTACTATTCATCAAAACAATAAATATTCATTTTTATGAAACTTTAAATGAGAAGATTAATTTATTGACTTACTTTCTCATCACTATGTTGGACACTGATTTAGTGAGATACCTGGCATTTGTTTTTGCTTGTACAAATGGTCAATATTTGCCCGCACACTTATAGCGATGCAGAGTATTCCGGATAGATGTCCATCTGTCAGACGTGATCTTGATCACTCTCTCTCTCTCCCTGTGTTCACCCCCTCTCTGTGTTGTTCCTCCTGCCTCTGTGTCATCCTTGCTCTCTGTGCCCCCCCTCCATGCCCCTCCTCGTTCTCTCGGTTCCCCCATCTTTCTCTCTCTGTCCCCTCTCTCTCTGTGTCCCCTTCTCACTTTCTCTGTTCCTTCACTCTCTCTCTCTCTCTCTCTGACAGTTGCAGCACAACAACTTTGTGGTTTGTCAGTTTTAAAAAAAATCAGTTTCACAGCTGACAGGTGCTGGGAGCGGGAACAGTGATTTCTGAACTTTGGATAGATTCATGGTTTTCCAGTGGGCCTTTAAAAAAGGTCGGAACCCGCTGGGAAACCCCGAATCTGTCTGAAGTTCAGAAATTGCTGTTCCCACTCCCAGAACCTGTCAACTGTGAAACCGACTTGTGATTTATTCTAAAATGTTGGTCTGAAAGAAGAAGACAATGGGAAATTTCTCACCTCTGAAATATATCTGCGGGCCAGATGGAAACTGTTGGCGAGCCAGATCCTGACCCATGGGCCGTATGCTGGATAACCCTGCTTTAAAATAGTCCAAATATTGCTTTAGGTGTGATCATCCTCTTTCTGCTTCCTTGTAGAAATAAGTCCTTGCACTAAAACTCAAATCTTGAAAATGCTAACATATTTACAAAACACATCTTTTGTATAAAGTTCTGTGCACATTTCCCAGCACAAGGAGTATCCCCAGTGTTGCTTATCACTTGCATTATTTAGTTGTGCCTATTTATATTATGTAGGGGATAACACCCAAGAACAAATAAAAAGCATTATAAAAGGTGAAGCTGCTGTCATCTGATCTCAGATGTGATATTGCCTGGAATCACGCCATAAATATGTTAATCCATACGATTGTTACGACTGGGGCAGAAGGAGTGCACTGTCTTTCTCTAGTTCCACTTCTCCACGGGTCACAATATATATTTAAACGTTTACCCAGTTATTGATACGAATAATTATATAATCTATTTTATTTCAGAACAAAATCCACCAACCTGGTTTCTTTAATAATCAACAAAATTATCAATTTATTATAAAACAAGACTTATTCAGAAAAGATGCAAAACATGAACACACCGATTGAAATATGAAAGTTCCCTTCTGACTTCACCCAACACACACCCACAGATACACACCGGTTAAAGATAAAAGAAAGCGGTTTTCTCTGCAGAGATCTCTTTACAAAAAAGACAAAAAATGTAAGAGATATAGATGGAGAGCAAGTGAAACTTTTTTGGACAGAGAGTTGTCAGAACATGCAGTACCAGACTCAGTGAGCAATGCAGATGCCAATGCCTGGCATTTGCAAGGCTAACACTCTCATGCAGTACTGAGGGAGTGCTACACTGCCGGAGGCGCTATCTTTTGGATGTGATGATTGCTCTCTCAGGTGCATATAAAAGATCCCATGGTCATATTTCGAAGAAGAGCATCGGAGTTCTGGCCAATATTTATCCCTCAATCAACTACACAAAAAATACAGATTATCTGGCCATGATCACATTGCTGTTTGTGTGAGCTTGCTGTGCACAAATTGGCTGCTGTGTTTCCTACACTACAACAGTGATTACACTTCAAAAGTACTTCATTGGCTGTAAAATGCTTAGAGGTATCTGATGGACATGAAAGGTGCTATATAAATGTATGTCTTTCTTTCTTGCAAGATGAATCCTCAAATCTCTTTGCTCCTCTACGCCAGCCAGCTTTCCCCCTACACTATTATGATTTATTAACCAATAATTTGCCACCTCACATTTACTAACACTGAATTCTACTTGCCACTAGGTTGCCTATTTCACCATCTGATTAACAACCCCTTCCAACTTCCTTTGGTCCTCAGAACGATTTATTATGTCTTTTAATATTTTCATTATTATTTTAATATTGTCAACCTTCCCCTAATTCCATTCCTTTCAGTCCTTTATCAATACCTCTTTTGAGGACATGTGTGTGTTTACGGAAGAATAGGTACCATTTACAGAGTGGGGTTTAAGGGACCTATAATGGCTACTGAGGTCACCACAACTTTGTGTCTTCTGTCATAGCTGAGGCATTTTGTTTTGGATCTAATGCTACTGCATTTGTGTGAAGGCAGAGTCAGGGCCAAGCTTGTAAGGAAGCTACAGGACTGCCTTTGTTTTTAAATTATTTTTATTAGCTGCATTTCTGCAGGGTGCTATATTAATTTAGTTGTGTTTTGTTACAAGCGGGGATAGCTCAAGCCAGGGTTAGAGCATCAGCCACATGGAGGAGCTGAGAGGCTTGAGCTGGGCCTGAGGATCTGTGACATCAGAGGGCCTGAGTGGTAGAAAACAGTGGGTGAGCCACAGTCGCTTTTTGCCCCTCTTGTTGTGGCTGCCTTTGCTCTGCGGGGGATTGAACTCGATGATTGGCTGGTGGTGGAGCTGGTCCCGGAGGAAGGGGGTGGGGGGAGGCTGGTGGCACAGCTCGGGAGAGGTGAAACTTAAGCTGAGGAAAGGAGGGACAATTATTACAATCCAAAGAGGGTTTGAATACAGGTATTTTAGTTTAGTGTTGCAATGGGAGTTTTATTGAGGGGGTTTAATGTTGAGGTGGAGAGGTTATTGAGAGGTTTAGTGCTGAGGTTGGGGTCTTATTGTGCGCGGTAATGTTGAGGAGGAGCATTTATTGAGGGGTTTAGTGCTGAGTTAGCGGTGTTGGGTCTGATTTTAATCTCAAATTTGAGAAATACCCTCGGGTCTCACTGAATAGTGAAGTAATACCCATCAGCACAACTCAAAATTGCTTCTCCTCCGCATGTCAACTCCCTGCCTCCATGTGTCTCTGCTGGTTTATTGCAAAAGAGACCTCTGGCTAAGGACGTGCCCCAAGCGCCCCTGAAATTATCTTGGATAGGCTCTTGTGGCCCTACCCTCCATTGAGCACCACAGGAAGAGAACACCCAACATCTTTATTGCTCCTTTTATGATATGGAGCTTCATGACTCGCAGTGGCACACATATCATCTTCTCCAGCATCGCAATGCAGATGATGTACTGTCAGTCCTCTTAGCTAGTCTTTGCCACTGGATAAAGTGCATTAACCGAGAGAGAGCAGCTTGGCTTGTGTGCTAACCTGTTGTTCTTATCTTACCTGCGCAGGCAAACGTCTTGGCAGCCTCATTTGCTTGTGATTCTGTAAACTGAAGAAGTCCTAATAGCTCAGGCAGCCAGGGTGCGATGGCTGTTCACGTGTAGAAGAAACGACTACACAGTCTGCACAGCTGCTCTAGGCTACCAAGCAGCTCTACCCTGCAGGGGATGGCTCAATAAAAGGAGGGCTAAAAAAGCCTTGTTTCTACTCCTACATTTCTTGTCAAAAAGTATTATTTTGCATGTTGGAATATCCGAATCCTAACAGACAATATTAGAGATGCTTCATTCTCTTGTAATATGGCACACATCAACTATGAGCTGTCCTGTATGAATGTTGATGTTGCAGCATCGAGTGAAATACTGTTCACAGGAACTGGTTCACTCCGTGAAAATGATTACACCTTCTACTGGATTGGGAAGCCTGATGGGATAAGGCGTAAGCATGAATTAGGTTTCATCATCAGAAATGAATTGGTTGAGACAATTGATGAACCCCAGTGTCACTCAGAAAGACTCATGCCTGTACTTATCCCAATAAATCGCACATGTTTTAGTATCAGTGCTTATGGTCCAACGGTATACTACGAGTTTGAGAAAAGGGAAAGATTTTATGATGAACTTGACCAACTGTTGACAAATGTACCAGAAAGTGACAAAATATTTATTTTAGGAGACTTCAATGTACGTGTTGGAAAAGACTTTGATTCACGACCATCTGTACTTGGCGCCATGGTATTGGAACAATGAATTCAAATGGACAGCTGTTGTTAGAGTTCTGCAGCAATCACAACTTGGTCATCACCAACACATTGGTTGCTATGAAAAGTGACATGCAACACCCCTATTCCAGCCACTGGCATCAACTTGATTTAATTATTGTCCAATGTTGGGATGTCCAGATCTATGCATAGTGCTGATTGTGGAACTGATCATGCTCTTGTTGGTTGTAAGTGCTCTATTTTATTCAAAAAAAATGAAGCATAAATATCGAGCCCATCCACGGATAAATGTGCAACTCCTCAAGGATAGCCAAAAAGGAGGCATTCAACAGGCATTAGCTAAAATCTTTGCTGAAAAACCATTCCAAGTGAACCTCATGGTCCAGAAGAGGAGTGGACGTCCTTTCAGGATACAATGTATGCAACAGCAACACATGTTCTTGGTGTAAGGAAAAGAAATGATGCCCACTGGTTTAAACCTTATGAGGCTGATTGAAACAAAAAGGAAGGCAAGAGTGCAGTATTTGGACACCACTAGCAATGAAAATATACTGAAAATGAGGGAAGAATCCAAAAACATCCAGCGATAGTGTCGTAGATGTATGAGAGAATACTGGTTTGATCTTTGTCAACATATCCAAGAGGTCTGGAGGCAACTCACCAAGGCTCCTTCAACAGCACCTTCCAAACCTGCATCCTCTACCACCTAGAAGGACAAGGGCAGTAGATGCATGGGAACACCACCACCTGCAAGTTCCCCTCCAAGCCACACACCATCCTGATGTGGAACTATATGGCAGTTCCTTCACTGACGCTGAGTCAAGATCCTGGATCTCCCTTCCTAACAGCACTGTTGGTGCACCTGCACCCCAAGAACTACAGCGGTTCAAGAAGGCAGCTCACCACCACCTTCTTAATGGCAATTAGGGATGGGCAATAGATACTGGCCTAGCCAGCGATGGCCACATCCCACAAATGAATATTTAAAAAATCCAGACGTGTGCCAAAAATGGTGATGCACGTGCAGTATTTGCCCGACTTAGAGGTGATGAGCCCTGTTGTTACCAGATCAGCTCGGCGACATACTATTATGGGAGAAGTGATCACTTTCACAGAAAGAATTACGGATCGTTGGTTAAAGCACTATCTGGATCTGTACAAAATGCACGTGAGGAAGCACGGTCCTTTTTTGAACAACCAGTTAAAGATGAACTAGATGTGCTCTCCACAACAGAAGATGTTACAGCAGCACTAAAAAAAGTCATCTGGTAAAGCGCCTGGTGCTGAGGGATTGCCAGCAGAACTCTAAGCTGGGGGTGGCCCTAGACTGCATCATGAACTGTTCTTGCTTATCATCAGCATGCAGGAAAAAGTTCTCCAGGAAACGAGAGATGCCCAAATCGTAACCACGTACAAGACCAACAGCGACGAGTCAGATTGCAACAATTACTGCAGCATTTCATTATTGTGTCCAGTTGAAAAGATCTTTGCCTGGATTGTGCTCACTCGCCTACAAAAACTTGCCAATGATGTCATTCCAGAAAGCCAATGTGGATTCAGAGCTGGTCGTTCAACCATGGACATGATCTTTACCTTGAGACAACTTCAAGAAAAGTGCAGAGAACAGCAGAAGCCACTGTATGCTACTTTTGTAGACCTGACCAAAGCCTTTAATCTGGTTAGCAGAGATCATCTGTTCTCCCTTTTTCAAAAAAATTGGTTGTCCACCAAAGCTACTCCAGATTGTGAAATCTTTCCACTGTGAAATGAAAAGAAGAATCAACTACAATGGAATGACATCTGATTCATTCCCAATACTCAGTGGAGTAAAGCAGGTTCTTGCACTAACGCTGTTTGTTATCTCCTTCTCCTTCCTCCTCTTGTATGGTTTTTGGGATAAAGATTTTAAAGAATGAGTATTACTATGCACAAGATCAGATGGAAGACTGTTCAACCTGTCTAGATTGAGAGAAATGACCAAAGTGAGACATGTTCTGACACATGAACTCCTGTTTGCTGATGATGCAGCTTTTGTAGTGCATTCACCTGAAGGTCTGCAGTCAATTCTCAACAGCTGCAGTGGAATTTGGGGTCACGATCAGCCTACAAAAGACAGTGACAATGACCCAGAGTGGTCAGTCCGAAGCAGCATTTCAATTGAACAATGTAGACAAATTCTGCTACCCGGGGTCAACAGTCTCAAGTGAAATGAAATTTGATGAGGAGATATCAGTTTGTATTGCTAATGCTGCCGCGGTATTTGGAAAACTTCAGGCGAGAGCCTGGAAAAACCCCAAACTCACAATTGCCTCATGACTAAGAATCTATAATGCCTGTGTATTAAGTAGGCTGCTGTATAACACTGATACTTGGACTACATATCAGAAGCAGAAACGCAGATTGAATTTATTTCATATGCTTTGCTTGAGAAAGATCCTTGGGATCCACTGGCAACATACAGTCCCCAAAACAGAAGTACTGCATCTTTCTAATTCAGGAAGTATCACGGCAATGCTCAAGTGATGTCGACTACAATGGCCACATTGTTAGAACAGATGATGGTCGCCTCCCAAAAGGTGCACTATATGGAGAACTTGATGG
Source organism: Heterodontus francisci (assembly GCF_036365525.1). Taxonomy (NCBI): domain Eukaryota; kingdom Metazoa; phylum Chordata; class Chondrichthyes; order Heterodontiformes; family Heterodontidae; genus Heterodontus; species Heterodontus francisci. Next base: position 22,504,929 of record NC_090402.1, read on the forward strand.
TGCCAGTAGACCCATTGGGCGGCCAAAGCCAAGATACAAGGACTCATGCAAGTGAGACATCATTTCATGCCAAATTGATTTAAACAGTTGGGAACAGTCTGCATATGACCGATGCACTTTGTACTGAAGTCTCCACATTGGAGCACAGAAATTTGAAGAACTACATCTTCAGATTGCCACAGAAAAGCACCATTGCAGTAGTCCCTGCAACAAAGAATGATGATCTACGATGGCCCCATTGCAACCGGCAACGAATTGGACAGGACTTCCACCTGAAGATTCACATCAGGTGACCAGTAAATGAGAATCACAGGCAACAATGCAAAGCCAAAGATTTTAGTATCATCAACCTTCCCCTAATTTCATATCTTTCAATCCTTTGTCAATAGCTTTCATTTTCTGAAAGTCCATCTACTCCACATCCACTGCATTTCCCCATCCACCATGTGTCACCTCCTCAAATAATTATCAGGATTTCAAGTACTCTTTCTTTCTGAAATCCATCAAAATGTCTCTTCCCAAAACAAAGCTGTGTGGTGTCATCTCTCTTAAATTTTATATAGATGATTACTGATCGGCTTACACTCTAGCTGTGACTCAAATATGTTGAAACTTTTCGGAAATACGACCAATTTCAGCCAGAAAACTAAAAATGTTCAGTTTACATCCAGAAGTTACAACAGTATGAACCAGAATTAAACTCACAGTCGGCAGGCAAGTACAAAGTTCTGAGAAATCGGAGGTGGTAGACTTAATATTGTAATTCATATTATCTGTTCCCACTGGACATCTATTACTTAATTTAGCAAAGTAGTAAAAAGCTTAACCCCAAAAATAACTGCATAAAAAGTAAGTACTGAGAGTACAATAAATGCATCGGGTGAGAAAAAAACAACTGCAATTCAGGGTTCTTGTTTAGAGAGAATGTGTGCTCGGAAATCAGACGCCCACTCACAGCTCAATTCAAAACAAGCCGCTTGCAGGACTCCAGAGCCAGTGCGCAGCAAGGCACCACCACCGGTCACTGCAACATGCTGCAAACCAGCGCCAGCCTTTCCTGCTCCTCATTGATTGGCGTCAGCCCCGCCTTCCCGACTCTCCAATCAGCGATGGCGCTCCCGGGGAGGCAGCCTTCTGATTGGCCGCTCACGCCGTCACTCAGCCTGGCTTCCGGCACTAGGCTTGGTTGCATCTCCGACCCGCCCAGCCGAGTACGGTTGGTGTTGAATAAACGGCGGACAGGGTGCCGGGCCCGGGATTAGGGGAGGGGGAAACTGGTCCCGCATCCGAAATGCTTTCTTTAAGCGGTTGTAAATAACGCTGCGTTCTGAGATTTCCAACGCGTTGCAAGTGCTGGCTATGTCCAGGTGACACACGTGTTTTAGAGCCTGACCAACCGCGGAGAAGTCCTGAAATTGACGGTATGTTTTTCTTCTGGTTTCCTACCTGTCACTCACAGTCTCTCAGACTAGGCCGCTGTAGCCTGGATCGACAATAACAGCGACACCAGTGCGCTGCTACACACACTCACCGGCTGCTGCTCTATTGGCCCAGTTTGTTTACAACAGCTCATATGCATCTTTGGCTGGTGAAAAGAGCGCAGTGTTATTCATATACTGGCTGTTAGAAGCACAACTGATTAGGCCTCTGGTGGTTTTCAGGGTCGAAGTATTCTTGTCCCAAGTTTTTCAAAACTCCTTCGTCACCCCCCCCCCCCCCCCCCCCCCAAAGCTTCTCTAGATCTGGTGAAGGATGGCACAGCCGTTACACTGGTTTATTCTGTCATTTATCACTATACGTGGCAACCAAGAATACAATGCTAATGTGATTAGTCATTTACTGTGATCATTTTGCGCACGTTAATGGTTGTGCAGGAGTAAACAAGATTGTAGCAATGACGAAGAGTTCAGAGGACAAAAGCTGCTTAAGTTTGAATGATTCTGTACACATTGTACATGAACCCCCTGAGATTTTTACTTCAACTGATGTTGATTATTTCACGTTATGCATTGAGTATAATGTTTTATTTATATTTGTATGATTTCAGTGATTTACTGAGGATTGAGGCTGCCAGATCCAGGTTACTTGTGTAAACAAATGGAAGAAAGTTTGTGGATTTTTTTTCTCATGGTAGCATACATATATTTTTATATATTGACAGGATGTGGGTGTTGCTGGTAAGGCCAGCACTTGTAGCCCATCCCGAATTGGCCTTGAGAAGGTGGAGCTGACTTCTTGAACGGCTGCAGTCTATGTGGTGTAGGTACTCTTGCAGTGCTGTTAGGGAAGAAGTTGCAGGATTTTGACACAATGACGATGAAGAAACAGTGATCTATTTCCAATTCAGGATAGTGCGTGTGACTCTGAGGTGGTGGTGGTGTTCCCATGTGCCTGCTGCCCTTGTCCTTCTAGCTTGTAGAGGTCACGGGTGTGGGAGATGCTGCTGAAGAAGCCTGGGAAAGTTGCTACAGTGCATCTTGTGGATGTTATGCAGACCAGACATGGTGTGATGGTGGCGACTGGGGTGCTGGCCAAGTGGGTTGCTTTGAATTGGATGGTGTCAAGCTTCTTGAGTGTTGTTGGAACTGCACTCATCCGGGTAAGTGGAGAGTATTCCACCACATTCCTGATTTGTGCCTTGTAGCACCTGGTTATGACCAGGTGAGAAGGAGTCGAGGGTTTTCCTCTCAGCCTTTGCCTGGTTTAACCGTAATAGGGTTTAATTTTTTTTAAAAATACGGTTTTAGCTCTCTAGTGAATCCTTGTTCACTGCTTTGCAATTGTAAGGCAAAGAAATCAATTCAGACAGGTTTTCCTAGGTTTAAAGAAGAAAGGTTGAACTTTATTAAACTTATGTGCGAGGCAAGTTCTTTGCACAGAGGGTGGTGAGTGCCTGGAACTTGCTGCCGGGGGAGGTGGTGGAAGCAGGTACGATAGCGACGTTTAAGAGGCATCTTGACAAATACATGAATTGGATGGGAATAGAGGGATACGGTCCCCGGAAGTGCAGAAGGTTTTAGTTTAGGCAGGCATCAAGATCGGCGCAGGCTTGGAGGACCGAATGGCCTGTTCCTGTGCTGTACTGTTCTTTGTTCTTTAAACTCTAATCCGGTTACCAACTATGAATACGCGACTCGACCATGCTAGCATGCGTCCGCGATAAACACTCGCGCAGATAGAGACAGAAAAGAATAAAGGGGAAAAGTTTGAGGCAATAGATGGGTTTCTATTTTACTGTCCTTTGAGTTTTCTGTGAAGTCTTTGGTTGCTGGTCAGACTTGCAATTCGTTGGGGCCCAGTGCAAATTTCAACTTGTTTCGCGGTCGGGGTCTTTTCTCTCGAGGTTTACATGTCTTCCGTGGGTCTGGTGGCGTGAGAGAGAGAGAGAGAGGCTTCCTTGCTCCAGGCTCCGGTTCCAACAGCCTTCTGAGTTGAAATTGTCCTGTGGCTGGTTCAAAAAACCTGGACCAACCAATTGGTCATGTGACTAGCTGGTTTAAACAGTGCTCGCCCTGTGGATTGTATCATCTTAGCAGGACCTGGAATGCGCTTCCTTGCCTTCAATATCTGGTGATCAAAATTCATTTGGGGTTAATTGGAGCGGGGAATAGTCCTTTGTCTCTCCAAGCGCTATCTGTTAGCATGCAAATGTTTTTCCAGCCAAGTGTCTTTTTTTTTTAAACAAACCCTTCACTCCAGCAACAGTTTAAAATCAATGTTCATATGACAAAATTAATATGCCTCATTTTTGGCAGGTAGGGAGGGGTCTGCATGGACCCTGCAGTGGAAAGTATTTCAAAACGACAGGGGTTCTATTGTACCTTGGCAAGGGTGGGTAAAGCTGACAATAGTTGTGAGTCAGAACACAACTGATGTGTTATATTGAAAATACTGCATGCACCTGGTGGAGCCTCTGTATGTTTTGGGAAAATCTGTGCCATGGTTGTTGATACTGTGTTACAAATGCACCAAGTCTTTAAGGTTTCAGCAGTCATCAGTAAAGTACAAGTGAGGTGTATCTCCTTGTTATGAGGGACCACCTTTTTTTGTACTTTGGAAAAATACAGATATGCTGAACACTAAGCAGCTTTTTTTGCACTTTCTGTATTTTGCTTTCCCTTCTGTTCAGAGAAAAAAACAAATTTCAGTATTCTGGTGTAACGAGGACTTAGTTATGAAATAAAATAAGTAATTTGCATTTATATGCCGCATTTAAATACCACCTTTAACATCGGATGGAGTCCCACGGTACTGCACAGGAGCGTAATCAGACAAAAAATGTTACCCTGCCAAAGAATGTTTAGGAGGGGTGACTGAAATCTTGGTCAAAAAGTTAGGTTTCAAGGAGTTCCTTAAAGGAGGATAGCAAAGCAGATAGGTATATGGAGGAAATTCCAGAGCTTGGGGTCCAGGCAACTGATGGCATGGCTAACAATAGTGGAGCTGTTAACATCAGGAGTGCACAAGAGGCCAGAATCAGAGGAGTGCCAACATCTTGGAGGGTTGTGGGGCTGGAGGAGATTACAGAGATGGGGGAGGCCATGGAGGGATTTGAAAACAAGGGTGAGAATTTTAAAATCAGGATGTTGCTTGACTGGGAGCCAGGGGCGATAGGGGAACAGGACTTTGTGTTTGTGTGTGTGTGATTTTTTTTATTCGTTTAGGGGATATGGGTGTTGTTGGCTAGGCCAACATTTATTGCCCATCCCTAATTGCCCTTGAGAAGGTGGTGGTGAGCTTCCTTCTTGAACTGCTGAAGTCCTTGGGTTGCAGGTACACCAACAGTGGCGCAGTGGTTAGCACCGCAGCCTCACAGCTCCAGCGACCCGGGTTCAATTCTGGGTACTGCCTGTGTGGAGTTTGCAAGTTTTCCCTGTGTCTGTGTGGGTTTCCTCCGGGTGCTCCGGTTTCCTCCCACATGCCAAAGACTTGCAGGTTGATAGGTTAATTGGCCATTATAAATTGCCCCTAGTATCGGTAGGTGGTAGGGAAATATAGGGACAGGTGGGGATGTGGTAGGAATATGGGATTAGTGTAGGATTAGTATAAAGGGGTGGTTGATGGTCGGCACAGACTCGGTGGGCCGAAGGGCCTGTTTCAGTGCTGTATCTCTACAGTAAACAGTGCTGTTAGGAAAGGAGTTCCAGGATTTTGACCCAGCGACAGTGAAGGAACAGTGATATAGTTCCAAGACAGGATGGTGTTGGCTTGAAGGGGAATTTGTAGGTGATGTTCCCATGCATCTGCTGCTCTTTTCCTTCCAGGTGGTAGAGGTCATAGGTTTGGAAGGTGCTGATGAAGGAGCCTTGGTGAGTTGCAGTGCATCTTGTAGATGGTACACACCGCTGTCGCTGTGTTTTGGTGGTGGAGGGAGTGAATGTTGAAGGTGATGAATGGGTTGCCAATCAAGTGGGCTGCTTTGTCCTGGATGGTGTCGAGCTTCTTGAGTGTTGTTGGAGCCACACTCATCTAGGCAAGTGGAAAGTATTCCATCACACTCCTGACTTGTGCCTTGTAGATGGTGGACAGGCATTGGATAAGCAGGAGGTGAGTTACTCGCTACAGAATTCCCAGCATCTGACCTGCTCTTGTAGCCGAGCATCTATGTGGCTGGTTCAGTTCAGTTTCTGGTAAATGGTGACCCCCAGGAGGTTGATAGTGGGCGATTCTGCGATGGTAATGCCATTGAACGTCAAGGCAAGATGGTTAGGTTCTCTCTTGTTTGAGATGGTCATTGCCTGGCACTTGCGTGGCAGGAATATTACTTGCCACTTATCAGCCCAAGCCTGGAAATTGTCCAGGTATTGCTGCATCTGGACACGGACTGCTTCAGTATCTGAAGAGTCTTGAATGTTGCTGAACATTGTGCAGTCATCTGCGAACATCCCCACTTCCGACCTTTTGATGGACGGAAGGCCATTGATGAAGCAGCTGAAGATGGTTGGGCCGAGGACACTACCCTGAGGAATTCCTGCAGTGATGTCCTGGGACTGAGATGATTGACCTTCAACAACCACAACCATCTTCCTTTGAGCGATGTATGACTCCAGCCAGCGGAGAGTTTTCCCCCTGATTTCCATTGACTCCAGTTTGTCTAGGTCTCCTACTCAGTCAAATGCTGCCTTGATGTCAAGGGCAGTCACTCTCACCTCACCTCTGGAGTTCAGCTCTTTTGTCAATGGTTGGACCAAGGATGTAATGAGGTCAGAAGCTGAGTGACCCTGGCGGAAACTAAATTGAGCAGGTTATTGTTGAGCAAGTGCTGCATGATAGCACTGTCGACGACTCATTCCATCACTTTGCTCATAATCGGGAGTAGACTGATGCGGCGTAATTGGCCAGTCAGATTTGTCCTGCTTTTTGTACACAGGACATACCTGGGCAATTTTCCACATTGCTGAGTAAATGCCAGTGTTGTAGCTGTACTGGAACAGCTTGGCTTGGGGCACGGCTAGTTCTGCAGCACATCTTCAGTACTATTGCTGGAATGTTGGTAGGGCCCATAACCTTTTTGCAGTATCCAGTGCCTTCAGCCGTTTCATGATTTCAAGTGGATAGTGTTGGATTGGCTGAAGACTGGAATTAATGATGCTCGGGACCTCAGGAGGAGGCCGAGATGAATCATAGAACCGTAGAATGTTTAAGGCACAGAAAGAGGCCACTTGGCCAATCGTGTCTGTGCTGGCTGAAAAACGATCCACCTATTCTAATCCCACTTTTCAGCATTTGGTCCGTAGCCCTGCAGATTACGGCACTCGAGGTGCATATCCAGACTCCATTTGAATGAGTTGAAGATTTCTGACTCAACTATGCTTTCAGGCAGTGAGTTCCAGACCCCCACTCCCCTATGGGTGATGGTGTTTCCTCATCTCCCCTCTAATTTTTCTACCAATCACTTTAAATCTTTGCTAAGGTGAATAGGCCCTTCACCTACACTCTATCCAGGCCCCTCAAAACCTTGTACATTTCAATCAGATCTCCACTCAGCCTTCTCTGTTCCAAGGAGACCAACCCCAGCCTATCTAATCTTTCCTCATAGCTGCATTTTTCCAGTCCTGGCAACTTGCTTGTAAATCTCCTCTGTACCCTCTCTAGTGCAATTACATCCTTTCTGTAGTGACGTGACCAGGACTGCACACAGTACTCAATTTGTGGCCTAACCAATGAGTTATACAGTTCCAGCATAACCTCCCTGCTCTTATATTCTATACCTCGGCTAATAAAGGAAAGGATTCCATATGCCTCCTAAACCACCTTATAGACCTGTCCTGATACCTTCAGGGATATGTGGACATTCACTCCAAGGTCTCTCACTTCCTCTACGCTTCTAAGTATTTGCCCATTAATCGTGTATTCCTTTGCCTTGTTTGACCTCTCCAAATGCATCACATCACACTTCTCCAGGTTAAATTCCATTTGCCACTTTTCTGCCCATCTAACCAGACCATCAATATCTTTCTGCAGCTATCCTCCTCACTATCTACCACACAGCCAATCTTTGTGTGATCTGCAAACTTCTTGATCATGCCCCCTACATTTACGTCCAAATCGTTAATATATACCACAAAAAGCAGCGGACCCAGTACTGAGCCCTGCGGAACGCCACTGGAAGCGGCCCTCCAGTTGCTAAAACACCTGGTAACAATTACCCTTTGTTTCCTTCCACTGAGCCAATTTTGTATCCACCTTGCTGCATTTCCCTGGATCCCATGGGATTTTATTTTTTTAATCAGTCTGCCACATGGCACCTTGTCAAAAGCCTTGCTAAAATCCATGTAGACTACATCAACTGCACTACGCTCATCTATCAACCTTGTTGCCTTCTCAAAAAATTCGATCAATTTGGTTAAACAAGATCTTCCCATAACAAATCCATGCTGACTATCCTTGATTTAACTTGTGCCTTTCTGAGTGACAGTTTATCCTGTCTCTCAGAATAGATTCCAATAATTTGCCCACTACTGAAGTTAGACTGACTGGTCTGTAATTATTTGGTCTATCCCTCGCTCCATTTTTAAACAGAGGTACAACATTAGTAGTTCTCCAATCCTCCAGCACCACACCTGTATCCAGTGAGGACTGGGAAATGATAGTCAGGTCAGACCTTCTGCTGTTTCCTCTCTTGCTTGCTTTAACAGCTTAGGATACATTTCATTTGGCCCTGGTGATTTTAGCAACTTTCAAGGATGCTAATCCCATTAATATTTCCCCTCTCCCTATGTTTATCACATCCAGTACTTCACACTCCTCCTCCTTAACTACAATATCTGCATCGTCCCCCTCTTCTGTGAAGACAGATGCAAAGTATTCATTGAACCATACCAACATCTTCCGCCCCTACACATCATCCGCTCAGCACTTCTGGCTGAAGATGGATGCAGATGCTTCAGCCTTGTGTTTTGCACTGATGTGCTGGGCTCCCCCGTAGTTGAAGATGGGGATTTTGTGGAGCCTCCTCCTCCTGTCAGTTGTTTTAATTGTCAACCACCATTCATGACTGGATGTAGCAGGACTGCAGTGCTTAGATGTGATCTGTTGGTTGTGGGATCACTTAGCCCTGCATTGCATGCTGCCTCTGCTGTTTAGCATGCAAGTAGTCCTGTGTTGTAGCTTTATCAGGCTGACGCCTCATTTTTAGTTATGCCTGGTGCTGCTCCTGGCATGCCCTCCTGCACTCTTCTTTGAACCAGGGTTGGTCCTCCGGCTTGATGGTAATGGTAGAGTGGGGGTTATGCCAGGCCATGAAGTTACAGATTGTGTTTGAATACAATTCCGCTGCTGCAGTGCCTCATGGATGCCCAATTTTGAGTTGCTAGCTCTGTTCGAAATCTATCCCATTCAGCACGGTGGTAGTGCCACATAACATGAAGGTGGGTATCCTCAATGTGAAGACGGGACTTTGTCTCCACAAGGACTGTGCGGTGGTCACTCCTACCAATACTGTAATGGACAGATTGCATCTGCGACAGGCAGATTGGTGAGGATGAGGTCAGGTATGTTTTTCCGTCTTGTTGGTTCCCTCACCACCTGCAGCAGACCCAGTCTAGCACCTATGTCCTTTAGGGTTTGGTCAGTAGTGGTGCTACGGCGCCACTCTTGGTGATAGACATTGAAGTCCCCCACCCAGAGTACATTTTGTGCCCTTGCTACTCTCAGCCGAGGGGTTGGCGGTAGGTGCAACAGGAGGTTTCCTTGTCCACATTTGACCTGATGTCATGAGAGTTCATGGGTTTGGAGTCAATGTTGAGGCCTCACAGGGCAACTCCCTCCTGATTTTATTTTTTATATGTGTGCGCGTGTGTAAAACAGCATGGGCGGCAGAATTTTGGATGACCTCAGGCTTATGCAGGGTAGAATGTTGGAGACCAGCTAGGAGTGCATTGGAATAGGTAATTCCAGAAGTAAGGAAGGCGTGAATGAGGGTTTCAGCAGCAGATGAGTTGAGGCAGGGAGCAAAGTCATGCCGTATTGCAGAGGTAGAAATAGGCAGTCTTGGTGATGATGCAAATAGATGGTCAGAAGCTCATCTTTGGGTCAGATATGATACCAAGTTTGTGAACAGTTTGGTTAAGAGTTTCAGTTTTTTTATTTGTTCTTGGGGATGTGAGCATTTCTGGCAAGGCCGGCATTTATTACCCATCCCTAATTGCCCTTGAAGGCGATTTGTGGGCCGCCACTTTGAACTGCAGTAGTCCCTGTGTTGTAGATACACCCACTTTGCTGGCCGGGATGGAGTTCCAGGATTTTGACCCAGCAATTGTGAATTTGCTGGGGAGAGGGATAGACTCATGGAGTTTGTAGTGGGGACTGAAAACCGTTGCTTCAGTTTTGCCAATATTTAATTGGAGGAAATTTCTGCTTATCCAGTACTGGATGTCAGTTAAGCAGTCTGATAATTTAGCAACAGTGGAGGAGCCGAGAGAGGTGGTGGTGAGGTAGAGCTGGGTGTTGTCAGCGTACATGTGGAAACTAATACTATCCTTTGGGATGCTTTCACTGAGGTGCAGCATGTGGATGAGAAATGGGAGGGGGCCAAGGGCAGATCTTTGGGAGGACACTGGAAGTAACAGTACGGCAGCGGGAAGGGAAGCCATTGCAAGTGATTCTCTGGCTATGGTTAGTTAGATAAGAATGGAACCAGGTGCAAGAAGTCCTGCGTAGCTGGACGCTGGTAGAGGGTGTTGGAGGAAGATGGTGTGGTCAACCATGTCCAAGGCTGCTTACAGGTCGAGAAGGATGAGGAGGGATAGTTTACCTTTGTCACAGTCACATAGGATGTCAATTGTGACTATTGATGCCTCACATTTAACACTTATCCTCATGTTCAGATCCCTTCATGGCCTTGCTCCTCCCCATCTCTAATTTTCTCCAGCTCTCTTCTGGTTTTAAGAGTTTTATGTGTGAAATGAGTTTGGCCATCTTGACGAGCTCTGAGTGAGCACAAAATTGTTCCTAATTTGGCACAGTTGGCAATCTACCTCGGGATAGCCAGTATGGAAAATGTTGAGGGGTGGGGGAAATGTTGCAGTAGTGTGATATGAGCTGCTCTTCTGAGGTTTGATTAGAGGCATGTTGCTGCAGCAGAACAGAAGGAGATTTACTGTGCATTTGCCTGTGTTATAACTATGTGTGCCTGTAATGAGAAGAGTTCCATTTGTCCGCACTTAAAGCCCCTCCACTTTCCAAGCACGCAAATTTTTTAATTTTAAAAATGAAACTAAAGTTTTTGAGTAGGTTATCTCTGATCCCTCTCAATATTCAACTGCTTTCATTGTTTAAGCAATTGACCAGGAAGACCATGCTTTGAGCTCTCTGAAAATGAATATTTTTCTTGACCACTTTTGCTTCCCAATTCCCTTTAGCGTGGAAATCAGCAGTCTTTCCTTGAAAGATCCTGAAATTTGTACAGCAGTCAAAGCTGCCATTTAAGATTAAGATTTAAGAGGCTATTGCAGCTACTGGATCATGCAAAATGTTACTAAAGTTGATTTCAGCCTGTTGGGAGATAATCTGAGAAAGCAGGATACCAACTCATGAGATAATCTCAGTATCATTTTTCTGAATCCATTTTTTTGTGGATAGAACTTGGGCAATTTTCTATTTTGTTGAGTTGATGCCAGTGTTGTAAGTTGTACCTGAATAGCTCAGCTTGAGGGCAGCATCTTCAGCACTACAGCTGGGATGTTGTTAGGGCCATAGTCTTTGCCATGTCCAGTGTACTCAACTTATTGGGCATTGACATCTATGATAGTAGGGATCTTAAGAAAAGATTAAATTAGATCATCCACTCTGCACCTTTGGTTGAAGACCCGTGCAAATACTTCAGCCTTGTCTCTTGCACTTGTATGCAGGTCTCCTCTATGCTTGAAGGTGGAATGTTCACGGAGCTACCTCCTCCCATTCGTTGCCTGATTGTCCACCATCATTCTCAACTGGATGTGGTAGGATTTACAGAGCTTTTCTCTAATCTGGATTGCAGCCTGCTACATTTGGTGTTTAACGTGCAAATACCCTTGTGATGTAGCTTCAGTAGGTTAGTACCTAATTTTAAGTTATTTCTGGTGCTGCTCATGGTGCTTCCATCTATAGTCCCTATTGAATTTAGGGCTCATTTCCCTAGGTATGTGTAGTAGTTTTTTTTTAAATTGTTCTTGGAAAATAAATATTATTTATGTACCTGCTGTGGGCAAGGTATTTCTTCATATAAGGGGGTGACTAGAATTTCAAAATCTCTGTCACAGGCTGGGTCCATACATTCTTTCATGATTGTCATAATTGTGTCCTCTCATAGACTAGTGCAGACAATCTATCAGTAACTTTATTATAGCTTCATAGCTTTGAAGATGCCGGCAACAATTTGTATTTGTCTCGCGTCTTTAATGTAATAAAACAGCCCAAGGCATTTCACAGGGGTATTATAAAACTAAATATGGCATAGAGCCACAAAAGGGGCTACTGGAACAGGTGACCAAAAGCTTGGTCAAAGAGATCGATTTTAAGGAATTTGAGCCAGAGGTAACTGCAGGAACGGGAGGAGAAATCATTGATGGCGATTCTTTGGCTATGATTAGATAAGTATAGACCCAAGAGAGTGCAGTCCCACCCAGCTGGACTACGGCAGAGAGGAGTTCCAACAATGAGAACTTGCATTTATATAGCACCAAGGTTCTTCACAGGAACATTTTTGCACAAAATTTGTCACCAGGCCACATAGGGGATATTGGGGCAGATGAGAGAGAGGTTTTTGAGGAATGCCTTAAAGGAGCAAAGAGGGGCAGAGAAGTTTAGGGAAGGAATTCCAGACCTTGGGGCCTTTGTAGGTGAATGTACAGTTACCAGTTGTGCAGCGATTTTTAAAACGGGATGCTCGAGGTCCGATTTGGAGAAGCGCAGATGATCTGAGGAGGTTACATAAGTAGGGAGGGGCAAAGCCATGGATGCATTTGAAAACGAGGTTGAGAATTTTAAAGTCAAGATGTTGCTTAACAGGGAGCCAGTGTAGGCCAGCGAACACAGGGGTGATCAATGGACAGGACTTGGTTGAAGTTAGGATGCAGCAGCAAAGTTTTTTGGATGAGTTCAAGTTTACGGAGATTAGAACATGGGAGGATGGCCAAATGCTTTTGTAGTTTAGAGGCAACAAAGACCTGGATGAGGGTTTCAGCAGCAGATCTAGAGGTAGGGGTGAAGTTGAGCAAGGTTATGGAGGTGGAAGTTGGCAGTCTTTGTGATGGCACAGATATGCAGTCAAAGCTCATTTCCCAGCTCAATATGACATCAAGGTTGTGAAAAGTCAGGTTCAGCCTCGGGTGGTTGCCAGGGAGAGGGATGGAGTTTGTCACGGGGACCGAAGACAACACCTTCAGTTGGAGGAAATTTCTGCTCGTCCAGTACTGGATGTCGGACAAGCAGGCCTTGTGTTCCTGTGATGGGCAGTTCCACATTGCCAAGCTCTCTGCCACTGAGTGCTGCAATTCCACCAAACATATGGCCCAGGACAAGGGGTTTGTGCGCAAAGTGGTTCCTGGCCCTCTGTGAAGTACTCTACTCTCTCCTCCACCTTCCTCTTTCCATCCCCTCCAAAAAAAAACTTGCACCTTTCCAGTGAAAAAAGCTCGAACTTCTCAAAAATGTCCATTTTAAAAATATTAATCCTCATACTTGACAACATCCAAGTGAATCTACACTACACCTTTTTCTATCACCTTTATAGCTTTTTAGTCAGGGAATTGCCAAAGCTGTACACATTATTCCAACTAAGATGATGTACAGGTTCAGTGTACCTCCTTGCTTCTGTATCTCTTAAGTGCAAAACCAAAAAGTCTGTCTTTTAATATGCCCTTAACTAATGCTGCCACTTCACCTCTATATCTGCACATTGTTATCCTCAATTTAAAGTCTTGCCATTTGAAACATACATTTCCAAACTAAGAGAAAATAAGTATTCAAATTTCCTTTTCTACATTGAACTGCATCTGCTACTTATTTGTCTGTCTTGCTAGCCTATCTTCATCCTTCTCCTGTCCTTCACAATAAACTAAATTGTCACTTCCCCACACCCTGGAAACTATCTCTGAAAGAGTTGGAATTTATGCTTTATCTTGTTTTGATTTTCATACTTAAAAGCAGTACATACTTGAATTGTCCTAAAATGATTTTGTTGTAATTTTATTCTCCATAATTTCCATCAGAAGAAGTAAGACTTACAAACAGCAACCCCGACACTGCCAGAAAGACTGCTTATTCACAATGGTCGCACAGTGGCGCAGTGGTTAGCACCGCAGTCTCACAGCTCCAGGGACCTGGGTTCGATTCTGTGCAGAGTTTGCAAGTTCTCTCTGTGTCTGCGTGGGTTTTTGCCGGGTGCTCCGGTTTCCTCCTACATCCAAAGACTTGCAGGTGATAGGTAAATTGGCCGTTGTAAATTGCCCCTAGTGTAGGTAGGTGATAGGGAATATGGGATTACTGTAGGGTTAGTATAAAATGGGTGGTTGTTGGTCGGCACAGACTCGGTGGGCCGAAGGGCCTGTTTCAGTGCTGTATCTCTAATTAAATAAAAAAAAAACAATCATCATTTCAATTTCTAGAGTTTGTCTGAAGAGGTGGATGCTGGAAGCTGCAGCCCACTATGTTTAAGTCATTACCTAATGGCGATGGGTCTAGGTACCTGAATAAGTGCAAGGCTCAGGCTTGCATATGTCAAGGCCGATTACAGAAAACATTGATATAGGAATTTTAAATGTAGAAAATACTGTTGTGTAAGTAAGTTTAATGATTTTCTTGTAATTTCTTTGTCCATTTGTCCAATATGTTACAAGCTGCCTTTCCTACACTAAGTGCTTAGCTTTGTTGAGCAAAATTGTGGGTGAAAGGACTTGCAGAAAACGTATTTGGAGTAGTTTTGTTTCAATTTGTTTTTAATTCCTAGCTTTTAACACATTTTTGATTTATGGTATTTTGAACTTCATGACTAGTGGTTTTCATTCCTCCTTGCTACTTGCAGATTGGATTTTTCTCTGCTTGTTGTGATTTGCTGTTCCATGAGCAAACACAGCATTTGAACCAACCAAGAGCGAGAAATTTGCCTAGATTTTGCGAAAATGGCTGTACAAAATGCATATGTAAATCTTAGAATTGTTACAGTACAGAAGGAGGCCATTCGTCTCATCATGTCTGCACTGGCTGTCCGAAGGAGCAATTCACCTAGTGCCACTCCCCTTGCCTTCACCCTGTAGAATAAAGGCCTGCTCGGGTCTGCAAATGAAACCCAATCTGACCCGAGCCCGACCCGAGTCCTTTCATTTTTTCCCGCGCCCGACCCGACCACCGGAATAAAGTTGATTACGTTAAAGAGGTTGTGCTCGACATCGGATGGAATTGCTCACTGCACACTAGTGCAGAGTGTTTCCCACCTTGACGTCCTGGCTGTCACTGTGTCCGACCCGAGCCCGAATGCCGGACCCGGAAGAGTGACCTGACCCAACCCTGACCCATGTCGTCAGGTTCGGGCCGGGTAGCCATGCTCTACTGTAGAAGAGAAATGCAATAGCATGAAATGTATAAACTTTATTTACTACTGATGGATCTCTTGTGGTGAATCATGCAGTATCATAGGGATGTTTTGTCACGTAATGTGCAGTGTATTACCTGGGCCACTTACTTATGCTGCCTAACAGAAATTCTCTACATTTTGGTAATTTAGGGATTGAATTGTTTTCTGTGAAGTAAGTGGCAGTGATTATGCTTGTATTGCATACATTTTACAGAAAGGAAGTGTAGCACTTGTGGGCATGTGCGTTATATGCAAGACTTAGTGTGTTTGTGTATATATATATTTTTTTCAGTTTTTAAAGCTGAGGATGCACTGAAAGATTGTATGGAAGATGTACCAGGTTGGAGGTAACTATATTGTGTTTAGCAGGAGTGGGAAGTCCTGTGATCTGGCAACAGCAGTGGTGGCAGTTCTGAGCTTTGCAAATATGCAAGGCTGTCCCTATATTTTTTTTACACAACAGTTACAGAGATAAGTCAGTTCATGAGGTTGTTCTAATTTTACATCCAGGCGTTGTGATTTTAATTGTCTAACACTTCAGCTTTTGTAACAGCCGGCATTTTCACTTTATCAGAAAAATACAGGACAATAACATGCTCGCTAAACACCATTTCATTGTCCTATTAAAAGGTCTTGAAGTCACATAAAGGCCATCCTCTGCACACTAGTCTTAAAATACATAATATTACAAAATTTATGACCACTTAGCTGGCCCCAGGGATTACATTACATACTCAACAAAAGTGTTAAACAATAATTAGAGTTTCACTTGCCTATTGCACCTTTATGTAAACTTTATGTAAAAAGCAAGTTGCATTCAGAGGCCATGAGTTACCCTTCACCCCTTTAAGACCATCAAGCACCACAACCCCACAACTTGTTGCTGCCGGTCAGTCTGCCTCTATAACCTAGTCCTTGTTAAAGTCTCCACTAAATTAGTAAAGAAATAAGAATAAACGTGAATTAGTAAATGTGAAAACCAAGTAACTACTGCTAAACTTTTCAATTCCTTTTTTTACATTTAGCAAGTCCCATAGGGACAAAAATATTTCGCTTATGTGTTAATATAGTGAAAGCAGAGCAACTACTTCACATTTTGTAAGATCCTCGAAGTGCTGAATCATCGAAGCAGCTGTGAGAGTGGCATGGTGATTTAAAAAAAAATACAAGCTAAAATGAGAAACACTATTTCAATTCCAGTAGAACCTTTCTGCGTGAGGAAAAGCAGCTTTGGGATATATCTCAGCAAATTCAAAAAGTTAATCGGTAGATTTACAGTTGCAGCAGTCAAGAAAGTTGGTGTTGGATATCACCCCATAACATTAAGATCAGTACATCAAAACATTGATTGTTACCTTCAACAGAAAGGCTGCAAGTACTTACTGATTATTCATATCATTTGCAGTAGAAAGCAAACTTCCAAAGGCCAAATTAAAAAAAACTTGGAGCAAAAGTAGCAAAAAGAATAAATGCAAATAAATTAGATGACACTTCAATGAAAAAAATTTTTTTGTAATGTACTTGAACTTTTCTTTCTTTTGGGCCTCCTTATCTCGAGAGACAATGGATACGCGCCTGGAGGTGGTCAGTGGTTTGTGAAGCAGCGCCTGGAGTGGCTATAAAGGCCAATTCTGGAGTGACAGGCTCTTCCACAGGTGCTGCAGAGAAATTTGTTTGTCGGGGCTGTTGCACAGTTGGCTCTTCCCTTGCGCCTCTGTCTTTTTTCCTGCCAACTACTAAGTCTCTTCGACTCGCCACAATTTAGCCCTGTCTTTATGGCTGCCCGCCAGCTCTGGCGAATGCTGGCAACTGACTCCCACGACTTGTGATCAATGTCACACGATTTCATGTCGCGTTTGCAGACGTCTTTATAGCGGAGACATGGACGGCTGGTGGGTCTGATACCAGTGGCGAGCTCGCTGTACAATGTGTCTTTGGGGATCCTGCCATCTTCCATGCAGCTCACATGGCCAAGCCATCTCAAGCGCCGCTAACTCAGTAGTGTGTATAAGCTGGGGGTGTTGGCCGCTTCAAGGACTTCTGTGTTGGAGATATAGTCCTGCCACCTGGTGCCAAGTATTCTCCGAAGGCAGCGAAGATGGAATGAATTGAGACGTCGCTCTTGGCTGGCATACGTTGTTCAGGCCTCGCTGCCGTAGAGCAAGGTACTGAGGACACAGGCCTGATACACTCGGACTTTTGTGTTCCGTGTCAGTGCGCCATTTTCCCAAACTCTCTTGGCCAGTCTGGACATAGCAGTGGAAGCCTTACCCATGCGCTTGTTGATTTCTGCATCTAGAGACAGGTTACTGGTGATAGTTGAGCCTAGGTAGGTGAACTCTTGAACCACTTCCAGAGCGTGGTTGCCAATATTGATGGATGGAGCATTTCTGACGTCCTGCCCCATGATGTTCGTTTTCTTGAGGCTGATGGTTAGGCCAAATTCATTGCAGGCAGACGCAAACCTGTCGATGAGACTCTGCAGGCATTCTTCAGTGTGAGATGTTAAAGCAGCATCGTCAGCAAAGAGGAGTTCTCTGATGAGGACTTTCCGTACTTTGGACTTCGCTCTTAGACGGGCAAGGTTGAACAACCTGCCCCCTGATCTTGTGTGGAGGAAAATTCCTTCTTCAGAGGATTTGAACGCATGTGAAAGCAGCAGGGAGAAGAAAATCCCAAAAAGTGTGGGTGCGAGAACACAGCCCTGTTTCACACCACTCAGGATAGGAAAGTGCTCTGATGAGGAGCCACCATGTTGAATTGTGCCTTTCATATTGTCATGGAATGAGGTGATGATACTTAGTAGCTTTGGTGGACATCCGATCTTTTCTAGTAGTCTGAAGAGACCACGTCTGCTGACGAGGTCAAAGGCTTTGGTGAGATCAATGAAAGAAATGTAGAGGGGCATCTGTTGTTCACGGCATTTCTCCTGTATCTGACGAAGGGAGAACAGCATGTCAATGGTCGATCTCTCTGCATGAAAGCCACACTGTGCCTCAGGGTAGACGCGCTCGGCCAGCTTCTGGAGCCTGTTCAGAGCGACTCGAGCAAAGACTTTCCCCACTATGCTGAGCAAGGAGACCTTGAACAACACACCAGAAAATAGGGATAAGATCAGGGTGGGTGTGATGTTCTCCATGCTGCCAAAGCTCACTGAGGCTCCCATATAGATATTGGACATCTGAGGGAGGTACTGGAAGGTGATTGCTTTCGATCAGCAGGAAAAGAGGAGGATTTGCTTCAATAAATAACAAGGCATTAGTTTAGTGATAGGCATTTAATATACGTAGTTTTGACATTCCATTAGGCAACAGTTGTTGATGCTGGCACTTTAATCAGCAAAACATTAGAAGTCTGATCTCTAAAACCTCAATTACAATATTTTAATAAACAGCTTGATTTTAGTAAGCACTTTACTGTCTACCATTTGATAACTCCTAATGTCACTGGAGGAACTATTTAAGGAATTAGAAAATGGTCAGTACAGGATATTGCAAGTTCTATGAAACCTTAAAAGTATCTTTTTTTAAGAAGTAAAACCTCAATATAGTTTGTACATTGGAAATATTTCCCCTTCAGAGTTAAGTGTTACTTCAGTCGATTAAAGTGAACTCTTCTGATTTGAATAGAATCAAAAATACTGTACTGGTGAATTATGATTTTTGATTTTATTAACTGATCAATACTCCATTAATTGTGTTAGTCCTATCCAACTGCCTTCTAATAGACTGGCACAGTGGGATTGCCCTTACAACTCTGGGATATGGGCCAGATCTAGGCTAGATTGATGGTTTTAAGCCTCCCCTATCTATCTTGGCCATACGGTATGAAATTATTGTGTAGGCTTTCAACCAGTTATAATTATCATTTGTGCTCTCCGCAAAAACTGACTGTATTTACTTAACTATAAGCATGTGTGAGAAGTGGATCACATTGGATCTAATGCAATGTCGCTGAAGATTGAATGGGCTCTTTGGTCCTGAAAAGAGACACAGAGGTGACTTGATCGAGGTCTTGAAAATTTTGAAGAGGTTCAATAGGGTAGATGTAGAGAAGATGTTTCCACTTGGGAGTCTAAAACTAGGGGTTGTAATATATGATGGTCACTAATGAATCCAATAAGGAATTCAGGAGAAACTTCTTTACTCAGAGTTGTGAAAATGTGGAATTCGCTACCATATGGAATGGTTGAGTTGAGTAGTATAGATATATTTAAGGGAAATCTGGAGAATTACATGAGGCAGAAAGGAATGGAAGAATAGGTTGATACGGTGAGATGAAATGGAAGGAGGCTCGTATGGAGCATAATTGCTGGCACAGACCTGTTGGGCTAAATAACCTGTGCTGTAAACTTCTTTGTAATGCTCTTGAGGTAGATACTAAACCATATTGGGGACAAAGTAAAAAGAGTTTTGTTGTGTAACCAGCAGCGATCTGTCTCCTCTTCTCTTCTAAGATGCATGTTGCAGATATAGTGTGGATAAGTGTTTTGCATGGTAATATTAACATCCTTTACCTTGGTAATCACAAAATTCTCTCAATGTGTAAGGAAACCACTAACACATCATTACAGATTAGGAGCTTGCATCATGT
Source organism: Heterodontus francisci (assembly GCF_036365525.1). NCBI lineage: Eukaryota > Metazoa > Chordata > Chondrichthyes > Heterodontiformes > Heterodontidae > Heterodontus > Heterodontus francisci. The sequence goes on from NC_090402.1 coordinate 22,524,574, forward strand.
AAGGAAAGAGCTTCTCTAAACGATACCATCTGAACTAATTTTAATAGTTTGTTTTTTACATCCCCACTGCTGTTTTCTTCAGGCTGCGAAACTTGATGTTCCAGGCCCCAACTGAATTTCTACAGCTCCATGAATTGCAATGACATCTCTGCTAATCTTCTATGCCAAGCGGTAGCTCTGTGTTACTAGATTTAAAAAGAGAAATCAAGTGATCAAAAAAGTAATTTCATCTGATGGGTTTGCATGATGTCACAAACTAATGATAACAACTTTCAAACCATTGTTGCTTTAATTTGTGATTATGCTTTGTGAAAATGCCATGAAGGTTTTTTTTTGTCCTGGTGCTAACAGCTGAATATTTTCAAGTCACAGATGAAATCACAAAGGATTTATTAAATTTGATTGTTTGGAAATAATAATGGTCACTTTAAAAAAAAAAAGACTGGAATAGAAAAATAGAAGTACTGTTTGTGGAGTGCTGAGAGATACAGTTTATATCTCCAACTGTCAGCTTGGTTCAGTTGGTATCGGTCTTGCCTCTATTAGAAACTTTTGGGTTCCAGCCCGACATGGACAATATTTTGGCTGGCAGTGCAGTTCTGAGCAAGTGCTGTATTTTGTTTATTTGTTCAAGGCCAGCATTTACTGCCCATCCCTAATTACACTTGAAAAGGTGGTGGTGAGCCATTGCCTTTAAACTGCTGCATTCCATGTGGTGTAGGTACACCCACAGTGCTGTGGGGTGGTGGGGGGTGTCGGGGTTGAGGGTGGTGAAGTGCCAGGATTTTGACCCAGCAACAGTGAAGTTGCCAGGGAGAGGGATGGACTTGGTTGCTATGTAGACTTTGGAGAGTCAGGAGGCGAGTAACTCACCACCTAATTCCCAGCCTTTGATCTGCTCTTGTAACTGCAGAATTTGCATGGCAGATCCAGTTCAGTTTCTGGTCAATGGTAACCCCCAGGATATTGATGGTTGGGGAATTCAGTGTTGGAAATGTCATTGAATGTCAAGGGGAGATAGTTAGATTCTCTCCTGTTGGAGATGTCCATTGCCTGCCACTTGTGTGGCATGAATGCTACTTGCCACTTAATAGCCCAAACTGGAATGTTGTCCAGGTTTTGTTCATGTGGCCATGGACTGCTTCAGTGTCTGAATAGTTGTGAATGGTACTGAACACTGGGCAATCAACAGTGAACATCCCACTTCTGACCTTGTATTGACTGGAAGGTGTTTGATGAAGCATTTGAAGATGGTTGGGCCTAGGAAAATACCCTGAGGAACTCCTGCTGTAGAGTCCTGGGGGTGAGATGATTGAGCTCCAACAATCTTGCTTTGTGCTAGGTATGACTCCAACCATTGGAGAGTTTTCCCCTTTGTTCCCATTGACTTCACTTTTTTGCTAGTGCTCCTTGATGCCACACTCAGTCAAATGCTGCCTTGATGACAAGGCAATCACTTTCACCTCACCTCGGAATTCAGCTCTTTTGTCCATGTTCAGACCAAGGCTATAATGAGGTTTGGAGCCAGGTGGCCCTGGTAGAACCCAAACTGAGCATTGTTGAGCAGACTATTTCTGAGTAAGTGCTGCTTGATAGCACTGTCATTGACATCGTCCAATACTTTGCTGCTCATTTGTGCGTAGATTGGGTTGGTAATTGGCAGGATTGTATTTGTCCTGCTTTTTGTGAATGGGACATATGTTTGTGTTGTAGCTGTACTGGGACAGCTTGGTTAGGGGCACTGCTAGTTCTAGATCACAAGTCTTCAAGTACTACAGCCGGGATGTTGTCAGGGCCCATAGCCTTTGCTGTGTCCAGTGCCTTCAGCCATTTATTATCACGTGGAGTGAATCGAATTGGTTGAATACTGGTACTGTTGGAGGTGCAATCTTTTGCATGAATTGTTCAACTGAAGCTTTGTTTTAACTGTACGCATGGATTTAGAAAATGATGTAGTACTATTTGAAGATGAATAGGACATGTCCTGAAGGTATGAAGAATCTTTCACAAATGGAGTGACAATAACATTTTTGGGAGCTCTTGTAGCACCCTTATCTATCTGGCTTCCTTCATTCCATGAACAGAGTGACTCTGTATTTCTGTACATGGATCCAGCCAGCACCAGTCTCCTCCAACTGGTTTATTTGCTAACTGCTGCTCATCATCACAGATATTGTCAGCTTGCAGAAGGCCTTTTTCTTTTGCCAGGTTCAGCCTGGCCTTGCACACGTCCCTTTTCCATTTGACTGCGTGATTCAGTAGCTTGGAATTTTCAATTCCTGAGAACATGATCTAGCCAACTGTACTGCTTTTGCTTTGCAATTTAGCTTGCTTTGTTCTTTCTCCAACTGTCGTTAGCTTTTTATCTGTCCAGCTGATCTTGAAAATCTTTCAAGAATTATGAGGTCAAAGTGTCAAGTTTCTTCTCTGTAGCCTTTGTCATTGACCAGGTTGTGGTACCATAAAGTTGGATAAATAAGATGATAAATGATATATAGTCTGATGTTTGTTTTGAGAGAATTCAGCATTTTCCCAGATGTTTAAAAGCATAAACTGCCTTATCAGTTTTTGCACATAACTCTTCTAACAACATTATGTTGAAAGATGAGATGTGGTCTACATCTGCAGTGTCTCTCCTCTAAGCTTGATAATATTTGGTGTTCTCAATTCCACCGTTTCTACATTTCTTCTGTTTCTGCCAATAGTGGTGTGTCACTGGAATCAACATTTCCTGTCTCACCATTTGAGTACACTGTTGCCCTCTGTTCATATGCATTCTCAAATCTACTGCTAGTTAAAATAACCAAAATTAGAAGACACATCTTTGCCAGATAACGGCTTTTACTTTAAACCACTCCTGTTCTATCCTGTTCTTCAACTCATCATTCTATTTCATCATGGAATTCTTTCTATTTATGTATTTGAGGGTATCTCATTATATCAGTCACCAGACTGTAAGTTTATACAGCCTGTGAAAGGCTTTTCAAAACTGGTTAATGAAGTCAACATTATCTTCATAGCTTTTTATTTTTTGTAGCAGTTTTTTTTTGCTCTATCTTCTGTTTCCAGTCTGGTACTACATTTGCCTATATAACCTTGAATACACTTATAAAGTGATTGGCCATGAAGTGCATTGAGCCATGCTGAGGTGCTGTAGTAATGCACTTTCCCTTATTTGATTCCTTTACTCTTTTTCTCATCCTACTATTCAACAACATGTTGAATATTGTTTCCTGGGACTGATGACAGTAACCATGTGCCAGTTGACAGAGTCTGATATACCATCATTGTTTGGTTATGATGACGCTCTTTGTTTTTAGTCCATGTGATTTTCTAGCTATATTTAATAGGCGGTTTATTTCTCATCTGAATGCTGCTCCTTGGCGACACCATCTAAAATCACGTCCGGTTTCATATGTACAATAATAACTCCCAGCTGTAGCTCAACCAACACCTTTCTTGATGTCTTATTCTGATTTTTTTATGCTGCTAGTCTGAAATGCAGTACTGGATGAGCAGGCATTAAATATTGGGGAGACTGAAGCCATTGTCTTTAGTCCCTGCTGTAAACTCCATCCCTCTCCCTGGTCATTCTCTGAGCCTCAATCAGACTGCTTCCAACCATGGTTTTCTATTTGACCCTCAGATGAGCTTCCAAACCCAAATCGTCTGCATCACCAAGATCACCTACTTCAGCCTTTGAAAATTGCCCCGCCTCTGCTCATCTACTGAAACCCTCATCCATGCTTTTTGTTACTTCTGAAAAGCTATTTCTATGGTCTGCTGATCAGTCTCCCATCTTTGCATCTTCTGTAAACTTGAGTTCATCCAAAACTCTGCTGTCTGTATCCTAACTCGCACTAGGACCCAGGACCTGTTCACCCATCACCCCCGTGCTCATTGACCTACACTGGTTTCCAGTCTGTTAATGTCTTAAATGTAAAATTCTCAGCCTTGTTTTCAAATCCCTCCATGGCTCTGTCTCTCGTAATCTCTGTAACCTCTTCCAGCCCTACAACCCTCCAACATCTCTGCTCCTCCAGCCTTCAGCTGCCTTTGCCCTTAGCTCAGGAATTCCTTCCCTAAATCTCTGCCCCTCTCCTTTTTATAGCACTACTTGAAACCTACATCTTTGACCATGTTTTTGGACATCTGCCCTGATATCTCCTCATGGCTTAGTGTCGAATTTTGTCTGGTAATTGCTACTGTGAAGTGCCTTGCGATGTTTTACTATGTTAATGATTTGTATGTGGGGCTCAAATGTTATATTTCCAAGTTTGCTGATGGGGGGGAAAACTAGGTGGGAATGTGAGTTGTGAGGAGGATGCAAAGAAGCTTCAAGGAGATTTAGACAGGCTAAGTGACTGGGCAATAACATGGCAGATGGAATATTATGTGGAGAAATGTGACGTTATCCAGTTTGGTAGGAAAAACAGAAATGTAAAGTATTTCTTAAATGGTGCGAGTTTGGGAAGTGTTGATGTCCAAAGGGACCTGGGTGTCCTTGTTCATGAGTCACTGAAAGCTAACATGCAGGTACAGCAAGCAATTAGGAAAGCAAATGATATGTTGGCCTTTAGTGCAAGAGGATTTGAGTACAGGAGTAAAGAAGTCTTGCTGCAATTGTACAGAGCCTTGGTGAATTGCACCTGGAGTATTGTGTACAGTTTTGGTCTCCTTACCTAAAGAAGGATATATTTGCCGGTGGGGGTGGGGGGGGTGGCGGGTGCAACGAAGGTTTACCAAACTAATTCCTGGGATGGAGGGATTGTCCTAATGAGGCGAGGGTGAGGAGGCTGGACCTGTATTCTCTGGAGTTTAGAAGAATGAGAGGTGATCTCATTGAAACAACATACAAAATTCTTACAGGGCTCGACAGGGTAGATGAAGGAAGGATGTTGCCCCTGGCTGGGGTGGTGGGGGGGGGGGGCATCTAGAACCAGGGAACACCATCTCAGAATGAGGGGTAGGCCATTTAGGACTGAGATAAGGAGGAATCTCTTCATTCAGAGGGTGGTGAATCTTTGGAATCCTCTACCCCAGAGGACAGTGGTTGCTCAGTCATTGAGTATGTTCAAGACATTGAACGATAGATTTCTAGATATTAAAGGCATCAAGGGATATGGGGATAGTGCAGGAAAATGGCGTTGAGGTAGAAGATCAGCCATGATCTAGTTGAATGGCGGAGCAGGCTCAAGGGGCCAAATGGCCTATTCCTGCTCCTATTTCCTATGTTAAAGGTACTATAAAAATGTAAGTTGTTTTGTTTCTTGCCATTATTTTTGCACTATTCACATTTCTGATAGTTTGACAGTTCCAAATTCCTTGAGCTACACTAGAACATAAGAAATAGGAGCAGGAGTAGACCATGCAGCTTCTTTGTGTCCTCCTCACAGCTTGCGTTCCCACCTAGCTTTGTATCATCAGCAAACTTAGACAAAGAGATGGAGAGGAATGTATCTAAGCCATTAATATAGATTGTAAATAGCTGAGGCAACAGCACTGATCCTTGAGGCACTCCACTGGTTACAGCCTGCCAACTTGAAAATACCCTGTTTCTCCCTACTGTTTATTTCCTGTCTGTAAACCAATCCTCCATCCATGCAAATATATTACCCCAACTCCACGAGCCCTTATCTTGCATACTGCCCTTTTTGTGTGGCACCTTATCGAATGCCTTTTGGCAATCCAAGTATACTATATCTACTGGCTCCCCTTTATCTACCCTACTAGTTACATCCTCAAAAAAACAAAACTAATAAATTTGTCAAAGACTATTTTCCTTTTGTAAAACAATGTTGACTCTGTCTGATTACACTGTGATTTTCTAAGTGCATAAGACTTCCTTAATAATAGATTCCAGCATTTTCATGGCAACTGATGCCAGGCTTACTGGCCTGTAGTTTCCAGTTTTCTCACTCCCTCTTTTCTTGAATAGCAGTGTTACATTTGCTAACTTCCAATCTGCTGGGACCATTCTAGAATCTAGCGGATTTTGGAATATCAGTTGCAAAGGGCCTTATCATGACCTCACAGTTTGTCTGCATGGAATTTTGGGCTTTTTCCTATTTGTTAAAAGCATTTTATGTAGTGTTTGATCTTGTTTCTTCAGTTAAAGCCCATTCATTGCAGTCTTATACAGAAAATGACTTGTATTGTTCTGCCCTTTTGAGGCTTTGTTCAAATGTCAAGACTTGTAGTTCTGGAATTCCCTCCTAGTTTCCTACTCTGTCCCACTTTCTCCTCCTTTAAAACCTACCTGTCTGGCCATGCTTTTTTCCACCTGTCCTGGGGGTGGTGCTGAATTTGGTATTTGCCCTTCTTGAGATTTGCGACGTTGCTTAATTCATCTCATTCATCTTGGGAATTTTTTCCAGATTTTAGCTTTTTACTATAAATGTAACTTATTTGTGCTACACCAGGTGACGGATCCCTCTCTGACAATTTCTGTAGCAGTGCAGAAAAAGATGGGATTGCTTCTTCGTTTGTGTTCCTTCTGGGTCAGCAAAGGTGAGAGTTTTCATCATTCATGGAGTTGGCCATAGACCAGGCCTTTCAATACTTCTAAATGTGAAAGTTAATGTGGCTGCAGAAAGATTCAAAGATACCTTCAGATTAACCATAGTACAGTAGTAATGACACACTCTATCAGCTAAAACCTGAGTTTGAAGCCAACCCAGCTTCTTTGTCCTCCTCTGCCGCACTACCATCTGCCCACAACCTCCCCTCACTCACAAAATGAGTACAAAGTGAAATGAGTTAAATGCCCTCAATTCCGTACTTGGAGGGTGCTAATCATAGCATTAACGTCATCTTCAGCAGACTCAAAAAATAGCTGAGGGGAAAATGGAAAAGTAGTAATTTTTGAGGAGGATGGTTTTCTAAAATTGAGATCTGGGCAGGTTGAGGAAATTCCTCTGCACATTTTTCTACTCCAAGAAAGTCAGACTGCCTATTTTATTGAATTCAAAAACATTCCATAAATGGGTATATCTAATTTTTACAAAATTCACCATGAAGCTATATTTTGGGACTTTTACACCCCAGCTTTTATGATGTTTTGAATGCAGATAGAAAAAAAAGATGGGTTTTGTAGGATCCTAGGTTTGAATCCCAGTATGTGCTGAGCTAACTGGTTTTTGGCGACCATCTTTAGGAAAACATGGGGAAAATAAATAGATTTGTGTGGAATCAATTTTAGCAGAGCCCTGACCTTGGGGGTAGAGCATGGCTACCTGACCCAAACCCGACCGGACTCGACGACTGGTGTAGCACAGATAAGTTAAATTTGGGCTTGGGTCGGGTCGGACACAGTGATAGCCAGGACGTCAAGGCGGGAAATGTGCATTTGGACTCCGCACTAGTCTGCAGTGAGCAATTCCATCCAAGGTAAAGCACAACCTCTTCCATAAAGTTGATTATATTCCGGTGGTTGGGTCGGGTAGGGCGCGGGAAAAAGTCAAAAGATTTGGGCCGGGTCAGGCCTGGGCTTGGGTCTGATGTGGTTCTGTCGGGCTCGGGTCAGGTTACATTTGTACACCCAAGCAGGCCTTTACTAGGGGGTGCTTGGACTAGTATGATAGAAAGTATATTGGGAGGTTGAGAGAGTAAGCCAGGTGTTTGTCTGCAGTGATCGTGGAGAAGAATTGACTGATGAGTCCTTGTACATTTCCTCCCAATGGTTAGTTGGAAAGGCATTGATTGATGCTTTGGACTAAGTTGCTGTTGCTTTCCAACTGAAGTGTAGGATATTCCCTGTCCTCCACTTGAGGGGAATTGTATAAAAATACAGTATAATCGGCTGAATTTTGCTGTGGGTGGTGAAGGAACGATTTTTACCATTTACAGCGTGTACAAAAGTTGCTCAAAGACTTGCTCTGGCTTGTCAGCTGAGATTTCCAGGAATTGGGTGTCTGGGTGGTGCCCTCCACAGGGGATCTGTCGGCAGGGAAAACAGCAGGGAAGCTCTTCAACCATAATAAAAGCAAAATACTGCGGATGCTGGAAATCTGAAATAAAAACAAGAAATGCTGGAACCACTCAGCAGGTCTGGCAGCATCTGTGGAAAGAGAAGCAGAGTTAACGTTTCAGGTCAGTGACCCTTCTTCGGAACTAGCAAATATTAGAAATGTCAAAGGTTATAAGCAAGTGAGGCAGGGGTGGGGCAAGAGATAACAAAGGAGAAGGTGTAGATTGGATAAGGCCACATAGCTGACCAAAAGGTCATGGAGCAAAGGCAAACAATATGTTAATGGTGTGTTGAAAGACAAAGCATTAGTACAGATAGGGTGTTAATGGACTGAAGATTGAACAGCAGCAAGTACAAACATCAAGAAAAACCCCAGCTCTTCAACCAGTCAGATTGAAGCATTCTCACTGAGACAGAGACTGCAATGCAGGAAGTGTAAAATAAAAAAATATGAATTTCATTGAAATTATTGTACAGGAAGCAAAATAAAGATTGGGACATGCACATGGGATTAAGGGGGAGGCATAAGAGAAAAACTTTAAAAAAAAAATCAAAATAACGAATAACTGCAACATTAATTTTCTTGAGGAATGAGACTCCAAACTTATAAAATTAATTTTTCCGGACCAGAGAGGTCATACAGTAATTATCACATCTTATTCCTTTTTTAAAACTCCCTCACTGACAACACAAGTCCGAACTTTTTCTTTAATGTGAGAGTAGTGGGTAATTACCCTAAGTTCATATCATTGCAATCATTTCTGTGAAAATTTTATTGGTAATACTGCAACAGCACAGCCTGTAGAGGAGCAAGGTATCACTGACGACAACTTCCAGGTTTCTGCATTTAACTGTGTGTTTGTGGACGCCAGAAGTTCCTTTCAGTTTTATCCTGTAATGATGGCGGGAGTGTTAGAATTTGCTTCATGTCCCAATCAAAGTTGATCACGTCTCAATGTGGCTATCGGATGAGGATTTGTGTTAACATCGGAGATTCATTGGAACAATGGAGTTTCTTTACTGCCAGCCAGTCATCACATTACCTATCTGGGTGCAGAGGGCATCTCCTGTCCCTTTTGTATTGGCAGACACCAGACATCAGGTTAAGTGATTAACCATCAAACAATCAAGATGGCCATTATGTTGGTGTTGGAGGCTTGGTGAGAAGAAACCTCAGCAGTATAAATTCGGGGCATCATGTGAGAGGAGTCGCCATTAAGGGGAATATATAAAAACAAGTTACAGGCCTTTTGTGTTAGCTGTCAGGACAGTGGGAAGTCCAGCCTACAGAAGCCAAGCCTGATCACCTTGGGTCTGCAGGAAACTAGGTCGTATAAGTTTATTGTGTAAAAGGAATAATTACTGTATTTTGTGAGAGTAATAAACTTGCATTTGGACAACATGCTCGAATCTGAACTGTGAGGATTTATTTAACGGAGGCGGTGGCGTAGTGGTATTGTCACTGGACTAGTAACCCAGAGACCCAGGGTATTGCTCTGGGGACATGGGTTCAAATCCCACCACAGCAGAAGGTGGAATTTGAATTCAATTAATAAATCTGGAATTAAAAAGCTAGTCTAATGATGGCCATGAAACCATTGTCAATTGTTGTAAAAACCCATCTGGTTCACTATTGTCCTTTCAGGAAGGAAATCTGCCGTCCTTACCTGGTCTGGCCTACATGTGACTCCAGACCCACAGCAATGTGGTTGACTCTTACATGCTCTCTGAAATGGCCTAGCAAGCCACTCAGTTAGGGCAATTAGGGATGGGCAATAAATGCTGGCCTGGCCAGCGGCACCCACATCCCATGAATGAATAAAAAAAAATTAAATGAGAATTTCTTACAGGTTGCTGACAGATTCACAGTTATTTAGTAAGCAAAATCCAGGGCATAATGAGAATGTTGAGACAATGTTAGAGCACAGGCACATGGCACAATGGAGTAGTGGGATTCAAGTTTAAATTTCCTACTCAGCTGACTTCCTGACCTTTTCTGTTGTTTTATTCAAGGAAGCCGCTGAGCAGATTCTGGGCTGTTCCCCTACTTGAGAGAGGCCATTCTGTTGCAATAGGCTGTACAGTGCAAAATTTTGGAATGCATCATTTATGTGTTTGCTTTTCTTTAATTTACTGGAGTATCCTGGTGTGCTTTATGTTGCAATAAAGGTTAGAGCTGACTAAGCTATATCTGTCCAAGCATAAATATGATTAAATTAAGCTATTTTTTCATGATTATGTTGCATTGGTATCTAATGCTTGGCATAAGTACAAAATTAATCAATCTGCGTGTTCAAAAACCTCAGAATATGGAATATTTCCATTACAAATATATAAATTAAAAGTTCAGTTTCTCTGTTTTTTTCCCCCATCCCAGTTTGGAAGCTTTTTTGAATGATTAGCTTCACCTTCTCTATTAGCCTTCAAACTTTTCTCTAGTTTCTCATATTCCTTTCCTCTACCTGCCCTTTTTTGAAAATATAAATCCGTCTCTTGGTTGAGATGTTGAGCAAAGGCCCCATCTGACCTCGCTAGATGTAAAAGATCCTTTGCCAGTATTCAAGGAAGTGCAGGGGTGTCTGAGTTCTGGCCAACATTTATCCCCCAATCAGCATCACTGAAATAGATTATCAGGCCATTTAATCTCATGGCTGTGGGGCTGTGTAAATTGGCTGCTGCGTTTCTCGACAGTACAGCAGTGACTTCACTTCAAAAGTGGCTCTGAAGCACTTTAAGGCATTCTGAGATCATAAAAAGTATTGCATAAATGCAGTTTTTATCCTTTTGTATTCGTATCCATAAATCCCTAGCGTGTTCAAATGTTATATGTGTAAGTTTCTTCAGTTTTTTTTCCCCCTGCTCTATGCATTTGAATGCAAGGGTTGGATCTCTCTACCATTAAGCCATGGCTTTGGAAGCACTTAATTTGGGTACTCATGGAAAAAGATTCTTTTGAAAGGAGAGGCAAAAGGGGGTATGTATGTAGAAATATATTTTATATAGATTTTTAAATTAAATTACACGTTTTGTGGTATACTGTTGTTAAATTGAGAAAGCCATGGAAAAGGTCATTTTTTAATGAACTAATTTTGTTTCCCTTGCATTGGTGTGAAAATACAATAACTGCTATATAAATAGGTGACCGTGATACAATGTTGTCATTTTTCATTTAGGCATCCCCTGCAAAGCCATAATTACCTAATTAAGCTGCTAATTATAAGATTAGTATTGTGAGTGCACTGACTGAATGCCCTTACTTTCAGTGAAGTTGAAAAGAACACACTTGTATTTGGTTGCAGTTATCTATACAAAAGGTAAAACTTCGAAATGTTGCTTTAATTTGTAATCAAAATAAATCATGGATATTGTTGTTACAGATGTTCCTACTGACTGCTTTAATTGGAGCTACTGCTTTTTATATCGAAGAAGTTTGCTTCTCGATAAAGCCAATAGTGTTGCACCGGTCTTGTGTTGCAACAAGTTTGGTTTTGTTTTGTTCCTGCCTTCCCTGCGCCCTCCCCCACCGCAGACCCACCTTCCCCTTTGCCCTGACTTGTTATGTCCTTGCTGCTGAGAAGATGGCTGCATGACTTGACCAAGAATTCACCATAATGAGTCAACAGAAGATACATTTGCTACTGGCCAAGGTATTCTGTTAGTTTTTCTTCTCCTGGAGTCCGATGCAACAATACAGCAAAGTATCTTGTGTAGCACCCCAGCAAAGAGCTGCCAGAACTCATCATTAACATAGCTAGTAGATCCAAATGATAGTCATGGTAAGTTTAGTCAGCAATACACAGAGCGTCTTCAGCACAATGTTCCAGAATTAGCCCAATCCTGGTTTTATTTTGTATACTTCGCTTAATTAGTAACAAAATAAAATTTAAAATTTTTTACATTCCTAAAACTATTCAACCCAACTTGTACATAACGGAGCCGCATGTAAGACTTAAACTGAATATAATGCTGAAGGATAACATTCATGCATATGTTGCGTACTCCCCTGGCAGTCATTAAATCATTTGAAGTATAATAACAGTGTAGGAGGTAAATTAACAAACCATTAACAATGTTATAAAGGCACAATTAAGGTGCCAGCATTTATTTGATGCATTGATGGGGTAGTAGTAATTTTTGAGTCTGAAATGCAACCTTTTAGAGCCCTCTAAGCTGTTGCATTGAGGAACATTCATTTGTACATTATAATGTTCATTTGTTTAAAAATAATGACTAACCATTCCATTGAACTAATACCCTAACATCTCTAAATTGACATGTTTTGAAATTGTTTCCAGAGCATTGATGTGTTGCCTTTTAATCCTTATATATGTCAGTGTTTGTAAAAGTAGATAGTTTGTTATTTGACTTGCTGAAAACCATAGCATTTCTTAAATGGCAGATAGAAACAATTGCAAGTTTATGACAATCTTCTGCTTGCGAACAGATTGTTCGTCTATAGGATGGCTTTTGGACTAAATTGTTCTGAAATTTTAAATCTTTAGACTTTTATCACTGCTGATATTTTCCAACTAACCATTGTGTATATAAAAGAGTTTTTATCCTGCAGGTCCAAAATCTCAACTTATTATCATAAGTAAGGGGTGAAGAATGAAGCTTAATCCTACTGGACATTTTGAAGCGTGCAGTTTAAGCCATGTTTACAGATCGTTTAGTACACAGCTGCTCTTAATTCTTAAATGGTCAAAAATACAGGGTCAATAAAATGAAAGCAAATTGCTAATTTTCATTGCAGTATCTGATGTTTTATTAACAAACTCGTAATCTTCAATTGGTTGCAACCTCCTTCTAGTAGTAACTTTAATGAAATTAAATTGCATAGTAAAAGTTATATCCCTAAAGCTTTCTGAAATTTATTCAAGTTTCTTGAGATGCAAGATTGAAGTACATGTTCTCATAAGTATATGAAGAATATGTGATAATCGTGGTGTCATCACAATCAGTGGTCTGCCTAAAACTGATTCTGCCTCAATTCTCTCTGCAAACCGCTGTGTCCTGTGCTTCTCTCTTTAACTCTCCCATTCTTCAGGTGGCCCAGAACATCCTGTTTCCTCGCAGCTGCCCTTCTCACATCCCTTTTAGCATCCCTTTCCATGTCAGTACTTGCCTTTTTTCTGGTGTTATCAATCAAACCGTGTTCTTCTTGTGTCATCATCTTGTATTACCACCTCCATTTTCTTACCTGTCCACTTTACTTTTTCAGTGCTTCTCCAAACCTACATGCTGTAACTCTCTAGAAGCCTGACTTCTTTCCTCCACATCTGTGTTTCAATATCACACTCCATATCAAATTCTTCACTAATACTTTCTTCAGTTTTCTCTTCAGATCAGTCTTGTATTAAATGCAGCTTTTCCTATTGTCATGTTAGGCCCCCACCTGGCAAGAATGAGGCACATTAATTTTGTCTTGAACATTGATTTTAAACTGTTACTGGAGTGAAGAAAGGACTTGTTAAACAGATCAGCTGTGGCTGAAAAATACATTTGCATATTAACAGACAGTGTTTGGAAGGACAAAGTAGCCATTCCCTGACAAATTCAACCCACAATGGAATTTTGATCACCAGACGTTGAAGGTGGGGGAGCTCGCATTCCAGGTTGACTGCTAAGATAGCTGATTACACAAACGGACATGGCCAAACCCACTAGTCACATAACTAACCTGCTGGGCAACCTGAGTTTTTTGAATTTGTACTAACAGTTTGGGCAGAAAGCTGTTTGCTCCTGGACTGAGAAGAGCTCTTCTGTCTGCTGCCATCTCTGTCTCACAAGTCTCTGAATCCACTGAAGACACATGAACCCCCAAAAGAGAAAAGTCTCCTACAGCGAACAAGGTTTAAGAAGAGTACTGGACCTCAACAAAAAGCAAGATCTACCTACAATCAAGGACTCTACAATGAGCTCGCAGAACTGTAACAAAAACTCTTCAGGTATTGCCTCAAATTTTTCCACTTTATTTTTCTTTTCTGTCTCTTTTTACATGTGTGTATCGCATATGCATGCTAGCTTGAGTGCGTCATGTATCCGTAGGCGTCAACCGAATTAGAGTTTAAGTTCAAGTTTAATAAATTTCAACTTTTCTTCTTTAAACCTAAGAAAGCCTGTTTGTGCTGGTTTCTTTGCCTTGTAATTGGAAAGCAGTGAACAAGGATTCACCAAGGGGGAGCTAAAAACATGGTGTGTTTAAAAATAAAACCCTGTTACAGTAAGACCAGGTGAAGGCTGAAAGGGGACCTAGACCTCTTTCTTACCTGGCTGTAACACTATTGTAATCCTAGCTCTCACCACCTTGCCATATTTGCCATCTTTATTCATTGATGCTTACCAGATACTTAAGTTGTCTCACTAGATCCAACTGTTCCTCGTTTACTAAAATGCTCACTCATTCACCTGCATTCCTAGAAACCTTCAAACTTCATTTTTGCCCACACTGATCTTTCTTCCATAATTTGCTGCGTCGTTCAGGCTGTCTACTAATAACTGTAATGTGATTCTGTAACTGTACTCTAATCATGGTACTTGCTACCAAGGCTTTGTTGTAAGAAAATCTGACTACTTTAACAAGTCAATCTTCAACTTTCACTCCTTCCTGTATCTGATAGAGCGTTTCTCTTGCAATTTCTTCCACATAAACATTGGACAGTGCAGGTGACAAGTGCCATCCGCTTCCAATCACTTCTGCTTCTAACTCTCCATCTGCTACCCTAACACTTACAGGCTTTGTGGATGGGACAAACTGCATCAGGCATCTATTTTCCTCATCCATACCATTATTCTTTAGTACCTCCATTACATTGATCCAGTTCACTCTGTTGAAGGCTTTTCAAAGTCTGCAAAGAAAATGTGCACCTATTGATTATTTTATACTTCATTCACACAGGCCTCTCATTATCCCCATGGCCTCTCCTCTTCCACATTGTTTGCAAAACCCAAATTGATCTTTGCCATTATATCTTGATCTTGAAAGCTCCAATTTGATGCCTTTTGGGGCAGAGAGTTCCAAATTTCTGCCATCCTTTGTGTAAAACAAAGTGCTTCCTGATTTCACATTTAGTTATTTTCCCCCAGAGGTAGCATGATTATTTTGATGAAGACATCAAGCTGTTTCCCTTTTAAATACCTGCTTTACACAAATCAACAAGTTTGTTGCTTCCCTTTTTTGCATTTTTAATTAAACTCTGCAGATAGCTCAACGATGCCTGCAGCCTTTTCATTCTTGAACTCACTTATCGCAACCCTCACTTCACATTCAAGATATGTACTTCACTTTAACTTTAAAAATATGCAATCGTTTGTATGTTACTGGTGAGGAGAACCTCACAGCATGAGTGTAGCAGTTGTGCACATCATCCTCACCAATTCAATCCATATGACATTGGACGCATCCATTACATGCGTTCTGTTTACATTTGAAATGGCGGAGGAATTCATTTTTGTGAAGATGCTAGTCTTGTTTTTAAATCACCACTTCAGTAATTTAAGACACTAATTGGGTTTAAATGTAGCAAAGGATGTTTTGGCTCCATCCTTGATTATTATATAATATATATAAACTGTAATCACATGCTTCTGGATTATAATCAGCTTCCGCTTGCTGGCAGACAACTTCCAGCTTTACTTTTTTTTGCTGCTTCTATCAATCCTGACTGTTGCTGCAGTCTTTTTATGCCTTGCAACATTTAAATCCTGAATGAGCTGAAATTTTGTAAATTTAAGTTGCCAAAACCAAAGCTATCTCCTATATCACCTGTCGATACATGCTTCTAACCTTGACTCCACAAACCCCTCTGGTTGCCAACTCAGCCCATCTCGAGTTGTAGAACCTTGCCATTAATTTTTCAGCCTGATCTAAGTTTCCTTCTCCCCATCAAATTCTGTTGGACCACTCTCTTCCACTTTAGTAACTTCATTCATTCCAACTCATTCTCCACCCCCTCCCCCCCGCCTCTTCCTCTGCTGCTGAAACTGTAATCCACTCCTTTTGTCACCTCAAGGCTTGACTTCTCGTTCACTCTGCTAGCCAGACTCCATCCTCCACGTTATAACTCATTGAGAATGCTATTTGTCACGAACACGTGCTATGCCAAATGATGATTTTTTTTTTATTCCACTGGCTGGAAACTGGAATTAAATTTAAAAAAAGGAACAGATAAAAGGTGATTGCTAGCAGCTAAAATGGCTACCGTAATTTGCATCAAGATGCCATACATTCTAATACATTGAGGTGGAAATGTAGTGTTTGCTCAGTCCCCAGCCAGAACAATCACTTGGAATTTTGAGTGAACTTCCTGTCCTGTCCCCATTAACAAGACATTAAAGGCAATCACTTGGGCCATTAAACTGGTGGAGATGAACCACTCAAAGGCAATCACTTGACCAATGGGACCCTGGTTGAGAGGGGAATTCCTAGACATGAATTGATTAAGTTGTAAGAGGAAATACACACTGGATGACGGTCATGTGACAGGTACCAACTTCTGTGTGTTAAGCTGGTTTGTGTCTCTCTCTGCAGACGAGACAAGCAACTAGACACTAACCAGAGAATACCCAAGTGGGCTCTTTCACTCTCCAGACCACCTTAGATTAGATTAGATTAGAGATACAGCACTGAAACAGGCCCTTCGGCCCACCAAGTCTGTGCCGAACATCAACCACCCATTTATACTAATCCTACACTAATCCCATATTCCTACCAAACATCCCCACCTGTCTCTATATTTCCCTACCACCTACCTACACTAGTGACAATTTATAATGGCCAATTTACCTATCAACCTGCAAGTCTTTTTGGCTTGTGGGAGGAAACCGGAGCACCCGGAGAAAACCCACGCAGACACAGGGAGAACTTGCAAACTCCACACAGGCAGTACCCGGAATCGAACCCTGGTCCCTGGAGCTGTGAGGCTGCGGTGCTAACCACTGCGCCACTGTGCCACCTTACAAGCTTCAAACCCTGCCTGCTGGCCGTAACCATTTAGGCCTATCGTTGCACAGACAGAGACAGCATGAAGGAAACCATCTACATCGCTATTCTCCAGGTGAACCATTGAAGCAGCTGGAAGCCTCAGGACCACCAAGTTCAGTCGGAAGACAGCTGAGCCACCAAACTGCACAGATTGTATACCCCTTTTTATTGCTCCAGATTCTCATCCAATCAATCTATCTTTCCACACTCTGTAACCTATTTGTGTGTGTGTGTGAAAGTTGGAGCGTAATTTATTATTTGACTTGGATCAGTTTAAGTACAATAAAGCTAACCTCTTTCTTTGTTAAACTAAAGAAAACCTGTCCGATTGGTTCTTTTATGATCATAGCACGTAAATAGTTAAACATTCACTGAATTGGAAAGCATATCTATTTTAAAAAAGAAATAAACCCTGTTGTGGTCAGACAACAAGCAGAGGAACAAGAGGGGCTCCCTTCGACCCCTCCTCACCAGATCATAATACATTGTACACATTTCTGCCGGCATAAATTTTCCACACAGAATTCTCACCTTCATGTTGTCTGTCATCCATAAGTGTATCTTTGCTTGTTTTCTCATTAGAAGTGGTGTGTTTATACTAGGTGTTGCTCCACTTCTGCAGCAATGATATTGAAATGGAAACTCTGCCTCCTGTCTCCTATTTCATGTTGAAAAGAAAATGCTCGGATTTTGCGATAGTAATGACCATGAAACTGTCAGTGATCACCAACATTACTACTTCTGGAGTCCACACAATCACAGTTAAATGCAGAAATCCAGATCTTGCTGTCAGTGATCCTATATTTGTCCATCGGGTGTGCTATTAACGTTCCCTGCCACCCCCCCCCCCCCCCCCTCCCCCCACCAAACTGGGAATGCAATCAATTAGAAGTCACTGAACTGATGAGAGCTTGCACTTTTGGCTATCCGTCTCGCTGTAAAAACCCTTGATAAAGTTACACCGTATTGAATGAGACGTAAGTAGGTTTTTAACAGCATGCTAAGTTCAGAATTATACTGAAAAGCCTTTCTGGCCCTGAAAAACTAATGTTTATATTTGTGGAATGTCAAATGTTTCCTTTTAGGCAAACTGTGTTCCCTAGCTTACTCTATCCCTCTCCCTGGCAACATTCTAACATTAAGCCAGTCTGTTTGCAACCTTGGTGTTGCGTTTGACCCCAAGATGAGCTTTACCTCATTTGTGCCATCACTAAGACTGTCAATTTCTACCTTTGTAATGTTGCCAGACTTTGCTCCTGTCTCAGCTCTTCTGTATCTGAACCCCTTATTTATACCTTTGTTGCCTCTGGACTTGACTATTCCAATGGCTGATCTCTCACATTCTACCCTCTGTAAGCTTGAGGTTTTCCAAAACTCTGCTGCCTGTCTTAATTCACACCAAGTCCCACTCCACTATTACCCCTGTGCTTGCTGACCTACATTGTCTCCTGGTCAAGCAAAATCTTGATTTGAAAATTCTCATCCTTGTTTTGAAATCCCTCCATGGCCTTGCCGCTCCCTATTTCTGTAATCTGCTCCAGCCCACAACCCTCTGAGATATCTACGCTCTTCTAATTCTGGCCTCTTGTACATTCCTGATTTTTAATCGCCCCACCATTGGTGACTGTGCCTTCAGCTGCCTAGGCCTTAAGCTCTGGTATACCCTGCCTACACCCCTCTGCCTTTCTACTTCACTTTCATCCTTTAAGACACTCCACAAAACATACCTCTTTGACCAAGCTTTTGGTCATCTGACCTAACATCTCCTTGAGGTGAGATGTTGAGGGGAGGCGGTGGCGTAGTAGTAATGTCACTGGACTAGTAATCCAGAGGCCTAGACTAATGCTCTGGGGATATGGGTTTGAATCCCATCATAGCAGATGGTGAAATTTGAATTCGATTAAGAAATCTGGAATTAAAAGCTAGTCTAATGGTGACTGTGAAACCATTGTCAATTGTTGTAAAAAAAAAAAACCCATCTGGTTCACTAATGTCCTTTTAGGGAAGGAAATCTGGCGTCCTTCCCTGGTCTGACCTACATGTGATTCCAGACCCTCAGCAATGTGGTTGACTCCTAACTGCCCTCTTAAATGGCCTAGCAAGCCACTCAGTTATATCAAACCACTACAAAGTGTGTGCCACCTGGCATTGATCTGGGCACAGGAAACTGCAAACCCAGCCCTTTCAACCCTGCAAAGTCCTCCTTACTAACATCTGAAGGCTTGTGGCAAAATTGGGAGAGCTGTCCCACAGACTAGTCAAGCAACAGCCTGACATAGGCATACTCCACGGAATCATATCTTGCAAACAATATCCCTGACACCACCATCACCATCCCTGGGTGTGTCCTGTCCAGCCAGCAGGACAGACTCAGCAGAGGTAGTGGCACAGTGGTATACAGTCAGAAGAAGTTGCCCTAGGGGTCCTCAGCATTGACTGTGGACCACATGAAGTCTCATTGCATCAGGTCAAGCATGGGCAAGGAAACCTCCTGCTGATTACCACCTACCGTCCTCCCTTTCCTGATGAATCATTGCTTTTTCATGTTGAACACTAATTGGAAGAAGCACCAAGGGTAGCAAGGTTTACAGAATGTACTCTGGGTGGGGGACTTCAATGTCTAACAAGATTGGCTTGGTAGCGCTCCTACTAAGCGAGCTGGCCTGATCCTAAAGGACATAGCTGCTAGATTGGGTCTGCAGCAGGTGGTGAGGGAAAAACCTACTTGACCTCATCCTTGCCAATCCACCTGTCATCTGTCCATGACAGTATTGGTAGGAGTGACCATTGCACAGACCTTGTGGAGATGAAGTCCCGTCTTCACACTGAGTGTACCCACCATCATGTTGTGTAGCACTACCACCTTGCTAAATGGAATAGATTTTGAACAGTTCTAGCCTCTCAAAACTGGGTATCCATGAGGCACTGTAGGCCATCAGCAGCAGCATTAGAGTTATATTCAGCCACAATCTCTATAATCTCATGGCCTGGCATATGCCCCACTCTACTATTACTATCAAGCCAGGGGACCAACTCTGGTTCAATGAAGAGGGTGGGAGGGCATGCCAAGAGCAGCACCAAGCATACCTAAAAATGAGGCAGCAGCCTGGTGAAGCTACAACACAAGACTACTTGCATGCCAAACAGCGGAAGCAGCATGCGATAGGGCAAAGTGATCCCACGACCAACAGTTCAAATCTAAGCTCTGCAGTCCTGCTACATCCAGTCTTGAATGGCGGTGGACAATTAAACAACTGACAGGAGGCAGATGCTCTACAAATATCCCAATCCTCAACAATGGGGGAGCCAGCACATCATTGCAAGAGACAAGGCTGAAGCATTTGCATCCATCTTCAGCCGAAGTGCCAAGTGGATGATCCATCTCTGCCTCCTCCTGAAGTCCCCAGCATCACAGATGCCAGTCGATAGCCAATCTGATTCACTCCATGTGATATCAAGAAACAGCTGAAGGCACTGCATAGAGCAAAGGCTATGGGCCCTGACAACATTCCGGCAATAGTACTGAAGACCTGTACTCCAAAACTAGCCGCACCCCTAGCCAAGCTGTTCCAGTGCAGCTACAACACTGGCATCTACCCGGCAATGTGGAAAATTGTCCAAGTATGTACTGTACACAAAAAGCAGGACAAATCTGACCCGGCCAATTACTGCCCTATCTGTCTGTTCTCCATCAGCAAAGTGATGGAAGGGGTTGTCGACCGTGCTATCAAGTGGCACTTGCTCAGCAATAACCTGCTCACTGACGCTCAGTTTGGGTTCCACCAGGGCCACTGAGCTCCTGGCCTCATTACAGCCTTGGTCCAAGCATGGATAAAAGAGCTGAACTCCAGAGGTGAGGTGAGAGTGGCTGCCCTTGACATCAAGGCAGCATTTGACTGTATCTGACATCAAGGAGCCCAAGCAAAACTGGAGTCAGTGGGAATCAGGGGAAAAACTCTCCACTGGTTGGAGTCATACCTAATACAAAGGAAGATAGTTGTGGTTGTTGGTGGTCAATCATCTCAGTCCCAGGACATCACTGCAGGAGTTCCTCAGGGTAATGTCCTAGGCCCAGTCATCTTCATCTGCTTCATCAATGACCTTCCCTCCATCATAAGGTCAGAAGTGGGGATGTTCGCTCATGATTGCACAGTGTTCAGCACCATTTGCAACTCCAGAGATAATGAAGCAGTTTGTGCCCACATGCAGCTAGATCTGGACAGCATCCAGGCTTGGGCTGATAAGTGGTAAGTAACATTTCTGCCACACACGTGCCAGGCATTGACCATCTCAAACAAGAGAGAATCTAACCATCTTCCCTTGATGTTCAGTGGCATTACGATCACTGAATACCCCGCTATCAACATCCTGGGGTTACCATTGACCAGAAACTTAAGTGGATCAGCCACATAATTACTGTGGCTACAGGAACAGGTCAGAGCCTTGGAATTCTGCGACGCGTAACTTGCCTCTTGACTCCCCATTGCCTGTCCACCATCTACAAGGCAGAAGTCAGGAGTGTGATGGAATACTCTCCACTTGCTT
This sequence comes from Heterodontus francisci, assembly GCF_036365525.1. Taxonomy (NCBI): domain Eukaryota; kingdom Metazoa; phylum Chordata; class Chondrichthyes; order Heterodontiformes; family Heterodontidae; genus Heterodontus; species Heterodontus francisci. Next base: position 22,546,071 of record NC_090402.1, read on the forward strand.
GAATGGGTGCAGCTCCAACAACAGTCAAGAAGCTCGACACCATTCAGGACAAAGCAGCCCACTTGATTGGCATCCTATCCTCCATCTTCAACATTCACACCCTTCATCACTGGCGCACAGTGGCAACAGTGTGTACCATCTACAAGATGCACTGCAGCAACTCACCAAGGCTCCTTTGACACAGCACCTTCCATACCTGCGACCTTTACTACTGAGAAGGACAAGGGCAGCAGATGCATGGGAACGCCAGCACCTGCAAGTTCCCCTCCAAGCCACACACCATCCTGACTTGGAACTATATCGCCGTTCCTTCACTGCCGCTGGGTCAAAATCCTGGAACTACCTTCCTAACAGCACTGTGGATGTGCCTATACCCCAAGGACTGCAGCAGTTCAAGAAAGCAGTTCACCAGCACCTTCTCAAGGGCAATTAGGAATGGGCAATAAATGCTGGCCTAGCCAGCGATGCCCACATCCCATGAACGAATTAAAAAAAAAATGTGGCCTGGTGTCATTTTGTTTTATAATGCTCCTGTGAATCGCCTTGGGGCATTTTATGTTAAAGGCGCTATGTAAATATTATTGTTTATGATAAGTCCTCATTGTTAAAGTTTTTAAATTGTTTTTAATATTTCAGCTATCTTAATCCCATGTATATGTCCCAATTTTTTATTTCGCTCTCTCTAAAATTTAATTAAAAGCGAAGGGTAATCAGTGCTTGATGCTTCCTGGTTTGCTGTCTGTGCAAATACATCAGTGTTATTGGCTGCTTCCCCTGCTTGATGACATCACTGTTGCTGTTCACCTGGAGATCCCCTTGAATGGTGTCAGATTCAAACTGAGGTTGGGAAAGGGGAAACCCATGCCACAGAGATTGCTAAATTTTTGTGGGCAGCTTTTTACGAGGTCAGCGACGAGCACCATCATTTCGCTGACTGCAAAATCTGGGCCAATACAGAGTTTGCAGCTGCTGTGCTAAACTATGATGTGACTAATATTAGTGTTCTTTTTCTCTTCTCACTGTCAATGGAAACTATCTGGCTTGATGACCTCCCTTTGAAGGCTCCAAAAGCACATGCTGGTTTGCAAAAAAGGCTGATAATTAGTTTTAAAAAGAGTGACCAGCACCCAGTGAAGTTAAGTAACTGTCTATTATTTGAGAAAGAGCTGCTAAATCAAAAATATATTTGAACAAATAAGATGTCTGTATTTGAATTAAATTGAATGGCTTGGTTACTCACTCAGGCACCTGTTCAGTGATGACCACTGATCAAGTAATTGTATCAGAATGAGCTGGAACGTCCTTCTGTGCTCAAAGCTGATCTTTAGCTTCTTGTGTACTAGGGTAACAATTAAAAGAAAGCCAAGTCCATGAAAAATCTTGGACAAAAATGCTTCATTTTGTCAAAATGCTTTCTCTACCAAATTCATTTGGACAATTTTACTCAGCCAGGTAGGCAGAGCTCTTGCTATCTGTATGGTTGTCATTACCAGTAGTTTAGCCCTATTCTCTTTAATCAGCTTTGTTGGCATTATAGATTTTAGTAGTGGTGATTGTCAACATAATAAGCAGTAAGGAAATTACATGTGCAGCATTTAAGTAACATTGCAATCTGTCAGAGCCCTTCAAAGAAAACAAATATGAATATATAATTTTCTTGTACTATATTACAGCATCTATACAGTAATGTTTGCATAGATATTAAAATGCAATTCCATTTTGTGGAATCTGAATTATTGGTTTGTATTGTTAATTAATAGGTTGCCACATCATATGCACTAACTAAGTATGCAATTTCAGTTTGTCAGAAAAACCTACTTGTGCATTGGCTAAGAATCTCCAAGTCCTTTTACAAGCTGCTATGGTCCATCTCTGTCCTGTATGTCCAGTTCAAGGCACTTGATAAGTTGATTCTTGGCTGCCATCTGAACAGATCTTTATTTATTTTTGCAACCTGTAATGCCAGAACCTCCTTATTTATGATTGTCTATATTTAAACTTTAAAGATGGTTTTTACTGTTTTTTGTAACTGAAGTACGTTCAATTTCAAGGTAATATGTTTTCTTATTGTCTTTCTCTCAAACTTTCTTACTTGTGCTCACTTACTTAATTCCCCCTCTCTGTTTTCTCCACTCTGAACCTCAGAGCTATTTTAAACACATCAAAAAAGCCAACCCTTTCCCCTAGCCTGTCTATGCATTATTTCAAAAATTAAAATACAGTGTTTTCCAAATGTGGATAAGAATGGACAAACACTCTTTAGTCCACAGGGATCTTGTGCTGATGGGATTCTGGATGTATCTGTCGAATGCAGCTCGTCCAAGTTAATAATGTGGGCTATAATGTTGGGTTGATATCCTGGAGTTTGGCACAATTAACTTCAGGGGTCAGGGAGATGTTTCAGAGAGCTTTATTTTCTTGGATCTTTTACCTGCAGTTTCTCTTATTCCTCAGTTGGGTTAAGAACGTAGTTTGGAAAATTGTTAATAGTCTGCAGAGGGAATTGTCTTCAATGATTTGAATTGCTTTTTCTTGTTTAATACTTAACATTCCTCTCCAACATTTTTTATTCTCGAACTTTGGCTTGTAATAGGTAGATCTTCACTACAGGAAAATGACATTTTTCTTTTGTTTTCTTCACTTGTTTTAGTAGTATTTGTGGAGAATTTATTTTACCAACTTGCGGAAAATTTCCAAGTGATATTGCTATTTGTCATAAAACTTTGTTGCATCTAATTTGCGACTGTTCGATATTATAAAGTGATTTTTAAAGTTTTTTTTTTTGAAGATTACCAGTCGATCTTCCATGGCATTGTGCGTGGGGAGTTAAGACTGTGAAGCAACATGAGGTCAGGGCCTAATTGGACCAGGGCAAGCAAGTATATTTCAGTTGCCATTTTAAAATTGTACATTCTGCCATTATTTTTATTCTTTGCCATTATACATTCCTATCTCCACATTTTATAATGGAAAATGCCTAAGTAAACTTGTCATGCTGGAATTACACCCTCACTCCATTGGTAGCACTGCAGTGCCTCCACTGTTTACATGTGCCCTCACCATTATAACTGTTGACATAGGAATTACGAATGGAATAAGTTGACAGGAGGATCACAAGCACCAGTGTTTTAAAATTGGGTAAATAGACGGATTACATTGCTGCTACTAGTTACAGTGCTGTAATGTTGAGATGAGAGCTGTAAATAGTCAACACATTTTAAAATTACTGTAATTTGATAGCAATGAATTAAGGTATATGCATTTTAAGAACACCTTTTGAATTTTCACTCCCATCTTGAGGGAACTAGTATCTTTTCTACTATTGCATAATAACTGGTGTACTTTCAGTTTAATATTATTGAAGCAAACAATTGGATAATCGTGAATACACTGGTTTGCAGTATTCACAGCATGAGCCATGATTTTTTTTTTGCACGGCTTTTTTTTTCTTTGGCTGTGAGCATAACGGAATACATTTCAATGTTTACGTTCTAACAGCTGTGTTCTTTTCAGACAGCTGCTATGGAAAATTATGCATTACTAGACAAATGTGTATCCAGCAACCACCATGAACAGTAACTTAACAATTAAAATGTTCTCTGCACACACAGCCATTATGGTGACCACAGAATCTGTGCTTTTCCTTCTCCCACCCCCCCCCCCCAATCCCCACTTTATGTTTTAATGCCATTGAACCCCATTGCTTTAAGATCAACTAACCTTCATGAGGTAACTTTTTCCAAGACTTGTTGAAATTTTCTCTTTCTATATTTCTATCCATATATAAAAAAATCATTGTTGGACAAATACATACCTGAGTTTATCATTTTTTCTTAATTTGAAACAGATTTTCAAAATATACACACAAACCTGTTCTCACAATATTTCTTTTATCAGCATCTGCATTGGACTCATTCCACATAGGTTTTAATTAATGTTTTGGATCCAGTCAATCATGGATATCTGCTATGATATTCAACACTTCTTTGATATTCTGCATTTCACATAATCTCCCCTCTACCATGTGCCACTGCACACATGCTATTACTAACTCAGCCTATGTTGTAGTTGTCCTGAACCTCTGCTCCATGTTATCCTTCGTTTTATCTGTGCTTTTAACATATAAAACTTTTATTTTTGTTTTTTTAAGTAGTAAGGACCAAGAGCTCTTGCAATGTTTAGATGCGCACTGAGCCCCTTTTCTGACTCAGAACAATCTGTTCTCAGAAAAGGTCTTGGCTTAATTGTTCTCCATTCTCCCCTCAAGCTTGATATGATTCTACTCTCTTTCTGCTGTCATCACCTCTGTGCTTTCTTTATTGGCTGGGAAGCTCCATCCTGGAAATTTGACTCCTTCATCCAACCTTCTCTGTTCCCTTAGACCCCTCTCCTGCAGCATCTTGTCTTCTTTCAATCTTTTCATGAAGAACTATTGCCATGATGCCATTTGTCTGTCTGCACTTGGAATATTGATCTTTTCTTCTCTTGCATAATGGTGAGCCTGCTGAATGCTACCATCATCCTCTGTTTATTTGTGTTTCACTGATGTACTTAACTTTCAGTGTCCTCTAATTGACTTAGTTAAATAATCGCTGCCAATTTTCACCTCTTTCCTGCTTTCAAAAATCCTGTTTGGATATCATACCTATTACTTTTTTCTCCACCATCATTTTGTTTAGTTCCATTAAAGTTCTGTAGAAAGATCTATATCCAAAACATTAGCCCATCTTTGCTCTTGACATGCTAATAAACTGTGTTATTCCAGTATTTTCTATTATTTTTGAAGGTCTTAATCAAGGAAGCTCTCTACTGTTGTGTAAGGCAAATATCTGTCATGGAAAGGGAACTTTAAGTTGATGGCACTGAGTCTTTAAAGATTTTCAAATGTTGTGCTCTTTAATTTTCTCCCCTTGATGTAAATAAAGTAGTACTCCATACTCCTCTTGTGCAAATGACCATACTTTGTGTCCTATCCACACGTGAATCACTTGTTATCAGTAATCGCAGAAACCTTACCACTTTTTTTTTCTCCTCCTGGGCCCTTGCTAGCCCAGGACTGCAGAGACTAATTGAATTGTTCTCAGTGCTACTTGGCTGAGATCAATTAACTTGACATAGACTGATCCAGGAGCTTTCCTGCTGTATTTAGCTCAGTTTCATGTGGTATATTTGAAATTGTTAAGATCTAGAAAGCAGCTCCTACTTTTTTTTTATTCATTCATGGGATGTGGGCGTCACTGGCCAGGCCAGCATTTATTGCCCATCCCTAATTGCCCTTGAGAAGGTGGTGGTGAGCTGCCTTCTTGAACCGCTGCAGTCCATGTGAGGTAGGTACACCCACAGTGCTGTTAGGAAGGGAGTTCCAGGATTTTGACCCAACGACAGTGAAGGAATGGTGATATAGTTCCAAGTCAGGATGGTGTGTGACTTGGACAGGAACTTGCAGGTGGTGATGTTCCCATGCATCTGCTGCTCTTGTCCTTTGAGGTGGTCGAGGTCATGGGTTTGGAAGGTGCTGTCTAAGGAGACGGTGCGTTGCTGCAGTGCATCTTGTAGATGGTACACATTGCTGCCACTGTGCGTCGGTGGTGGAGGGAGTGAATGTTTATTTGTGGATGGTGTGCCAATCAAACTGCTTTGTTCCGGATGGTGTTGAGCTTCTTGAGTGTTGTTGGAGCTGCACCCATCCAGGCAAGTGGAGAGTATTCCATCACACTCCTGACTTGTGTCTTGTAGATGGTGGACAGGCTTTGGGGAGTCAGGAGGTGAGTTACTCACTGCAGGATTCCTAGCCTCTGACCTGTTCTTGTAGCCACGGTATTTATATGGCTACTCCAGTTCAGTTTCTGGTCAATGGTAGCCCCTAGGATGTTGATAGTGGGGGATTCAGCGATTGAATGTCATGGGGAGATGGTTAGATTCTCTCTTGTTGGAGATGGTCATTGCCTGGCACTTGTGTGGTGCAAATGTTACTTGCCACTTATCAACCCAAGCCTGTCCAGGTCTTGCTGCATTTCTACACAGACTGCTTCAGTATTTAAGGAGTTGTGAATGGTGCTGAACATTGTGCAATCATCAGCGAACATCCCCACTTATGATTGAAAGAAGGTCATTGATGAAGCAGCTGAAGATGGTTGGGCCTAGGACACTACCCTGAGGAACTCCTGCAGTGATGTCCTGGAGCTCAGATGATTGACCTCCAACAACCACAGCCATCTTCCTTTGCGCTAGGTATGACTCCAACCAGCGGAGAGTTTTCCCCCTGATTCCCATTGACTCCAGTTTTGCTAGCGCTCCTTGATGCCACACTCGGTCAAATGCTGCCTTGATGTCAAGGGCAGTCACTCTCCCCTCACTGTAAGCATAGTTACGTAGAATTACATACCTATAGCGCAAAAACAGGCCATTTGGCCTATTCCACCTTAATTGTCTCTTCGCACTCTGCCCCCAAATCCCTCTTTTCCCTTCTCCTTCATGTATGCATCAAGCCTTCCCTTCCATAAATTAATGCTATCTGCTTCACCAGCACCATGTGGTGGAGAGTTTTAAGTTCTCACCACTTCTTTGTGTAAAGAAATTCCACATGGGTTCTAATTGTGATCTGTTAGTGACCATCTTAGATTTATGTCCCCTCCTTTTGGACTCTGGCACAAATGGAAACAGTTTCTTCGCATCTACCTTATTGACCCTATTTATAATTTGAAAGACTTGGTAGAATATGTGAACTCACAATTGTGCCACCAGCATTGCATTAAAAATGTCACTTTTTAAATTCGTACTGTTTCTTGGCTTTCTAACTGAGTAGCATTCCTGCTGTCCTGCTGGGACTGAATGGGCAGATAGGGTAAGCCTGTGAATACATGCATCCAGCTGTCAGCAGTCTGACCCTATTTCATGGGCAGACTGTGGTTCATTTGTAGATCTGGTAGAGTAGCCACACTGTTTCATACATTGCCTCCCGTTCACCCCTCCCTTTGCCTTAACATTGGCAGCTGTGCCTTCAGCTGCCAAGGCCCCACACTGTGGAATGTCATACTGAAATCGTCCCACCTCTCCTCTTTTGTCTCTTCCAATGAGACCATCCTTTAAAACCCACCACTTGCGACCAAGCTTTTAGTCACTGTTCCTAATATTACTGTTTCTGGTTTGGTGTTTATTTTAGTCTCATTGCTCTTCTGTGCCTTGCATATTTTTTTTTACATTTAAAGGGGTTATATGAATGAAACTGTTCTAACCTTTGCTGATAGAAAGGGATGCATGACCATTTGGATTACAGTTGTCCAGGCACTTTGCTTTGTTGACTTGCATCCAGAATGGTACAGGTATAATATTGTTGCAATTATTTTGAATTTGTATGTCTGTATCCTTTTTAAGAGTAACATCATAAAACAAAATTTACTACTGTATTTCCCATGTAAAAGCTTGATATATGAATATAGGGTTCATGATTGGAAAGCAGGCCTAATGCTGTGTTCTTTCTTTGTTAGCTGACATCAGTTGTGAGCGAGAGAGCTCCAGTTGGTTTATATGCAACTCGGCTTGAGAAAGGTAAATCAGACAATGTTCCTCCTCCTGATACTATATAGTGAAACCTGCTAGAAAGTAAATATGTAGGCATCTGGTGAAAACAGAATGGTGCTTGGCTGAGATGGCACTCAATTGAATAGCCTGCCAACACTCACATTCCAAGCTCACACTTGAATTATGACTTGAGTAAGGTACTGAAGGGTTGAAGTAACTCATGACTGTACCCGAGAAGAATTTGGGGGAGGAGGAAGGGAGAAAATTTGCAACAGCAAAATTGTATTTGTCCCTAATATCAGAGTTGCAAGCTGGGCAATATTTGTAAAATAACTTTTTTTTGTCTTCCCAGTTTGAAGTTCTCATGAAAAGGTTCATTATACATGGAAAAAAAAGTAACCTAATTTGTTAAGTGTGCTTTCCATAAGAAATAGGAGCAGGAGTAGACTATTTGGCCCTTCGAGCCTGTTCTGCCATTCAGTAAGATCATGGCTGATCTGATTGAGGCCTTAACTCCACTTTCCTACCTGCTTTTCCCCCGACCAAGCCCCCACACGCTCCCCATAACCCTTTATTCCATTGTAGATCAAAAATCTGTCTAACTCAGCCACCACTGCTTTCTGGGATAGAGAATTCCAAAGATTAACGACCGTCTGAGAGAAGAAATTCCTCTGAATCTCCGTATTAAATGGGAGACCCCTCATTTTGAAACTGCCCCGTCGAGTTCTAGATTCCCCCACGAGGGGAAACATCCTCCTGGCATCTACCCTGTCAAGCTTCCTCAGAATCTTGTATGTTTCAATAAAATCACCCCTCATTCTTCTAAACTCTAATGAGTATAGGCCCAACCTGCTCAACCTTTCCTCATAAGGTAACCCCTTTATCCCAGGAATCAACCCAGTGAACCTTCTCTGATCTGCCTCCAATGGAAGTATATCCCTCCTTAAATAAGGAAACCAAAACTGTACACAGTACTCTAGGTATGGTCTCAACAATATAATAAAAGCAAAATACTGCGGATGCTGGAAATCTGAAATAAAAACAAGAAATGCTGGAAATACTCAGCAAGTCTGGCAGCATCTGTGAAGAGAGAAGCAGAGTTAACGTTTCAGGTCAGTGACCCTTCTTCAGAACTAGCAAATATTAGAAATGTCAAAGGTTATAAGCAAGTAAAGCGGGGGTGGGGCAAGAGATAACAAAGGAGAAGGTGTAAATTGGACAAGGTCACAGAATAGCTGACCAGAAGGTCGTGGAGCAAAGGCAAACAATATGTTAATGGTGTGTTGAAAGACAAAGCATTAGTGCAGATAGGGTGTTAACAGACTGAAAATTGAACAGCCGCAAGTACTAACAAAAAAAACAGTGGGTAAGCAAACTGAACAAACTAAGATGAAATAAAATAAAATAAACACAAAAAATATATTTAAAAAAAGGAAAAAGAAAAAAATAACTGAAAATAAAAGTAAAATGGAGCCCGTCATTGTCTAAAATTATTGAACTCAATGTTCAGTCCGGCAGGCTGTAGTGTGCCTAATCGGTAAATGAGATGCTGTTCCTCAAGCTTGCATTGATGTTCACTGGAATACTGCAGCAATCCCAGGACAGAGATGTGAGCATGAGAGCAGGGGGGAGTGTTGAAATGGCAAGCAACCGGAAGCTCGGGGTCCTGTTTGCGGATCTTGTTATCTCTTGCCCCACCCCCGCTTTACTGGCTTATAACCTTTTACATTTCTAATATTTGCTAGTTCTGAAGAAGGGTCACTGACCTGAAACGTTAATGCTTCTTCTCTCTCCACAGATGCTGCCAGACCTGCTGAGTATTTCCAGCATTTCTTGTTTTTATTACGGTCTCAACAGTGCCCTGTAAAGTTGTAGCAAGAATTCCCTACTTTTATACTCCATCCCCCTTGCAATAAATGCCAACATTCCATTTGCCTTCCTAATTACTTGCTGTATATGCATGCTAACATTTTTGTGTTTTATGTGCAAGGACACCAAAATCCCTCTGTACTGCAGCATTCTGCAGTCTCCATTTAAATAATAATCTGCTTTTCTATTCTTCTTGCCAAAGTGGACAGCCTCAAATTTTCCCACATTATACTCCATCTGCCAAATTTTTGTCCACTCACTTAACCTATCTACATCTCTGCAGACACTTTGTGTCCTCCTCACAACTTGCTTTGCTGCCTATCTTTGTATCGTCAGCACATTTGGCTAAAACACTATGTTCCTTCATCCAAGTCATTTTAATATAAATTGTAAATAGTTGAGGGCTCAGCACTGATCCCTGTCGAACCCCATTAGTTAGTTTACCAATCGTCTATCCATGCTAATGTATTACCCCCACTACCATGCTGTCTTATCTTGTGTAGTAACCTTTTATGTGGCACCTTATCAAATGCCTTTTGGAAATCCAAATATACTACATCTACTGGTTTCCCTTTATCCACCCTGCTTGTTATATCCTCAAAGAGCTCTAATACATTTTCCAGACCCAGTGTAAATCAGATGATATGATTTGACAGCATTTTTGACAAAAGGAGCAAGATATCATTGTGTTGTAACTTCTGTATTTCAAAAATAAATCTGTTCACTTCTCACTGAACTAGACTCTATGGGCATGTGGGGAGAGGATTACACATTGATTCAGTTCAGTTTTTTTGAACTGTTCTGTGGAAGGCTGCATTGTCACTGAAATCAAACTATATTTTTAGTTTTCTTTTTGCGGTTCATGAATTATGCATTCGATATCTTGTCCATTTATAATAAGAGTATTTTTGACTTGTGCAGTAGAATTCTATGCCAACTCAGTTCTATTCTTAGTAGTGAAATTAGTGGTCTTATTGGCTTTTTGGCAGGGGAAGGAAAGGAAATTTTAAGTGAGCTGACCTATAAATATAATCACATTCATTTTGTTCACACTGGTTTTGCATTGATTTTTTTTCTTTCAAATGCTCTGACTTCCTGCTGATGTCCAGAAGGGGAAATGAACTGGAGTAAAAATACATTGTCAGAAAGAGTACATTGATCAAAAGTACATAGGGCAAGGCTCCTGAAGTATACAGAGGATTTTTGATCCATTTGCTCTTTATCTTAAATCATGTTTGTGTTTTTACCTCAGTTTACTCTCAAATGAGCATCAATTTACTTTAATCAAAATATTGCTTCTTACAGACTTTCCTATGTTAAGGTTAAAATAACATTTATTAACTGAGAATTAAGAATGAAGCCCTCATAAGGCAACTGGATGTGTGTGAGGCATTGCATCCTAGCATAATGAGCTTATGTCACCTTGGGTTGCTAATATGGATGTAATTTCGCAAACCTTTTTTGCTTTGCTCATACTCGGGTGATGCTCAAGCGAGACTGTCTTTTCCCGTTGGGCTGATGTATTCTTTCCTTCACTTGGATGCAGGGATAGAAGGTACTATAGCCAAATTTGCAGATGACACTAAAATAGGTGGGACAGTAAGTTGTAATTAAGAAATCTACAAATGGATATGGATAGATTAGATAAATGGGCCAAAATTTGGCAGATAGATTTTAACGTGGATAAGTGTGAAGTTATCCATTTTGGTCAGAAGAATAGAAAGGCAAATTATTATCTAAATGGAGAGAAACTTCAGAGTGCTTCAGTGCAGAGGGATCTGGGTGTTCTCGTGCATGAATCGCAGAAAACTAGTTTGCAGGTACAGCAGGTGATCAGGAAGGCAAATGGAATTTTGACATTTATTGCTAAAGGAATAGAGTATAAAAGTAGTGAAATGTTGCTGCAACTGTACAAGGCATTGGTGAGACTGCACCTGGAGTATTGTGTACAGTTTTGGTCCCCTTACTTGAGAAAGGATGTAGTTGCATTGGAGGCAGTTCAGAGGAGGTTCACTAGATTAATTCCAGGGATGAGGGGTTTGTCTTTTGAAGAGAGATTGAGCAGTTTAGGCCTTTACTCTCTGGAGTTTAGAAGAATGAGAGGAGACATAATTGAGGTATATAAGATGATTAAGGGGTTTGACAAAGTAGACATAGAGAGGATGTTCCTCTTGTGGGGCAATCTAGAACGAGAGGTCATAGTTTTAGGATAAGGGGTAGCAGATTTAAAACAGAGATGAGGAGAAATTACTTCTCTCAAAGGGTCGTGAATCTGTGGAATTCACTACCCCAGAGTGTGGTGGATGCTGGGACATTGGGTAAATTTAAGGAGGAGATAGACAGATTTTTAATTAGTAATGGGTTGAAGGGTTATGGAGAACGGGCAGGAAAGTGGAGTTGAGGCCGAGATGAGATCAGCCATGATCGTATTGAATGGCGGAGCAGGCTCGAGGGGTTGAATTGCCTACTCCTGCTCCTAGTTCTTATGTTCACTGTAGTAGCTTGTAATCTTTCATGTTGTCCTGTGTGGTCGAGTTAACTGCTTTCTTGCTGTCCCATAAGGAAATGGCCAGCCAATATTTCCTTCTTGAATTGAATCAAGAAGTCAAACATGACTAACCTTCCTTTCATTTGAGTATCTGTTAAATTTGTTCTCAAAACATGAGATTATGTTTTATGTGTGTTTGAGTTTATCTTGCACCACACGGGACCACCATTAACACCAGAAGGTCTTGCTGCAAGAAAAGATCTGCTTTAGCTGTAGTTCGAGGGAACCAAGTAACTTGGCCCTCCAGACATCGATTTGCTCATAGTTGGTGTGGGAAACTCATAGATTGGCATTTTTCACCTCTGTAACCTGCTGCTCTTCTGGTTCAACATTCTCACATGGATTGAAATTGATCAAGTTCATTTCATGTGGCTCCTGAACACGTTTTTCAGGTCTTCTGTATGGGTTGGAATGAAATCAAGAGGGTGAAATTGTACATCAGCTGGGGCTCAAAGCGGGCAGAAGTGAATTGGCTGTATTTTCTACACCCTGCCTGAATTTCCTTTCTACTGACTTCAGTGGAAAGGAAGATTGGGTGGGGTATATAACTGACAACTGATCTGCTACCATCTGTTTTGTACCCCTGCCGCAGTTAAATTTAATTCCCCAAGTTTCCAGAAGTACTGCAAGAGAAGTATTCATTATGCCACCCAGTTCCTTAAAATATATTGTGAAGATCATGAATATAAGAAATTGACCTCTTCTGATTTTCTTGCTTGAAGGACGACAGTAATAAAGTAGAGTTGGAGAATATCTTAATAAAGTGTTGAGAACTTAAAACTCACTGCCACAAGATGTGGTTGAAGCAGGTGGCATTGACGCAACAAAGGAACATAGGAAATAGGAGCAAGAGGAGCCTGCTCTTCCATTCAACGAGATCATGGCTGATCTACCTCAATGCCATTTTCCCGCACTATCCCCATATCCCTTGATATCTTAAAAATCTAGAAATCTATCGATCTATACATGATGGAGAAGGGAATATAGGCATATTGGAGAAAGGTGGAAAAATGTACCTGGAGTGGGAGGAGGCTTGCGTAGAGTATAAACATCACCTACCAATTGGGGTGAATGGTGTGTTTCTGTGCTTTAGATTCTATATATGTAAATCTATGTTTCTTGATGTAAAAGTAGGACTGCTGTCCTCAAAGTTACGTTTTCTGATTATATATTGATGACTTACTGTCAGAAATAGCATGTACACGACCACTTTATCTTCAGTTTGCGTATGTACTTTTTTTGAAAAATATAATTCCAAGAATTAAAACGATGTAGTTGCAGTGGATATATTACTGCAAAGATCCATTCATGTGTGTAAAATTGCTGTTAAATATTTTACTGCTGGGATTTTGTTGGTTTGGAAGAAACATCAACCTGATGATTTTCAGTTTAAATAGAAGACGGAAGCAACTTTTTTAGTTTAATAAGAGTAATTATGATGCTTTTTGAATTTATCCTGTTGATTTTGAATATTTTATTTTCAGCTCAGCATTCAGGATGTGACATGGAAGAGAGAAAATAATTTTCAAAAAAGCTGCTTCATCAAAAGAATGGCCTTTCTGGACAACCCTACTATCATCCTGGCCCACATTCGTCAATCACATGTCACTAGTGATGACACAGGGATGTGTGAGATGGTTCTTATTGACCATGATGTTGACCTGGAAAAATTGTATGCTCCTGTATCCAGCAGCATCAGGACAAATGTGCAGGGGGAAGGGAGTGATGAGACTCAGGGTTATGACTACTCTCAATCGGTTGACATTACCTCAAGCTGGGATTTTGGTATTCGGAGACGATCAAACACAGGTAAAACCTAAATACGTCTTGGGTGAGTAAGAAGTGTTACTAGTTTATAGTGTACACTATTGATGAGTTACTTCCATAACTGCGTAGTAACATTGTGGATTCTTTTGTCGCTGGCAAAATTAATTCTTTTAAGCTAACTTTATTTTGGTTGGACTTTTTTTTTTAAAAACCTCCGTAAATTGGCAGGATTTATTTCAGTTTTGAAATAAATGGTGCTGTTTGGTTATTACATGATCAATCTATTGGGGAACATGTTCATAGTAAGGATTTAAAACAAACAATTGCTGACTATTTTAGTAGAACATAAGTCTAAGTCATTGGCATTTGGATGGAAGGGTGTTTTGTTTATGAGGATAGGTTCTGCAGCATCTTGCACCTCCAGACCAAGAGGAAAGAGTAAAATAATGACTTTGATACTATAAAAAGTCGGCACTTGACTATTTTCTTGCAGGATTCTGATACTGTTGAATAGCAAGTAATTTGTCTCATGGACTCTCCCACCCCCGTTTAGACTCACTCAATAGTCTATTTGGAAAATTATGCAGTTGTTCAGCTTTTACATACAGAACCTAGGATATACTTAATTTAAACTTTTGACAGCATGAGATTTAAACAGGTCATCTTATCCCACCCACTCTAATTAGTGGAATTTCAAGTCCTAACTGTATCTAACTCATTGAAGTGATGTATTTTAAACAAATATTATTAGAGAAAGCAGTGGCAAACTTCAGGCATGTATTTTTCTTCATGTATTAATTGTGATGCTTAACCACCTAATTTAATAGTTGACCCTCAAGGTTTCCAATTAAACAGTGCAGTTCAGTGTGCTGTTGAATGTATCTAATTTATTGGAAGTTTATTGACACTTTTCCTGCAAAATCTCTGAAGAAGATGGTCAATTAGTGATTCACAAAGGTATTGAAATGTTCATTATGAGAAATGGAAATGGAACCTAATGTCTCCTTTCATAAATTTGAAACATATTACGGATGCTGCTCTACATATGAGCAAAAGTAGTTGGTTGCACTCCTTCAGGTCTCAGAATTTCAACAGGATTTGCTGTTGATTTTCACTTCAGGCTATGTGTTAAAGCTGCCTGGTCCTTTGGTACTTTAGTTTCATTGTTTAAAAACAATACTGAACAGGACCTTTAGTTGACTTCTTTTGAGGTCTAAGAAAACCCAGGTAATTTTATTTGTTGTAATCCAAGAGTCAATCGACTTTTACTAACCATTAAAATTTCTGGAGGAAACATTATTAATGATTTATGGTTGTGAACTGCCTTATTAATCTCTCACGTTTTTACATTTTAATATTCTCTGCACTGTTGAAATTCTTTATGAGCTCTATTAATGTTTTATGCCTTTTAAATTCAATTATTAATCATGAACACTTTGAGAATTTTGTTGGTATTTGTATAGCTGTGGTGTCATCTTTGAAAATTTATGAACGTTTGACATAGTTATAATATGATATAAAATACCCATTTAAAATGTGTAAATGTATTTCATTATGACACTTTTACTGCTGACTTCCCTAGACAATGATTTTTGTTTTTAGTTTTTCTTTCTTTTCATCTCTTTGCAGCTCAAAGGCTCGAAAGGCTAAGAAAAGAACGACAAAATCAAATTAAATGTAAAAATGTTCAGTGGAAAGAAAGGAATGCTATACATTCAGGTAAAGCATGTTTTGGATAATTAAAAACAATTTGATTATTCCCTCTATAGAGTTTGAGTACTGTAATTTGTTTCCATTTTTAAAAAAAAACTTAGTCTAAAATGATTCTCAATTTTGCAGAAACTAGAGAGAAAAAGTTTCTGAAGCACAGAATATGTCTAATTGTGCTTTCTTATAATAAAACTTAAAAAATGACAACTGAATACTGCATTCAAATGTGCTGAGTTAATGGGTAAAAGTATTTGTCAGTTTTGAAAATTAATATTGGTAGAGACAGTTAACGCCGACATTCCTCAATTACTGCAGCACATTTTTTTCATATTAAATCATTTGGGAAAAGTAAATAATTTAAAACATGTTGAATTTGGGAGAACCATGAACACAGTATTTAATACAAACATGTGTAATGTAGAGGTTGACTGCATTAATGCAGAAATATTGCACTGTTGTAGCAATTTGAGTTACTGCAGAGACAGCAAGATTTCAATGTATCCTCACAGTCATCGGTGTACAAATGAATGTAGTTCCAAAGTAAACCTGTGACGAGAAGTGCAATTTAGTATTGATGAATTTGAAAAGTTTGTAGATTTCAAATTTTTAGTAGAGGGGAAAATATTATTCCATTGCTAACTTAAAACTAAGTTGTTTATTTTTCTCAGATGTGCGCTACTGGTGTTTCACAGCACCAAAAGAGCACTGTTTCTATCTCCGTTTACATTCCAAGTAGTAAAAATCCCATCATTAAACAACGTCATAACTTTTGCAATTGAGTAGTTTCTGTTGTGAAACCTTTTCCTATCTTTACAAATTCATGTGATAAATGATGTTGAATAACATCAACACATCACATAGACATGATACCATCTTTATTGAAATTTATGTCTGAATTTTCTCCCTACCTAATTTTAAAAAAAGTTTCCCCAAAAACTTTTCATGAAGATGGTATCTTTTATTTAACTTAAATTGTGACTTCAAGAAAGGAGCAGAATGTAAGATTATAAATTGGAACGCTTTTCTATTACCACAATCCTGCTCTACCCGTCAAAAATAATTCAGTTCTATATTGAGCCTTTTTAAGCTTTCTCTAGTTATATAAAGGTTTGAAGGTTATATGGACGAATGTAGACTTCTTAAAGCATTATCACTGCAGTCATGTTGGACCTATGGAAGTGTCACCTTTTAGAATGTAACTGCTGAGGATTGAATAATGACGTGTTTGATCTATATCTTGGAGTTAATGCTTGATTTGGAACAAGAGAAATTTCAGTGTTTTTCTACTCTGGAAATTTTGCTTGAGGTTATTTACCTATTAACTATCAGGATGTGAAATAAATTTGAGTGGGGGAAAAGCGTCTGATAGAATAATTTGTGACTGCCTCTTTTTAATATATGTATAATGAATAATTTGGAAGTGAGCCATTACTTAATTTGTTAAATAGCAAAATAAATTCATTGTAACTATTATGCCTGTGAATAAATTCTCATTTCTCACTGTTTAAATAAAGTCAGCAATTCACCACCTGTGATCTGATACCTGATTTCTGCCATCACGATTGCTGGTTGAAGTGACTCAAAGTTAAGAGCAATATTTCATGTAGCATCCTTTTTTAAAGGAGCTTTCTATTTAATTACTGCTTTAATAGAACTTTTAATGACGTACAATAATGTTAGTTCCTAAAACTTGAACCAGGTTCCAGATGGGTGGGAATATTTTAATACAACTCCTTGATCTAGTACAGTTTCAAGGCAATGTCCCTGAAGGAGGTAAATGTACTGCTTAAAAGCAATAAGTCATCAGTTGTGCAAGACATCTCCATGAATTTTAGAGAACGTGTTTTTTAAACTTTGTGCGTAAATTTTGTTTTTTAAAAACTCCGTATCTAATTAACTAGTAAATCACAAATAATATAACTGATATCTATACAAACATACTTCCTCTCCAACTTTAGCTGAAGAATTAGGCTCCTTGTTTGAAAAGAAGGACTTCCGCGCAAAACCGCCGAATACCGGAAAACCGTCTACGCTTTCCATACGACTTGAACAGTGTCCGCAGCAGTTGAACAACCCATTTAATGAGTATTCCAAATTTGATGGCAAGGTTGGTGCAAAAAAAATTTCACATTTTATATTGCATCCCAGTTATTAGATACCCTACTGGAACATAAGCAAAACAACACTAACATCTAACAATCTAAATAAAGTGTTGGTTTAGCAAAAACTTGGGCTGCTGTTAACTGAATTTAGGGAGTCGGCCAGCTGCTTGAAAGTTATGAGACCAGTCCAGTGTTGTTGTTCTCCATTTAGTGAACAGCCTGGCTTGCGCTTGACATCTCCCCACTGGAGTACCATTGATTCAACAAAGAATTTTCTGGGGAAGATTTCCTCTGTACTTTTCTTAGTAAAATTATAATAGTATTTACAAGTTTGCTATAAATAGCTCACAGAGGAAATATTCCCCATATGATTGAAATGATCGACATTAACTCCCACTCAACATCTCTGTCATTGTGCAGGACTATTTTTCTACACACTTCTCATCGAATGAAAACCCTTAGTTACGTGTTGGTTAATGACTGTGTGTATTTGTTTGAATATTCCACGTTACTGCCTTTGCACTGACTTTGAATAGTGTTTACTTAGTAAATAATAATGCTACAAAAGTCTCACTGTTTAAAATGAGGTGGACCTCATCAGAGACGCCAGCAGCAGTGGCAGAGGATTCAAAAAAAAGTGTGGGGGAACAGCGCAGACCTGATTGGGTACAATAGTAGCAGAGAAGAAAAGAGAGAGCGAGAGAGAGCTTGTGCAAGGGGAAACAGTGGGGACCTGATTGCTGTATTTCCAAAAAAGCTAGGAATGAGGTCAGAGGACAGCTGGTCGATGATTGGTTGGTGAGTATTAGGTTTTGCTAAAAAAAAATTAAGGGAGTGGTTTAAACTAGGACTGGGAAACTATGAAATACTGTATTAAATTTATAGCTTTATTAGTTATCTAATCAGATTTAATTGGGTTAAGTATAACAGTAAGGGCATTAGTATTAAGAGTATTATCACCGAGCAAGTCTACAGGCATTAATTAAAATGAATACTTTATACAAGGTACTGACTAGATTCTGAAAGAGGGAATAGAGATTTTTATCTTAGGCTACGGCTGGGCAGCTGAGACCAGTTGCTTACAATTCCTGTCCCATGTGGTAACTTCATGTGTCTTGTGGGGGGGCACATGTGTAGGAAGTGTCTCCCGTTGCTTGAGCTCGAGCTTAGGATTTCTGATCTTGAGGGGCAGCTGGAGTTACTGCAAAGCAAAAGGAAGGATGAGAGTTTCCTGGATCATGCGTTCCAGGAGGTGGTCACCCAACAAGCAGAGAGTTCAGGATAGCAGATGGGTGGCCATCTGCAAGAGTAGGAAGAGGCAGGAGGTGCAGGAGTCTTCAGGGTGTATGCCACGCTCGACCTGGTACTCCGCTTTGGAACCTGCTGGGAGTGATGACACCTTGAAGGAGTGCAGTCCAGACCATGCCACTCTGGGCAAGGGACTGCACAGAGGAAACAGCAAAGAGTAGAAATGCAGTTCTTACAGGAGATTCCATAGTTAGGAGGACAGCCATTTCTGTAACCATTAGCATGAGCCCCGCACAGTGTGTTGCCTACCCGCTGCCAGGATAAAGGACGTCACTGCGAGGGTGCAGAATATTCTGCAGGGGGGAAGGGAGTGAGCCACAAGTTGTGGTACATCTCAATACCGGCAACATACAGAAAGCAGGTATTGAGGTCCTACGGTCAGCTTTTCAGGAGCTAGGGAGGAAGTTTAAAAAGTAGGACCTTGAATATAGTAATCTCTGGATTACTTCCAGTGCCACATGTTGGCGAGACATGGAGGATCAATCGGTGACTTGAGGCATGATGCAGGATGTAGAGCTTCAGATTCTTGGGGCATGGGGATCGGTTCTGGGGCAGGAGACGCCTCAACAGAACTGGGACCAATGTCCTTGTGGGGGGGAGGTTCACTGGTGTGGTTGGGGGAGGTTTAAACTAAATTTGCAGGGGGATGAGCACCAGCATATAGAAGTAGAAAAGAGGAATAAAGTGAGTGTCGGATAGTATTAGATGAGGAAGTAGTACCATATTAGATAGGAGCAGACTGAGAAGGACTATGAGGAATACAAAGACAGGTTTACAATGCATGTATGTAAATGCACAAAGTGTAGTAAATAAGGTTGGTGAGCTACAAACACAAATAGCAGTGTGGGAATATGATGTAGTGGCAATAACGGAAACATGATTTAAAAATGGTGAGGACTGGGCGCTTCATATTCAAGGATACAAAGTGTTCAGAAAAGTTAGGGAAGGTAAAAAGGGAAGTGCGGTGGCATTTTTCTTTAGGGAAGACGTAGTGTTGGAAAGGGAAGATGCCCTTGAAGGGGCAAAGACAGAATCCATTTGGCTAGAGTTGAGAAGCAAAAAGGGTATGGTCACATTACTGGTGTTCTGTAGGCCTCCAGAGAGATAGAGGAGCAAGTCTGCAGGTAAATCGCAGAGATGTGCAAGAAGTATAGAGTGGTGGTATTGGGGGACTTTAATTACCCAGATATCGATTGGGATAATGTTAGAGTAAAGGGTAAGGAGGGGGAGGAATTTCTGAAATGTGTTCAGGAGAACTTACTTGACCAGTATGTTCTCAGTCCAGCTAAGAAGGAGGCATTGCTGGATCTCGTGCTGGAGAATGAGGTGGGCCAAGTGGACCTGGCATCTGTGGGGGAACACTTGGGTAAGAGTGCTCATTGTATCATAAGGTTTAGATTAGTAATGGAGAAGAGCTAGGAACAATCTAAAGTAGAACTTATAAATTGGAGGAGGGCAAACTTCACTGGGATGAGAGGATCTAGCCAGGGTAAAATGGAATCAAAGATCGACAGGGAAAACTGTGACAGAACATTGTGTGATCTTTAAGGAGGAGATGTTTTGTGTACATGTTAGGTACATTCCAACAAAGGCGAATGGCAAGGGAACCAGAGTCAGGGCTCTTTGGATGACGAGGGTGATTGTGAATATGATGAAACAAAAAAAAGCAGGTGTACGATGCATGTCAGGTGAATTCTTCAAGCAAGAACCAGGCCAAATACAATAAGTTAAGAAGGGAAGTGAAGAGGAAAATAAGACTAGCAAAGAGAGTATGAGAATAGGGAACCCAAAAATCATCACCTGGCAGGTAAATAGTAAGTGGGTAGCAAGAGGCGGGGTAGAGCCTATTAGGGACAAAGAAGGGGATTTTTGCTTAGAGGCACAGGACTAGGCTAGAATACTTAAATGAGTACTTTGTGTTGGTGTTTGCTAAGGAAGAGGACGCTGACAAAATATCGGTAGAAGTGGAGACGGTAGAGCATGGCTACCCGGCCTGAACCGACGACATGTGTTGGGTTCGGGTCGGGTCTCTCTTCCAGGTCCGGCATTCGGGCTGGGGTTGGGCTGGGTTGGACACAGTGCTGCCTTTTGCTCAGGGAGGGCAAAGCTTCAAAATATGAACAGCTAGGACGTCAAGGCGGGAAACGTGCATCCGGACTCCGCACTAGTCTGCAGTGAGCGATTTCATCCAAGTTAGAGTACAACCTCTTTGATATAATCAACTTCATTCCGGTTGTCGGGTCGGGTGTGGGAAAAAAAATCAAAGGACTCAGGTTGAGTTCGTGTTGGATATGGTTCTCTCGGGCTCGGGTCGGGTTTCAGTTGCATACCCGAGCAGGCCTTTAGATTGGGTTAATGGATTATGGCGAAAATTGATAAGCATGTACTAGAAAGGCTGGTTATGCTTAGAGTGGATAAGTTGCTTGGTTCAGATGGCTTGCATCCCACTTTGCCAAAGGAGTGGAGATAGCGGAAGGGCTTGCTATAATCTTCCAATCTTCTCTTATACGGGGAAAGTGCCAGAGGATTGGAGAGTGGCAAATGTGACATCCTTATTCAAGAAAGGGTGTAAGGACATTCCTTATAACTACAGGCCGGTTAGTTTAACATCAGTGGTGGGTAGTGTTTTAGAAACAATAATTGGTAGAAAAAATAAACTGGCATTTGCAGAAGTTTAAGTTAATTAAGGAGAGCCAGTACGGATTTGTAAAAGGCAGGTTTTTTTTTTGCTGAAGTAACAGAAGGTTGATGAAGGGAAAGCAGTTGATGGAATTTAAGAAAGTGTTTGACAAAGTACCACATAAAAGGCTCAAAGTACCACACAAAATTAAAGCTCATGGAATAGGAGTGTCAGTGTGAGCTTGGATAAAAGAATTGGCTTAAGGACAGAAAACAGCAAGTCGTGGTAAATGGTTATTTTTCAGTCTTGATGATGTTGGACAGCAGTGTTCCCCAAGGTTCAATGCTAGGGCCATTTATATATAAATGACTTGGATATTGGAATACAGAGTAAAATTTCAAAATTTGCTGATGCTACCAAACTTGGAGGTGTGGCAGACAAGTAGCAGATTAAATTTAATGCAGAGAGGTGTGAGGTGATGCATTTTGGCAGAAGGGTTAGGGAGAGGCAATATAGACTTAATGACACAGTTCTAAAGAGTTTACAGGGAAGCGGGACCTGGGGTTCATGTGCGTAGATCTTTGAAGGTGGCAGGACATATTGAGAGAGAGAAAGAGTAATTAGCAAAGCATATGCAATCTTGGGCTTCATAAATAGATGTATTGAGTACAAAAACTGGAAAGTTGTGCTGAACCTTTTATAATGCTCTGGCTGGTTAGGCCACAAATAGAGTCTTTTGTCCAGTCTGGTCATCACACTTTAGGAAAGATATGAGGGTCCTTGTTAGGGTGCAGAGGAGATTTACCAGAATAGTTCCAGAGATAAAGGATTTTAGCTATTGGGTTAGGTTGGAGAAGCGGGGGTTCTTCTCCTCAGAGCAGAGGAGATTGAGGGGAAATTTGATAGAGATATCGAAGATTATGACCGGTTTAGATAAGGTATACATAGAAAAGCTGTTCCCATTTACTGATGGTACAAGGACTAGGGGACACAGATTTAAGGTTTTGGGTAAGAGATGCAGGGGGATGTGAGGAAGAACATTTTTACACTGAGAGGTAATGACCTGGAACTCGCGGGCTATGAGGGTGATGGAAGCAGAACCGATGAATGATTTCAAAAGAAAATTGGACGGGAACTTGAGGGAAATTAGCTTGCGGGCCTCTGGGGATAGAGCAATGGAATGGGACAGATTGGTTTTACTCTATAGAGAGCTGGAATGGACCGAATGGTCATCATCTGTACCGTAATGACTCAGTGACTCTCAGAAGTTATTTTTATTGTAGCCCAATTGTTAATGAAGCAAGATTTTTTTTTTTGACGAAAAAGCAGTTTTTTATTGCTTTTTTAGAAAAACCTTGTAATCTGTGAATTCTTGTCCAAATGTACAGATTATTTTATCATTTTATAACTTTAGCTTCATATGCCTATTGACAAAAGAACCCTTTTTATGAGCCATTTTTTCACTTGTACAGTCCCCAGTTTACTTAAATTTTTTAACCACAGATCTAACTTATGAACATACGAATTAGGCACAGTAGTAGGCCACTCGGCCCCTCGAGCTTGCTCTGCCATTCAATAAGATCATGGCTGATCTGATTTGTAATCTCAACTCCATGTTCCCGCCTGCCCCTAATAACCTTCCACCCACTTGCCTATCAAGGATGTATCTACCTCTGCCTTAAAAATATTCAAAGACTCTGCTTCCACTGCCTTTTGAGGAAGAGAGTTCCAAAGACTCACGACCCTCTGAGAGAAAGCATTTCTTCTCTTCTCTGTCTTAAATGGGCGACCCCTTATTTTTAAACAGTGACCCCTAGTTCTAGATTCTCCCACAAGGGGAAACATCCTTTCCACCTCCATCCTGTCAAGGCCCCTCAGAATCTGATGATTCAATCAAGGCGCCTCTTACTCTTCTAAACTCCCAGTGGATACAAGCCTAGCCTGTCCAAGTTTTCCTCATAAGACAACCCTCCCATCCCAGGTATTAGTTTAGTCAACCTTCTCTGAACTGCTTCCAACACATTTACATCCTTCCTTAAATAAGAAGACCAATACTGTACACAGTAGACGGTACTCCAGATGTGGTCTCACCAATGCCTTGTATAGCTGAAGTATAATTTCCCTACTTTTGTATTCAATTCCCCTCGCAATAAATGATAGCATTCTATTAGCTTTTCTAATTACTTGCTGTACCTGCATCCTAATCTTTTGTGATTCATGCACCAGGACACCCAGATCCCTCTGCATCTCAGAGCTCTGCAATTTCTCACCTCCTAGATAATATGCTTTTTTCTTCCTGCCAAAATGAACAATTTCATATTTTCCCACATTATACTCCATTTGCCTGATCTTTGCCCACTCACTTACCTATCTATATCCCTTTGTAGCCTCATGTGCTCTTCACAACTTACTTTTCTACTTATCTTTGTATCATCAGCAAATTTAGCAACCCTACCTTTGGTCCCTTCATCCAGGTCATTCATATAAATTGTTAAAAGTTGAGGCCCCAGCACTGATCCCTGTGGCACACCACTCATTACATCTTGCCGCCCAGAAAATGGCCCATTTATGCCTACTCTCTCTTTCCTGTTAGCTAGCCAATCTTCTGTCCATGCCAATATGTTACCTCCGACACCATGCGCTTTTATTTTCCGCTATGACCTTTGCTGTGGCACCTTTATCAAATGCCTTCTGGAAATCTAAGCATAACATCCACTGGTTCCCCTTTATCCACAGCACATTTCACTTCCTCAAAGAACTCCAATAAATTGGTTAAACATGATTTCCCTTTCACAAAATCATGTTGATTCTGCTTAATTACTATGAATTTTTCTAAGTGCCCTGCTATAATGTCTTTGATAATAGCTTCTAACATTTTTCCTATGACAGATGTTAAACTAACTGGCCTGTAGTTTACTGCTTTCTGTCTCCCTCCCTTTTTGAATAAAGGAGTTTTACATTGGCTATTTTCCAATCTAATGGCACCTTCCCGGAATCTAGGGAATTTTGGAAAATCAAAACCAACACATCAACTATCTCACTAACCCCTTCTTTTAAGACCCTTGGATGAAGTCTATCAGGAGCTGGGGGCTTGTCAGCTCGCAACTCCAGCAGTTTGCTCAGTACTGCTTCCCTGATGATTGCAATTTTCTTGAGTTCCTCCCTCCCTTCCATTTCCTGATTTACAGCCTTTTCTGGGATGTTACTTGTATCCTCTATGGTGAAGGCCGATGCAAAATACCTGTTCTATTCATCTGCCATCTCCTTATTTTCCCTTAATAATTCCCTGGACTCAATTTCTATAGGACCAAAGCTCACTTTAACTCTTTTTTAAAAATATCTATAGAAACGCTTATTTTATCTACCTTTATATTTCTTGCCAACTTTCTCTCATACTCCAGTTTTCCCCCCTTTATTAATCTTTTAGTCATTCTTTGTTTTTTATATTCTGTCCAATTTTCTGACCTGTTACCCATCTTTGCGCAATTATATACTTTTACTTTACATTTGATACTTTCTTTAACTTTTTTAGTTCACCACAGATGGTGGGTCTTCCCCTTGAAATTTTTTTTTCTCGTTGCAATATATCTATTCCGTGTATTCTGAACTATCCCCTTAATTGTCTGCCACTGCATCTCAATTGACCTATCCTTTAACCTACTTTTCCAGTTCACTTTTGCTAGCTCTGCTTTCATGCCTTCCTGTTGCCCTTATTTAAGTCTAAGACCCACTCTTCTCTCCCTCAATGTAACATTCAATCATATTATGATCCTTGCTGCCTAGGGCGCCTTCAATATGAGGTCATTAATTAATCTTATCTCGTTGCACAATACCAGGTCTAATATAGCCTGCTCACTGGTTGGCTTCAGAACATGCTGTTCTAGGAAACTATCCCAGAAACATTCTGTGAACTCATCTAGGCTACCGTTGCCCATCTGATTTTTCCAATCTGTATGTAGATTAAAATCCCCATGATTATTGCCGTATCTTTCTGACAAACTCCGATTATTTCATCCTTTTATATCCTGTCCTACCATGTGGTTACTGTTAGGGGGCCTGTACGCCACTCACACAAGTGATTTCTTTCCTTTGTCGTTTCTCATCTCGACCCAAACTGCTTCTACATCCTGGTTTCCTGAACTTAGTTCATCCCTCTCACAGGTAGATAAGGTGGTAAGGAAGGCATATGTGATACTTGCCTTTATTAGCCGAGGCATGGAAGATAAGAGCAGGGAGGTTATGATGGAGCTGTATAAAACGCTAGTTAGGCCACAGCTGGAGTACTGTGTACAGTTCTGGTCGCCACACTATAGGAAGGATGTGATTGCACTGGGGAGGGTGCAGAGGAGATTCACCAGGATGTTGCCTGGGCTGGAGCATTTCAGCTATGAAGAGAGACTGGATAGGCTAGAGTTGTTGTCCTTCGAGCAGAGAAGGCTGAGGGGGACCTGATTGAGGTATACAAAATTATGAGGGGCACAGATAGGGTTAATAGGAAGAAACTTTTTCCCTTAGCGGAGATGTCAATAACCAGGTGGCATTGATTTAAGGTAAGGGGCAAGAGGTTCAGAGGGGATTTGAGGAAAAAGTTTTTCATCCAGAGGGTGGTTGGAATCTGGAAGACACTGCCTGAAGGGGTGATAAAGGCAAGAACCCTCACAACATTTAAGAAGTATTTAGATGAGCACTTAAAATGCCATAGCATGCAAGGCTACGGGCCAAATGCTGGAAAATGGGATTAGAAAAGATAGGTGCTTGATGGCCGGTATGGACATGGTGGGCCGAAGGGCCTGTTTCTGTGCTGTATAACTCTATGACTCTGAGTCTATTGTACTAATACTACCATTAATTAACAGAGCCACCCCTCCACCTTTTCCTAGCTTCCTGTCCTTCCTAAATGTCATGTACCATTCAATATTTAGGTCCCAAACTATGTTGTCCTGCAGCCATGTCTCTGTAATGGTTATCAGATTGTACTTATTTATTTCTATTTGTGCTATCAGTTCATCAGTTTTGTTTCGAATGCTAGGTGCATTCAGATACAGAGTCTTTAGTTTTGTCCTTTTATTATTTTTGGAACCTCCAGCCTTGCCTGCTGATTTACTGTTAGATTTGTAATCACTGTCCCTTCCTGTAACGGTCTGTTTATCTTTTTTCCCATATTAATACCTTTCTCTCTTGCCTTGTCTCTACTCTGATTTATCACATATTCCCAAATTTGATCCCTTACCCCACTATTTAGTTTAAAACCCTCTCTACTTCCCTGGTTATACAACTCGCTGGAAACTGGTCCCAGCACGGTTCAGGTGTAGACCATCCCAATGGTACAGCCCCCACTTTCCCCAGTACTGGGATCAGTGCCCCATAAACTGGAACCCACTTCTACCACACCAGTCTTTGAGCCACGCATTTATTTCTCTAATCTTATTTGCCCTACTCGAATTTGCATGTAGCTCAGGTAATCAGAGATTATTACCTTTCAGTCTGCTTCTTAATTTGGTGCCTAGCTCCTCATACTGACTATGCAGAACCTCTTTCCTTGTCCTGCCTATGTCTTTGGTACCTACATGGACCACGACGACTGGATCTTCCCCCCCCCCCCCCCTCCCACTGTATGTTCCTGTCCAGCCCTGAGCAGATGTCCTGAATCCTGGCACTGGACAGGCAGCATGGCCTTCTGGACTCTCGCTTTTTACTGCAGAGAACAGTGTCAACCCCCCTCACTATACTGTCCCCTACTACCACTACATTCTTTTTCCTCCCCACACTTGAACGGCTTCCTGTACCATAGTGCCACGGTCAGTCTGCTCATCCACACTACAGCCCTCGCTCTTGTCCATACAAGCTGCAAGAACTTCATACTTGTTGCTCAATTGCAAGGGCTGAGTCTTCTCCACTCCCACCTTCTCGATCCCCTTACCTGCCTGACTGGTAAGGTAGTACTACACCTTCCTGTCCCTGACCACTGACCAAAACAGATGACCCTATCCTAAGGGGTTTGACTGCCTTCTGGAACAAAGTGTCCAGGTAACTTTCCCTCTCCCTAATGCATCGCAGTCTCTGCAGCTCTGCCTCCAGCTCAATGACTGACTCTGAGCCGAAGCAGACACTTACTACAGATGTCGTTGCCATGGATTTCCGCGGCATCTAGGAGCTCACACATACTGCAGCCGCGATACATCACCTGTCCTGTTATCTTCATTGTGTTAATTTTAATTAAATTGATTTTCTGTTAATTTATAATTCCCCTCCTTCCTGATCTCCCTCACTTACCAAACTCCCTTCTTCACATTTTCTGCCCTCAAGCAGCACTCAATGCAGACAAGCAGCACTGAGAGTCTCCTAAATTTATACTCTGTGAAAACAATGATGTGTCAGCTTTGCTAGAGCTCAGAAACCAGTTAAAGTTAGCTGCCTTATTAACTAACTGCAGCTACTCTGAGAGCTTGTATACTCCTTGTAAGAAACCTAACTTGCCTCTTAAACAGTAATTTCAGTTAATTGCTAAATGTAAACAAAACAAAAGCTAGAGTTGAGAGATTAACCCTTATAATCCACGCACTTACCAAACTCCCTTCTTCACGCACTGTGCCCCCAGCAACACTCTGTGCAGACGATATGATATTTTTGTCACAGTATGATAGTTATTTTCCTTAAGAGCAGGTTGAGGAGAAAAAGTATATTTTTTAAGGAAAGAAAATAGTTTGTTTACCTAAGATATACAATGTAAATTGAGATATTTAAATTTACCTGTTAACTGAGAGGTCTTTATTTTGTTCCTGTGTTTTGCCCTGTACTAAATTAGATTATGTGCATTACTGTAGTTCCTTCTTGACCATCCCCTATCCTGTACAATTTTTAAACAATGTTTATTTGATGGGGCAAGGTCAGGATTTAGAGACATGAAATGTGAAACCAGCATAGATGAATAAAAAGCTCTAAACAGGGAACAAGAGCAGAATAAGCTACATTTTCTTGTTTTTGTCAAAGCTGCATTTTATTAATTTCCTCATGGATATTGTCATTAAACCATGTTATGATTTGCTTAACATATTTCTCAAACACAAATATCATCATGCATTTATATAAAGACAGAGTTAAACATCTTGCACTTTTTACCATGGTACACATTGTACCAAGTTCAGTAATTAAAATTAGTGATTTCTTCCTTTATTACACTGCCTCATCCAATGGGATTGATCAGAGATAGACTAAAAAGAATTTAACAACTAGAATCTTGCCAAAAATGTTAAATATTTTTGATATGGTAAATCTTAGCAATTTACAATGGGCTTACTTCTCTGTGTTTTACTTAATGTTGTTTAAAGTCTGAAGGACACATTGCATGGGCTTATCAAATTAGCAGATGTATAGTATGTTCAGAAAAGTACACAAATTAAATTGTATATTATAAATAAATTAGCTGGAATAATCTTGTTCAGGTGATAGTTACAATGGCTTGAATTCACTTTTGTAATGGCTTTTGCGTTCATCAATTACACTACAATCTTCTGAATTAATTTCTGGTTTTTGTGCCTCTTTCTATCTTTTAATCTATCTGTTTATGAATAAAAACAGCCATTCGATGCTCAAAGTTGAAAATTTAGGTCCATGCACTCTTGTCACATGGGAGGAATATTGCATACCTCTTCTACGTATCTCCTGTTTTGAATAGATTTTTAAAAATCCACATAACAGAGAATTGTGAATTGCTCACCACATATTGTAAGGTGGCACATTAAATCTGTCTGTAGTTGAAAAGAATCCACTGCAATACTTTTCTCATTGGCTCCTTAAACTTAATTTCTGAAATACACTAAAGGAGGTACAGAGGAGAGCTAAAAAAGGGAATGAAGGGTAGAGAGAATATAAGACTAGATTAACAGCCAACATAAAAGGGACCCATAGAATTTTATAAGTGCACCAATAGTAAAAGGGTAATCAAATGAAGGGTGGTGCCAATCAGGGACCAGAAAGATCATCTTGTGGAGGAAGAGAGTATGGCAGAGGTACTAAATTAGTTTTTTTGCATCTGTCTTCACTAGGGGAAAGAATGCTGCCAAAATAGAAGTAAACAAGGAGTTATGACATTGGATAGGACAAAAATAGATTGAGGATGTACTTATAAGGTAACAGTTCTCGAAGTAGAGAAGTCAATCGGTCTGGATGGGATGTATTCTAGTTTACTGTTGGAAATAACTGGAAATTCTGGAAGCTCTAGCCATAATCTTCCAACCCTCCTTGGATATGGGGGTGGTGCCAGTGGACTGAAGGATTGCAAATGTTACTCCTTTTTTTATTTAAAGGGATAAACCCAGCAACTAAAGATCACAGTCTAAAGTCAGTGATGGGAAGCATACAAAGACAGTACTCTGGGACAAAGTTAATTGGTATTTGGAAAAGTGTGAACTAATGAATGAAGGTCAGCATGAATTTGTTGAAAGAAAATTGTGTTTGACTAACTTGATCAAGCTCTTTGAAGTAACAGAGAGGGTTGATGCAGGCATTGCATTGTGGTTGTGTAAATGGATTTCCAAAAGGCATTTGACAAAGTACCCCATAATAGACTTGTGAGCAAAATTAAGGCCCATGGGATGAAAAGGACAGTTGTAGCCGAAATACAAGAATGGCTAAGGGACAGAAAGCAGTAGCATACGTTTGTTTTTTCAGACCGGCGGGTAATATACAGTGGTGTTCCTTGGGTGTTGGTATTAGGTTCACTGCTCGTTTTGATATATATTAATGACCTGTATTCATGGCTTGGCCATGTGAGCCGCATGGAAGATGGCAGGATCCCCAAAGACACATTGTACAGCGAGCTCGCCACTGGTATCAGACCCACCGGCCGTCCATGTCTCCGTTATAAAGACGTCTGCAAACGCGACATGAAATCGTGTGACATTGATCACAAGTCGTGGGAGTCAGTTGCCAGCATTCGCCAGAGCTGGCGGGCAGCCATAAAGACAGGGCTAAAATTGTGGCGAGTCGAAGAGACTTAGTAGTTGGCAGGAAAAAAGACAGAGGCGCAAGGGGAGAGCCAAACTGTGCAACAGCCCCAACAAACAAATTTCTCTGCAGCACCTGTGGAAGAGCCTGTCACTCCAGAATTGGCCTTTATAGCCACTCCAGGCGCTGCTTCACAAACCACTGACCACCTCCAGGCGCGTATCCATTGTCTCTCGAGATAAGGAGGCCCAAAAGAAATGTATTCAGGTATACAGAGCATAGTTTCAAGTTTGCGGATGATCTGAAACTCAGAACTGTAGAAAACTGGAGGACGGTGACCAGTAACAGTAACAAGGGTATTCGCCGCTGACATCAAAGAAAGCTGCCCAAAAGATCCACCAATCTCTGAAGCGTGGTTTTCCCCTTTCCCAACAGCAGTCGAAATCTGATTAAATCAAAGGGTTGTCTTGGCATGCAGCAGCAGTGATGTCAACAAGTAGGTAAGCAGCCAATTACAGTGAAGTATTTGCGCACACAAATCAGGAAGTAAAAGTACTGAATACCTTCACTTTTTTTGATTCAATTTTCAGATAGTGAAATAAATGATTGTCATTGGATTAAGATAGAAGCTGAAATAAAGATAAACAAACTTCTAAGGAAAGAAAAACCTTTTTTGTTTTGAAAGTATAGAAATTTTATCAGAATGGAGAAACATGACATTCCACAAACACAAAATTAGCTTTTCAGGGACAGTCAGGGGCTTTAGTGGTAATTATGAAGTTAGTATTCTGTTTAAAACCCAGATAGATGCACCTCATTCAACAATGTGTACCTTTTTCACAGCTTTTTACAGTGAGACTAAAGAGTGGAGGTTCTTATCAATTCAGTTGATTTCCATTGAATGTAGTCTGAGGGACCTCAAAGTGCATCCAGTGGCGAAGTGTAGAATCACTGACAACAACGTTTGAATTTCCACATTATACTGTGCATATGCAGTACCCAGAAGTTGCCGTCATTTTCGGTGGAGTAACAATGGCAAATGCTGACAGTTTTGCCATTATTACCACCACTAAGTCTGGGCCAATATGAACTCTTGCTTGCGCGCGCTCTCTCTCTCTCTCTCTCTCTCTCTCTGTGTGTCTCTCTCTCTCTCTCTCTGTCTGTGTGTCTCTCTCTCTCTCTCTCTCTGTGTGTGTGTCTCTCTCTCTCTCTCTCTCTCTCTCTCTCTCTCCCTCTCTCGCTGCGCGCTCTCTCTCCTCTCTCGCTGCGCTCTCTCTCTCTCGCTAGCGCTCTCTCTCTCCCTCGCGCGCTCAGCGCGCGGCTCTCTTGTCTCTCGCTCGCGCGCGCTCTCTCTCTCTCGCTCGCAGCGCGCTCTCTGTCTCTCGCTCGCGCGCGAGGCTCTCTCTCTCTCGCTCAGGGCGCGCGCTCTCTGTCTCTCGCTCGCGACGCTGGCTCTCTGTCTCTCGCTCGCGCGCGCTCTCTGTCTCTCGCTCGCGCGCGCTCTCTGTCTCTCGCTCGCAGCGCGCTCCTCTGTCTCTCGCTCGCGCGCGCTCTCTGTCTCTCGCTCGCGGCCGCTCTCTGTCTCTCGCTCGCGCGCGCTCTCTGTCTCTCGCTCGCGCAGCGCTCTTCTGTCTCTCGCTCGCGCGCGCTCTCTGTCTCCTTCGCTCGCGCGCGCATCTCTGTCTCTCGCTCGCAGCGCGCTCTCTGTCTCTCTCGCTCGCGCGCGCTCTCTGTCTCTCGCTCTCGCGCGCTCTCTGTCTCTCGCTCGCGCGCGCTCTCTGTCTCTCGCTCGCAGCGCGCTCTCTGTCTCTCGCTCGCAGCGCGCTCTCTGTCTCTCGCTCTAGCGCGCGCTCTCTGTCTCTCGCTCGCGCGCGCTCTCTGTCTCTCGCTCGCGCGCGCTCTCTGTCTCTCGCTCGCGCGCGCTCTCTGTCTCTCGCCTCGCGCAGCGCTCTCTGTCTCTCGCTCGCGCGCACTGTCTCTCGCTCGCTCGCGCTCTCTGTCTCTCGCTCGCGCGCGCTCTCTGTCTCTCGCTCGCGCGCGCTCTCTGTCTCTCGCTCGCCTGTTGCGCGCTCTCTGTCTCTCGCTCGCGCGCGCTCTCTGTCTCTCGCTCGCGCGCGCTCTCTGTCTCTCGCTCGCGGCGCGCTCTCTGTCTCTCGCTCGCCGCGCGCTCTCTGTCTCTCGCTCGCGCGCGCTCTCTGTCTCTCGCTCCTCGCGCTCTCTGTCTCTCGCTCGCGCGCGCTCTCTGTCTCTCGCTCTGCGCGCGGCTCTCTGTCTCTCGCTCGCAGCGCGCTCTCTGTCTCTCGCTCGCGGCGCTTCTGTCTCTCGCTCTCGCAGCGCGCTCTCTGTCTCCTCGCTCAGCGCGCTAGCTCTCTGTCTCTCGCTCGCAGAGCGCGCTCTCTGTCTCTCGCTCGCGCTGCGCTCTCTGTCTCTCGCTCGCGCATGCGCTCTCTGTCTCTCGCTCGCGCGCGCTCTCGTCTCTCGCTCGCGCGCGCTCTCTGATCTCTCTGCTCACGCGCTCTCTCTCTCGCTCTCTCTCTCCGCGCTCTCTCTCTCGCGCTCTCTCTCTAGCGCTCTCTCCTCAGCGCTCTCTCTCTCGAGCGCTCTCTCTCTCGGCTCGCGCTCTCTCTCGGGGCAGGTCTCGTCTCTCGCGCTCTCTCTCTCGCGCTCTCTCTCTCTCTCGCGCTCCTCTCTCTCTCGCCTCTCTCTCTCGCGCGCTCTCTCTCTCGCGAGCTCTCTCTCTCGCGCGCTCTCTCTCTCGCGCGCGCTCTCTCTCTCTCTCGCGCGCTCTCCTCTCTCTCTCCGGCGCCTCTCTCTCTCTCTCTCGCGCGCTCTCTCTCTCTCTCTCGCGCAGCTCTTCTCTCTCTTCGCGCGCTCTCTCTCTCTCTCGCGACGCTCTCTCTCTCATCTCGCGCGCTCTCTCTCTCTCGCGCGCTCTCTCTCTCTCTCGCGCGCGCTCTCTCTCTCTCTCTCTTCGCGCGCTATGCGCTCTCTCTCTCTCTCTCTCTCTCTCTCTCTCTCGCGCGCTCTCTCTCTCTCTCAGAGCGCGCTTCTCTCTCTCTCTCTCTCTCGCCTCTCTCGCGCGCTCTCTCTCTCGCGCTCTCTCTCCTCTCTCGCGCTCTCTCTCTCGCGCTCTCTCTCTCGCGCTCTCTCTCTCGCGCTCTCTCTCTCGCGCTCTCTCTCTCGCGCTCTCTCGCGCGCTCTCTCTCTCTCCAGGCGCTCTCTCTCTCGCGCGCTCTCACTCTCTCGCTGCGCTTCTCTCTCGTCTGCGCGCTCTCTCTCTCTCTCTCGCGCGCTCTCTCTCTCTCTCGCAGCGCAGCTCTCTCTCTCTCTCGCTCGCGCTCTCTTCTCTCTCGCAGCGCTCTCTCTCTCTCTCGCGCGCTCTCTCTCTCTCTCGCGCGCTCTCTCTCTCTCTCTCTCTCTCGCAGCTCTCATCTCTCTCTCTCTCTCGCGCAGCGCTCTCTCTCTCTCTCTCTCCTCGCGCGCGCTCTCTCTCTCTCTCTCGCGCGCTCTCTCTCTCTCTCGCGCGCTCTCTCTCTCTCTCGCGCGCTCTCTCTCTCTCCGCGATCTCTCTCTCTCGCGCGCGTCTCTCTCTCTCGCGCGAGATCGCTCTCTCTCGCAGCGCTCGCTCTCTCTCGCGCGCTGCATCGCTCTCTCTCTCGCGCTCGCTCTCTCTCTCGCGCTCGCTCTCTCTCTCGCGCTCCCTCTCTCAGCGCTGCTGCGCTCCCTCTCTCGCGCTCGCTCTCTCGCGCCGCGCTCCTCTCTCGCTCTCGCGCAAAGGCGCTCCTCTCTCGCTCTCGCGCCAGCGCGCGCATCCCTCTCTCGCTCTCGCTCACAGCGCCGCGCTCTTCGCCAGCTCTCCGCACCCTCGCGCGCGCGCTCCCTCTCTCGCTCTCGCGCGCGCAGCGCTCCCTCTCTCGCTTCTCGGCGCAGCGCGCTCCCTCTCTCGCGCGCCGCTGCGCTCTCTCGCAGCGCAGCGCGCTCCCTCTCGTCTCTCTCTCTCGCGCGCTCTCTCTCTCTCTCGCGCGCTCTCTCTCTCTCGCGCTCGCATCTCTCTCTCGCGCGCTACTCTCTCTCTCTCGCGCGCTCTCTCCTCTCTCGCGCGCGCGCTCTCTCTCTCTCGCGACGGCTCTCTCTCTCTCGCGCGCTCCTCTCTCTCTCTCTCGCGCGCTCTCTCTCTCTCGCGCGCGGCTCTCTCTCTCTCGCGCGCTCTCTCTCTCTCATCGCGAGCCCGCGCTCTCTTCTCCTCTCTCTGGCGCTGGCTCTCTCTCTCTCTCTCGCGCGCTCTCTCTCTCTCGCGCGCTCTCATCGTGCTCTCTCTCTCTCTCTCGTGCTCTCTCTCTCTCTCTCGTGCTCTCTCTCTCTCTCTCGCGCGCTCTCTCTCTCTCGCGCGCGCTCTCTCTCTCTCGCGCGCGCTCTCTCTCTCTCGTGCTCTCTCTCTCCTCTCTCGCGCGCTCTCTCTCTCGCGCGCGCTCTCTCTCTCTCGCGCAGCGCATCTCTCTCTCTCGCGCGCTCTCTCTCTCTCTCTCAGCGCGCTCTCTCTCTCTCGCGCGCTCTCTCTCTCTCGCGCGCGCTCTCTCTCTCTCGCGCGCATCTCTCTCTCTCTCGCGCAGCTGCGCTCTCTCTCTCTCGCGCGCTCTCTCTCTCTCTCTCGCGCGCTCTCTCTCTCTCGCGCGCTCTCATCGTGCTCTCTCTCTCTCTCTCGTGCTCTCTCTCTCTCTCTCGTGCTCTCTCTCTCTCTCTCGCGCGCTCTCTCTCGCGTGCTCTCTCTCTCTCTCTCGTCGCTCTCTCTCTCTCCTCTCTCGTGCTCTCTCTCTCTCTCTCGCGCGCTCTCTCTCTCTCGCGCGCTCTCTATCTCGCGCGCGCTCTCTCTCTCTCGCCGCGCCGCTCTCTTCTCTCTCCGCGCGCTCTCTCTCTCTCTCGCGCGCTCTCTCTCTCTCTCTCGCGCGCTCTCTCGTGCTCTCTCTCTCTCTCTCGTGCTCTCTCTCTCTCTCTCGTGCTCTCTCTCTCTCTCTCTCGTGCGCTCGCTCTCTCTCTCGTGCGCTCGCTCTCTCTCGTGCGCTCGCTCTCTCTCGTGCGCTCGCTCTCTCTCTCGCGCTCGCTCTCTCTCTCGCGCTCGCTCTCTCTCTCGCGCTCGCTCTCTCTCTCGCGCTCGCTCTCTCTCTCGCGCTCGCTCTCTCTCTCGCGCTCGCTCTCTCTCTCGCGCTCGCTCTCTCTCGCGCGCGCTCTCTCTCTCTCGCGCGCGCTCTCTCTCGCTCTCGCGCGCTCTCTCTCGCTCTCGCGCGCTCTCTCTCGCTCTCGCGCGCTCCCTCTCTCGCTCTCGCGCGCGCGCGCTCCCTCTCTCGCTCTCGCGCGCGCGCGCTCCCTCTCTCGCTCTCGCGCGCGCGCGCTCCCTCTCTCGCTCTCGCGCGCGCGCGCTCCCTCTCTCGCTCTCGCGCGCGCGCGCTCCCTCTCTCGCTCTCGCGCGCGCGCGCTCCCTCTCTCGCTCTCGCGCGCGCGCTCCCTCTCTCGCTCTCGCGCGCGCGCTCCCTCTCTCGCTCTCGCGCGCGCGCTCTCTCTCGCTCTCGCGCGCGCGCCCTCTCTCGCTCTCGCGCGCGCCCTCTCGCTCTCTCTCGCTCTCGCGCGCGCCCTCTCGCTCTCTCTCGCTCTCGCGCGCGCCCTCTCGCTCTCTCTCGCTCTCGCGCGCGCCCTCTCGCTCTCTCTCGCTCTCGCGCGCGCCCTCTCGCTCTCGCGCGCGCCCTCTCGCTCTCTCTCGCTCTCGCGCCCTCTCGCTCTCGCTCTCGCGCCCTCTCGCTCTCGCGCCCTCTCGCTCTCGCTCTCGCGCCCTCTCGCTCTCGCTCTCGCGCCCTCTCGCTCTCGCTCTCGCGCCCTCTCGCTCTCGCTCTCGCGCCCTCTCGCTCTCGCTCTCGCGCGCGCCCTCTCGTTCACGCGTGCTCGCTCTCGCGCGCGCCCTCTCGCTCGCGCGCGCCCTCTCGCTCTCGCGCGCCCCCTCTCGCTCTCGCGCGCCCCCTCTCGCTCTCGCGCGCCCCCTCTCGCTCTCTCGCGCGCCCCCTCTCGCTCTCTCGCGCGCCCCCTCTCGCTCTCTCGCGCGCCCCCTCTCGCTCTCTCGCGCGCCCCCTCTCGCTCTCTCGCGCGCCCCCTCTCGCTCTCTCGCCCGCGCGCGCTCTCGCTCTCTCGCGCTGCGCGCGCTCTCGCTCTCTCGCGCGCGCCCCCCTCTCGCTCTCTCGCGCGCGCGCGCTCTCGCTCTCTCGCGCGCGCCCCCTCTCGCGCTCGCGCGCGCCCCCTCTCGCGCTCGCGCGCGCCCCCCTCTCGCGCTCGCGCGCGCCCTCTCGCGCTCGCGCGCGCCCTCTCTTTTGCTCTCTCTCTCTTGTTCGCGCGCTCTCGCGCGAACGAGAGCGAGAGAGAGCGCCCGCGCGAGCGAGAGAGAGAGAGAGAGCGCGTGCGCGCTCTCTCCGGCCTGCCCCCCCCCCCCCCCCCCCCGCCCTGCGCGCGACCTTTTCCGCCAGAGAGTGCAGTGAATACTAGAGTGTTAGCTCATGGTATTGGAGGGTGATGTATGCCCATACCTTTTATGTCTGGTTCACTGGAGTGTGACCTATTTTCAGGACCAGTAGGGATTGTCCCTAATCTACCCGTCGTTATGATCGACCTGCTCCTGGGTAATGATCTGGCGGGGGCAAAGGTGGTGGCTTCCACAGTAGTTTTAGAGAGACCAAAATAAGTCAGGGAGACAGGGCAGTTGCAGGAGAAGGTCCCCTGACTCTGGTGATTCAGTTCATGACCAAACAAGCTCCAGCAGAGGAGGCTGAACTGGCACTGGAGACAAATGGCTGCACGTCTGGTTATCCGAAAGCTCTTCACGGAAATCCGACGACCCAAAGGTTGGGCTAAACCAAACTTCTTTGGGGCTCAGCATACTTACCCAGTATTTAAAAAGTTAGCACAGACTGCCCAAACCAAAGCTGAAGCAGAGGGAGTCCTAGAGTGCTACTATTAGAAGAATGAGGTGCTGATGAGGAAGTGGAGACCTCACAGACCTCCGGACGAAGAGTGGACTGTGGTTCACCAGATAGTGGTGCCACCGAGGTACCGTAAGGAAATCCTAAGAATAGCCTACGAACTTCCAATGGCAGGACGTGTTGGTGTACGAAAAACCCAAGCCCGCATAAGACAGCATTTTGACTGGCTAAAACTCCACAAAGATGTGGTGGATGGGGAACTCTTCAGCAGAGTGTTGGAACCCTGCCAAAAACAAAAGGGGGTTACCAGTATCTTCTCTCCATTATGGATGTGGCTACCCAATTCCCAGAAGCCATTCCTCTAAGAACTATCTCTGCCAAGATAGAAGTGGAGGGGCTAAC
This sequence comes from Heterodontus francisci, assembly GCF_036365525.1. Lineage (NCBI taxonomy): Eukaryota > Metazoa > Chordata > Chondrichthyes > Heterodontiformes > Heterodontidae > Heterodontus > Heterodontus francisci. The sequence continues at coordinate 22,583,820 of NC_090402.1, forward strand.
CCAATTCTTTACCCGATATGGGCTGCCTTCCGAGATCCAGACGGATCAGGGCACAAATTTCATGTCAGGGATCTTTCAAAAAAGTCATGGGTAACCTGGGCATAACCCAACTAAAGTCCTCCGCCTACCACCCACAGTCACAAGGGGCTTTAGAACGGTATCACCAGACCCTAAAGACAATGATCAGGGCATATTGCTGCAAGTACCCCCCGTGACTGGGACAAAGGGCTGGGATTTTTCCTGTTTGCCACTAGGGACTCACCCAATGAGTCCACTGGCTTTAGTTCTTTTGAATTAGTTTATGGACACGTGGTGAGAGGTCCTCTTAAACTTATCAAGGAGAGGTTTTAGGGACACGGGTGAGTCTTCCACATTCGACTACATTTCTATTATCTGGGAGTGGCTCACGAGAGCCTGCGCAGTGGCTCAGGAGCACCTGAAGACCTCCCAGGCAGCTATGAAAAGGCAAGCAAACGTGACAAGGCCAAAACATTGTGGCCTGGAGACCCTGTATTGGTATTACTCCCAACTCAGGGAGTTTGTTCAGTGGCCCATACCAAGTAGCAAAAAGGATTAGCCAGGTAAATTATTTGATTGACACTCTAGACTGAAGGGGAAATAACCAAGGCTGTGCCACATTAACCTGTTAAAATAATATCACAGCCGGGAAGGGGACAGACAGGCACAGATCTGTCAGACAATCGGGTAAGAAGGGGGCTGAAGAGGCACTACCAAGACTGCTAACAGCATTTACAGAAACCTGCAGGGACAAGGAAAGTTCCCAAAAAGGCAAAGCAACAGTGAGGGAGATTCCCCACCTAATTGAAGTGCCACAGGGGAGTACAGTGGAAACTGGACAGACACCTGCGTGTGATAATGTCCTAGAGGACATGGGGTAGTTTAGTAAAGAGACCCCATAGTAAAGGGAAAGAATAATGCCTTAAAGTAAACAGCACTTGTGTGACCAGAAAACTAGAGGTCAGCGTGGATCTACCCACTGAAGAACCCAATGATCAGGTCCCAAACCTAAAGTGAATCAAACCCAACAATTTCAGTTCAGAATTCAGCAAGAACAAGGGCCTTGAGGAAAACTCAGACACCTCACAGGGGCTAAAAAAAATCCATTTATTACCCACTGCCATTATAGGGAGAAAAATTATCAAGGTGCTGGAACCTGGAAGGTTAAAGCTACCTCGCAGGAAAAAACACTTAACTATCCCAGTCAAATTCTTAAAAAAAAACGGCATAGACAAAGCCAGCTGCAGCAATTCTAAGATTAATGAGTGAATTTGAAGACTGAGTGTTGAGGATCAATGTGTTTTCTTTTTCTTTTCCACATCTTGAATGAAATGTGACGATAGCGTGTTGCAGAGTGTCAAGAAAAACGATATGCCAAATAAGGAACATGAATTCATCGGTTGGAAACTTGCAATAAACTTTTAATGGAAAAATCCTGCAGTTAACTTGCTAAAAAAAAACTGTCAGCCAAAATGGCCACTGTAATTTGCATCTGAAACACCTTTTTCCGATTCCGAGACCCCAACCAGAAACAGAGGTCTGAGGAGAATGGACCCAGAATAGTGGCTTGCTCTAAGTGATTGAATTAGCTAAGGTTGCTTCAGTATTCAAGGCTACCTGAACACCTTGACTTTGAAAGAGCAAACCCCTCCCCATGTGCAAATTGGCATCCTGGGCCCTGGGGAGCCAATTCCAAATCTTGAATCTCATTAGATGGTTCCACAGAATACACTGAGGCAGTCATGTGACTGCCTGTCTACCTCTGGAAAAGCTAGGAGATTCTTTGAATAAAGACAGTCAAGCCAATAACTCAGACTGTGCAGCCCTCTCCCCTCGCCCTCTTCCCCTACCCCTTCCGCCTCTCCCTACCCCTCTCCCTTTCCCTTGGCCCTATCTTGCTCCCCCTCTCGACTCCCCCTGGCCCCCCTCCCACTCCACCTCTCGCCTCCCCCCTTTCCCACTCTCTTTCCCCTCCCCCCACCTTTTCCGCTCTCCCTTCTCTTTTCTGCTCCCCATTTTGTCCTTTCCAAGTTTGAGAATTTTGAGCTGTGCCAAACAAGGGTGTAGTACTGATGGTTACAGGTCTGGTGCAGATGATGGAAACAATTTAAAGTGATGAATTAAGGGTGTCGTGTGAGAAGTGTATTGCTCAAGATTAAAGCATATTGGTTTATGTGCTATTTTTCCGATAGTGTGATGTCTGGTAGTTTATTTCAGTGACCAATATATCACTGAAATCTAATATTCTAAGCGGGAGGTGTACATATGCCTTAGTCCTTAGTTGTTTACTAAGTTGTGCAGCTTTTGTTCTGGAGTTATATATATGTATCTGCCTCGGCTTCCAGCTGCTTTTTGATGAAATGCCTTGGTGATGCACACGGTTTAGTTGTGCTGAAAAGTGTAATGAGGCAATTATCGTTCTGTTCATAAGAAAGTCAAATTATGGCAGTAAATAGTTTTTTTTTTTGCTGAAGGTTTCATTTGTGGGCCTCAGTGTATTCATAAATAACCCAGAGTGGAAGTGTGAGAAGTGCATTTGAAAGATAGTCGCAACCAAATATGTTTGACAAACAGGAATTATAGAAGGTTGCTATTTTCCATTAAGTAGCAGGGTAGAGATTTGACAGCTTGCTTTTTGACAGGCAGTCTGTGGAAGAGGAATTATGCTAGTTCATGCAGGTTAACTTGTGACTTTATGATGAAACAGTGAAATGAAAATGGGGGAGGGGGAATAATTCCATGAGTGCTAATTGCTTTAGTGATAATTTTTGCAAGTGTTGATAGAACGAGCTCTTTTAGATTTGTTTTAGAACATATGGGAAATATTGCACATTACACAGCCCATAGTGAAAATTAAGATAAATGTAGTAGCAATTAACATTTACCAGTTGATAGGTTTTATTCGCTTTTAGGAATGGTCGTGTGCTAGCAAAATCTTGTTTGCATTCAACGTTTGTTAGGCTCAGAATTTCAATTGTGTGTTTTGTTTTATAACATTAAGAATAGACTAAAAAAGTATTGGGATGAAAACCAAAAACAATGATCATTGGTTTAAGAAAAACTATAATACTCAAAACAGTTAAAATTGCACAGGTAATGGGATGTCCCAGTATATCTCAGGTACTAAAGCAGAACTGTTGCACCTGGGATAATACAATACTATGTGGCTTTATTGCAGTTAATAAAATGTTATTTGGAGGTAATTAGATGGATGGATTGAGATAACATTGCCAACGGTATGAAGATAGCTTAAATAGTATATTGGTCTGGCACTTCAGGCTAGTTTCTTGTTTTCATTTTTTGGTTTGTGTGTTTATATATAGCTTTAAACTAGTTTCTTATTGTTGATAAACAAGTGATACAAAAGTCAGATGCAGATGTTGGAAATCTGAAATAAAAACAGAAAATCTTGGAAATATTCAAGTGAGGCAGCTACAGTTTTTATTTTATATTGTATAATATGAAAAGTGAATACGTTTGTGCAGCAACGTGTAACTTGTTGCATTTTCAGCATTTATAGTGCTATATGATGGCTGTATGCCTGAGTATCTTAAATGATCCTATTTGGTGAATTACAATCTGCAGTATTATGTACTTTTGTAATGAGCAATCCGTACCTTTTAACTGTCTATTAAGCTGAGACTCCAGTATATTTTCTGCTTTTTTGAAATACATTCCTGTGCACAGCAGTTGCAATCTCTTTCCTTCAATGTGTCTAATGGAAGTGTAGCAATCTATTGAAAAAGTAAAAAAAATTACTTCCACTGGTTGATGGATTAGTAACAAAGGAGGCATAAATTTAGAATTCCTACCAGAAGCATAAAGGTTAGAAGATTCTTTTCGCCCAGAAGGTTATTTGAAAATTGAATCCATATGGTTATTGATGCAAGTCAGTCATGGCAATTAAAAGAACATTTGAAAAAAAATTGAAGGATACAGGACAAAGAGCTTGAAAATGTGATACGATATCACTGATGTTGGGTTAGTATTTGTATAGTCACAATGGGCCAATGGGAAAATCGTGGACATATACAATTTGTCTTGTTAGGAAACCTTGGCGTCCCATTCCCCATGATTAGCATTTTAAGGCCCTTTTTCTTTTGTAAACTGGGTCCTGAAAGGGCCTGCATCACTCTCCCATTTTTGTATTTAAATACACTGTAGTTTCCTGTTGGCTTGCAGGAGGCTAATTTGGGTACATGGAAATGTGTTCTTCTGCCTAATAGAATGGCCTGCCATCATGATATAATTTCTCATTGTGGCACGTGCAATCTGAAAATTAACGCTGAATCAGTTCTGTGGAACTGTGTGCCTGCATTATGTTAGTGCAGAACTGGCTTAGCACATTTAGTCGTTTGGTGAAGGTGGTTATTCTGATAAGATTATAAGAACTGCTGGAAAGTCGATCTGCGCTGCATGGGGGTCAGGCCACTTGCGTTTAGGAGAACTGTTAATGTTGCAAGAACCACGCATCAGCAGTAAACAATACTGCAACATAAAAGCACCTTTTCGTTAAACACTTCAATGGAAGGGAGCTTCCTCAGAGCAACAAATCAAATCAATTTGACACTACTTGATGCTAAGAATAGTAGAATTGGTTAGCCTTCCATATTTTCTAAAGTAGGTGTTTTTTAAGCTTTCGTTAGGATTTTACCTTTGGAAGCCGGTAGGGAACAAGGCTACAAGCAAGCATACAAGGCCAAAAAATGAGCAAGAGCATATAATTCTGTTGTATATTTGTGAGTACTTAGTACAAATGTCTTATTTACTTTTGACCTCCATGCATAGTTTATTTTGAATATTGGATTTTCATCATACTTGAGGGACTTTTTCATATTAATGTGTTGCAAACTTAATTGCACAATTCTGATATCAAGTATTTGCAGGTGTGAAACTGTTGCAATTTTTCAAAATGGCAGTTGGCTTCGGACACAGGACTAGCTTTAATAATAATGGAATAAATCACACATTTATAAACTGCACCATGTGATCCTCTTATGTTCCCGGGACAGTAATTACTAAGTCTTGCTAATAACTTGCTATAATTGTACAGGGATTTAATGAGACTACCCCTGGAGTACTATGTGTACTTTTGGTCTCCATATCTAAAGAAGGATATACTTTCCTTGGAGGCGGTTCATCAGACTGGTTCTTGGGTTGAGAGACTGAGTAAGTAAATTGGCCTATACTCTCGAGTTTAGAAGAATGAGAGATGATCTCATTGAAGCATAGAAGATTCTGAAGGGGCTTGACAGGGTAAAAACTGAGAGGTTGTTTTCCCTGGCTGGTGAATCTAGAATGTGGGGGCACAGCCTCAGGATAAGGGGTTGTTCATGTAGGACTGCGATGAGGAGAAAATTCTTCACTCAGATGCTTGCGAATTTTTGGAATTCTCTACCCGAGACGGTTGTGGATCTTCCATCATTATGTATATTTAAGGCTGAGATGGACAGATTTTTGCTCTCAGGGAATTGAGGGATATGGGGAGGCATTGTAAAGTGGAGTTGAGGCAGAAGATCAGCCATGATTGCATTGAATGGCAGAGCAGGCTTGATGGGCCATATGGTCTACCTCCTCCTATTTTCTTGCATTGTTATGTAAGTCAAGATTTCCCAATGTCTTTCTGACCAACCACACACATTAATTGGTTTCCATGGATTTAAACTTTACTGAACCCAGAGCGAGAGTTTTTCTCACTAGAGTCTCCCAAACATTAGTGACTAAATGTGAACTTTGTAGAATGCAACGTGCTAATGATGACCAATAGGGCCAAGCTTTGTTGATAACTGTCGCTCTTGCACCAACTTTCCTGCCAACTTCATTTGTTTTCCCCCATCAGATCAAAAAGGAAATGACTTGCGTTTATATAGCACCTTTCACTAACTTGGGACATTCCAAAGCACTTTACAGGCAATGAAGTACTTTTGAATTATAGTTACTGTTGTGATGGGGAAACATGCCAGCAAATTTGTGCAAAGCATGGTCTCACAAACAGCAGTGAAATCATTTGTTTTCAGTGATGTTGATTGAGGCATAAATATCGGCTATGACACTGGGAGAACTATCCTGCTCTTCAAAAATGGTTCCACATTATCTTTGACATCCAGTTGAGAGGGCAGACAAGGCCTCATTAACATCTCATCTGAAAGATGGTACCTCTGACAATGCAGCATTTCCTCAGTACTGGCAGCCTGGATTATTTTCTCAAATCTCTGGAATGGGACTTAAACTCACAACCTTCTTACTCAGGGCTGAGAGTGCTACTACTGTACTTACCTACAGACTTGCACGTATAAATCGACTTCCAAGCAAAGGAGCTGAATGCTTAAGTGAATAGAATTTGTAATTATTACAGAGAAGAGCTGGGTGGGCAACATCATCTTCAATATTTCTTGCCAAAATTATTAAGTTGGTCCTCTCACTATTGAAAATAACATGCCACTTGTCTGCCTGCCTGCCATCCAGTACAGTGTGATACTGGTTGACAGGGGCAGTTGAAATAGATGAGACATGCTGCCGCTTGTTCATCAGTTTTGAGGACATGAGCCTCTATACAGTCCAGACCAGTGGCTCATCTGAACTGAAGCTTTTGCAAGGGATGCTTCACAATAATCAAAGGTTCCTTTACGCTCTTGTATGTATCATGTATGGACTCTTCAGTTTAATATTTGATTCGGATCTGCCTTCGTGTGCATGTCTACATGCTGTCCCCAAACAACATAGGATAGTATTCCTCTCTAACTTTCTACAGACTTCATTATTCTATGTATTCCATTGTGTGGTGTTGCATATCGAGTGTACATTTTAGGTTGATCTATACTTTCTATGTATGATCCTAACTTGTCAATAATTTAAAAATGAATTATTGGAGCAATATAACAAATGAAGTGACCAGAGAGTGTAATTCTGAATTGGAAATCTCAGTACTATCAGCACTGGTTGTGAATTATTGGTTGATGGTACAAATCTGCCAAGTAATAGTTCCTTGGCACTAGTTGGGACACCACTTTGAGCATTGGAACCAGAAAGGAGCTAAATGAATTATTTTGGCTCCCGCAGTGGAGAGATACTAATAACACCCAAGAAGAAATGTGAAAGCTTTCATTTTGATAATTTTTTAATGTTGATTTTAAAATAATGAAAAATGGCTTTGCAACTATCTGTTAAAACCTTTAACTCCCCTTCATAAAAAGGTCAGTACTGCTGGGAGTGTTCCCTGGCAGGTGGAGGCAGGCTGTAATATCTCTTCCTGAGTTCTGTTGACAAATCATATATGGGCAATCCTAGACTTATTTTAGTCATCCTCGTGGTCAGAAAGATTCTGGAACAGGTGGCATCTGAGTAATTTGTTGACTATGGAGTGGCAATCAGAGTTCTGTAAATGTCATTGTAATGAAAAAGCTCATGGTATACGGTATTTTGTAAATACAGTTAACCTATGATCGACATTTGTTGTTGCGGAAGAAAGGCATGCTTCCGAACTTCTATTTATTTTTGAGGAATGCCATTTGCCAGTTGAACTTAATCTCACCCAGTTAATCTCTGCAATCTTTAGTCTTCCATGTTAAGTGATTGACTCAACCTATTTTTATTGCACATTACTTACAGGTTAACTGTAAATAAAAATCTTTCAATTCTCTTTGCTTCTTGCAGCAATACTTATGATTTTAATATTCCTTGATCCACCATCTGTGCTTTTTTTAAAAAGGGCTCTTGCTTATTCAAGTGCACGCAGATGGATGACACGATAGCTGTGTTGCGAGCTGGTCCTGACAGATAAATTGTCTGTACCTGCTTTGTTTTTAGTCCCATTTTTACCTGTGACTGTTCAGGTTTACCTTCTGGGTCTCTGTTTATGGTACAATTGAAAGTGTAGCAGTTCTGACAGAAACCCATGATCTCATCACAGAATCACAGTTTACACCATAGTTGATGCATCCTAATACATTTAAACTGTGCTTGTTTATTAGGAGTGGCATTACAGTAAATGAGGTTGCTCATTAACTTGGAAAGAATAAACTTTTTTTTCACGAGATGTACAGCAAAACAGTTTGGAAACCTAAGCTTGTTTTGCATGTAATTTTTAAAATCTGATCTCTGAATCTGAAGTTTTTGACTTGTTGAGGATGTTAGTTTGATGTGTAATGCAATGGGGAAAATGGTTATATTAATGTATTTAATTTGGTGTCCATAATAATGTCAATGACAGTAAGAGGAAATAGATTGTTGTCATCTGCTCTATAGATTTTACTATGCAATATTATTCTTTCCATTAAACTATCCACTGTAAAACCGCTTCAGTCTTGATTGTAATGCTCACCCTTTAAGGCATATTTAAAAAAAAACTTGCCAACCTTCCACTTCCTCAGCCCTGACGGTCTCCATGTCATTGGCCCGGATTTTGCAGTGATAATGATGGCGGAATTGTCACCATTCATCATCATTACTCCATTGAAACTGGCAGCAACTTTGGGAGTTTGGACATGTGCAGAATAATGTGGAAATCCAGAAGTTGCTGTCAATGAGTCTACTGTCCATAGGGTGCACTATACAGTGTTTCCCACAATCAATAATTGACCAGCACCTCCACTCTATCGCTGTTAGTCTCACCTATAAAAACCTTTGAGAAAGTTATGCCTTGTTTAATGGGGTTTTCCCTGAAAAGTTAATTTTATATTAGGAGAAATGTGAAATTCCATAATGATTAAAAACGTCACTTTTTTAAAAGCATAATTTTCTAAAAAAAAATCTATTATCTTCCTTGTTAATACAGTCATATATTTATTTCACTATCTGAAAATTTAATTTAAAAGTGAAGGATTTTAAGTGTTTTTACCTTCCTGGTTTGGCGTGTGTGAATACTTCAATTTGATTGGTTGGCTACCTGCTTGCTGACATCACTGCTGCTGCACACCAAGACAGTCCCTTGATTTTTGTGCCTGATTTAAACTGCAGGTGGGAAAGGGGAGGTTTCTGCCCAGATTGCTAGATCTTTGTGGGCAGCTTTCCTCAAGGCGAGTGCTGTTGCTCCGTCGCTGACAGCAAAATCCAGACTGTAGATTACTTCTTTTTCGTGAATCCTACAAACTTCATCCTGTCATGCCTTTGTAGTTATTGTATTTTATATAAAAAGACATGCTACCTCTGACTGTCCTGTTTAGCTTCGAGTTGTAAACTCATGATTTTGAAAAGTAATGCTAATTAAAGGTTGCGTGCTTTGGCTAAAAATCCCGAGAGAGGTGATGACGAGTCATTCCAATACTTCTGATGTTTATCTTGGAAACTAAAGGGTCTCACTTGTTAATCTTGCCAATCTTCTTCGGCCTCCTTATCTCGAGAGACAATGGGTAAGCGTCTGGAGGTGGTCAGTGGTGTGTGGAGCAGAGCCTGGAGTGGCTATAAAGGCCAATTCTAGAGTGACCGGCTCTTCCACAGGTGCTGCAGAAAAATTTGTTTGTCGGGGCTGTTACACAATTGGCTCTTCCCTTGCGCCTCTGTCTTTTTTCCTGCCAACTGCTAAGTCTCTTCGACTCGCCACACTTTAGCCCCGCCTTTATGGCTGTCCGCCAGCTCTGGCGATGGTTGGCAACTGACTCCCACGACTTGTGATCAATGTCACAGGACTTCATGTCGCGTTTGCAGACGTCTTTAAAGCGGAGACATGGACGGCCGCTGGGTCTGATACCAGTGGCAAGCTCGCTGTACAATGTGTCTTTGGGGATCCTGCCATCTTCCATGCGGCTCACATGGCCAAGCCATCTCAAGCGCCGCTGACTCAGTAGTGTGTATAAGCTGGGGATGTTGGCCACTTCGAGGACTTCTGTGTTGGAGATACGGTCCTGCCACCTGATGCCAAGTATTCTCCGGAGGCAGCGAAGATGGAATGAATTGAGACGTCGCTCTTGGCTGAAATACGTTGTCCAGGCCTCGCTGCCATAGAGCAAGGTACTGAGGACACAGGCTTGATACACTCGGACTTTTGTGTTCCGTGTCAGTGCGCCATTTTTCCACACTCTCTTGGCCAGTCTGGACATAGCAGTGGAAGCCTTTCCCATGCGCTTGTTGATTTCTGCATCGAGAGACAGGTTACTGGTGATAGTTGAGCCTAGGTAGGTGAACTCTTGAACCACTTCCAGAGTGTGGTCGCCAATAATGATGGATGGAGCATTTCTGACATCCTGTCCCATGATGTTCATTTTCTTGAGGCTGATGGTTAGGCCAAATTCATTGCAGGCAGCCGCAAACCTGTCGATAAGACTCTGCAGGCACTCTTCAGTGTGAGATGTTAAAGCAGCATCGTCAGCAAAGAGGAGTTCCCTGATGAGGACTTTCCATACTTTGGACTTCGCTCTTAGACGGGCAAGGTTGAACAACCTGCCCCCTGATCTTGTGTGGAGGAAAATTCCTTCTTCAGAGGACTTGAACGCATGTGAAAGCAGCAGGGAGAAGAAAATCCCAAAAAGTGTGGGTGCGAGAACACAGCCCTGTTTCACACCACTCAGGATAGGAAAGGGGTCTGATGAGGAGCCACCATGTTGAATTGTGCCTTTCATATTGTCATGGAATGAGGTGATGATACTTAGTAGCTTTGGTGGACATCCAATCTTTTCTAGTAGTCTGAAGAGACCACGTCTGCTGACGAGGTCAAAGGCTTTGGTGAGATCAATGAAAGCAATGTAGAGGGGCATTCGTTGTTCGTGGCATTTCTCCTGTATCTGATGAAGGGAGAACAGCATGTCAACGGTCGATCTCTCTGCATGAAAGCCACACTGTGCCTCAGGGTAGACGCGCTCGGCCAGCTTCTGCCAATGCCGCCACCATAAATTGAAGCTCTTCAGCTTGATGTTATTAGCAGGCACAGTAAAACCATGAAAAACAAACCATGTAGATGCTGGAAATCTGAAGTGAAAACAGAAGATGCTGAAGATAATCAGGTCAGTCAGCATCTGTGGAGTGAGGAAAAAGTAGGATAAATATTTCATCGACTTGAAACTTTTAAACTGATCTTCTCCTCTCCACAGGTGCTGCCTGCCTGCTTAGTATTTGTAGCATTTTTTGATCTTATTACAGTAAAACCATTTGTATTATGCATGGAAGAGATATTCTGTAAATTGAGGAGAGTGACATGTTCTGTGCTCTGGGTTAAGTGCAGATGCACAAGAGTAATATGAAGAGTGAAAATGCATACTCAACCAATAACACTGTTGCCAAGTTTTGCAAGTCTCTACTGAAGTATTTTCACTTTTTAGTTAGTATGGTGGGATCAACCAATTTTATTACTAATTCAATTAACAAGGAAAAATAAAAATTAAAAATACACTAATAGTGTTTTCTAAAAAAGACTTTTACTGAACAATAATTTGTAATAGTGTGGATTTTTTGAATAAGTTCTATCTATTTGTAGGGAAGTACAGCAGTCATTTGTTGTGGGTTGGTGAGTTATGTGAAATGACTTAAATAAGTAGCCTGTTCCATTTATTAAATGAAGCTTTCTTGTTCAGAGTTGTGAAGCCTTATTTCCTTGTTGATGGTAGCAGATATTGTTTTATGGGACTCTAATAAGTTTCATTTAAAACAGAAGTGTACAAACATTTTCCCTTTCAATGCCACATGTGCCAAGTATGGAACCTGGCAGACCACATATGAAGTTTAAATCCAAGTTTCCATTCATTTGTATCGATCTGAAACTGCAAGTCCTGATCTGATCTTGAATTTAAACATTTAATAAGGTAACAACACGAAGAACAACCTTTCCAAATCTTCAAGTGCACAAAATATAGACAGGAGAAGCCAACAAGTGAGAAATTAAGCACAATCGGAATCTGAGATGCCCGAGATTGATGGGCTTGATTGCAAGTGTTCAAGGGCTACAAATGGCCCAGAGATTGGTGTTTGGATTGTCTTGATATAACTACAATTCATAATTAAATAACTATGCACAATTTTTGGATGTACAATTTCTGAATTAAAAGATGCTTTATGATGGAGGCATTGTCTCTGGCTACTTCTGCAATGCTCTGAAGAGTTTCTCAAATTGCATTTATATTACTATTCCTGCCAAGTTCCTGTTTAATAGTGTGTAACACGCCATTTTTGAATGGTATTTCTGCATGTATTTACTGTCCTTATTGTATTTTGAACTATTATTAAATGTGTTCTCTCTCCATGTTCTGTATATCGAGAAATTCTGGTGTTTATTTTTCATAAACATTGCTTACTTTTCAAGTTTCTTTCTGGCATAGTGAGGCAACACTTAGTTATCTCATTGAAAATCCATTCTCGTATAGAGAATAAAGATTCATCTTTGTAGCTGGTTTTAACACCAGTGCTTTAGAAAGCCGGCATGTGTTGTAGCAGATGTTTACATAAGGTACTGTCTTTCCTGACAGCGGTTAAAAAGTATGGTTGCAGTAATCAAATTGTGGTGCAGCAAGTCAGATGCAACTACTAGATCGAATTAAATTAGATACAAGATTTATGAATAGCCGTAGCAGAGATAAAATTTCACTAGCTCGTCTTCATCTGGTGTATAATAGCTTTATGCTGTGGAAGTTACTTGTGCTTTAAACACAAACATCCTAAAGATTTTACACTGAATAATTAGCTCAGTCTTTCATGGCTTGATACAGTCTTTGTCTAATTTATTACTGCTATCATTATTTTCTGTGTTAATGAAATGATTTGACATTTTAAATGCTATGCACATTAGACATTTCATTATATTTTGAAATACAGTACGTGCTGACAGAGCTTTCAAAGCCTTATAAATTTATATTAAATAGAAGTACTGTTACCACAATTTTTCAAATCACTACAGAGCTTTTGACTAATAGTTGTGTTTTTGCTCTATTATAATATTGGTGTATTTTTATGGCTGATCAGTGCTGCTTTGAGTTTGCTGCACTAGTTTTAAATGAAGATACTAGGCTGCGTGTTAGCAAAATGTCAATTTTACACCAGCTAAGATTTTGATTCCTGTCATGAAAAATGCAGCCTTGGATATTTTTTCTTCAAAGAAAATTGTAAAATTTGATAAAGCAGCATCAAATGTGCCTTCACCTTGAATAGGAACAGTAGTGTAATTGTCGAGTGACTTTATTGCTTTTCAGAAAGATACAGCACAGGAATTTTGTATTATCCATGTTGTGGATGTGTGACATTGTGAGTGCCTATACATAGACTATCATAGAGAAAAATAACTTTTATTTATGTGGTGCTTCATCACATCCTTAGGACATCCCAAAACACATCACAACCAATGAATTCTTATTGATGTCTGTTCATTATGATTTGCGTGGGCAAACTATTTCAGAACTGTTTTCAATAATTGACAATGGCAGTGCTTTTGTGGGTTTGGAGGAGGAATTAAAAGGATTCTTCAGAACATGAGCTGTCACTTGTATTTTTGGTCCCTTTTCTTGTGTCTCTCCTCAAAATTGCAATCATGGTTATCATCAGAATTGTGTTCGCATGATGGATTAATGGGGGGAAAATAGCTGAAATGAAATTGTGGATTATTCTTCTATTGAAACCTGAATTTATCTGATATTTGATGCAGTAGGTTAGCTCAGTGTCCTTTCACTTCAATGGCTGAATTGGAATCTAGCCTGGATTAGTGTAAAGGGAATTTCCTAACTCTGTTAGATGAAGTGATTTTGGGCTCATGCAGTCCAACTGCAAATGACTATGGGCACACAGCACAGGATTTCCCATAATTTTGAATAAAATGGCAAACTGACTCAGAGATGCAATATGGATGATGAAAACACATTGAATTGATAGAAGTAACAAGGGAGTGTAGTCCCTGGATATGTTTCTGTGTTGGAGAGGACCAGTTTGCATAAATTAATCCAAGTGAGCTGCTTTGGGATAAAGGTTAATTGAAAATTTCTAAATTATTTGTGTGTCAGATTTGAATTCTAGTTACCTTTAGTGCTGCAAAACTGCATCAGGTGACTACTTTTGAAATTTGCAATCTACCATGGTTTATTGTACAATAGAATCTCAAATTACAAAAATCCCAGGATTAGAGTGTCCAAATGTGCAGATATTTGAAACGTTGGAATTTTAATAGAATTTTTAAAGCAGTGTACAGACCAGCTGTACCTGTATGTTGTAATGCATATGTACTTTAGCATATTTGCTGTGAAAAGCTAAAATTTAATGAGCAATTCTTTAATGGGATGTAAGTGTCACTGGCAAGGCTAGCATTTGTTGCCCATCCCTAATTGCTCTCGAGGAGGTGGTGATAACTTGTAGGGATCAAGCCGGGGAGTGGGATTGACTGCATAGCTCTGTCGTCATGGACTCGCTGGGACGAATGGCCTCCTTTTGTGCTGTAAATGACTCTATGAACCACCTTTTTGAACAGCTGCAGTCCAACTGGTGTAGGTACATCTACAGTGCTGTTAGGAAGGGAGTTCTAGGTTTTTGACCCAGTGACAGTGAAAGGACAGTTCATAGTCAGGATGGTGTGTGGGTTGTAGGGGAACTTGCAATTGGTAGTGTTGCCATGCATCTGCTGCCCTTGTCCTTGGCGGTCAAGCTCGTGGGTTTGGAAGGTGTCAAAGGAGCCATGGTGAGTTGCTGCAGTGCATCTTGTAGATGGTACATACTGCTACCACTGTGTGCTGGTGGTGGATGGGGTGCTGATCAAGCTGGCCGCTTTGTCCTAGATGGTCTTGAGTTTCCTGAGTGTTGTTGGATAAAGGGGAGTATTCCATTACACTCCTGATTTGTGCCTTGTAGGTGGTGGAGAGGCAATGGGGAGTCAGGAGATCAGTTACTCGCCGTACAATTTCCCAGTCTCTGACCTGCTTTTGTAGCCACATTATTTACATAGCTAGTCCAGTTCAGTTTCTGGTCGATTGTAACCCCCAGGATGTTTATGGTGTGGGATTCAGTGATGATAATACTGTTGAATGTCGAAGGGAGATGGTTAAATTCTTTTTTTAAGAGATAGTCACTGCTTGGCACTTGTGTGGCACAAATACTACTTGCAGCCCAAGCCTGAACGTTGTCAAGGTCTCACTGCATGTGGGCACAGACTGCTTCAGTATCTGAGGAGTCACAAATGGTACTGAACACTTTGCAATCATCAGAGAGCATCCTCACTTCTGACCTAATGTTGGAGTGAAGCTCATTGAAGCAACTGAAGATAGTTAGGCCTAACACACTACCCTGAAGAACTCCTGCAGCAATGTCCTGGGGCTGAGATGATTGGCCTCTGACAACTACAGTCATCTTCTTTTGTGCTAGGTATGACTCCAACCAGCAGAGAATTCTCTCTTCTCTTTCCCCCCCCCCCCCCCACCCCAAACCCTATTTTTATTGTATTGATGTACACTTTTTTTATGCTACTGTATACCATATCTGGCTGATTTGGAAAACTCCACTGTGTAACTGATCTGTTCAGACTGCTTTAAATAAAACTTGAAAGCAGCAAGTGTTAACTCGAATAATGGTCTCTAGCAATTTGAAGTAATTTGATTATTAAGTAGGGAAAACTCAATGCAGGGCAATTTAACACATTGGGCTGAATTTTACCAGCCCCTCAACGCCGTGAGTCGCGGCTGGGGTGGAGGGTGATAAAATTCTGCAGGGAGAGGCCCGCCTTGACCTGCAATGTCGAAGGGCCCGCTGCATATTACTGGTGGCGGGGGGACCCCAGTGCGGCACCCCGCCGACTGGCAGTGGACCCTTCATCTGCATATTAAAATGAACTTAAATGAGATGCAAATAAACTTACCTGCAGGCTTCGGCTGTCCCACACCGATTTTACCACCGCCGCTCATACCTCGCGCACCTTCAGAACTCCGTCTGGAGTTCCGAGGTGATAACAAAGTGGGGAGGGGTGAGCAATAAAATTTTTAAGGAGGGAGGAGTGGGGGAGCGGGGAAAGCAATTTTTATTGGCTGTGGGGATGGTGGGAAGGGGTTGTGGGTCAAAGAGAACAAATTTCGGGGGGGGAAGTTCGGGAGATCAAAACAAGTTAATTATGGGGGGAGAGTGAAATTTGTATATAAATTACTCATTGCGGGATTGGGAGATGGAACTTAGAGTTCAAATAAAATCTTAATGTTATTTCCAGGAGACCCAGATATTGAAATATTACTGAAGGGCTTGAATCCCTTTAAAAAATTGCACCGTTGCCAGAGATGCGACTGCCGCCCCCTCTGTAATTGGAGGCAGCCGCTCTGCCCTCTCTATTTAAATCAGCCCCTGTGCATAATATCGCGGGGGCTGTCCGGTGGCCCTTCCGTGTTGGAAGGCTGCTGAGTTTAAAGCGCGACGCCGTAGAGCGCAGCACATGAATAAAATCCAGCCCATTATGTTTGTTGCTTTTCCATCATTTCTAACAGAATTGAAGACTACATTTGAAATCAATACAAAGTGAGTCCATAGTTAGTGCCAAGAGCTGTTGTGCCCACAGTTTCCATGCATCTGTGTTGGTATCGTCAGTTGTGCTGTGATTGGAGTGGAGGAAAATCCAAACTAGTGATTTTTAAGAAATGTGAATCTGAAATAGAGTCAGAGAAATTGTTGATAAGAGAGCAGAGAATTTCACTGGGATCTACAAAGACAATTCCTTGCAGATTGGTGCTTATTCAATTTGGTTAAATAATTGTGTGTGATTTTTGACATACACTGCAGTGCAGTAGTGAGGGAGTACAGCACTCTGTCAAAAGCTGTTGTCTTTCAAATGCAATGTTAAATTGTGACTTCATCTGCCCTCTTGGATGCAAAGAATTCCATCGCACTATTTGAAGAAGAGCAGGCAAGTTCTCCTGGTGTCCTGGCTAATTGTTGTTCCTCAACCAAAACCACTAAAACGATTATCTGATGATGAATCTCATGGCTGCTTGTGAGACTTGCTGTTGTGCACAAATTGGTGCATTACAACAGTAATTCCACTTCAAAAAGTTCTGCAGTGAATATGAAGCACTGTGGGATATCCAGAGGTTGTGAAAGACACAAGGTAAATGTAATTTTTTTTCTGTTGTCTTAGTATCGGTAAAAATGTTTGGAGCATTAAGATGTTTTATCTGTAAACTACTTCCAATTTTTTTCCCTGCTCCTGAGCATTTGGATACAGGAGTTGGATCTCGACACAACAAACCCATGCCTTTTATAAGCAAATCATGTGGATACTATTAAAAGGAGAAACTGAACCATTGGAAATATAGCTACCAAAACTCACTGTCACAGCTAAATCTTCCTCAGCAACTGTCTCCAGCTCTGACAACAGTTCTGATGTTTCAGGTCGATGACCCTTTGTTAACTGTTTCACTCTTCACAGATGCTGCCAGAGCTGCTGAGTATTTCCAGCATTTTCTGTTTCTGTTTATCAGAGGAAATATATATTGTGTTTAATATGGGTGCAGACAAAATGGAAGATATTGACCAATTTCAAATATTTCAAGCCAGTAGCGTTACTCAAAATTATGCAGATGTTTCATTTAAATAGTATGGCCAGTTAGTCATACAGATGTGCAATAACAATTGATAGCAAAACACTTTAATACAAATAGATCTATTGACCATGAATTTTTTTTTTTTTGTCAATTTTGCTGTTCTGGCAGATTCTTCAAGTGTTCACCATTAAATTAAAAGAGAACCACAATTTCCAATAGTAATTACCTTGAGTATATTGTGAAGGCATCATTAGCATTAGAGTAACCTTTATGCCTCTTGCTTTAACTGACTTTATGTAGATAATGACTTTCAAGCGCATTTGTTAAAAAATAAAAGGTAATGAGTATTCAGAGACAGGAAAATCTTGTTGCCATTTTCTGTACAAAGAAATGTAAGAATCTTAGTGTAAACAGTAAAATTAAGGGTTTGTGCTTGATGTTGCCTTGTTATTTAAGTGCCCAGAATAACCTTAACGCATCCTACAACTTGTGTGATGTACACTTTATTCTTATAAAACAAGTCTTTCATTAATATCTTCAATAAAGAGTTATGGGGATTAACATTTTGCTGCAGAATTCCTCTAAATGAGGCTAGAGTCATTTTGCAGTATTTTAGTTTTTATCACCAATAATTTGGTAAGGTAAAAATCAAGCTTGATACTGGTATTGTATATAAAAAACGACTATGGTCTTTAGACTCCCCTTCTAAAAAAACATACTGAAGATGACCAAAGCTGTTAACTACCACTTGGTTAAAGTGGTTGTTAAAGGCCACAAGATAACAATGATTCAGGAAGAGCTTTTGGTTCATCATAATTCATCTAGCTAGAGAGATCGTAGTATCTCCCCATTGTAGCATCCAAACCTTTCTTAAATGATTACAAGGTTTTGCCTCCACTACTTTAGAAGTTTATTCCACATATTGAAGCCTACCAGAACTATAATCCTTGGTACTAAATATTTAAAGGAGCTATGGTGAAAGTCTGTTTTTCAGACTACAGCAGGATTGATAGACCATAAAGACCTTTCTCAAACTGTAGTGTACAGTTTATATCTTGTGAATGGCCGAACCAAATAATTGACAAGTGAGTAATGGATTAAAAGGATGTTTGTGTTTGTGTCATCATTATATGTTCTATTTACTAGATAGGTAATTTGTTTGTATCTTACTGTACTTTTATAGTATCTGGGTGGATTGAATCCATTTGAAGGGAATTTCAGAAAGCAAGATCACATATTACAGAATGCTACTCTTTCTGATCTGTTCAGTGCTCAATTACAAATGAATACTTGGTCACTAAACAGAGAAATACTTAGGCATATATATACCTTGTTCTCTTTTAAAGAATTTGCTTCATATCGGAATATCCTTATTGATTTTTCTTTTGCCTTTCTTAGCCTCCCACTCCATGTTGTAGAGAATGCTTTGTTCTGATTGGCATTGTAATTCTTTTTCCCCAGTCATCAATGAGGTTCTTCACAAAAAGAGTCCATATAATTGTTTTTAATTCTTAAAATTAGTTGTAATAACCTTTTTCAGAATTTTTAATTTCTTTAAGGTTTTAGTTGCCCAACCTGATCTCTGCATTGCAGGCTAACTAGAAGTGTGTTGTTTTCCAATGTTCCATATTGACCATCTAAGGCCCAATGCAGGGTTTTCAGATATACAAAGAATGGCATGGATTCTTCCCAGTGATTGGCGCTATGACTGGCATCATTGACCAACATTGAATGATTTACCTGACCTTTCTCAGTAAATCCTGCCATGGAGATAGCTATTAGGGAGATGACATCAATCTATGATGTCCTCTGATTAATGGATTGCTGGGTTGCTTGGATACAGTTTCTTTAGCTATGAGACTTTCTGAACAGAGGACCAAGTTCACACAGGTTGCCAAGGCAATGTCTCTAAGTTTGATCAGACCCCACTAGTTTCTTCTTATCACAAGTGAATACCACTGGTCTTTTTTATACCAGCAAAATTGGCTGAAATGAGTGGGACCTATCCAGAGATTTTGGAAAAGGAGATGAGGAATTTTTTTTTAGGGGAGTGAATGAAGATAAATTTGACATCAGCTCCCTCCCCTGCAACTTCTGCACCGAGAAGGGTGAGAGCTAGTGTCCTGGGAGCACCATTACCTCCAAGGGCTCCTCCAAATAACATACCATTCTACTTGAACATATATCACATTCCTCTACGGTCATTAGGCCAATATCCTGGAATTCCCTATCTCACACCATTTGTGGAGTATCAGCATCACAAAGATTTCAGTTCATGTGGAAGGCCCATCATCACCTTCCCAAGGCAACTAGAGATGTGCCAAAAATGTTGCCTTGCCAGTATTGCCCATATCCCAGGACCAAATTTTTTATTTAAAAAATTACTCTTAACAAAATTAAGTGTGCCTACCTTTGTGAGTATATGTGTGTATATATATCACTTTACATATCAAAAAGTAGGTAGTAAAGAATAACTGTAGTCTGCAGTCCTCCAACCGAGTTACATGGCAGAACTTAATTGGACCAGAGTGTACAGATTTAATTTAGTCCCCATTTTAAAATCATACTTTCTGCCCTTGTTTTTATATTTCCTTTATAGATTGCTATGTCCACGTTAATAATGAAAGCTGCCTATGTAAACTTCTTGTGCTGTAATTCTATCCTTCCAGCAGTGGTGGCATTCTTCTCTTTTCAAACAGATAATCAGAGTTATCTTGCCAGTTCAGGAAACATTGCCCTATTGGGATGCTTTAAAAGTTTCCTTTGTTAATTTCAGATGTACACATTTTTTTAGTGTCCTTTGATCTCTGATATAACTCCAATACATTTATACAATGCTATGCAGTTATATGGCAACTGTCACAGTTCATGCCAACAGTTAAGGCACCACTTTGTAGCAGTCATATTAATGACGGCAGCATCACCACCATCTTAATACCAGATTTTGATAGCTAGTGGTACCAATAGTAACAGGAATTTTAATATCTGTAATGATCGTAATTTTATCGCATTAGGTCCACGAAACAACTGCCTACTCTCTTTGTCATGTGTGTGAAACTTTTAAGAAAATGAGACACTTCCATTCAAAAGATAACTTTTATAATTTACGTGGGGAATTTATGGAAAATCCTGTTGTCATATCTTGAATAGTCAATGTGCAATAGAATTTAAGTGTTGAAATAAATTGCAATATAACAACAAAGCCGTAGCTTTGTTATAAAAAATGAATTTTTCAGAATATAGGGAAAAATGCTCATGCCCTGAATTTATAACCAGCAGTATTAAAAGCCAAAATAAGCTAACTGTTCTACAATTCATGTATGATTATTTACAGAAAGTACCAGAGAAATTGGTCAGTTTTTTTCTATCCCAGAATGCATAGTCCTTAATGAAATAAAATTGAACATGTTTCTCAATCAGTATAGCTTCTATTAAAGTTTGGGAAAGTTTCTGCTCATTTTGTTGTCAACCATTAATAATGAGCAATTTTAAATGGGTATTATTAACTACAGACCTCTTTGTAAAGCAGTGCCTCTTAACCACGAATGCTTGTCAGTAATCACACCTATAGAAACTTGTAATTTTCTTCAAGGAAATGACACTGACAGAATAAAAAAAAGTCATAGTGCTCCATGAAAAGCAAGTTCATTACAAATTAGTGGTGGTCCTAGCAAAGCAGCAGGCAAAGGCGTGTCAAGTACTGATACTGATAAAGAAACCTAGCATTTTAAACTGTCAGAGGCAGAAGCTCAGCTAGCATTGGAACACATTAATCACACATTGTCAGCTAAAACTTGCATCAAATTAACACATTGGAATCCAGAATATTAATCTGAGAATGCATTCACCTGATTATTACAGAATACCATTGCCACATTTTTATAAACCCAAAAGATATAATTAAGTGGCTTGAATGGAAATGGCAGACAATAAATATCTATCGTTTGGTATTTTTACAGCATGTGAAATGTAAAGTTAATGTCCTTGTAGATGACATTTTGTTAAAGGCTGAGAACTTCTGTTAGTTAGAATTATTTAACTTTTTAAAAATAAAAAAATGTTTTGTTGTGTGCTTATGTTAAACCATGGTTACATTTTTCTTTTTGCAGGCGGTGGCGTAGTGGTAATGTCACTGGACTAGTAATCCAGAGCCCAGGCTAATGTTCTGGGGAAACTGGTTCGAATCCTGCCACGGCAGATGGTGAAATTTGAATTAAATTAATAAATCTGGAATTAACAAGCTAGTCTAATGACCATGAAGCCATTGTCGATTGTTGTAAAAACCCATCTGGTTCACTAATGTGCCTCAGGGAAGGAAATCTGCCGTCCTTCCCTGGTCTGGCCTACATGTGACTCCAGACCCACAGCATTTTGGTTGACTCGTAAAATGCCCTCTGAAATGTCCTTGCAATCCACTCAGTTCAAGGGCCAATTAGGGATGGGTAATAAATGCTGGCCAAGCCAGTGACACCCACATCCCACAAAAAACAAATTTACAAAAAGAAGCTTGACAATCAATGCTGTACTAGTGTATTAGGATTCTGACTCAAACTCAGTGCTATTTTTCTTAGGATTAATGACAGTAAATTGATTAAAGTGAAATATTAAAGGTGAATTGGGTCCTGTTAAAATCGATATCGACACTGTAGTTGACTATTAGTATTATAAATTGCCTAGTGTGACATGAAATCGTGTGACATTGATCACAAGTCGTGGGAGTCAGTTGCCAGCATTCGCCAGAGCTGGCGGGCAGCCATAAAGACAGGGCTAAATTGTGGCGAGTCGAAGAGACTTAGTAGTTGGCAGGAAAAAAGACAGAGGCGCAAGGGGAGAGCCAACTGTGCAACAGCCCCAACAAACAAATTTCTCTGCAGCACCTGTGGAAGAGCCTGTCACTCCAGAATTGGCCTTTATAGCCACTCCAGGCGCTGCTTCACAAACCACTGACCACCTCCAGGCGCGTATCCATTGTCTCTCGAGATAAGGAGGCCCAAAAGAAGTGTATGCTCAATGTTGTGATAGAATTAAATGTGACCTTGACATACCTCCTATGTAAATGTTTTATCCAAATTTTGTTGCTGGTTGCAATTGGTGATTTCAAGTTCCTCTTAATTTTTGTGAATATTGCATCAACCAGATCTAATGACATTAATGGAAAGCCAGATGTTATTTTTTATTGCACCTCTACAGAAACCATTAACTACAAGGTGCAATTTCATATGTATGCTTTGTTCATGATTTTCTAAATCCTTCGGTAGCTTAGTTGTTAGCACTGGAAATCAACGATATAGATTGTTTAATCAGTCTTTTAAAAAAAAAAGTTACTTTTGAAATCGAAATCAAAGACCAAGTTTTGTTAACTTATTGTAGTCAATGATACACTCTATTAGATTTTAATCTGGTTAACTTTGAAGAATTGACTATTGAATCATCCTGTGGCAAATAAGTTTCCTGCATGAGAATATTATCCATACTGCTAACTAAATCAAAATTAACTGTTTCAAAATGGTCCTAGTAGTTGCCATGCTGGTAATACCATATTACTTTTTTAAATTCATTCATGGAATGTGAATGTTGTTGGCAAGGCCATCCCTGATTGCCCTCGAGTAGGTGGTGGTGAGCAGCCTTCTTGAACCACTGCAGTCTGTGTGCTGAAGGTACTCCCACAGTGCTATTATGTTCCAGGATTTTGTTCCAATGATGATGAAGGAATGGCGATCTCTCCAAGTTGGGATGGTTTGTGACTTGGAAAGGAATTTGCAGATGGTGGTGTAGCCCTTGTCTTTCTAGGCGGTAGAAGTTGCAGGTTTGAAAGGTCTCGTCAGAATAGTCTTCGCAAGTTGCTGCAGTGCATCTTGTAGATTGTACGTGCTGCAGCCACTGTATGTCTATGGTATAGGGAGTGAATGTTATCTTTTGATAAGGTCCCGCATGGGAGATTGGTTAAGAAGGTAAGAGCTCATGGGATCCAGGGCAGTTTGGCAAATTGGATCCAAAATTGGCTTACTGGCAGGAGGCAGAGGGTGATGGTCGAGGGTTGTTTTTGCAAGTGGAAGCCTGTGACCAGTGGTGCACCACAGGGATCGGTGCTGGGACCCTTGCTGTTTGTAGTGTACATTAATGATTTAGACGTGAATATAGGCGGTATGACACGGACATTGGTGGTGTCATAAATAGTGAGGAGGAAAGCCTTGTATTACAGGATGATATAGATGGGCTGGTAAGATGGGCGGAGCAGTGGCAAATGGAATTTAATCCTGAGAAGTGTGGTGATGCATTTTGTGAGGACTAACAAGGCAAGGGAATATACAATGGATGGTAGGACCCTAGGAAGTACAGAGGGTCAGAGGGACCTGGGTGTACTTGTCCATAGATCACTGAAGGCAGCAGCAAAGGTCAATAAGGTGGTTAGGAAGGCATATGGGATACTTGCCTTTATTAGCCGAGGCATAGAATATAACCTCCCTGCTCTTATGATGTAGCTGTATAAAATGCTAGTTAGGCCACAGCTGGAGTACTGTGTACAGTTCTGGGCACCACACTTAAGGAAGGATGTGATTGCACTGGAGAGGGTGCAGAGGAGATTCACCAGGATGTTGCCTGGGCTGGAGCATTTCAGCTATGAAGAGAGACTGAAAAGGCTAGGGTTGTTTTCCTTAGAGCAGAGAAGGCTGAGGGGGGCCTGTTTGAGGTATACAAAATTATGAGGGGCATTGATAGGTTAGATAGGAAGAAACTTTTTCCTTAGCGGAGGAGTCAATAACCAGCAGGCATAAATTTAAGGTAAGTGGCAGGAGGTTTAGAGGGGATTTGAGGAAAAATGATTTTACTCAGAGGGTGGTTGGAATCTGGAATACACTGCCTGAAGAGGTGGTGGAGGCAGGAACCCTCGCAACATTTAAGAAGTATTTAGATGAGCACTTGAAACGCCATAGCGTACAAGGCTATGGGCCAAATGCTGGAAAATGGGATTAGAATAGTTAGGTGCTTGATGGCCAGCACAGACATGATGGGCCGAAGGGCCTGTTTCTGTGCTGTATAACTCTATGACTCTTATCTGTACACGCCCTTGTAGCTTTGTTGTGCTTCAACTGCAGTCAAAGTGAAATGCATTAGACATTTTGTTTCTTTCCTTTTTTCTTTTTTGCAATTTACCTCAGGGGAACTGATGCTGATTGTAGCATTCCAGCTGCCACACTGACTTAAAAACAAAAATTAAACGAGGGACCTTCCTCATGTATATGGGTAAAATCGCTGAGCCACGGGAAAGCTTTTATATGTTTTCTATAATGAAAACAGTGTATTTGTCAAATATTCTTAACCATATTGCTGTTGCTGAACTATAGTTCACTTTGCAGAATACTTCAGCCGCCAATATTTAAATACGGTTGTAAGCATAAAGGATGCGTCTTTAGTCTTCAATTTAGACACAGAAAATCGTGCTGGTCCAGCATTTTACGTTTTGATTTTCAGAAAATAAAACTGCCAGAGTCTTCATTCTGAAAACAGTTGGGATGAGAATTTTTGTGAATTTTTGGTGTAATATGATTGTATGCCTGATGTATTTCTAAAGTGCTGCAGAGATTTGCTGCCTTTGATAAGATTCCAAGTGCAATATATTTTAACAAAGCAAGTATTAATATTGTGTTTATCATGGAAAGAAAATTAAAAGAGCATGTGGATAGAACTGTTGTATCACACATGTCAGAATAAACCATTTTCAATTTTATTTGGCTGTAGTAATTTTTTTCATTGGAATAATTAAATGCAAGATTTGAAGAGTATCTGCATTATAATTTATGGCTCATTTTATTGTTACATAACAGTAGAAACCCATGATGTTGCTCATCGTAAATCAAATCAAGTACAATTACTTTGTTTCTGCCACGCATTATTATAGAGTTTCTCTCTCCACAGATACTGTCAGACCTGCTGAGTATTTCTGCCATTTTCTGTTTTTACTTCAGATTTCCAGCATCTGCAGTTTTCTGCTCTTGTTATAATGATGGCTGTTTGGTGTTTTTTTTATGGTATTGGTAGTGATGCAAAAGTAGAATTGTTTAATTTTCTTTCCACTTCAGGATACAAAGACCAATTGTTGTAAATCAATACAACTACAGAGCAATTGGAGATTCATTGGTGTAGCTGTAGATCTTTATTGATTACCATTTTTAATCTGTAGGTATCAAAATATATGCAACATTGATATGTAGGTGGAATTCCATAGACTTTGGATTTTCTTTTTCTGTTTTCTCCTCTTTCTGTCTTGAAAATACTCACACTTGTGCTGAGATACAGTTCTTTGTTTGTGGAAGGTCTCCACAACTTCACCGAAGTGACCAGTTGAACCTAAATAGTGATGGGATATTTACCAGTGGGGAGGGAAAGACAGCTGAGCCAACTCTGAAGCTTGACTTGATGCTCACACATGCAAAAGACTGTCCAGCTACCAGAAATGAAAATCCTACTGATTTGACTCCCACCTGTACTGTTGACCTAGTCGTGATCAGTTACATAGCAGAGATTGAACCCAAGGCATGCCTGGGTGATCCAGTATGTTTTAAAAAAATTATTCTTTCATAGGATGTGAGTGTCGCTAGTTAGGCCAGCATTTATTGCCCATCCCTCATTGCCCTTGAGAAGGTGGTGGTGAGCTGCCTTCTTGAACTGCTGCAGTCCATGTGGTATAGGTACACTCACAGCGCTGTTAAGAAGGGAGTTACAGGATTTTGACCCAGCGACAGTGAAGGAACAACAATTATAGTTCCAAGTCAGGATGGTGTGTGACTTGGAGGGGAACTTGCAGGTGGTGGTGTTCCCATGCGTCTTCTGCCCTTGTCCTTCTAGGTAGTGGAGGCCATGGGTTTGGAAGGTGCTGTTGAAGGAGCCTTTGTGAGTTGCTGCAATACATCTTGTAAATGGTACTGCTGCCACTGTGCGTCGGTGGTGGAAGGAGTGAATATTGAAGGTGGTGGGTGGGGTGTCAGTCAAGCGGGCTGCTTTGTCCTTGATGGTGTTGAGCTTCTTGAGTCTTGTTGGAGCTGCACTCATCCAAGCAAGTGGAGAGTATGCCATCACACTCCTGACTTGTGTCTTGTACATGGTGGACAGGCTTTGGGGAGTCAGGAGGTGAGTTCCTCTCTGCAGGATTCCTAGCCTCTGACCTGCTGTTGTAGCCACGGTACTTATATGGCTGGCCAGTTCAATTTCTGCTCAATGGTAACCCCCCCAGGATGTTGATGGTGGGGGATTCAGCGATGATAATGCCATTGAATGTTAAGGGGAGATGGTTGGATTCTCTCTTGTTGGAGGTAGACATTTACATTTTGGGGAGAGCTTTGATGCATTGATGTGAATCCAGTTTGATGCTGCTTTTTGAAGTGTTGTGATTATCAATTGCAAAAATTGAATCTTTTTCTTCCATGTTTGCCCCTTCTCCCTCCTGTCCTGAAGGCAGCAACTGCTAATAGAATGTTGTTCTGTAGGTGGGACAAAGTAACCATCCAGCACTTGACCTATGTGCTTTTGTGTGAATTTAGACAATGTGTTGCAAGATTTTTTTTGATTAAAATTCATCATAATTTAGATGCTGTCTTCACTTAAAGGATACTTTCAGTCAGGGTACTGGATAGCACCAAGAGTGG
The DNA here is from genome assembly GCF_036365525.1 of Heterodontus francisci. Classification (NCBI taxonomy): domain Eukaryota; kingdom Metazoa; phylum Chordata; class Chondrichthyes; order Heterodontiformes; family Heterodontidae; genus Heterodontus; species Heterodontus francisci. Next base: position 22,610,896 of record NC_090402.1, read on the forward strand.
TAATCCTGGCCAAGAGTGTAATTTCTTTACTACTCCTGATGAAATTGGCGAACTTGGCAGAGATCAATATCAAGTCTGCAACTTACTATTCATGTTCTATCCTGAATTGTGAAGAGTCAGCATGGGAGCTCTTGACGTCCATTTTATATTAGAAACACCCATGAAAATAAAGGAAATAGTTCAGATATTGTACAACTCTTGAACATTTACTGTTTAAACAACTCCAGTTTTATGACTGATATAAAAATGTAGAGTAATATAATTCTGACTATAGCTGGTACTTTTGGAAGGGAAAAAATGTTTATTTTAGTGCAGTACAAAGGGTTTCTCTGTGTATTTAGTGGTTGTGCCACTTTGTCTTCTGTTTTTATATTTATGTACATTCTAAATAATTGCATCACTCTTGCCTAATTCAAGAGTATGAGGCAATCTTTTTAAACTGCTCGAACATGTGAGGAATAAACCCAATTGAAAGTCAGTACACAGCTGTTGGTTGAAATAGTTGCATGTTCTGTTGCAGGTAGCTGTGGATGCAGGGGAAGAGAAATTTGTTTAGTAAGGAATCAAGGAAAGGAAGAGGTGAGGTGAGAGTGGACACATGTCTCTTAAAGAAACAAATTCTTCTTCCCAATTCAAGCAGATAAATGTATATTAAAAACTGAAGTCCCAGTATATAGCACAATTTCCCAGGGTTCAGTCACTTCTGAGGGCCTTGGGTTGACTTGATGTAGCAGCCAGCATTGATTCCTGTGGAACCACCAAACTGGCCTACCAGCAATGAAGGTAGGACCAGAGGGTGTCATATCAGTTGAAAAAAAAAATCATATTTCACGAGGTCAATATTTTCTTTTAAAATGGAGAAATGTTTTGAACGAAAAGGTCCCCCCTGACATTCCTTCTCCTTTTATGGAAACTAATTTTCTACTCGGTCTTTTTTTAAAAATTACCTTTCAGCACACTTTTTAAGCAGGTGACTTTAGTCCAAAAAAAAATCCATTCTTTTTGCTCTGTAGCTTTAAATTAGCTGTGATGGTCAGTAGAAATTCTGATCTAAAAGCCAAATTATATTAACTGTAAATATTTGATGTCGTAGCACAACATAATTATCCTTTTCCTTTTGTTAAATTACAAGAAATTTTAGTCATGTGGCTTCATAATGGCTGTAGATGCTCACTGTACTTGGGGGTGATCGCAGCCCATTTGGATAGATCGAGTTGCTTCTGCTATCATGAGGAGTGTTCTAAGGAATATTCCATAGAAGTGCTTCCCGAGGAAAGATTTCTGTTACCGCTTGATTATCTGAAGGCATTTTCGTAGCTACACTACAGTAACAGTTATTACCGGAACTTTAAAAGTATTTATGGCAGAAGAGGTTCTAAAAAATTGTCTTTGCAGTTTAGTCTTGTAACTTCATGTAAGGACATAAGAGGCTATTGTTGAAAGCAGTGATTTCTACACTGCAACATATCTTTAAACTGCTCTATTTCTAATGACAAAGTAGTCATTTATATGCAGTTGCATAACAAAGCAAGCAGCTGATGTTCCTGAGTATTTATTGCATAATTACCACAAATTCTGTGCAATAAATGCTGAAGTTCTGACACTTCAATCTTTCTATTGTAAAATCTCTGCGAATGCTTTGTGCTGTTGTGGGCTTCAATCCTTCTGCAATCTTCCTTCCAGTTTAGCACCCAATACTTGCTTTATTTCATACATAAACTTGAATAAACTATTAGCAGTAAATAAAAGTTTGGAAACTGATGAATTAATGAACAATATTTTGCTTATTGAATGTGTTATATGCAAAACAAGATGGGTTGAAGATTTGCACTGTAATGAACAATATACCTAATGGACTCCATATTACAGCTTATCAGAGACCTTAAAATTGGACCTCGGCTTTATAAGGTAGCAAAAAGCAGATGGCTGAGAGTGTAATGAGGCTGGAACATACTCGAGGGGTTCGAATGTCATTACAAATGGAAAGATGAAAACTCGAGCAGTTTGTGAACGCTCAGAGTCAGTTAAATTCTCGAGCTTATGCTCTCTCACCTCATCTTCCTTCTCCTGGTCAGTCATTGTCAGTACTTTTCACCTCTATTGCTGCCGCAACTGCTGTTTGTTTGTCTTTGGATTCTGTTATAAAAATGCATATCTTACAAGATAATGAAGCAAGAATGGGCTTACTGGAAGAATTTAAAATGGTCTCACAGGACAGAAGAGTGAGTGCTTCTATGTAGGAATATGTGTAACTTTTATTACGTTAAGTTGGAGTTTTAAACTCAATTTTATTTTAAGTTGTGCTTCATGTGCTATCCAATATACACAAGATGTTTTGAGTAAAAATTATTCAATTCGTGTCAGGAACAGACATTACATCTGAGTAATTGGAATGTCTGGGAATGGCCTTGCACTGTTTCAGGGTAAAATCCCTCTATGTTTATGTAATTCAACCTAATTCTATATATTACACATCATTGTTGTCAAAATCTTTGTCAAGGACATTTGCAGGCTGTCTTTGATTTTAGGCTGTGCTCTTGTGCTCTTTTGTTCCCTTCATTTTCTCTTTTTCCTTTGGGAAAGCAGAGAATAATTAAATCGAACATCTTCTCTGAGCAGCTGGAGTTGAATTCCAGCTGATTACAGCACCTGTGAAAACTGTGTGAACGCCTCGGGGCTGCATGGTATTATAGGGAACTGTGTCTGCCTAGTGACGATGGGTATGGAGCAGCACAGATTTGTCGTGGTAACATTCACTTCCTTCTGTGAGTTTCAGATGGTTTTAAAGCTAGAGTATGCGATGTGTCTTTTTAAGACTAATTAAGGGAATGATTTGTGAAACAGTGGCTATTTATTTAATTAATCACCACTGCAGAGCTATGAAACCCATATTTTACAAATCCCGATTAGTTTGCCATGTGAGTAATAGATGGAATTATAGAGAAATGTGATACCATGATTTTCTTTTTAAAAATGTGCATTTTATGAGATCTTTGTTTTCTAATTCTCAAACTACTTCCTGCAAATCCCACTTTATAAGTATATAGTTCTAAGAAATATAAACTAAATCCACATTGTTGCTTACTATTATAAATTCCATTTGCAATATCTTAAGTGAAAATTCCTGTCTTAAATATTTGAGACCTTTCAAATATGCAAATTATTCATTATTGCAACTGCCTTCTCATTTTGCATTTTAGACCGTTAAGATTTTGTTACAAGACAAATAAGTCTTCATCAAACCTACATGCTCTAGAGCAATCAAAATACATGGATTGTTTAGTATACTGTATAATTAACTGGTATGTTGGGAGGTGGGGTGGAATAATAGGTTGAAAAATCATGAATATGGTAATGCAGCCTAGAACTGATGTTGTAGTGATTATTGCAATGCAGATAAAGCATTTCTAGTAAGTGTCTGTGCCTACTGGAGCTTCATAAACATCTGGACCTTTTAATTGAAAAATAGTGTAGTGCTGTGCAGTGGCAGTGCTTATGCTAAACACACTATACAACCAAGAAGAAATATAATGTTTTAATATTTTTATGCAAGAATTCTGAAAGCTATTGTATTGTTTAAATTCTTTGAGAATTGACACTACTAGATATTTAAAATCAAAGATGATTTATTTTGAAATATTTTTATGCCAAATATTTTAAACCATTTTTAAATTTATTTGGGAACTGCTACTCAACAAAGGTTAAGCTGTTTTAGTCATTCTACCCACTCCGCTCCCGCCACCACCACCGTCTATAATTTCCTTGCATTCACGATTAGAAACTTGCTGAAAATAAATTCGTAAATGGAACTGGAAGAAGATCTTTTACTTCAAAAGCGGCTAAAAGCTTTCTGTGCTCACGTCATTAAAGCTGCATTTAGATGAAAAAAATCTAATCACCTGATTTATTTAATAGCATTTTTAACTCTCCAAATATGGTTTTCCTCCTGTTATATAGATATGTTGATCTCTCTTTCCCCTCCACCGTTTGATTTTTTGATCTCTCCAACTTTTGCATAGCCTTTAGGAGATTAGATTGTCTCCTGAATACCTAGCCCATAATTATCTGAAGGAAATATAGTTGCTGTGGGGCAAAATGGACAGATTTAGTTTACCCCACCCGAGTAGCAATGTACTCCACCTAGTGGCTTTGCTTAGAAATCAAAAACTTCTTACATCTGTGGCAAACCTTTTCAAGTGACAGGAAGCCCCAGAACTAAAGCCCACAACCGTCTGGTAGAAAAACCATGATTGTAGCCATTAAGCCACCAGGGAACTATTTCTTTAAACTTGTATTTAATCATGAATATTAATTTCAGGTGTCCTGATTTTTTTTAAAAGAAAGCCAAGATGTTAAAAGAGCCTATATTGTAAATGCACACTAAATTTAATTGTATAAAAAATACTGAAAAGTGCTATTGGGTTAATGCACTGCTTGCTTCAGTAAATTGCTCTAATCATAATTTTGCAGATGTGTAACTCATGGGATTTAAAGCAAACTTGCCCAGACTGCTAAACTGGAGCATTTTGCCATGGATGAGTCCTCGTTCTCAGGAGACAAAAAATACATTGAGAGCTCTTATCACCTAGAAGTAGTCCTCCTTTCAAGTAACTGGGCGATGTCTGCTGATCTTTTGTAACAGTTGATGAAAGAGAAAAAAAATGTGGATTTAGAAGAAAATAAGAAGCAGGGGCAGGAGTAGGTCATTTGGCCTTTTGAGCCTACGCCACCATTCAGTGCAATCATGGCTGATCTGCTACCTCATCTCCACCTTTGTGCATTATCCCCACATCCTTTGATTCCTTTAGTATCTGAAATTCTATTAATCTTTGTCTTGAATATACTCAATAGCTGTGCTTCCACAGTTCTTGGGTAGAAAATTCCAAAAATTCACAACCCTGTGAGTGAAGAAGTTTCTCGTCATCTCAGTCCTAAATGGCTGACCCCTTATTCTGAGACTTGTGAGCCCCAGTTCTAGGTTTCCCAGCCAAGGGAAAACATCCTACCAGAATCTACCCTGTCAAGCCCCTTAAAAATGTTACACTTTCAATGAGATCACCTCTCATCCTCCTAAATTTAATAAATATAGGCCTAGTCTACTCAATATCCTCAAAGGACTATCCCCTAATCCCAGGAATCGATCTAGTGAGCCTTTGTTGTACTTCCTCTAAGGTAAGGAGTAAGGAGACCAAAACTGGACACACAACTCCAGGTATGGTCTCACCAAGACCCTTCGTAATTGTCGTAAGATTTCTTTACTCTTCTACATCCTTCTAATAAGGGCTAACATGCCATTTGCTTTCCTAGTTACTTCTTGTACCTGCATGTTAACTTTGTGATTTGTGTACAAGGGTACCCATCTCTCGCCATTTAACAATATTCTGCTTTTCTATTTTTCCTACCAAAGTGGATAACTTTACATTCCTCCACATTATATTTCATCTGTTACCTACTTGCTCGTTTAACCTGTCTATATTCCTTTGCAGCCTCTGTGTCCTCCTCACAGCTTACTTTCCCACCTACATTATATTCTTGGCGAACTTGGATACGTTGCACTCAGTAGTCTCATCTAAATCAGTGAGATATATTGTAAATAGCTGAGACTAAGTACTGATCTTTCTGGCCACCGTTCCCTCTAATCTTTTATTGGAAAGCGCGGCAATTTTATTTCAAGTGCGTGGCCCTTTAAAAGTTTTTTGCGTGGCTGCATACACGCAGTAATTAGAAGGAGCCAATGTGTGGGGCCTGAGCAGGGACTTTTGGGTTGCCACGTGGCTTCGAGGGAACGTTGCTAGTTACAGCCTGCCAATCCAAAAATGACTAATCTATTCCTACTCTGTTTCCTATCTATTAACCAATCCTCAGTCCATGCTAATATATTACTCCCAAATCTATGAGCCCTAATTTTGTGTAATTATCTCTTGTCACCTTTATTGAATGCTTTTTGAACATCCAAATACACTACATCCACTGGTTCCCTCATATTTACCCTGCTAGTTACAAACTTAAAAAACTCTAGATTTGTCAAACTCTATTTCTCTTTGATAAATCCATGTTGACTCTGCCTAATCATGTTATGATTTTCTAAGTGCCCTGTTACTACATCCCTAATAGGTTCTAACATTTTGGAAGGGTGCAAGTCTGGTGCCAAGGATTGATTTGCTCCTTCGTTCATTGAAACTCAATTACAAATAATGCAAGCCACATAAGAGGAAAATCTCTGCTGTCTGTTAAGATCATATGCAGATCAGTCTAGGCAGTGTCAACCTAATTTTTACCATCTACGGACAAATATTGCACATAATAAGGGAAAAATTCACATTAATTTACATTGATTCAATCCAAAAGAAAATATTTGATGTGAAAAGTAGAAACTTATAAGCCAGTGCACTGGGAACTATTTTCTGATGTGGTGGGGGGGGGGGGGTTGGTGGTGTAGGAAGGGGGTTGTTGAGGGTAATTGTTGTGGCAGACCCAAAGGAAGTTTTTGTCTTCATGTAACCTTGCTGTATCTCTCAGGTTTTCAAATGACAGCATTGCCTTCCTTTGGGTAGCTGCTGCTGTTCCTTGGAAGTTGGAACAAGGAGTCCTGAGAATGTGACATTATTTACAGGGGTCCACCACTGCTGTATCTAATGGGAGAGCTTGATGATGAGGAAATGCACCACTACTAAGTGCCAACCTCCATCGCTTCAGTGAGATGACAATCACAAAAAATGTAATTTCAAGAACTTTTAATTTTTGGAATAGTACAGCAAATCATTTCATAGGACTGTAGGAGGCAAGCAGGCTGTGGAACTCCAACGTTGGTCAATTAGTTTGGAAAGTTCTGAATGAGGCATTTGTAATCTGTGCAAGCTCGTGCCTCACTTTCATGGGCAGTGGCCCAAACCGTTTGGTTTCACTGCAAAAGGACTCGTGGCATTTGCTAAGTACAGAGCAGTGATATTTTCTTAATATTTAGGAACTGCTGATAATTCTGTACAAATATAAAGTGCCATGGCAAAAATGTATCCAAGAGGCTTGTCAGCAGTAACCATCTTCTGTGTTCCACAACTGGAAACTGTTCTCCGTGTTGAACACTTTTTTGCATGTCCCAACAGATTTGATTATCTAACCAGAACTTTTTGTGAAAACATCAGAGCAGTCTTCTCTGAGGTGCAATAATTGCAATCTGATATATAGCACAGAGTATTCACCTGCGAGATAGATAGCACATTTAAGAAACAGACACTCAGCAGATTCTTATGGCACATCAGGAGATGAGCTTGTGTTCTCATTTTCTGCTCAACCTAGGCTCACAGTAAAACTGAACAAGACTGCAGCACTCTTCCTGAGTGGACAGCTTTGTCTGGAAGTAGCAAACCTGATGTTCAACGGATGGCATTTATTTGCTACAGTAGGGCGGCGCAGTGGTTAGCACCGCAGTCTCACAGCTCCAGCGACCCCCCGGGTTCAGTTCTGGGTACTGCCTGTGCGGAGTTTGCAAATTCTCCCTGTGACTGCGTGGGTTTTCGCCGGGTGCTTCCACAGCCAAAGACTTGCAGGTTGATAGGTAAATTGGCCATTATAAATTGCCCATCGTATAGGTAGGTGGTAGGGAAATTGAGGGAAGGTGGGGATGTGGTAGGAATATGGGATTAATGTAGGATTAGTATAAATGGGTGGTTGATGGTCGGCACAGACTCGGTGAGCCGAAGGGCCTGTTTCAGTGCTGTATCTCTAAATAAAAATAAAATAGAACAAGAAGTTGCAAGCTTTCATTGAAGTAATCACAGCTATCAAGCTCTCTGAAAATTTTCCAGTTTCTGAAAAATACATAGTATTAACAGCACAGAAAGAAACCTTTGTCATTTTATCTCTCCTGCCCTATCACACACCTTCCCTTTTGTTCTTCCCCTCCCCCTTTTCACTTGTTCAAAGCCTATTACGTTCCTAATCTTTGCCAGTTCTGATGAAAGGTCACAGACCTGAAACATTAACTCTGTTTCTGTCTCCACAGATGCTGCCTGACCTGCTGAGTCTTTCCAGCACTTTTTCTTTACAGAAATAGACCGTTTGCTCCAACAGGTCTATGCTGTTTGTGCTCTAAATGAGCCTTCTCCCACCTTGCATCATCTCACCCTATCAACGTATCCTTCTAATTCTTTCTCACTTGTATTTAACTAGCTTCTCCTTACAGCATAAATGCCTTTTCACCTCAACCACTACATTTTGTGAATTCCACATTCTAACCACTCTCTGAGTGAATAAGTTTCTTCTGAATTCCTTCTTGCAGACTTTCTACTATTTATGGCCCATAGTTTCAGATTCCCCCACAAGTGGAAACATCTCTTCATCTATCTTATCGAACCCCTTCATAATTTTAAAGCCCTCTATCAGATCACCTCTCAGCTCTCTCTCTTTTTAAGAGAAAAGAGCCTTAGCTTGTTTAGACTTTCCAGTTTTGGTTTTACCCTTATAAGTCTTTTTTTGCACTTTCTCTAGATCGTTTTTGCTAATATGCAGACCAGAACTGAACTCAGTGCTCCAAATGTGGTCTAACCAAGGTTTTATATAAAGTTTAACATCACTTGCTACTACTTTTTCTTTTTCGGTGTCTCCATGGATCATCCAAAAGCTGCCTTTGATGGCTGCCTACTGTACATAGCAAATAAAATAAAATGATTTTTTCCTGTTGTAATTGCATTTTAATGTGAGATTCCCAAATGTATTTTGATTGCTTTCAAAGGTTTTATTTTTCCCTCTCCTTTCCTGCCCAACCCCTTGTGATTCCTGCACCATCTCAAGATAGACATTTTCTACCCAGGCAAGTGCCTCTTAACAGTCACAAAAGAGGTGAATACCGTCCCCATAGGTTGATGCTGCTTATTTTTCAGTATTTGTGATAAAGGTACTATGGAAGCCAGCACCCTGGCAAATTGAAGTTATTTGACAGGAGTTTTATCCCAAATGTGGGACAGTTTTTAAAGGAGGTTCCCTTTGGGATCTCTGCAAAGTAGCATATAAGGTAATCTCATATTTCCACTGATGCAGTTTGGAAAGAGCTGGGGGCAAGCAGTTTGGCAAAGTCATTTTCAGATCTGCTGAAGCACTTTGTACCAGTTCTGTTTCTTCCAAAGCGTGTTGTTTAGATTTATAAATTATATTTGGGAGAGTGAAGAAGAGGAGATGGGTACTAGATGTTTAGTGATGACCCCTAGTGTACGTAGGTGGTAGGAGAATTGAGGGAAGGTGGGGATGTGAGAGAGAAATGGGATTAATGTAGGGTTAGTATAAATAGGTGGTCGATGGTCAGCACAGACTCGGTGGGCCGAAGGGCCTGTTTCAGTGCTGTATCTCTCTATGACTCTATGACCATCCTTTTTATATTAAGGTCATCTTCACATTCTAATTTTATTTTCCTCCAATCCAGATCTTGATCTGAATTGAGTGCAAGATTCATTTGAAAAAACAATCCATGTAAAATGTTGGATTTAAGAAAAAAAATGTAGCCCTTCTTTTGAGTTTGATAAAGCATTTCATGAAGCATAGACATAATTATGTCTATGCTTGAGGAACAGCACTTATCTTTGTCTTTTTCATTAGGCACTTTACAGTCTTGTGATTTATGGCTTGTCTTGTGATTTATGGCTGCCCGCCAGAGATGGTGGGCAGCCATAAAGGCGGGGCTAAAGTGTGGCGAATCAAAGAGACTTAGCAGTTGGCAGGAAAAAAGACAAAGGCGCAAGGGGAGAGCCAACTGTGTAACAGCCCCGACAAACAAATCTTTCTGCAGCACCTGTGGAAGAGCCTGTCACTCTAGAATTGGCCTTTATAGCCACTCCAGGCGCTGCTCCACACACCACTGACCACCTCCAGGCGCTTACCCATTGTTTCTCGCGATAAGGAGGCCAAAGAGAGAAGATCTTAGCATTGAATTTCACAAATTTAGATCTTAACCACCAATCCTATTTTCTCAAATTAGCAGGTGCTGATAATTGGGGGAATGGCTGCAAGAGATCCCATTGGTAGTAGAGAACATGTGGGCTTGTTCTTGGGGTGGGACCCACACAGTCAGTGAGGTGGCCTGCACCCCTGGTCTACCTACCTTTCCCAATCATATTCCCGGGCCATGGAAGCCTTCTCTTTGCTCAGTTTTCCATGCTTTCCTCCCCGTCTGTTGTACTTCTGTGACCATTTACACTTCCTCTGGACCTATCTTTTTGTTTCTTTATCGTCCCATTTTCCCACCCCCTTTTTGCCTTGCACCACCATCCCTTTTGTTGTTTAATCACTCCTGCCCTCCACCCATCACAGACAGCAACAACTTGCATTTATATTGTGCCTTTAGTGTAGTAAATTGTCCCAAGGCGCTTCAGAGGAGCGTTACGAAACAGAATTTGACACAAAGCCACGTAAGGAGATATAAGGAAAGCAAACTACTGCAGATGCTGGAAATCTGAAGTAAAAACAGAAAATGCTTGAAATACTCAGCAGGTCAGACAGCATCTGTGGAGAGAGAAACAGTGTTAACATTGCAGCTAAGGAGCTATTAGGACAGGTGACCAAAAACTTGGAACATAGGAACAGGAATAGGCCATTTAGTCCCTCAGGCTTGTTCCGTCATTCAGTGAGATCTTGGCTGATCTGCAACTTAACTTTACAAACTTGCCTTTGCCCCATATCCCTTAATACCTTTGGAGAACAAAAATCTATCAATCTTTACTTTAAAATTAACAAATGATCTGGTATCAATTGCTGTTTGTGGAAGAGTGTTCCAAACTTCTGCCACCATTTAGTTGAAGAAATGTTTCCTAATTTCACTCTTGATAGGTCTGACTCTAATTTTTGGAGCATGTCCCCTAGTCCTAGACTCCCCAACCAGCAGAAATAGTTTCTCCCAATCTCCTCTATCTGTTCCCCTTAAGATCTTGAAGACTTGGATCAAATCAACCCTTAACCTTCCAAATTCAAGGGACTACAACCCAGATTTGTGTTGTCATTTCTCTTAATTTAACCCCCCAGAGTCCAGGCATTATTCTGGTAAATTGATACTGCACCCTCTCCAAGGCCAGTTTATCCTTCCAAAGATGTGGTGCTCAGTACTGCTTACAGTACTCCAGGTGTGGTCTAACCAGGGTTTTGTATAGCTGGAGCAATACTTCTCCTCCCCTGTATTCTAGTCCTCTAGATATAAAGCCTCCTTGATCATTTTCATTAAAATGTCATGGACAGATACAGATCTATGTACACCTCCACCCACCGTCCCCCAAATTTCTTTGGACCTCCACTGCTTCTAGCTTTTCAACATTTAGGAAGTACTCCTTTCTGTCCCTTTTTGGCTCCAAAGTGGATGCCCTCACATTTGCCAACATTGAAATCCATTTTCCACAGTTTTGACAATTCACTGAATTTATCAACATCTTGGTCAAAGTGGTAGGTTTTAAAAAGTGTCTTAAGATGCGAGAGGCGGAGAGGTTTAGGGAGGGAATTCGAGTTTAGGGGCTAGGCAGCTGAAGGCATGGCCACCATTGGTGGAGCAATTTAAATCTGGGATGCGCAAGAGGTCAAAATTGGAGGAGCGCAGAAATCTTGGTTGGGGTTGGGGGGGCGCGGGTGGCTGGATTAGAGATTGGGAGGGGCAAGGCCATGGAGGAACTTGAAAACAGGGATGACTTATAAAATAGAGATGTTGCCAGTGAGCAAGCACAGGGGTGATGAGTGAATGGACACCCCTTTGTTCTCTTTCTTCCCCCATTCACGCACTTTATTCCTGGCTCTCTGCTTGCTTAAAAACTGTTAATCCCTAACATCGAGTTCTGATGAAAGGTCATCGACCTGAACAGTTAACTCTGTTCTCTCTCCACAGATGTTGCCTCACCTGCTGAGTGCTTTGCAACATTTTCTGTTTTTAATTCAGATAGATAGAATTACATTTGTTCTTGCAAAATAGGTTTCTTCATAATTACTACTGAGTGTTTTGTCTGTTTCGGCAAAGATAGGTAATTTAGTCCTGCCTTTCAAAGCAATTTTCTGAAATTTGGTATAAGAGTGTTATGTAGAACCAAGGAGCAGGAAGATCCTGAAATGGAGTCTACTCCACACTGGCGATAAATAACAGTTGATAGACTTGCTAGTCAAGTGACAGGGCCATGGAAAGCATTCCTTGTGAGTTTAGTTGGTTTTCAGTAATTACTTCTGTTTTGTGGAAAATCATCATTTAAGAAACAAAGACTGCTGTGCCTCTCTTTGGCTGTGTTTGTATTATGCAGAAATTTCATTATAAAATTCTGTATCATCAGCAGCAATGTTATCAGTCCCTGAAAAGAGATTATTTGACAAGACGGTATCCTAGATATTGTGACTGTTGGACATGATTGTTCGGGGGTGGGTGGTGGAATGCTGTCTGAAAGGTTCTGTTTAGATTTTTACCTGTGGAATTTAATCCAGCTTGTTCAACGTCAACTTTGTAGTTTACTGATCTAATGTTACAGAAATGTGACTTGTTTCTCACCAATTTTATATCCTGTCCTATTGTTGTGAAGGTGTTAACTCTCATTGTATGAGTGTCCCCACCCAATCAATATGGATGTTCAAACATGGCTCTGAGTGGTAGGTGTTATGACCACAGTGGCATCATAGCTGAGCCCAATTTTAACCTCGCTAGATATCCACATACACATAGTTCTAGAAGTCAACAGCAATCAGAAGTGGGAACCTTGCCTAATTTTCCTTACTTGGATTTTCCACTCCAATTGTGTTGCCCTTTTTTGCCATTTAAGTGTTAGACTGGGTATCAAACATGGGACCCTCCCAGTTGGTATGGACTTAGGTGCCTATGGGAAAAGCTAACTAAGCCTTTGGAGGTACCTTAGGCCAGTACAATTGAAGTCAGGAGTTCACTGTGGCGATGTGTCCAGATCAATGTTTTCCTCCCATGCCAATAATGCTGGTGGAGCAACGATTCTCTGTCGTGAACCCTAGATCATGCTGTTTTTAACTGCATATTGGGCAGTAAAAGATACGCTCTGTCTTGTAGCAGAAATGAAGCCTATTTACAGGAATGAATGGTGACATTGATCCTGACAGAATATCTAGCAAAAAGAAAACGTTGAGAGATGAGGCATGTCCTTGTATTGTGTTACTTCTACTGATGGTTTGCCATGACCTGAAGTACTTCCTTGTACAGATGTAGTTCAGAAAGAATAGAAATTTCAACATAGTAACCCAATTTTGTAAAACAATACTGATGATTGTGCTATGACTCCAGTCTTTTTAGATCTTCCATTACAAAACTAGAACAAATACTGTATAATATACAACGTAGACAAAACGTTTAATCTTACCTCTTGATATTTGCGGAGCTTTGAGGTATGTTGATAAAATAGAGATCGATTCTTTTCAATGCATTGTGATTCTTGAGTTGGTGAGTTATTTGCCTTCCACACTATTACAGTGCTCTGGTCAACTTTTTTTTAAAGTTGAGAAAAGGTGAAGATCCAGTGAGTATGGGGCAGAAAAGTTGGAAAAAGAAGACAGGAAACAAACAGAGGGATAAATGGGTCTTTTTCCGAATGGTAGGCAGTGACTGGTGGGGTACCGCAGGGATCGGTGCTAAGAGCCCAGCTATTCACAATATATATTAATGATTTAGATGAGGGAACTAAATGTAATATCTCCAAATTTGCAGATGACACAAAACTGGGTGGGAGGGTGAGTTGTGAGGAGGATGCAGAGAGGCTTCAGGGTGATTTGGACAAGTTGAGTGAGTGGGCAAATGCATGGCAGATGCAGTATAATGTGGATAAATGTGAGGTTATCCACTTTGGTAGCAAAAGCAGGAAGGCAGATTATTATCTGAAAGCCTATAAACTGAGAGAGGGGGATATGCAACGAGACCTGGGTGTTCTCGTACACCAGTTGCTGAAGGTAAGCATGCAGGTGCAACAGGCTGTAAAAAAGGCAAATGGTATGTTGGCCTTCATAGCGAGAGGATTTGAGTACAGGAGCAGGGTTGTCTTGCTGCAATTATACAAGGCCTTGGTGAGGCCACACCTGTAATATTGTGTGCAGTTTTGGTCTCCCTATCTGAGGAAGGATGTTCTTGCTCTAGAGGGAGTGCAGCGAAGGTTTGCCAGACTGATCCCTGGGCTGGCGGGACTGACGTATGAGGAGAGATTGAGTTGGTTCGGATTATATTAGCTGGAGTTCAGAAGAGTGAGTGAGTAAGATCTCATAGAAACCTATAAAATTCTAACAGGACTTGACAGGGTAGATGCAGGAAGGATGTTCCCGATGGTGGGGGAGTTCAGAACCAGGGGTCATAGTCTAAGGATACGGGGTAAACCAGTCAGGATCCTGTGGAATTCGCTACCACAGAAAGCAGTTGAGGCCAAAACATTGTATGTTTTCAAGAAGGAGTTAGCTATAGCTCTTGGGTCTAAAGGGATCAAAGGATATGGGGCGAAAGCGGGAACAGGCTACTGAGTTGGATGATCAGCCATGATCAAAATGAATGGCTGAGCAGTCTCGAAAGGCCGAACGGCCTACTCCTGCTCCTATTTTCTATGTTTCTATCTTGATTTCAGCACAGTGTGGATTTAAGTGGGAGGGACAGGGTGGAACATGCCATATTTGTATCTTGGAATGAACAATAAGGGAACGTTCTGAAGAGCACTAACCAAAGTAGTATTGAAAAAAATGGCAATAAGAAAGATTGGCAACTAGAGATGAGAAGGTGGGGGGGGGGGGGGGGGTGGCGTGTCCCTTAATTAAATGATAAAATCATTTAATATTTCATGCAGGATTGTGGGGGAGGTGCCAGAAGGGTCTGCTTGTACATGGGATAAGTATTGTCTTTGAGAAACTTGGACTTTATAGAAGTTTAAGAGGTGTTGAGGTGCTTTTTTAGAAGGTTAGAGTTGCAGAGTGGAAAATGTTTTTGACAGGAAATCTTGTTTCTTGGAGGCAACTTTAGAAATAGAGAAGTCGCAAAGGTGCGAAGCCATCAAAGCTGAGAAGTGATGGCTCCTGTGATAGAAGAAACATGTTTTGCATTGCCTTGTTGAAGGGCATGGAGGCGAACAAAATGTATTGATTGAGCTATTGAACTGAGGGGACTGGAGGTTGCAAACATTGAGGATGTTCAATCCGAAAGAGTGGCATCATTAGTGGAAGGGTGGATAAGAGTGTAGTAAGTTATTGATAAGAAGTAGGAATAGAGTGCAAAGGACAGAGCCTGGCGAGAAGTTGTTTTTGAAGTTCCAGATCATCTCAGACTCGTTGCAAGATTTACATCAAGAACTGCTGGGTTCTTGCATCAGTTTTGTTTTGCAATGTTTTAGGTCTGACGGTCCAACTTTCAGCTATTTACTGAGTAAAAATTGATTCAAAACCTTGTTTACTATTTCATGAATAATGAACTTTTCTAAAATGTCAGTTTGATATTTCAGGTCTTTTTCCAAAATATTGAAAGAAATAACAGGTTCTATGCATTTGTGAAATTGTACATGTATGTTGTATGCAAGTTATGTTCTGGTAAGAAAAGTTGCATATGAGGCATGTGTAGGTTTAGGAGTCCCATATTTGTTTTAAAAAAAAACAATTTATGCTTTTGCTGCTTAAGAGATTCTTGTATTCCTGCATGATGACCAAGTTCCCAACCATCTGAAAAAAACCTGAACCAGCTACTTGCATGTGGATTTAATTTTGCCATGCTTATGTAAACATTTTGCACCAAGATAGTTAACATAGTTTATTCCATGCCACTACAGCATCCTGGTGGTGATTTTGGTCAGCTGTCAGCTGTCTCTTCTTGTGACTTGGTGTAAAATTTTGTTTGATAATCACTCCTGTGGGACATAATACTATGTTAAAGGTGCTGTGTAATTGCAAGTTGGCCTTTTTTTTTCTCTCTCTAAACATTCTAGTAACCAAATATTTTTTTTTAATGTAATGCAAGAATTCTGCACTGGCTATGGTGGTCATGCACAATGGAGATCGCCCTGCCCTCAAATAATTATTACTGTATTCTTTTACCTTGCATTCCTGCAAAATTACTGTTTTTATGATGTCTGCAAAGCCAGTCTTGTTCAAAGTGTTAACGTTGAGGTGGGAGAGCAGGGTGATCAAATTAACATTTCAAGTTGTGGGTAATTGTAGATTGTCCTTTTTGCATTGCTGTTCCTACACTAAAACTGGACATGAGCCTCACTAATGCCAATAAGTTCAATAAAGTGGCTCCACTTTACTCAAAATGGTCAGTAGAGCTATAGCCACAAATCAATCTTGACATGTTTGCCAATTAACCCTGCTGTTCCTATTCATATGCAGCCTACGTTGATGCTTGTCTGCTACTTGACCCCCATCTGCCAATTTGTCCATAGTGAAAATTCGAGAGTGTGCGAATAGGAAGCAGCCAATTTAGTGCATTGCAAAAGATGATACTTATTAAGTATCAGCATTATTGCATCGTTTTTTCAAGAAAGCATCTGTTCATCGGTTTTAAAATAACAGGAGTGTTGTTAGTAGGAAACGTCATGCACTGCCAGTATTTACCACATTAGTTAAGGCTCTTGCCGTGTTTTAATGCATCAAAGCATACTAATGCAAGTTTTTGGAACTTGAAATGCATTTTCACTATTCTCTTATGTTGTACAATTGCTTGACATGATATACCAGTGACCTTTTAAGGATAACTGAAATTTTGAGCAATTATCCAGTGTGCTTGATTTATCTGGTATTATCTCATCAGTGACGTGGGCAGTGGCCCCCAACCGTTGAAGTGTGCCCCCTCATTGTCCCTGGCATTCAACTCCCACTTGGCCTGCAAGGTAGAGAAAGATGCAGTTAGGACAATGCCTCTCGCTGTTAACTCACAAGATGTTGCAGTCTGTGCTCCAGCCTCCTGTCCAGCATCGCTAGTGTTCTGATCTATGCTTATGGGTCTTCAGGGCTGCTGAATACACAACTCTCCCATGGTCAGGAGAACTCCTCATGCCCTCAGGATGCCCCTCTCTTCTGCACCCTGGTGACAGGAGGCATTCCATCTGGGTCTAGCCTTGGGCAGCCTTGGCATGGGGGCCATCCTTTCCCTCTTCCCTCTGCTCTGCTCTTTCTTCCTCTCTTGATTAAGAAGAATGTGACAATGCTGGAGAGAGGATGTCCTAGAGGGGTGAGAACAGAATCTATTTGGTTCGAGCCAAGGAAGGTTAGAGGTACCTTTACACTACTGGGTGTATTCTATAGGCTGCCAACTAGTGGGAAAGATATAAAGGAACAAATTTGCAAGGAAATTACAGTGAGGAGCAAAAACTATTGAGTAGTTATAATGTTTTTGGTCCAGTGAGGAAGGAGGCATTGCTGGATTTGGTTCTGGGGAATGAGGTGGGTCAAGTGCATCATGTATCAGTAGGGGAACATTTAGGGAACAGTGACCCCATAGTATGATAAAGTTTAGGTTAGCTATGGAAAAGGATGAGGAACAATCCAGAGTAAAAATAATAAATTGGGAAGAACCAATTTCAATGGGATGAGAACAGATCTGGCCCAGATAAATTGAAATCAAAGGTTGGCAGACAAAACTAATGAACAATGGGCTGCCTTTAAAAAGTAAATAGTTCAGGAACAGTTGAGGTACATTCCCACGAAGGGGCAAGTAGGACAAACAAAGCCAGAGCTGCCTGGATGACGAAAGAGATAATAATTAAGAAGCAGCAGAAAAAGGGTACTTACGACAGATGTCAGATTGATAATACAAGTTAGGACCGGGCTGAATGTAAAAATTCAGAGGAGAAGTGAAAAAAGAAATAAGAGCCACAAAGCGACAGTATGAGGAGAGACCAGCAGCCAAAATGAAAGAGAATCCAAAAGTCCTCTATTGACATATAAATAGTAAAAGGGTGGCTAAAGGAGGAGCAAGGCCCATTAGGGACCAAAAAGGGGGTTTACGCATGGAAGCAGGGGACATGGCTGAGGTACTAAATGAGTACTTTACATCTGTCTTTTCCAAGGAAGAAGATGCTGCCAAAGTCATTTGAGACACTGGATGGGTTAAAAATTGATTAAGAGGAGGTATTGGATAGGTTGGCTGTACTTAGTTGATAAGTTACCAGGACCGGATGAGATGAATCCAAGGATATTGAGGGAAGTAAGGGTGGGAATTGCAGAGGCACTGGCCATAATCTTCCAATTCTCCTTCGAAGAGGGGTGGTGCCAGAGAACTGAAGATTTGCAAATGTTACCCCCTTGTTCAAATAGGGCCAGTCAGTTTAATTCGGTGGTGGGAAAGCTTTTAGAAATGATAATCTGGGACAAAATTAACAGTCACTTGGACAAATGTGAATTAATTAAGGAAAGCCAGCACTGAAAGAGGCATTTAACACATCATATGTTTGTATGTTCAAATGCATGAATTAGGAGCAGGAGTAGGCCACTCGGCCCTCGAGCCTGCTCCGCCATTCATCAAGATCGTGGTTGATCTGATTGGATCCTCAACTCCACATTCTCGCCTACCCCTAATAACCTTTCACCCACTTGCTTATTAAGAGTCTATCTACATCTGTCATAAAAATATTCAAAGACTCTGCTTACACCACCTTTTGAGGAAGAGAGTTCCAAAGACTCACGACCCTCAGAGAAAGAAATTCTCCTCATCTCTGTCTTAAATGGGCAACCCCTTATTTTAAACAGCGACCCCTAGTTCTAGATTCTCCCACAAGAGAAAACATCCTTTCCACATCCACCCTGTCAAGACCCCTCAGAATCTTATATGTTTCAATCAAGTCGCCTCTTACACTTCTAAATTCCAGCAGATACAATCCTAGCCTGTCCAGCCTTTCCTCATAAGACAACTCGCCATCCCAGGTATTAGTGTAGTAAACCTTCTCTGAACTGCCTCCAATGCATTTACATCCTTCCTTAAATAAGGAGACCAATACTGTACACAGTACTCCAGATGTGGTCTCACCAATGCACTGTATAGCTGAAGCATAATCTCCCTACTTTTGTATTCAATTCCCCTCGCAATAAACAAGAACGTTCCATTAACTTTTCCTAATTAGTTGCTGTACCTGCATACTAACCTTTTGTGATTCACGCACCAGGACACCCAGATCCTTCTGCATCTCAGAGCTCTACAATCTCACACCATTTAGATAGTATACTTTATTTTTCTTCCTGCCAAAATGGACCATTTCACATTTTCCCACATTATACTCCATTTGCCTGATTTTGCCCACTCATTTAACCTACATCCATTTGTTGCCTCCTTATGTCCTCTTCACAACTTTCCTACCTATCTTTGTGTCATCAGCAAATTTAGCAACCATACCTTTGGTCCCTTCATCCAAATCATATATATAAGTTGTAAAAAGTTGAGGCCCCAGCACAGATCCCTGCGGCACACCACTCGTTACATCTTGCCAGCCAGACAATGACCCATTTATGCCTGCTGTCTGTTTCCTGTTAGCTAGCCAATCTTCTACCCTTGCCAAAATGTTAACCCTACACCATGAGCTTTTATTTTCAGCTATAACCTTTGATGTGGCACCTTATAAAATGTCTTCTGGAAATCTAAGTACAATACATCCACTGGTACCCCTTTATTCAAAGCTCATGTTATTTCTTCAAAGAACTCCAATAAATTGGTTAAACATGATTTCCCTTTCACAAAATCATGTTGATTCTGCCTGTTTACCTTGAATTTTTCTAAGTGCCCTTCTATAACGTCTTTAATAATATCTTCTAACATTTTCCCTACGACAGATGTTGAGCTAACTGGCCAGTAGTTTCTTGCTTTCTGTCTCCCTCCCTTTTTGAATAAAGGAGTTACACTGGCTATTTTCGAATCTAATGGCACCTTCCCGGATTCTAGGGAATTTTGGAAAATTATAACCAACGCATCAACTATCTCACTAGCCCCTTCCTTTAAGACCCTGGAATGAAGTCCATTAGGACCCGGGGACTTGTCAGCCCACAGCTCCAACAATTTGCTCATACTACTTCCCTGGTGATTGTAATTTTCTTGAGTTCCTCCTTCCTTCCATGTTCTGATTTACAGATATTTCTGGTAAGTAAGTTATCTATGGTGAAGACCGATGCAAAAGACCTGTTCAATTCCTTTGCCATCTCCTTATTTTCCCTTATTAATTCCCAGACTCCCTTTCTATAGGACCATCGCTCACTTTGTTAACACTTCTTTTTTGAATAACTATAGAAACACCTACTGTCTGTTTTTATGTTTCTAGCCAGCTTTCTCTCGTACTCTAATTTTTCCCTCCTTATTAATCTTTTAGTCGTTCTTCGCTGCTTTTTATATTCTGTCCAATCTTCCGACCTGCCACCCATCTTTTCACAATTATATGCTTTTTCTTTTAAGTTTGATACTTTCTTTAACTGTTTTAGTTAACCACAGATGGTGGGTCCTCCCCTTGGAATTTTTCTTTCTCATTGGAATGTATCTATTCTGTGTTTTCTGAAATATCCACTTGAAAAAAAAAGTTGCATATTATTGAGAAACTTTGTCAAAATGGAGGGATTCTTTGAGCACATCCAGGACCATTTACTGAATCAGCTAAGTTGCATGTACAACAAAGGAGGGTTTAACTAACTTGGTTGCGTTTTTTGATAAGGTAACAGAGAGGGTTGATGAGGGTAATGCGATTGATGTGATATAAGTGGGCTTCCAAAAGGCGTTGGATAAAGTGCCACATAATAGGCTTGTTGTCGGCGTACTTGTGGAAACCGATGCTGTGTTTTTGGATGATACAGGGAAGCAGCGTTTAGTAAAAGAAATAATAGGATGGAACCGAGGACAGATCATTTGGTGGCACCAGAGTTAGTGGGAAGAGAAACCATTGCAGATGATTCTCTGATCACGACAAGGGCAATCAAGAGTTTGTTGACATTTTTATAGAAATTTAAGAAATTGCAAGTAAATAATTCCGTACAACTGTTTCACCAGCAGTCCATCAATGCTTGATTCAGTGTCACCCATGAATAAGTTTAACTATGTTTTCCAGCATTTAAATTTGGTGCTTCTGTTTAAAGAATGGAATAGGCCAATGCAGCACTGAAATTGTTTGTGAGGTTTGTAGAAAAGTGCTCAGTAAATAATTATACCCGTGTTTTCTTTTAGTTGAGAAACCTGTGAGGTGCCAAGAGCATACACCCAAGTGTTAAAAACACAGTCAAGATTTTAAAAAAATCAGGAAGCAGTGATTAAGTGATGTGTTGGTTGGAACTCACAGTTTGAGGTCGTGGAAAGTAATAAGTTTGAATATTTTGAATCGCGTAATAAGTTTTTCGGATCACTAAGTGTCACTTATGCCAAACAGGAATATTTCTTTGTTCTAAACAAGTAAATTAGTCTTTTAAAGTAATTCAGAAATTCCTGTTCTTTTCTTGGGATCAGTTTAATCAAACTACTGCAATCTTGAAATCAACTCTATCATAAGTGTAAATTTTTGGTGCCTCTTAATGGCTTTTTTAAATGGCTCTCAGCTATTGAATGTTATGAAATACTTTGTTCTTTTTAGTAATTTACAAGAGTATTAATGACTGTGCTGCAACCTTTATCTAGTGATACATCATCTGATAATGGATTGAAGAATATGTTTCTCCATTGTTTGATTAAATCTTTACATCGATATTTAAGTCTTTGAGGGACACCCTGTACTCTAAGGATTAATAGAGTTTGGAATGTGTAATTCATTCTTATAGTGATAAAAATCCTATTTTAACATTTAAAGCTTATTGATTTTTCTGGAAAATGATTTAAAGAGATAGAAGTCTTAAAAATTACATTTGAACACCGCTGGAATTACTTGGCAATGATGTGTTATCAGTATGGAATATGGCATTAATAGAATAGATCACGTAACTGAATCATTTATGTGGTCCAGATCTTCTCAACACAGGGGTTTTATCTCCCCACTCTGGATGAATGCTTATTTTTTGAATCACGAGCCTACTGTTATTCCTTTCATTGTCATATTGCTTGGATAGGATAGGATGCTGTACACAAAATCAAAGCTTTTTTTGCATCTGATGCATGATGGTAACTCGAGATTAATCATTTTGCAATAATGTTTGTGCGGGTTATTCAGATCATATTATCTTGCAAATTTTTTTCAATCTCTGCGCAAAAAGTATATTTGAATAGATAATCAAGTATAGCATTCGAATAAAAATGTGTGGCATCTTTTAGCATTATGTTGATTGGAATAAAATATGGACAGTGCTATTTTTGTGTGAATTATAGTCTATAACATGACCATAATAGAACATTTATAGAATATTCCTTTTCAATTTTGTTGAAATTGAAGTGATTTTGGGCACCATGTAATGTACTGGGTCCATGGATCTCTGGAAACTAGATCAGAATCCAGCCCAGGCTAATGGAATGAAAGTATTCTTTCCATGGCTTAGAGTTCACAGGTGAGCAGTCTCGTTAGTTATGATTTTAAAACACAACACCTCTTAATGTCACACAGATCAGCACTTAATTCACAATCTCAGAAAACATGATCAAAATAATCATTGTGAGAAATGGTAAAATTTTATTAGGATGCTCTTTTGAAGCAGGCATTAAGGCAACTTGATGGGACTCAGTGGCAAGAGTTTTATTTTGTATTTAATTTGTTTGGTAATGACCACCAGTTGATAAAAGTGGAACATAGTCTGATCTCACCGAGATACCTGGTATGTAATTACTCCCAAAAATAGAAATATCAGTATAACTAGAAGTGGTTTATTGGAATGGCTTGAGTATGAATGATGACTGTGTGATCCATCCAAGCATACAAAATATCTAGTTTTAGTAAATTTACTTAGTGGAACAAAACAAAAGCGTTAAGGTTTCAGAAATAATTGTGTGGATTTTTTGCTCCTTGGAATATATAGATCAATCCAAGATAAATGTTAAAATTATTAATAATCTTATACTGTATAGCTTACAACGTGTCAATCTAATTTAGTACGTCATCACATGGTGTCTGAGGCAACAGCAGCATGTATCCTCCAGCATGTACATATTATTGCTGAGTAAAGACATCCTTCCATGTAGTACTTCAGATTCTATATTTTAAAGATTGCTGTAATGTCAGCAATGATATGTAAATGTGAATTTCCTGTGTTACAAATGTATTTTGAAAAACAAAGTTGAGAAATATCTGCAATGTTGTAAAACTTCTGACTTCTAAACTCTAGTATTGGAGTTGTTTTCTTTATTTAAACTGTAGTAGTGTTCAAAAGATTATTGGATAAATACTTGAAGGAAAAACATTTGCAGGGCAATGGGGGGAAAAGCAGGCAAGTGGGATTAATTGGGTAACTGTACCAAAGAGCCAGCAAAGACATGATGGACTGAATGGCCTCCTTCGATGTTGTATGATTCTATTTGAGCCATTTAGGACCTTTATAAAACTGATATATTTTTGGCTCCCACTAACAGCACCAATAGCTTATGTATAATGGTGGCGCTGTTTAATGGGTACAGGAGCCCTGCAATGCAAAATATATCACTCTTCTGCTCAATTGCAGCTTTGTGTACCTTGAGCTTGACCTTTTTAGGCCATTAGGTGCAATTGTTTTGTCTTGTTAAATCATTTAAAAGCTGATTGCTCACTTGTAGATTCTTATTTCAATTCGAGGTCAGAATGCCCTTTAAATATTTATTTGCAGTGTGACTTCTGAACGTAGATTTTCTGATCGACATTATTTTTCAGCTGGCAAATCTTTATTTACATGCTTTGTTGAGCAGAGCATTTATTTTAAGTAGTTTCCTGCCAATATTTAAATAAACTGATTGGAAAACCTGCCCTCTGAAGACAATTAAAATGTATTTCCTGTTGATGGGGAAGGTTCTCTATTTTGCCAATGATTGACTTTTTAAAATTTATATCTTGCATTTTACTGCAGCACCTACCTGGTTGATGACAAATTTAAGTAGATAAGGTGCACTTGAATGTGATCTTAAAGTTGTGCAATTTGGTTGGAAAATTGTTTTTCACATAAATAACATTTGCTGTTTTTTTAACAAGTTTTCACCGGCATGTTGGTAATGGTGCTGCTATCAGTGCTCACTGCACTACTGATGAATAAATCTGATTTTCCTTGCCCTGCAATTATATACACACACAGATCCAAGCGAATGTTTTTTAATTAATTTTGATTGCTGTAAGCTGGTGTTTGACATTTTTATTGAAAAATATTCTGGTTCTGATGAATTTGAAGAAGTAGCGAACATCTTTGGGATGCGAAGCAAAGAATTCTGTTCCTTTTATGTATGTCCAAAGTACGGTATTGTATTGCTTCTTCCTGCAAATGTGCATGAATGTACAAACTGTACTCAAGTAATCATAAATGAGCTTTTTCATTTAAGACCAATTAATTTTTTTGTTTTCTCCCCCACAGGGCCACATCGGTACCACAGCAACCAAAAATATTGATGTCTACCTCCCCATGCAGACAAGCCAAGACAAGATGCAGCCAATGACCGTGATAACAATGGCAAATGCCAGAGTTCAAGATCTGATTGGCTTACTCTGCTGGCAGTACACAAGTGAAGGACGGGAACCCAAGCTTAAGTAATTGAAATATTTTTACACTTTTTTAATAAAATATTGTCTTTCTTCTCCCTTATTTGTTCTTCAGTTCTCTGCGATATAACAAGGCTTTTTTTGTTAAGAGTTGGCCATATTACAAATAGGATAAAATGAAACCATTTCAGATTAGTTTTTAAATGTATTTGCTGTCAGTGAGGAAGGCATATGGGATACTTGCCTTTATTAGCCGAGGCATAGAATATAAGAGCAGGGAGGATATGATGGAGCTGTATAAAACGTTAGTTAGGCCACAGCTGGAGAACTGTGTACCGTTCTGGGCACCACACTATAGGAAGGATGTGATTGCACTGGAGAGGGTGCAGTGGTGATTCACCACGATGTTGCCTGGGCTGGAGCATTTCAGCTATGAAGAGGAACTGAAAAGACTAGGGTTGTTTTCCTTAGAACAGAGAATGATGAGGGGGACATGATTGAGGTATACAAAATTATGAGGGGCATTGATAGGTTAGATAGGAAGAGACATTTTCCCTTAGCGGAGTGGTCAAGAACCAGGGGGCATAGATTTAAGGTAATGGGCAGGAGGTTTAGAGGGGATTTGAGGAAAAACATTTTCACCGAGGGTTGTAGGAATCTGGAATACACTGTCTGAAGATGTGGTAGAGGCAGGAACCCTCACAACATTTAAGAAGTATTTAGATGAGCACTTGAAATGCCATAGCATACAAGGCTACGGGCCAAGTGTTGGAAAATGGGACTCGAATAAATAGGTGCTTGATGGCCGGCACAGACACGATGGGCCGAAGGGCCTGTTTCTGTGCTCTATGACTCTATGATTTTAGAAATGCTACCTTTTTTCAGTCTGTTTTTTGTTAGGGATCTACAGTGGAGTCCAACTATAGTGTTCGGACTGGCAGTTTTTAAAAATTAATTTATGCAAGGTCAGCATTTATTGCCCATCCCTAATTGTCCTTGAGACTGTGGTTGTGAGCCACCTTCTTGAACTGCTACAACTCATTTGGTGTTGGTACGCCCACAGTGCTGTTAGGTAGCAAGTTCTAGAATTTTGACCCAGTGACAATGAAGGAATGGTGATATATTTCCGAGTCCATGACTTGGACTTGGTGGTGGTGGCGTCACTGCCCTTGCCCTTCTAGATAGTAGTAGTCTCAAGTTTGGAAGGTGCTGTAGAAGGAGCCTTGGTAAGTTGCTGCAGTGCATCTTGTAGTATAGATGGCACACACTGCAGCCACAGTGCACCAGTGGTGAAGGGAGTGAATGCTTGAGATGATGGATGGATGGAATGCCTATCAAGCGGGCTGCTTTGCCCTGGATGATGTCCAACTTCTTGGAGCTGCATTCATCCAGGCAAGTGGTGAATATTCCACCACGCTCCTGACTTCTGCCATGTAGATAGATGGTGGAAAGGCTTTGGAAGGTTAGGAGGTGAGTTACTCGCCACAGGATATCCAGCCTCTGACCTGCTCTTGAAGCCACAATATTTATGTGGCTTATCCAGTTAAGTTTCTGTCGCTGGTGACTCCTACAATGTTGATGGGGTGGATTCAGCAATGATAATGCTTTTGAATGTCAAGGGGAGGTGGTTAGACTCTTTCTTGTTGGAGATGGTCGTTACCTGGCACTTGTGCAGTGCGAACGTTAACTGCCACTTATCAGCCCAAGTCTGAATGTTGTCTAGGTCTGACAGCATGAGGGCACAGACTGCTTCATTATCTGAGTAGCTGCGAATGGTACTGAACTCTGCAATCATGAGCGAACATCTCCACTCCTGACCTTTATAATGGAGGAATGGTCATTGATGCAGCAGCTGAAGATGGTTGGGTCTAGGACACTGACATGAAGAACTCCCATAGTGATATCCTGGGACTAAGATGATTGGCCTCCAACAACCACTACAGTCTTCCTTCGTGCTAGGTATGATTCCAACCACTGGAGAGCTTTCCCCCTGATTTTCATTGACTTCAGTTTTGCTAGGGCTCCTTGATGCCATACTTGGTCAAATCCTGCCTTGATGCCAAGGGCAGTCATTCTCACCTCACCTCTGGAATTCAGCTCTTTTGTCCATATTTGGCCCAAGGCTGGAGCTGAGTGGCCCTGGCGAAACTCAAACTCGGCATCAAGGAGTACATGCTACTTGGTTGCACTGTCGACGACACCATCCATCTCTTTGCTGATGATTGAGAATAGATTGATGGGCAGTAAGTGGCTTGATTGGATTTGTCCTGCTTTTTGCGGGCAGGAAATACCTGGGCAATTTTCCACTTTGTCGGATGGATGCCAGTGTTGTTGCTGTAGTTTGGAATAGCTTGGCATGAGATGTGGCTAGTTTTGGAGCACAGGTCTTCAGCATTACAGCCAGTATTTTCTCAGGGCCCATAGCCATTGCTGTATCCAGTGCGAGCAGCCATTTTTTTTTTCACAAGGAGTGAATCAAATTGGCTGAAGTCTGGCACCTGTGATAATAGGGACCTGAG
Organism: Heterodontus francisci; assembly: GCF_036365525.1. Classification (NCBI taxonomy): domain Eukaryota; kingdom Metazoa; phylum Chordata; class Chondrichthyes; order Heterodontiformes; family Heterodontidae; genus Heterodontus; species Heterodontus francisci. The sequence continues at coordinate 22,637,936 of NC_090402.1, forward strand.
GCGAAGGCCAAGATGGATCATCCGCTCAGCAGTTCTGGCTGAAGATGGTTGCAAATGCTTCGGCTTTGTCTTTTGTGTTCACGTGATAGGCTCTGCTGTCATTGACGATGGGGCTGTTATTTGTTTAACACCACCATTCACAACTGTATGTGGCAGGATTGCAGAGCTTTGATCTGATTATTTGATTGTGGGATCACTTAGCTCTGTTTCTGCTTTTGCTCTAGCATGTATGCAGTCCTTTGTTGTAGTTTCACCAGGTTGGCACCTTATTTTTAGGTATGCTTGGTACTGCTCCTAACATGCTCTCCTACACTCCTCATTGAACCAGGGTTGGTCCTGTGGCTTGATGGGAATGGTTGAGTGAGGAATATGCTGATTAAAGACAATTCTGCAGCTACTGATGACCCGCAGTGTCTATTCAAGAAAGGAGGGAGAGAGAAAACGGGGAACTACAGGCTAGTTAGCCTGATATCAGTTGTCAGGAAAGTGCTGCAATCTATTATTTCGGAAGTCTTAGCAATGTACTTAAAAACTCATAGTATGATCAAGCAATGTCAACATGGGTTTTGCAAAGGGAAAATAGTGTTTGACAAATTTATTAGTGTTTTTTGAGGATGCAACTAGTAGGATCGAAAAAAGGGAACCGGTAGATGTAGTAGACCTGGATTTCCAAAGGGCATTTGATAAGGTGCCACAAAAAAGGTTCATAGGAAAGATAAGGGCTATTCGAGTTGGAGGTAATATATTAGCATGGGTAGAGGATTGGTTAACAGAGAGGAAGCAAAGAGTAGGCATAACACAGGACCAACATTTTCAAGTTGGCAGGCTGTAACGAGTGGAGTGCCACAAGGATCCGCACTAGTGCCTCACCGATTTACAATCTATATTAATGACTTGGACGAAAAGAGAATGTATGTAAGTTTGCTGATGATACTAAGGTAGGTGGGAATGCAAGCTGTGACGAAGGCACAGAGAGGCTGCAAAGAGATATAAACTGGTTAAGTGAGTGGGAAACAAGGTGGCAGATGGAGTATAATGTGGGGAAGTGTAAGGTTATTTGGTTGTAAGAATGGAAGAGCAGAATATTTTTAAAAGACGTGAAACTTGTAAATGTTGATGTTCAGAGAGGCTTGGTGTACTCGTACAATGAACGCAGAAAGTTAGCATGCAGGTACAGCAAGCAATTAATGAGGCAAATGGCATGTTGGCCTTTATTGCAAGGGGTTTGGAGTACAAGAGTAAATAAGTTCTGCTGCAATTGTACAGGGCTTTGGTGAGACCACACGTGGAATACTATGTGCAGTTTAGGTCTCCATATTTAAGGAAGGATGTACTTGCATTGGAGGCAATACAGCCAAGGTTCATTAGATCAGTCCTTGGGATGATAGAGTTGTCCTATGATGAGAGGCTGAGTAAATTGGACCTATATTCTCTGGAGTTTAGAAGAATGAGAGGTGATCTCATTGAAACATAGAAGATTTTTAAGGGGCTTGACAGGGTAGACACTGAGGGTTGTTTCCAATGGCTGAGGAATCCAGATCAAAGAGACACAGGTTCAAGATAAGGGGATGATCATTTAGGACTGAGATGAGAAATTTCTTCACTCAAAGGGTTGTGAATCTTTGGAGTTCCCTACCTCAGAGGGTAGTGGATGTTCTGTTGTTGAATATATTTAAGGCTGAGAGAGACAGATGTTTGGTCTCTCAAGGAATCGAGATTTTTGGGGAGCAGGCGGGAAAGTGGAGTTGAAGCCCAAGATCAGCCATGATATTATTGAATGGTGGACCAGGCTTGACGGGCTGTATGGTCTACTCACTCCTGTTTCTTATGTTCTTATGGATGCCCAATTTGAGTTGCTAGATTTGTTCTGAAACTATCCCATTTAGCATGGTGGTGTCACACAACACGATGGGAGGCTGTCCTCAGTGTGAAGGCAGGACATCGATTCTATAAGGACTGTGTGGTGGTCATTCCTACCATACTGCCATGGATAGATACATCTGTGACAGGTAGGTGGTGATGATGAGGTCAAGTAGGTTTTTACCTCATTTTGATGATGGGAGATTTCCCTGATAATTAAGGATGGGGTAAAGACAGTAGAGAGAAGGGATTTTGGCTCAGAAAATCAAAATGGAGAGTCAGTGGATGGAGTTAAGAAACAACAAGTGACAGAAAACACTGGTGAGAGCAGTCTATAGATCTAACAGTAGTTGTAGTGTCAAAATAGGCAAAATATAAATAGGAAATTAGAGGTGCATGTAACCAGGGTAATACAGTAACCATGGAGTGCTTTAATCTTTATATAGACAGGGCGAACCAAATCAGCAATAATAGTGTGGAGTACAAGTTCATGGAATGCATTCAAGATAGTTTTCTAGATCAATTTGTTGAGGAACCAACTAAGAAACAGGCTATTTTAGTATTGTGTAATGAGGCAGGGTTAATTAATAACCTTGTTGTAAAGGCGCATATGGGGAAGAGTGAATGCAATATGATGGAATTTTACATTGATTTTGAGAGTGATTTAGTTAAGTCTGAAACTAAAGTCTTAAATCTGAACCAAGCAAACTATATAGGTAGAAGAGGCATGTTGGCTAAGGTAAATTGGGAAACTCGATTAAAAGATATGGTGGCTAAGCAATGGAAAACATTTGAAGAAATAATTTATAATTTGCAGCAAATATACATTCCCTTAGGGGATTAAAAACCCCATGGGTTAATTGATCCAACAGTGTTAAAGATAGTATTAGATTAAAGGTGGTGTTGTAAATAGTGATTACAGGGAGATATAGATTGGTTGTTAAGATGGGCAGAGCAGTGGCAAATGGAATTTAATCCTGAAAAGTGTGAGGTAATGCATTTTGGGAGGACTAACAAGGCAAGGGAATATACAATGGATGGCAGGACCCTAGGAAGTATAGAAGGTCAGAACGACCTTGGTGTACTTGTCCATAGATCACTGAAGGCAGCACAGGTAGATAAGGTGTTTAGGAAGGCATAGGGGACACTTGCCTTTATAAGCCAAGGCATAGAATATAAGAGCAGGGTGGTTATGATGGAGCTATATGAAATGCTAGTTAGGCCACAGCTGGAGTACTGTGTACAGTTCTGGGAACCACACTTTTGGAAGGATGTGATTGCACTGGAGAGGGTGCAGAGTAGATTCACCAAGATGTTGCCTGGGCTGGAGCATTTCAGCTATGAAGAGAGACTGAAATAGCTAGGGTTGTTTTCCTCAGAGCAGAGTAGGCTGAGGTTGAGGTATACAAAATTATGAGGGGCATTGATAGGTTAGATAGGAAGAAACTTTTTCCCTTAGCGGAGGGGTCAAGAACCAGGGGGCATAGATTTAAGGTAAGGTGCAGGAGGTTTAGAGGAGATTTGAGGAAAAAATGTTTCACTCAGTGGGTGGTTGGAATCTGGAATACACTGTCTGAAGAGGTTGTGGAGGCAGGAACCCTCACAACATTTAAGAAGTATTTAGATGAGCACTTGAAACGCCATAGCATACAAGGCTACGGGCCAAGTGTGGGAATATGGGATTAAAATAGTAGGGTGCTGGATGACCGGCACAGACATGATGGGCCAAAGGGCCTGTTTCTGTGTTGTATAACTCTATGACTCTTCTCATGTTGCAATAGTGGGTAATAAGCTTGAGGATAGCAAGGGTTTTAAAATTCAGCAAAGGATGACCAAGAAATTGATAGAAAAAATAGAATGAGAGTAAACTAGCAAGAGACATAAAAACAGTTCGTAAAAGTTTCTGTAGGTATGTAAAAAGGAAGAAATTAGTGAAGTATATGTTGGTTACTTACATGCAGAGCCAGGAGAAATCGTAACAGGGAATAAGGAAATGGCAGAGACATTACAGAAATACTTTATATGTGTCATCATGGTAGAAGACAGGAAAATGTTCTGGAAGTAGTGGAGAACCAAGGGTCTATTAAGAGTGAGGAACTTAAAGAAATTGGTTAAGCAATAGCGCTGGAGAAATTAATGGGACTAAAAGCTGACAAATTCCCACAGACCTGATGGCCTACACCCTATGGTTTTAAAAGTGGGCCACAGGGATAGTTAATGCATTGGTTTTGATCTCTAGAATTCCCTAGATTTTACAATGGCTGCTGCAGATTGAAAGGTAGTAAATGTGGCCTCATTATTCAAAAAAGGAGGGAGAGAAAACAGGGAACTATAGGCCAATAAGGCTGACATCAATAGTAGGGGAAATGCTCAAATCTGTTATTAGGGACATGGTAATAGGGCACTCAGAAAATAATAATATGATTAGGCAGAATCAGCATGGATTTCTGCAAGGGAAATCATGTTTGACATATCAGTTTTTTGAGGTTGTAACAAGCAGGGTAGTTAAGAGGAATCAGTGGATGTAGTGTATTTGGATTTTCAAAAAAACATTTGATAGGTTATTACACAAAATTAGGCCTCCTGGGAATTGCTTCATCAATAACTAACCTGTTTTGCACAGCACCATTTATGTGGCCTTCTTTACCCTAGTGTAGATCCAGAGTTACTTTCATACTTGCTAATTTAATAGCACAGAATTCTCCATTGCCAGAATCTCTCGAACATTCTACTCTGGTAACAGTCTTAATTTCCTGACAAATCTAGTATATATTTTTTTCCATTATCCAGTCTATTTTTCAAGTTTGCTGGCGATATGAAATTAGGTGGGAAAGTAAACTTTGAGGAGGATGCAAAGAGGCTGCAAAGGAATATAGACAGGTTAAATGAGTGGGCAAGAAGGTAGCAGATGAAATATAATGTGGAGGAATGTTAAGTCATCCACTTTGGTAGGAAAAATAGAAAAGCAGAATATTTTTTTAAATAGTGAGAGATGGGTGTCCTTATGCACAAATCACAAAGTTAGCATGCAGGTACAGCAAGCAGTTAGGAAAGCAAATGATATGTTGGCCTTTATTACAAAGATGTCTAAGAGTAAATAGATCACATTACAATTATATAGGGCCTTGGTGAGACCACATCTGGCGTACTACATACAGTTTTGGTCTGCTAACATAAGGAAAGATATACTTGCTTTAGAGGTGACCAGGGTTCGCTAGTTGGCTAGCAGAATGGGCTGACAAATGGCAAATGGAATTTAATACAGAGAGGTGTGAGGTCATGCCTTTTGGCAGAAAGGATCAGGAGTAGCAATATAGACTAAATGGCACAGTTCTAAAGAGTGTACAAGGACAGAGGGACCTGGGGGATCTTGTGCATAGATCTTTGAAGGTGGCAGTACATTGTTTTTTTCTGGGAATACACGGTTTACCTATAAGGCTTGCAAAGGTCAGTACTGCTTTAAGAACCAGCAGGCCTCCAGAGTTACCGCGAAGGGTCATTTTCGTTGCCTAGGATATAGCCATTCGGAGAGTGCGATTCATAGGATGCATTCTTGTTACCATGGATACAGCCACTGGGATTGAGCATCATGTAATACATTTGTTACAGTTCAGTTTTGAACTGGCTTTTAGTTGAAGACAGTCTGTTCTAACAGGGAACACAGATAGACAGCTGGTGTTAGCACCTGAAAAAAGAGCTCTCAGCCATTTAAACTGAAGGAAGAGAATTTTAGTTTGTTTAATTATTATCTTTCTCCATTCCAAAAAAAGTCAAGCCAAAATGGGGATCTATGATAATTTGAACTGAAGGGAGGGACGTTAGACTGTGACAATCTTTTATCCCGCAAAAACTCTAAAGTCAGATTGATTCTATTGAATAAAAGCAAAATACTGCGGATGCTGGAAATCTGAAATAAAAACAAGAAATGCTGGAACCACTCAGCAGGTCTGGCAGCATCTGTGGAAAGAGAAGCAGAGTTAATGTTTCGGGTCAGTGATCCTTCTTCGGAACTGGCAAATATTAGAAATGTCAAAGGTGATAAGCAAATGAGGCGGGGGTGGGGCAAGAGATAACAAAGGAGAAGGTGTAGATTGGACAAGGCCACATAGCTTGACCAAAAGGTCATGGAGCAAAGGCAAGCAATATGTTAATGGTGTGTTGAAAGACAAAGCATTAGTACAGATAGGGTGTTGACGGACTGAAGATTGAACAGCAGCAAGTACAAACATGGAAAAAAACAGTGGGTAAGTACTTGCTGCTGTTCAATCTTCAGTCCATTAACACCCTATCTGTACTAATGCTTTGTCTTTCAATACACCATTAACATATTGTTTGCCTTTGCTCCATGACCTTTTGGTCAGCTATGTGGCCTTGTCCAATCTACACCTTCTCCTTTGTTATCTCTTGCCCCACCCCCGCCTCGCTTGCTTATAACCTTTGACATTTCTAATATTTGCCAGTTCCAAAGAAGGGTCACTGACCCGAAACATTAACTCTGCTTCTCTTTCCACAGATGCTGCCAGACCTGCTGAGTATTTCCAGCATTTCTTGTTTTGATTCTATTGAAAATGTTCGCAAGTTGTTAATTGTTGAAATCCATCGCTGAAGAAGGATGCATTACTTACTGCTGGAGTTAGACTACGGACTGTTCTACTATGGAAGAACCTTTTCTCCCCAATGGGCGGCTGTGAGGACTTCACGCAACCTTGGACTATTCCACATTGGAAGATTTCACTTTGGCAAGAGTATAAACATGAAAGGACACTAATTTTTCTATTTTAAATGTTGTTTATATCTTAGTGTTTAAGAATTTAATTTTTCTAATTTAACAGTTAATTTGTTGATCTAAAGACACCTGGTTTGGTTAGCCTCATTCGGGGGTTAATAGATGGTACTATTTGGCTGGGTCTTTCTTTAATTTGGAAAATTTAAAAATGGTATGTTAGATGATCTGTGGAGGGACAGGACTGAATCAACAGTGCGTTTCTCACACCACGATCAGAATCGTAAATTTTGATTGGGGCTTTTGACTTGAGCGGTCAGTCGTAACAGTCAGCTTCTTACTAGAGTAAAGACTAAAGGCACTGCAATCTACGTAGTCTTTATTTTCCTTTGCTTCAAATGTTTAGGAGGGTGATCAAAAGCTTGATTGAAAAGAGGGTTTTTGAGTAGATTTTTAAAGGTGAAGAGGGAAATGGAGAGACAAAAATGTTTAATGAAGAGGTTCCAGATAATAACATTGGTTATGCAGCCATGAGCCATTTCGATGATGCAGCAAATGCTTGGGGCCACAGCTAATAGTTTGATTCTTTTCTTAAATTGAAGTAATTTGTAACTCATCCATGACCATGTCAGTCAGTCTGGCAACATGGAGCAGGTCGTGGGCTCGAGGGAGGTGTTAGAGCTGTGTGTCAACAGCATCTGTGTGGAAAATAACTTGCAGATGGTGTCGCTAAAGGGCAGCATGCATATTAAGATATGCGGGCTAAGGATAGATCTTTGGGGGACTCTAGTGGCAATGGTACAGGAGTGGAGAGCGAAGCTGTTGCTGAGGCCACTAAGACCGGATAGTTAGGAGTGAAAACATACATGGTCACCCACACAGCTGTGCAATGTTATTCAGAACTTTAGTCAGTGCTGAGACGAGGGTCGAAGCCAGACTGAAGGGATTTGAACAGGGAGTTTTGAGAGCTGAGTATGGAACAAAACGAGAATAATGTGTTCTCGGAAAGGACACTTTGAGATGGGACAGTAACTGGAAAGCAAAATTGGATGGCAGGTAGGATTTCTGAGGACAGGGTAATGATGGTGGTGTTGAAAGGGAGAGGAATGGCGCTGGAGGAAAAGACACTGTAACAATGCCAATTAGCTTGGACCTAAGAAGAGCAATTGGAGAGTGGGTGTTGGGGGAGGGGAGAATGGAAATTATCCAGGATTCCTACACTTTACCAGTGACCCCTTCTGGAAGTGTATGTTTGCACTTTGTGTAAGGACAGAATCATGATCTGATTTGGTACCTCTGATTCAAGTGGCCTGCCAACACCCAGGCACCTACTTGAATTGAGAGCATTTGAGTGAGGTACTGAAGAGCATCTCTGAAGCAATATGCCAGCAAGTACTGCCTACTTGGAGAGGAGGAAAGAATATCAACAAGGTGAAAGAGAAATTCCATGTTTTCAGGTACACTGTTTAAGTCCCTAGAGCATGTTGACTATTCATACTGATTTCTGCTTGCCCACCTCTGCTCCACAAGCTGCCAAGCTATTTTCAATTACAAACTGAGCATTCAAACTACACTTGAGCAGACAAAGGAGAATCTGTTGGGAAATTTGAAAGTGTGAACCCCAAGAATTTTGCCCAGACTAGTTGTCCCTATTGGTAGTTAATTGGTTAGTGGTGAGACAGTCTGGCTACTGTTAAAACAGTTGATTGCATCTCTGGTACAAATTCTGCCTTTTTGCTTTGGACAGCTAACACCACAGTAGTTGACATCATGGTCAGAAAATGTGGCCATGGATGTTGATGGCTCTTGTGTTGTGAACAGAAAAAAAGGTGAAGATGTGACAACGCATTGCCAAATTGAACAATGCATTTTAAATTCTCAGTGTATAATTCCTTTTTTGTGGTTACTAGTATTTGAAGTGTATCTTAGATCCTGAGGGATCTTGACGAGGTGGATGTGGAAAGGATGTTTCACCTTGTGGGAGAATCTAGGACTAGGGGGTCACTGTTTAAAAATAAAGGGTCGCCCATTTAAGACAGATGAGAAACTTTTTCTCTCAGAGGGTTGTGAGTCTTTGGAATTCTCATCCTCAAAAGGCAGTGGAAGCAGAGTCTTTGAATGTTTTTAAGGCAGAGGTAGTTAGATTCTTGATAAGCAAGGGTGTGAAAGGTTATCGGGAATAGGTGGAAATGTGGAGTAATCAATTCAGCCATGAACTTACTGAATGGCGGAGCAGGCTCGAAGGGCCGAGTGGCCTACTCCTGCGCCTAATTCGTATGTTCGTATCCTGATTATAATCTGCAATGACAGAACTTCCATTTTAAGATGTTACTAATCGTATTTGAAAATCACCATTGAATAATATCTGCAATGTATAAAACAATATTTTACATGTGTGCTTTTCTACCTCTCTCCTTTTTAAGATGTTTGTTAAGACCTACTTCTTTGACCAAGCATTTGATCATCTGCCCTAATCTCATCATGTGGCTCGATGTCAAATTTTGTTAACATTCCTGTAAAGTCCGTTGGGACATTTTACTATGTTAAAGGTGCTATATAAATGCATGTTGTCATCGACATTGTGTTGAAAACTTCCATAGCTTTTCCAAGTGTTGTAATTTTTCTGCCCTAGCCTTTTGAAGTTAATCTTTTACATTCCATTAAACCATTGGTTCATAAGGTGTACAGTGTGATCAGGACCTTGGTGATCTGTATAGAACACCTAACACTCTCCCCACCTCAACCACTCCCCATGTGATTTCTGAAAAATTTTGGAGGAAACATTCTTTGAACCAGCATTTTGGTTTCTGTATCTTAAATTGACGCAGTTTACTGCTGTTCCTGCTGCCCACCCCCTCTTACCCCTCCCCCCCCCACCCTATTTTGAATCTGGTGCTTTTATTGGTCAAAAAATTCTTATTGGGTGTTCGTAATAGCTTGTATAATTTCTGAATTGTACAAGGCATTGCATTGCTTCGTATCAATGTTTTGTTCTCATTTCATGACCTGTAACTACTCATGGTGTTACCTTGTTGTGATTTATTTGGCCAATCATCTAGTCCATTATATTATTAACCAGTATCAGTTGTCTTTTTGTAACTACTTCTATTTGCCAAATGATTCATCATGGGCTCCATTTGAATTTTGGTGAGTAGAGCAGCTTGGGAGGGCTCTAAGACAAGTGAGCTCGGAAACTGTCAATAATGAGTTTGTATTTGGGCAAATGATTATTCATGACCATTGCAAGTGGAATCCTAAGTGTAAGTTACATAACTGAAATAATTAAAGGAGCCAGCATCCAAATGACAGATTTGAACATATGTGCTGAATTGTGAAACTGAGAATTGCGTGGATGATTGAAAGATGAGATGGACTTTTACTCAATCCCCTAACCTGTGCCTGATTTCGGAGAGTCTGTGCTCAGTCAGTTACAACCATTAGACCATAAACATTTGTTTCAGTTATTGAAACATTCCCCCCCCCCCCCCCCCCATTGCCTGTGACTCCAGTGTTAGCAGAACAAAATCATGCCACCATTCATTTGAACATTGCAGATCTGCTTAAAACAATCATATTCAATGTTTAAATGCAATGTGACTGAATAATCACTCATTCTCACTTCCTTCCAACCTACCTTCGAACTGATATGGTTTAAATCAATCGGTGGTCATCCGGGGTCAACTTTGAGGTCAAACATTTGAACGGTCCTATCTTAAAAGAAATGTCTGTTATCAAGAAAATAAGTTGTGCTTAGGAGGGGAGAAGGAAATAGCGCTGCTCTTACTTGCGGGCAGATTATCTTCTGACCTGGGAATGGAGTGTTGTGTTTTCTAATTTTGTCTTAAACCCTGCTATATCGCTACTTTATTTTTTATCACCTCTGCATTGTTCTCCTTTCTGGAGGACATCTTATATGAGCTGATACACTTCTGTGCAATAAAAACAAGTACATCACCCAGCTCACTTTTTATAAACTTCTCCAGAAATAGGGACTCTGCTGCCATGAGCTGCTCCCTCCAAAAGTGCAGCCACCAACCTGTGAATTTCACAAAAGAATATTCCCATTTGTACATCAGTCAAGGTTGATGTTTGAATCTGTCGCACCCTTAGCATTTGGGAGTCTCTGTGTATTGTTGGATCGATGAGTCGTATAGCATAGAAACAGGCCCTTTGGCCCACCGCATCCATGCTGACCATAATACCTATCTATACTAATCCCACCTGCCTGCATTAATTCCATATCCCCCTGTGCCTTGCTCAGTCAAGTACCTCTTAAATGTTGCTACTGTTCCTGCCTCCACCGCCTCCTCTGGCAGCTCATTCCAGATACCCACTATTCTTTGTGTGAAAAATTTACTCCTTTGATCCCCTTTAAACCTCCTCCCTCTCACCTTAAATCTATGCCCTCTAGCTGCTGTTCTCCTTTCGCCAGCTACAGGAGAAATGCTGCAAACAACAGACACCCCTCTATGTTGCTTTCATTGATCTCACCAAAGCCTTTGACCTCATCAGCAGACGTGGTCTCTTCAGACTACTAGCAAAGATCGGATGTTCACCAAAGCTGCGAAGTATCATCACCTCATTCCATGACAATATGAAAGGCACAATTCAGCATAGCGGCGCCTCATCAGACCCCTTTCCTATCCTGAGTGGCGTGAAACAGGGCTGTGTTCTCGCACCTACACTGTTTTGGATCTTCTTCTCACTGCTGCTCTTACATGCGTTCAAGTCTTCAGAAGAAGGAATTTTCCTCCACGCAAGATCAGGTGGCAGGTTGTTCAACCTTGTCCGTCTAAGAGCGAAGACCAAAGTACGGAAAGTCCTCATCAGGGAACTCCTCTTTGCTGACGATGCTGCATTAACATCTCACACTGAAGAGTGTCTGCAGAGACTCATCGACAGGTTTGCGGCTGCCTGCAACGAATTTTGCCGAACCATCAGCCTCAAGAAAACGAACATCATGGGACAGGATGTCAGAAATGCTCCATCCATCAATTCACCTACTTAGGCTCAACTATCACCAGTAACCTGTCTCTCAATGCAGAAATCAACAAGCGCATGGGAAAGGCTTCCACTGCTATGTCCAGACTGGCCAAGAGAGTGTGGAAAAATGGCGCACTGACACGGAACACAAAGGTCCGAGTGTATCAAGCCTGTGTCCTGAGTACCTTGCTCTACGGCAGTGAGGCCTGGACAATGTATGTCAGCCAAGAGCGACGTCTCAATTCATGCCATCTTCGCTGCCTCCGGAGAATCCTTGGCATCAGGTAGCAGGACCGTACCTCCAACACAGAAGTTCTCGAGGCAGCCAACATCCCCAGCATATACACCCTACTGAGCCAGCGGCGCTTGAGATGGCTTGGCCATGTGAGCCGCATGGAAGATGGCAGGATTCCCAAGGACACATTGTACAGCGAGCTTGTCACTGGTATCAGACCCACCGGCCGTCCATGTCTCCGCTTTAAAGAAGTCTGCAAACGCGACATGAAGTCCTGTGACATTGATCACAAGTCGTGGGAGTCAGTTGCCAGTGATCGCCAGAGCTGGCGGACAGCCATTAAGGCGGAGCTAAAGTGTGGCGAGTCGAAGAGACTTAGCAGTTGGCAGGAGAAAAGACAGAAGCACAAGGGGAGAGCTGTGTAACAGCCCCGACAACCAATTTTATCTGCAGCACCTGTGCAAGAGTCTGTAACTCTAGAATTTGCCTTTATAGCCACTCCAGGCACTGCTTCACAAACTACTGACCACCTCCAGGCGCTTACCCATTGTCTGTCGAGACAAGGAGGCCAAAGAAGAAGAAGAGTTTTAGTCACCCATACCATGGGAAACAGACTCTGGCTATCGACCCTATCTCTGCCTCTCATAATTTTATATACCTCTATCATGTCCCCTCTCAGCCTCCTTCACTCCAGGGAAAACAGACCCAGCCTATCCAATCTCTCTTTATAACTCAAGCCCTCCAAACCAGGCAACATCCTTGTGAATCGTTTCTGCACCCTTTCACGCTTAATCACATCTTTCCTGTAGCGCGGCGACCAGAACTGCACACAGTATTCCAAATGCGGTCTAACCAAAGTTATGTACAACTGCAACATAACGTCCCAACTCTTGTACTCAGTGCCTCGGCCGATGAAGGCAAGCATGCCATACGCCTTCTTCACCCTGTCTACCTGTGTTGCCACTTTCAGGGAACTGTGTACTTGCACCCCAAGGTGTCTCTGCTCAACAACACTCCCCAGGGCCCTGCCATTCGCTGTATATATCCTGCCCTGGTTTAACTTCCCAAAATGCATCACTTCGCACTTGTCTACGTTAAATTCCATTTGCCAATCCCTTGCTCGCTTTCCCAGTTTATCTATATCCTGTTGTAACCTTAGACAACCTTCTTCACTCTCCACTATACCACCAATTTTGGTGTCATCTGCAAACTTACTAATCATGCCCCCTACATTCACATTCAAATCATATGACAAACAACAGAGGGCCCAGCACCGATCCCTGCAGCACACCACTGGTCATAGGCCTCCAATCTGAAAAACAACCCTTCACTACCACCGTCTGCCTCCTATCACCAAGCCAATTTTGTATCCAACTGGCTAGCTCAGCCTGGATCCCATGTGTTCGAACCTTCTGGACCAGCCTGCCATGCGTGACCTTGTCAAAGGCCTTGCTCAAGTCCATGTAGACCACGTCCATCGTCCTGCCCTTGTCAATCCTCTTGGTCACCTCCTCAAAAAACTCAATCAAATTCGTGAGACATGATTTCCCATGCACAAAGTTATGCTGACTATCCCTAATCAGACCATGCCTATCCAGATGCATATAAATCCTGTCTCTCAGAATCCCTTACAATAACTTTCCCACCACTGATGTAAGGCTCAGCGGCCTGTAATTCCCTGGCTTATCCCTGCTGCCCTTCTTAAATAAAGGCACAACATTAGCTATCCTCCAGTCTTCCGGTACCTCACCCGTGGCTAACGATGATGCAAAAATCTCTGCCAGGGCCCCAGCAATCTCTTCCCTTGCTTCCCATAGCATCCTAGGATACACCTAGTCAGGCCCTGGGGATTTATCCACCTTAATGTGCTTCAAAACCTCCAACATCTCCTCCTTTGTAATGTTGATATGCTCCAGGATATCGCTGTTCCCTCCCTTGAACTCACTCGCTTCCATGACCACGTCCATGGTAAATACAGACGAGAAGTATTCATTTAAGACCTTGCCCATTTCCCATGGCTCCACACACAGATTACCACACTGATCCTTAAGGGGACCTACTCTCTCCCTAGCTAACCTTTTACTCTTAATATACTTATAGAACCTTTTAGGATTCTCCTTTATCTTATCTGCCAGGGAAATCTCATGGCCCCTTTTCGCCTTGCTAATTTCCTCCTTGTGTAGTCCTACATCCCCTATACTCCTCGAGGGACTCGCTTGATCCCAGCTGCCTATACCTAACATATGCCTCCTTTGTCCTGACCAGACCCTCAATATCCCTCATCAACCAAGGTTCCCTAAACTTGCCAGCCTTGCCCTTCCATCTAACAGGAACATGCCGGCCCTGAACTCTTCCTATCTCTCTTTTAAAAGTCTCCCACTTGCCAGGCGTCCCTTTACCTGTAAACAGCCTCTCCCATTCAACGTTTGAGAGTTCCTGTCTGATGCCATTGAAATTAGCTTTCCCCCAATTTAGGACTTCAACCTGAAGGCCAGTCCTATCCTTTTCCATAACTATCTTGAAGTTAATAGAGTTATGGTCACTGGTCCCAAAGTGCTCCCCCTCTGACACACCAACCACCTGCCCAGCCTCATTTCCTAAGAGGAGGTCGAGTGTAGCCCCTTCTGTAGTCGGGCCATCCACATACCTCTTCAGAAAACGATCCTGGACAAACTTAACAAATTCTTCCCCATCTGATCCCTTAGCACTAAGGCAGTCCTAGTCAATATTAGGGAAGTTAAAATCACCTACTATTACAACCCTATAATTCCTACACCTATCAGTGATTTCTCTACATATATGCTCCTCCAATTCCCTCTGACTATTGGGGGGCCTATAGTATAATCCCATCAAAGTGATCACCCCTTTCTTATTTCTAAGTTCTACCCATATGGCCTCACTGGGTGTTCCCCCCCGGGATATCCTCTCTAAGTACTGCCGTGATGTCCTCCCTAATCAATAGTGCAACTCCCCCTCCTCTCTTCCCTCCACCTCTGTCACGCCAGAAGCATTGGTACCCCGGAACATTAAGCTGCCAGTCCTGCCCATCCCTCAACCACGTTTCCGTAATAGCTATAATATCACAATCCCATGTGCCGATCCATGCTCTGAGTTCATCTACCTTACCTGTAAGGCTTCTTGCATTAAAGTAAATGCAGTTTAGCCTACGAGACCTTCCATGGTCCCTGTCCTTCCCCTGCCCGGCCTGCCTACTGGACTTGCTTGCTTTAACCTCTACATTTGCCACAACTATCTCATCGGAGAGACTACTACATTGGGTCCCACCCCCCTGCAAGACTAGTTTAAACCCTCCCGAGTAGTACTAGCAAACCTCCCCGCAAGGATATTGGTCCCCTTCCAGTTCAGATGCAACCCGTCCCTCTTGTACAGGTCACCTCTGCACCAGAAGAGATCCCAATGATCCAAGTAGCTGAAGCCGTCCCGCCTACACCAGCTCTTCAGCCTCGCATTCATTTGCCTTATCCTCCTATTCCTACCCTCGCTAGCACGTGGCACAGGGAATAATCCTGAGATTACAGCCCTAGAGGTCCTGCTTTTTAACCTCTGCCTAACTCCCTATATTCATTTTGCAGGACCTCATCTCTCTTCCTGTCTATGTTGTTGGTACCAATATGGACCACGATCTCTAGCTGCTCACCCTCCCCTTTCAGAATGTCCTGCAGCCACTCCGAGACATCCTTGACCCTAGCACCAGGGAGGCAACATACCATCCTGGAGTCTCATTTGCAGCCACAGAAACGCCTATCTGCACCCCTTACGATAGAATCCCCTATCACTATAGCTCTTACACCCCTTTTCCTCCCCTGCTGTGCAGCAGGACCCTCCATGGTGCCACGAACTTGGCTGCTGCTGCTTTCCCCTGGGAGGTCACCCCCCCCCATAACAGTATCCAAAGTGGTATATCTGAGAGGGGGATGGCCACAGGGGACTCCTGCACTACCTGCCTGCGCCTACTATTCCGTCTGATGGTCACCCATCCCTTTTCTGCCTGTGCAGCCATTACCTGTGGTGTGACCACCTCACTAAACGTGCTATCCACGAGCTTGTCTTCTTTGCTCGCATTTGAAGGATAACAGTGGAAATTTGGCTTTGCATCTCCTTTTGACCAGAAGTTCAAAATGCTTATCAACTCAATGCTGTGAAGCATTGCTTACTTATATTTTAGTTTACCTTTTCATCTCATTCACACTCCAGTGACATGAAGCCTGACAATGTTCTTAGCCCTTTAGGTGTGAACTTGTAAGTCATAACCCAGTGGGCTGTCATGTTACTTAGTGCTGATGGATGTGCTCCAATGCTTTCACTTGTCATAGTTCAAAGATTCCTAATTTGTAAACACTGAAATCCATTTTATTTTTTAAAATGTTTTTAAGTTTCTTTATGCACAAATAATGCATTTGGGATGTTTTACTATTGCTTTTTGCTTGTAGCAATAGTTAAATTTGTACAACATCACAAAGTACAAATTGATTTCCCACCTACTGAAGGTAATTTTTCATCACCACTTAAGAGGAACTGTCTCATCTGTTCGTTTTATAGAACTCCAAATACAAAGTTTTAGAATTGAATACAAAATGTAAGTGTGAAGGATACAAATTGAGATTTTAAGTATATAAAGAAATCGAAAGGGTGTGTATGCTAAAATGTTTGTACCTTTTCAAAGACATATTGTGCTGAGAGAGAAGATATAGCCTGGGAAATTCCTTGTATCTGCTCTCTCTCCCCAGCATTTCTTTGCCAAAGTGCAGCAGAAACGCTGTTGACTGCACTTCCGGTGAAGTAACACTGGCGAAGTAGGAGCAGCTCCAAGAAATTTCCTGCTAGTCTTGGGATCAGTGACAAAGAATACTCCTTGTTTACACAAAGAAGCCTTGTTAAGCAAGGAAAGTGCATTGCTTCTTTGGTCTCTGTGTAATTATTAATGGTCTTTTTTTTTGGTTCCAATATTACCATTTACTTACAATCTTGTTAGTCATTCTCTTGGAAAAATTGTAGTTTACATTATTATTAATGCTGTGTCATTGCCTGTTTTATTTAATAGCGAACTGAGTCATGACGACTGGTCTTATATCAGTTTATATTCTGTATTTAAAATGTCATATTTGAGTAGTTTTATGTGGAAATCTGTGAATTAATTGGTGAAATTGCAAATCAGTTAGTCGGTTCAATAATTCATTGTCAAGTCAAATCAATAAACTTTGTAAATCAGCTCAATTTATTCATAAATGATCTATAGATCAAATGACCAATTAAACAATTAGCATGCACTTTGTAATTAATTAATTGAGAAATCAATCATTTAATTAAAATTCTAAATTTAAACCACACATTTTAGAGGCATACTGGCACATGAATAATTAAGTAATATTTTACACCTTAGTGGCATTTTTGTTGGCAGTTTCAAGCCAATCATGCCACTGTTTGATAGGGCAAAGTCCTCTGAAAGAAATGTGAAATAGTCGTTAATTCCTAATTCCATCTATATTGCTAGAGCAAGAAAAAGTGCAATGTTATAGTTCATATTACATGATGCCTTGCATTTTGTGATCATATATTCTCAATCACATTGATACCCACAGTACAACATTACATGCCACAAATAAATTTGACAACTACAAGTTAAATTTTCAGGTCTGAGCTACGTAAAATGAACAAATAAAATGTGCCATATTCTAGGGATGCATTTTTAATATGATCTAGTAATTATTTTTTAAACCCTGAAATGCTAATATCACAATGAGTAAAAAATGAATTGCTTTTTTATTGTTGGTTTCATCTATTATGGGTATCTGTGAATAGATTATAGATCCTAAAGCTTGTTGGCCCCAGTGGAGCAGTGGTCCAAACCACAGAGGTTTGTTTGGTTTAGTTACGATTTGCCAGCAGATCCCTGTTTTGGTTTTTACAAGCATCACTTCACATAATTAGAAAGGAATGAACATTTCCTGGTCTCCATTGTTACTAGAAGACTTGAAGTATTTCTGTTATGCGACTTCAGTCAATGCTGCATTAATAAGGATTTAGATTATGATTTTTTACATCAGGTTGGCTACACTTCAAAAGCGACTTGCTTTGTCATCTCAGTGTTTAAATAGAAAGAATTTCCATTAACAACAGCAACAACTTGTGTTTATATAAGTGCCTTTAAAGTAGTAAAATGTCCCAAGGCGCTTCGTAGAAGTGTTAACTCCCAGGTCTACTTTTCTGGACTTGATTTATTGTCACAACACTATTGCCAGTGAAGAAGCCCAGTTGGCCCAACTTATTTATACAGTCAGAAATTTCCCGAGAAAAACAACCCACCGCACATCCCCATTCCCCACTTCAGATTTCAGTTGTTTCCTAAGTGATTTCAAGGTTTTTGTCTGTACTACTTTTCCTCAAAGTCTATTTAGTATGTTGATTACTCCTTGAAGAATTTCTCCCAAATTTGTCTTTTATGAATTTGAATCTGTATCCATGAATTACTCTTACAATTTAAATTAAAGTGATAGGGCAGATTTATCTTTGCATCCCCTTAACTGTGCTGTTTATTTGTATCTGATCCACCATTTGAAAAGCCTAGATCTCTTCAGTCTCATAACAGACATTTAACATTAGGGATCAGCCTCATGACTCTTCTGTGTACTGCTTTCGGCACTTGATTGTCTTCCCTGTGTGTTGGTGACTAGAACTGGACACAGAACTTGGTGTGATTTGTACAGATTAGTTATGACTTCCTCTGACGTGCACTGTGCAGTTTTGGCTATATAGTTCAATGTTCTATTTGTTTTGTAGCTGCTCTGTATTAGTTGGTGATGCTGTTAAGACCGAGGCGGGAGCAACACACTGTCAATTCAGTCTCCCATCACTCCACAGGTCGCAGCATATTATTAAAGCTTTCCCACCCAACCGGAAAACTGCCAAATTAAACACTCTAGTAACCACCAGAATAAAACAGACTAAACCAGGTACTTTTAGACAACAAATTAACTATTTATTTAAAAAACTAAATCTTAAACACTATTAAGATAAACCTGTGTCTAAAGACCTTATAACTTATTTTAACCAAACTCCTCCATTCAGACACAAACATTCAAAAACTAACAGTTAACCGGTTTTAAAAGTGGTGTTTTAAAAAAAAAATTAGCTGTTTCTTGAGAATAAATAAATAAGTCTTTGTGGGTTACCTTCCTGATGGGTGAGGTATCCTAGTGTGAAAAAAATTAAATGCCTCTCGAAGACTTCACACGGATTTGATGAAACACTCTGTTCTTAATAGGCATTCAAAGCATTTTGGCTGCAGCAGGCATCAAACTGTTCTTTAAACGAGTGTAGCAATGGGTCCACTCGGATTTTAAAACCGACAGTCTCTCAGTTGAAACTTTACTCCAGCAATACAAACGGTCTCTTTAAAGGGTTATTACCTCCTTAGACAATTAACTTGGCCTGTAGCTCCTTGTAGAATTTTTGCTGAGAAATGGACAGCTCTTTTCTTCAGTAGCATGTTTCGCTGGTGTCTCTCAAAACTGGTTTCAGCCAGTTTTTCCACACAGTTAAGTTGAAACATTATACTATGTGACCTCTCCCTGTCTTAAAGGCATATTGTTTTAATCTGAGGAGAAAATAAATGCGGTTCTGTGACAAAGCTGAGCATTGAGACTGCTGAGATTCCTAGGGTTCCTTTGAAGTTCATCCGTAGCTACGTATTGCTTATTTTTCCTTCCTTTGTGCAGTACTTAACATTTGTCTGAATTAAATTTCATCAGCTGCTGTACTGCCCAATTGCATCTTTATAATATCTCTTCACTGCCAAGTTTCCTCAAATTTCTGTGATTTTTCTAGCATCTCCCATTTGCATCAAATTCTTCATTTAACTCTGTGCAATGAAATTGATTTTTTTTTAAATCCCCCTAGTAGTATAGAACCCTTATGATCAGTAGAGACAGCAAAAAAAATCAACATTGGTTTAGAACAGTGTTTCACAAACTGAGGGCTGTGGACCCTTGGGGTTCTGTAGAGCCTTTCCAGGAGGTCTGTGAAATAGTCAAGCAGTACGCAACTGAACGGTGGGCTTGGTGCGAGCCATGAGACAGCAGCAGAATGCAGCCACCAAGTAAGTGGACTGACTGCCTCACCTTTGGAGGAGTGCAGAGAGCAGCAGGAATATCGCCAGGCAGACACGCGGTTGCCAAGGCTGGTGTTGGGCCCCAGGTGAGCTCAACCATGTTCGAGAGTGGAGCTTTTAAAAAATATTTAAGTGTTACATAAACTCAAAGAAATGATGCCAAAGTACAGATTTGCCAAGATATATAGTATTCTAATTTAGATGGGGCTATCTGTGATTACTAATCCATTTGAAAAGAGGTCCTCCTACCAAAAAAGTTTGAAAATCACTGTTTAAGAATATACTTCCTTCATTATTGGATAACAGAGAGTGAACAATGGGGATGGGCAAAAAGTAAGAACAATAATGAAAGAGAAAGAAATGAGCAACACATGGGAGGGGAAGAAAAACTTAAAGTTTATTTAAAAAGATATATTCTGAAGGTTATGATGCAGTAAAGATATAACTGAGTTTGCAATATATTTACAAATAGTTCTGTTGACCCCTTTTCCAAGTAAAAAGGGAAAACAAAAATATAGCTGCTTGGTAGATACTTTTTTTCAACCCAATTACTACATTCAGGTAAGATAATGTACACCATCTTAATTTTCTGGCCTTGTAGTTTTTACATATTATAATTTTGTCAATTTTATACATCACTGATCTTCAATATTGTTTGCTAATACTATGTCAAAATATTAATAGCAAGATAAAGATCATGATTTGAAACCTCAATTATGAGCACAAAAAATTGTGTATCTTTATGGTAGAATTTCATGCCTTCATGCCACTTGGTCACATGGGGATTACACAACTTTGGATTGTAGGTAATGTCACAACTTGAGAAAGGCACTTCCTCCTGTTCTTGTGTATTGTTCACAATTTAGCAAACTTCTCACTTTGGACCACAAGACAGAGTCCCTGCATACTCAAAATAACGTGGGAGAGTTA
Source organism: Heterodontus francisci (assembly GCF_036365525.1). Taxonomy (NCBI): domain Eukaryota; kingdom Metazoa; phylum Chordata; class Chondrichthyes; order Heterodontiformes; family Heterodontidae; genus Heterodontus; species Heterodontus francisci. The sequence continues at coordinate 22,658,795 of NC_090402.1, forward strand.
TTTGACATGCCCTTCAGTTTTGTATGTTGGGGCAAATGACCTTTATAATGTCTGTTGGGATCCTCGAGTATTTGTTCTGTGCATCCCACTTGTCAATTAGTAAAGAAACAACTTGCATTTATATGATGTTTCACATCCTCAGGACATCCCAAAGTGCTTCACAACCAATGCTGTAGTCACTGTTGCAATGTAGGCAAATGCAGCAGCTGGTTCCACAGTTATGAGATCAATTAACTGTTTTTGTTGATAAATAAATATTGACCGGGACACGAGGAAAACTCCCTTGATCTTCAAATAGTGCCATGGGATTTTTTTTCATTTAGCATCTCATCTAAAAGACAGCATATACAACAGATCAGTATTTTTTCGGTACTGCATTCATGTGTTGGCCTAGATTATGTGCTCAGATCTTTGGAGTGGGGTTGACTCAGGCGATAAATGCTACCCCTGATCCACAACTGATAGTTAGTAACAGTACAAATGTAGATCTGGTGATGTGGTTGGACTGTACTCTTTCCTTATGATCAATTGTGCTTTAGAAAAGTACTTAACACATTGTTGGGATAACCAAGCCTAACGTTTAACTAACTTGCTTGAGGTTTTTGAGGAGGTAACAGAGTGGGTTGATGTGCATGATGTGGTTGATGTGATGTGGACTTCCAAAAGGCATTTGTTAAAGTGCCACAGAACAGGCTTGTCAGCAAAGTTAAAGCCCATGGAATAGAAGAGACAGTAGCAGCTGAGTGACAGGAAACAGAGTAGCGGAGAACTGTTGCATTTTCGGACTGGAGGAAGGTATATAGTGGAATTCCCCAGATGTCAGTGTTAGGACCCCTGCTTTTCTTGATATATATTAATGATTTAGACTTGGGTGTACAGGGCACAATTTCTAAATTTGTGAATGACACAAAACTTGGAAGTATTGTGAACTTTGAAGGGGATAGTGATAAACCTCAAGAGGACAGACACAGGCTGGTGGAATGGGCAGACAAGTGGCAGATGAAATTTAATGCGGAGAAGTGTGAAGTGATTAATTTTGGTAGGAAGAATGAGGAGAGGCAATATAAATAAAGGGGTACAATTCTAACGCGGGTGCAGGAGCAGAGGGATCTAGGGATGTATGTGCACAAATCATTGTAGGTGGCAGGGCAGGTTGAGAAAGTGCATAATAAAGCATATGGCATCCTGTGCTTTATAAATAGGGGCATAAAATACAAAAGCAAATAAGTTATGATAAACCTGCATAAAATATTGGTTTGGCCTCAACTGGAGTATTGTATCCAGTTCTCAGCACCACACTTTAGGAAGGATGTGTAGGCATTCGGATGCAGAAAAGATTCACAAGAATGGTTCCAGGGATCAGGGACTTCAGTTACGTGGATAGGTTGAAGAAGCTGGGGCTGTTTTGCTTGGAGAAGAGGAGATTTGATAGAGTTGCTCAAAATCATGAGGGGTTGGGACAGAGCAGATAGGGAGAAACTGTTCCCATTGGCGAAAGGATTGAGAATTGAAGGACACTGATTTAAGGTGATTGGCAAAAGAAGCAATGATGACATGAGGAAAAGCTTTTTTACGCAGCGAATGGTTAGGATCTGGGATGCACTGCGGGAGAGTGTGATGGAACAGATTCAATTTGGCTTTCAAAAGAGAATTGGATAATTATCTGAAGAGAAAAAATTTCCAGGGCTACAGGGAAAAAGCAGGGGAGTGGGACTAGGCAAGTTGCTCTTGCAGAGAGCCGGCACGGACACAACAGCCCAAATGGTCGTTTTCTGTACTGCAACCATTCTACAATTCTATGGTATAGTAAAAGTATCAAAGTATTGACCGTTATGACAAATTTATAGCACCAAACAGAAAATGTTCTCGGAGCTATTCATTGGCATTTCCAAGTTAATGTTATTGACCTGACCTTCAGTACGTTCCTCTTTTTGCGAGTCGTGGACCCTCTTCGAATGGTATACAATATTATGGTATTCCATTTTATTGGAAACTGGCAACTAAAAAAAAATTGTATTATAAGGTGTGCTACCACAAGAATTTTTTGCATTGATCTGCTCTAAATGAGATTGATAACTTAAGTTTTATAAGGCTTTTCTTTGTTTCATCCATCTGTTTGATAAACATTGTTCTGATTTCATCTGTTGCATGTGATTTTTTGCTGCTGATATTGGAAACCTAGTTCAAAGTACGCATAAACTATCATGTCAACCAAGTATTTCCACTTCCTGACGTCCCGGTCAAGATAACCTTTTTGTACTGAATGAGACTGTTGATAGAGGTTCAATAAGAGGGGAGGGAGTGGCGTACTGGTAATGTCACTGGACCAGCAATGCAGAGGCCCAGGCTAGTGCTCTGGGTTTGAATCAGATGGTGAAATTTGAATTCAAATAATAAATCTGGAATTAAAAAGCTAATCTAATGGTGACCATGAAACCATTGTCGATTGTTGTAAAAACCCATCTGGTTCACTAATGTCCTTTAGGGAAAGAAATCTGCAGTCCTTACCTGGTCTGGCCTACATGGACTCCAGATCCACAGCAATGTGGTTGTCTCTTAAATGTCCTAGCAAGCCACTCAGTTCAAGGGCAATTAGGGATGGGCAATAAATACTGGCATAGCAAGTGATGCCCACAACCCATGAACAAATAAGAAAAAAAAATTGGGGGTTACCCTTATCTTGGTTTTACTATATATCTTTATTTTACAGTTATTTATAATATTTATGATGTCATGGCCCATGTTGAAGATTGATGGTTACCCTAAAAAATAATTGCCATTTTTGTGCTGCATGCAATTACCTAAAATGATAAATAGTTTGTGTCGCATTTTGAAAAGTGTTTTCAATTTATAATTTTGTAAACTGCAAAAAAAAAATGCATGAGAAAGGAATTTAAGATCTTTTTAGCACGTGGATTAGTAGATACTTCATTCCAGTGAAAAATATATCGGGTACATGGAGAAAAATTATATAGGACGGTGAAATAAAGCTAATGAGAGAAAAACAGAGTTTGTGTTTCAGATCTATGACCTTTCATCAGTTCTGATGAAAGATCACAGACCTGAGATGTAAATTCTTTTTCTCTCCACAGATGCTGCCTGACTGGTTGAGTATTTCCAGCATTTTCTGTTCTTATTTGAAATTTTCTCCATCTGCAGTATTTTGCTTTTGTAAACCTAATGACAGTCTTGTACAGATTCCATGGAGAGAAAATGTTTACTGATTGGGCTTGTCACATCTAGTGGCAAAATACTAACACTAGTTGTCTGGTTGTCCAGTTTGGATATTTTTTAAAATGTATTATTCAAATGTTTGTTGGATGTTTCAGTATACTAACTGATAGGCACTGGGGAAGAATTCGGTGAGAAATGGAAACTTAGCACGAACATGGGAGGAAACTGCTTTCTCTGCCTGAAATAAATTTCAAGATATTCCAAAGCTTCTATGAGATTTGTAAAATAAATGCTATTGGCAGTGATTTTGTGAAGTTCCACTCAAACTGCAACTCCAGATTGCATCTGTAGTGCTTAAGTGACTTCAATACTCCTAATGGAATAACAACAGCTTGTGCAACATTCTCTTGTGTATATTTGTGCCATTGCCTATTTTATATGCTACATTTTATTTTGAGTATCACTTTGTGCATAGGGGTGAATAAGTTAATTATTACAGCAATTGTGTTCCCTCTCTCTCAACAATAACTTCCTCATTCAGCCAGCAGCTTCTGCCTCTTTCTACCACCAGCCACAGCATTCCAAGGCTCTCTTCTGGCTGAAGTGTGTCTCATCTGTCAACATGTTTCTATAAAGCTCATGTGTTCTGGTTGCCTGCTGTACTTGATTGCCAAAAGAATGTAAATGTTTATTAGTATTGAAAATAAGATGCTAGCGAACTATTAAGTATGAGTCTGGTCTATTTTGGAAGTATTTTCTTCATCGTTAAGTAGATTAGATATTTAAAAATACTCATTTCTTGATGCTTAATAGCAGTCAGGTATACTTGCATTTCAAATCTGTGATCCATGATGCAGTTTGCTTAGATAAGAATGGGAATAACGCCAGGGGATATGTTGGCACAAATACTAGTTGCATGGTGGGTTTTCTCTTATTTTCTGCCAAAATCTGTGCGCTGCTTACAAACATTAATGTGAAGCTAATGTATTAACATGTAAGCTATTGAATGTTAAGTTTATTTATTTTATGTTTTCTTTTTAAAACAAATTAGTTTGTTTTATATTTAAAAACAAAAAATTTTCTGGTATTCGTTTTGCTGCACAGTGCACTCTCTTGCCCAATCAGGCTTTGCTTCGTCAGCAGGAGGTTACTGCAGCCGGACCTCGACCCACTGCAGTTGCTTGACCATTTGTCGATTTGACTTTTCTTACATGCTTGCTATTTCTTTACTGCAGTGAAAATGTGGATGTCTACTGCCTTCATATCGCTGAGGATGATGGAGAAGTTGATGGAGATTTTCCACCATTAGATTCCAATGAGCCTATTCACAAGTTCGGCTTCAGTACACTGGCACTAGTTGAGAAATACTCACCGCCTGGGCTGGCAACGAAACAGTCTCTCTTTGTTCGGATGTAAGTTTTTTAAAAAAAAACTTTTATTTCAGTTTGGACCAGTCCTTCATTTTGTCCTACTGTATTTTGTTAAGAGAACATTGCAAAATGCAAATCCATTTTATTAGGTTTGATAAATTTTCATTTAAGTATTTTAAGTTCTGCGTTTTAACCAGTTGGCTGATTTTCTACCGTGTGGGAAATTTTGTTTTTAGCACTAGCAGCTAATTAATAGAATATCCTGTTTCTCAGCTGTGCAAATTTTCCAACTTGATCAAAATAAGCTATTGTAAAAACAGCAACATAAAATAGCTTGTTTTTTAAGCTGTATAATTTAGGCTTGACATTCCATGTAAGATTGATTTGTGTTATTTTGCTATGAACCATGATTACATAGGTTTCCTTTGCAGTGTTTATTCTTTACCATTCTTGTTATTTACTGAAGTACTGGAGAATTCTCTTAAGGATCCCTGCAGTTCATGTTTAATGGTCAGCAAACAATTGTACAAATATCTGTGGTCATGATTTCTTGAAGATTTTAAGATGATCCTTCTGATTTGGCTCTCCGATTTCAAGCTCAAAGCTAAAATCAACATTTGCTGTATTTGATTTTAATTGTCCATATTGTTGGTAATTATATAAAAGCATGACCCAAGTATTCATGTCCGTTTTAACTCTACATAAGGTTTTTGGAATACGTTGGTTAGAACTACAACATTGATATTACACATGTAATAAGAAACTACAGTACTACTGGCAAGTTAAATAAATTGACACTTGCAAAATAATTCTGTTATATCATTAACCCTTTACTGGCATAAATCTATATTTAGGATTGAACAAAATGCATTCTAGATGGTATTAGCTTAGTTTTGTTATTGCTGCGATTCTTTTTCCCTACCTATGTGATATTCTGTGCATGAAAATCTGAAACAAATATAATTCGATACAAATATTAGCATATTTGTACAATTGTCAGTAACCAATAAAGATAGCCTTAACTATAACCAGAACTTCATGACACACTGATCGTATTCTGATGGTAAAGTTAATACTGCTTGTTGTCTTGTAATACAGATTTCTTTCACCTTTGAGCGTAAAGTAGTTACATGAATCAACATTGTTAAGCAAAATAGAATCCTTTGAGAGCTGGAGAGCTATTTGTACCTATGTGTAACATTTATTTGCATTTTTTTAGTGTAGAGATGTTGAACACATTTAGGACACTCAAAATCTGGAAAACATATCTAATACAAAACTATATAGAGTTAATTTAAAAACAAACTTAGGAAAATAACTTGTATGAAGCTTCAACAAACTTGAAACTAATTTTTACTGATATAACCTGGAAGGCTAGATAAATCCAGTACAGCATTAATAATGTTGAAAATAGCAGTTGTAAATTTGTTTTCAAACAAATTATGTGCACACAGGGAGGTGCTTTAGGGTGAATGTATTTGTTCAACAATTTATTTACTTAATACCCTTGGAATTAACTAAATATATTTTGCTGCTGCAGTACTTTTTTGCTTCATAATGTTTATTGGTCACCTTTTCTTTTGAGAAATTAGATACTACAGCTGTAAGGTCTTTCTATGAGCTAAAGTGCTTTGTTATTGCCTTTTACTGTGTACTGGTATTTGATCTGGCTGCATGCCAGCAGCAGATCTTGCCCTTTACATTTTTAGAGCATTACCAAAGTTTGTTATTCTCAATCCAGATTGTTGTTCCAGTCAGAAATCTTACATATGGGCTTAACATAGATTTAGTACAAGTAAAACTGACATGGTTTCCTTTTTGGCAGGAGATTCTGTCTGGAAAAAGGTTTTTTTTTTCAGATTGTTACATTTCTGGAAATGTGGAGAATGACGTGCAGATGCATCTGTACTATACTGTGAAATGACAAATAAGACTAGTCCAGTCTTTTTAATGTTCAATTTGAAATGAAGACTACAGAAATGGAGGAGGGAATCTTTAACTTAAAGTGTGGAACAAAAACTCTGTGTCTGGAAATGTGAAAACAATGCTTTTGATCATATTGAAGTAGTGGGTCAAAACTTCAAGAGCATTGTTTAATCCATGATAGGTTAAGCAACACCCCACAAAAAATTAGCAAAGTAACAACCACTTTCACACCTTCCTGACAAAATTAGGTTCCTGTACTGCAAATGAAATCTCCAAAAATGGTAACAGAGTTGTACTGAAACATAGAGTCATAAATTTATACAGCACAGAAACCGGTCCTTCGGCCCATCATCTCTGTGCTGGCCATCAAGCACCTATCCTAATCCCATTTTCCAGCACTTGGCCCGTAGCGTTCTATGCTGTGGCGTTTCAAGTGTTCATCTAAATACTTCTTAAATGTTGTGAGGGTTCCTGCCTCTACCACCCCTTCAGGCAGTGTGTTCCAGATTCCAACCACCCTCTGGGTGGAATTTTCTTTCCTCAAATCCCCTCTAAATCTCCTGCCCCTTACCTTAAATCTATGCCCCTTGGTTATTGACCCCTCCGCTAAGGGAAAAAGTTTCTTCCTATCTATCCATCCTATCAATGCACAATTTGCGTGTATTCAAATCTCAGTACTTAAAAGAATTTGAAGTTAATGTCACTTTTCTAAAGCTTAACTTCCAGTTATTGAAATTGAGTTCATATGCTCCTGCACTCTTTCTCCTAGTCTGCATGTTATTAATTTTACTATAGTTAAATGTGTATTAAATTGATCTGTTATCATACATAACTTTAAAAACTTATCCAAGAATAAGGTTCATAAGCTGTATATATATTCAATTCAATTAGTTCATTTTTTTGTTTTCACCATGGTTTTTTAATAAAAGAAAATAGTAATGAAGTTCATTTGGATGGGGTTCCTGATTGCTTTCAGCATTGTAGTTCCAGGAGAGCTGACAGAAAATTGCCCGCATCTGCAGTTTGATACTGAGAAAGATAGGGAAGAGAGAAGCGGTTGACAATGAAACTAATCAAGACTGGTCATTGAAGGGAGACATGCTGGGGATTTTTGGGTAAATGATATTAGTCGTCTGATTTCTTGGGAAAGCATTGTGATCAGGCACAAGAGTGAGTTGTTGCTGGATGTGTACTCCAGGTGGTGTTGAATCTCCTTTTGTGTTTTTAATGTTTATACACAAATAAGTTTCAAAACATATAACTTAATTTTAAATTTTGATAAACAGATATGCCTAACATAGTTTCTCCTCCTTTTGAGGACAAATAAAGGAGCATGCACCTATCTTGCCCTTTAGAGGGCATTAGGTCTAGTGGGTGGTTTCATTCTGAAGAACTAGATAAGTACATGACTTACTTGCTTGCATTATACTTTATTGTTTTTTAAAGCACTCAACTTCTCTAATGCTGCGATTCTAGTTTTCGATTGCACCCTTCCAGATTTTAAATTTGTAATTACAAAATATTAAACAACTTTAAAATCAAGTCTGCTGAGTGCTCAGTAGTGTATTGTTAATAAATTGTGCAAGTAGCTACCTATTTGGCTAAAATGAGTTTCAGGACAGCTCTTCTGGATCCAGGCATTTATTTAAAACATTAGGGACTTGGGTGTACAAATTTCAACTGATGTTGCATTGTGTCATTATCTATATACAAGGCGGAATAAAATGCAAATGGTAATTAGTATACAATTTTGGAGGACATTAGATTAACATGTCAGATATTTAGAAATCTAATGAAACAAAATGCTTTAGATCTTTGTCAACTAGCAGTTACATATTGTTGAACTGAAGATGCAGATTCCTTTTTTACACTGCTCCCAAATTGTTCTTGGTTTCGTAGCTTTTTTGCATCTTTTTTTTTCTTCCTGACAGTCTCCCGAGCAACTGATTCCCAATAAATCTAGCTGAGTTATATTTGTTTCTCCCATTAGAATCGAGTTTCTCTTATTGCTAAACTGCCAGAGATGTACACGTCATTTTACTTCAAATTGGTGGAGTGAGCAATAAAAATAAGGTGACAGAGTTTGGCTACTTTAAGAATACAAGTGGGAAAGGAGAGATTAACTGAAACAATTTAAATATTCAAATCAGACTGTTGGGATACCATTTCAGTAGGAAGTATTTCAATAGAAGCCATTGGGAAAAATGTTGGTTAAATTTGTGCCAATGAAAACTATTACCCACTTGAGTCTGTAAGCAAAGCTCAGTAGTTGTCAGAAGAAGTAGTTCTTGGTGTGTGTTTGATACCTAGCTTAATGTGGTTGTCTCTGCAAGACGTTGGTTATCATGACTAGTAAATAATTGAGTTTGAATAGGGAGAGAACCCTCATTATCCTCCACCTGTGCTCAGCTGGAGGGGAGGGTTGAGATAAAGCCATTAACTATCCTTTACTGGCACCACAAAGAGCTCAAATACATCTGTGTCTTATTTTCTTTTCTGGCACTATCAGTTGAGCAAGCTAAGCAGGCATGACCAAATTTGGCAAGTTCTGTGGACTTTGGCAAAGTAATGCAGCAGTGTTTTTTAAGGAACAGTCTGAGGACAGTTACTTTGGCTCTTGTATGCCATCATTAGTGTTTTGAGTGCTCTGTTTAAAACCAGTCCATTTTACAGAGGGAAATGTGTTGAATAAAGAATAGATTTTCCTGGTGAACTGTGTTTTATCAAGTACTTTTTCTTTCATACTTTTTAAAAAGGCCTGTTATAACCACATTTTCCATAGTAATTGCAATGCTGACTGCAAGTGGCATTGATTCTTTAATATATTCCTAGAAGCATGAGCAGAGTTAGCTTAACATACTATAAAAATAGGCAATTGCTGTAATTACATTATATTCTGTTAACTTAAAACTTAATTGGATCACTTTTTAAGTAGAAATGGAGTTCACATTTCACTTTTGGCCAAAAGTAAAAATTTGGCTTTTGATACGCATGTGTGGAAGATTGAAAATGTAATTAGTATTGAACAGAGCAAGAATGTATGCCCATTTTTGTTCCAGTGAATAGTTTATATCACAAAAATGATCCCAGTAATTTCTGAAGTCAAGTAATATATGAATTTAATTTGTCTATTCTTAATAAGACCTTTACCTAACGTGTATGAAAAGAAACCTCATTTAGTTTTTTTTATTCATTCGTGGGATGTGGGCGTCGCTGGCTAGTACAGCATTTATTGCCCACCCCGAATGTTGGTAGCTATCTTATGAAGCTGATTAGTGATGCAATATATTTGTAAACATATATATATATATATATATACACTTAAATAATGTCTGACAAGTCTCTAAATCCAAGATCAAAACAGAAAATTCTGAAGAGTAAAAGCTGGAATGCATAACAAATTAGTCAGCATTTGGAGAGAAATATAGGTTAAATGTTATGATGAAAGGTCATATCTAAAATATTAGTCTAGTTTTCTCTCCCAGTTGCTGCCCAACCCATTGTGCATTTCCAGCATTTTCTTTTTTTCAATTATTTTATCCACTTTGTTGTTTCAAATATCATTACTGTGATGATGAGCATGTTTGTTTGGCTTCTGTGCATTGTCATTTCTGATTTTCCAATAACTTAATGGCCAGCAACAGGTGTGTGATGTTCTAACATTCACTGGAAGGTAAGCTTACGGTTTTGCCATGAGTAAGTCACTCCTAGAACAGTTCAAGAATACTCTTAGTTCATGTGACTGTGTCCTCTTGGGAGTCAGTAGGAATTTTGTCTTTGAGGTGGCCATGGCTCCAAGGTGGAAGATTGGAACTGAATATATGGCAGACTCAATAATCCAATCTGATACCTTCACCAGGCAGAACCTTATTACTCGAGGGCATTGTTTATGATTGGCCAGCTAGTTTAGCTTATTAATATGACCTGGAAGGTAGACATGTTATTAGGGACTGGGTTTTTCCCATTTGTTTCCAGATTACTGCAAGCCAATATACTAATGGTTTTGGTGGTCCTGCCTGAAAAACAGCAGAAAGCTTACCAATTTTATTTATGCTTTTAGCTGTTTATTATTGCAAACAGTTGGGGATTCCTAAGTCTTGATTCTTGCCAACTTGAACCGGGTTAAGTTGCCTATCCCTGTGGGAAGAGTGTGTACACACCATGTTGAACATAGAAAAATTGTACCTCTAGATTCTCTTTGTGCTAGAATTTGCACTCGCCGTTATTTCTGAGTAAATAGTCTAGCAGCTTCAGTCAAGGAGTGGATGTGGTTAAATGTGGATATACATAGTTGCTATCTGAGTTGCATTAGCGTCTCAAAAATGGCATTTCACCCTTAGCCTCGCCACTTTTATTTTAGGAACTTCCTATATTAGCCCATTAATTAGCTGGCGGGCAGCCATAAAGACAGGGCTAAAATGTGGCGAATCGAAGAGACTTAGTAGTTGGCAGGAAAAAAGACAGAGGCGCAAGGGGAGAGCCAACTGTGCAACAGCCCCAACAAACAAATTTCTCTGCAGCACCTGTGGAAGAGCCTGTCACTCTAGAATTGTCCTTTATAGCCACTCCAGGCGCTGCTTCACAAACCACTGACCACCTCCAGGCGCGTATCCATTGTCTCTCGAGATAAGGAGGCCCAAAAGAAAAGAAAGAATTGCCTATTGAACTTGCCACGCCATTACAAGTGTTAGTACCCATTTAACAACATGATATATGTTGATTGTCAATCAACTTCTCAGGCACTGAAAATTTAAGTATTACAAGTGGGAATCCCTTTCTTTCAGGTTTTGAATTGTTTGAAAGTATCAAATGTTTTATGCCTGCTCTCTCTCTCTCTTGATTCAATCTTTATTTCTCTTTCTGTCTCACATTTAACCTTTAATTCACCCTTCTCTCCTTTTTGTGTTTAAATCTTTAAATCTCGTTGGTTGCTCTGTCCCTCAGCCTCTGACTTCTTATCCTGTGATTTCAACCTCCACCTCAACTCATCATGCTTTCTCTCCTCTGTGTTCACTGCCCTCTCATCCTCCCTTTATCTCTCCTTCTAATCTCAATTCACAACCCATATTCATGACCACCCTCTTGACTTCCGTATCATCGTATAAAAGCACTTCTCAGTAGAAGGCAGATTAGTGAAGAAAAACTAGCATTTATATACCGCCTTTAATGTTCTAAGGCACTTCACAGCCAATGGCGTGTAGAAGTCACTGTCTTATAAACCGATATGGCAGCAAGGTCCCACAAACATCAATGAGATAAACAATAAGTAAGTGGGTATGTCGGTGAAAGTTTCAGCACCTCGTTCTCCTGAGCTTGAGTTCCATTTGGTTGCACTTCGGCTGCTCCAACCCAGAGTTCACTTGCAAATAGTAAATCATTCAAAGTGATGAGCATAGCTTCAAATATTGTGTTCCAAGCTACTAAACAAGCTTCATTATATCTGCAGTAAATCAAACATGGGATTAAACTTTATAAAATGTTCCAGTTTTGCAATTATTTTAAGAAAACAAAGGCATCTCTGTGAATTCCATCAAATTCGACAGTGAATGAGTGTACACTGTGGAGCACTCTTGATTGTAAAATTATAGAATTTAAATCTTTATATATGGTTAAAGCTTGGAGTGTATAGTTCAAGTAACTTTTTTAAATCCTTCATTAATTCTCAAAGTCTGATCACTCCAGTATTTGCTTGTATTTAAAGGAATTTGAAGTTTAGAGTTTGATAGATTACCATTTACTATTATACATTTAGTTTACATAATTTGCAGTTCATTTGGACAGATAGCATATTTTATATATTTTTTAATGGTGGCTGCATAGTACCTTTCATGTTAGCTTATTATAATCATAACTTTGCTGTAGCATTTTGTGGCAATTTCCTTGGATGTTATTTTCATTTTACTCCAATAAACCCTGCCATCCTGGATCTGCTGCTGAAGCTGTAGAGGAAGATGGAGAGCACAGTTACCTCAGAATGATCACTATCATTAACATTCACGGGTGGTTCACTTATCATTTCTGACTGCAGAGACATGGCAGCCTTTATGAAACGTCTGCAGGTGTAGCAAGATGATACATATAACATTGTGCCACAATGGATTTATGTATTCGGTTACAAAAGAAAAGTCTAATGAAAAAATACAGAAGGTAATTCTTTATTCCCACACCACACAATTTGTCAGTAATGTCCCTTGAAGATGAGCACTGTTTTTTTTTGTTGTTGCCTATTTTAGCCCTGTCACCTGGATGTTTTTAACTGGGGTTGCATCTTTTGATGTGGGATTTACTGGTGTGTCCAGGTTGTTTCAAAGATCAGGAAAACACATATATCTAATGAACCTGAGAATTATTTTCAGCAATCAAAAAAAAATGAATGGGTGGAGAGGATTGATATTGTACAGAAGGCCCATGTGGTGCTGCTTTCCTGACAAGGGTCCACATCACCATCCAAAACAGTGTGAATAGTATTTTTTTTCATGAGCACTTCTGTCCCACATAACTGGTCTTTTTATTGCCCACACATGAAAATAAGTAATGTAAGCCTGTGAAGGTAAAATGTTATTTAAATGTTCAAATCAGCTGTCAAAGGTGTTGCTTACTGTAGAAAAGCACCAATGAGGAATATTTCTTCTCCTGAGGTCAGTTGCTTACATCCACTGATGGGAATCCCTTAACATTCTACCACTAGAGCTGAGTTTAAATCAGAGCCTCAATTAGATATTGAAATAGGATTCTACTCTATGGGTGAAATCTGCAAGTTTGCATTTGAGAATATAACCTAGGCTGGCACTGCAGTGCAGGATTGTGTGAATGCTACATTGTCTGTTTAACCAAGGCACATCTGTCTGTTTTAGTGTTTTAAGTGGTAAAAGATGTAATGGCACTATTCAAAGAAAAGCAGTAAGTTTTCTTGGTGTCCTCATTAACGTTCCTTCCTCAAAAACTATCAAAAATAAATTATTCATCTCATTGTTTTGTGTAGGATGTTGCTGTTCCCAAAATGTCCAGCAAATTTATCCACAAGTTACTGTATTTCAAAGTAATTCTGTAAATCTAAGATGTCTGAGCGATTTGATGCTATTTTAATACAAATATAAATGTCCATGTATATTTGCCCCCCTCTAAGATTTAAAACCCCAAACCATTGAAATTGGCTAAAGGACAGGAAACAGAGAGTAGTTGTGAACGGTTGTTTTTCAGACTCGAGGAAGGTACATAGCGGGGTTCCCCAGGCTTCAGTGTTGGGGACCCCTGCTTTTCTTAATATATATTAATGAAATAGACTTGGGAATTTGCGGATGATACAAAACTTGGAAGTATTGTGAACTGTGAGAATAGAGATAAAATTCAAGAAGACATAGACAGGCTGGTGGAATGGGTGGCAAGTGGCAAAGAACAGTACAGCACAGGAACAGGCCATTCGGCCCTCCAAGTCTGCGCCGATCATGATGCCTGTCTAAACTAAAACCTTTTTGCACTTCCAGGGTCCGTATCCCTCTATTCCCATCCTATTCATGTATTTGTCAAGATGCCTCTTAAACGTCGCTATCGTACCTGTTTCCACCACCTCCCCTGGCAGCAAGTGCCAGGCGTTCACCACCCTTTGTGTAAAAAACTTGCCTAGCACATCCCCTCTAAACTTTGCCCCTCACACCTTAAACCTATGTCCCCTAGTAACTGACTCGTCCACCCTGGGAAAAACTATCCACTCTGTCCATGCCACTCATGGCAGATGAAATTTAATGCAGTAAAGTGTGAAGTGATTCATTTTGGTTGGATAAAGGCCGAGAGACAATATAAATTAAAGGTACAATTCTAAAGGCACTGCAGGAGTAGAGGGACCTGGGGGTATATGTGCACAAATCATAGAAGGTTGCAGGGCAGATTGAGCAAGGGGTAAATAAAGCATATGGAATCCTGGACTTTATAAATAGGGTCATAGTGTACAAAAGCAAGGAAATTACGATAAACCTGTATAAAACACTGGTTCAGCCTTAACTGGAGAATTGTGTCCAGTTCTGGGCATCACACTTTCGGAAGGATGTGAGATATTAGAGATGGCACAGAAAAGATTCATGAGAATGGTTCCAGGGATCAGGAATTTCAGTTACATGGATAGATTGGAGAAGCTGGGACTGCTGTTCTTGGAGAAGATAAGATTTGATAGAGGTGTTCAAAATCATGAGAGGTCTGGACAGACTAGAGAAACTGTTCCCATTGGCTGAGGGATCCAGAACCGGAGGACATGGATTTAAGGTGATTGGCAAAAGAAACAATAGCGAGATGAGGACAATCCTTTTTATGCTGCGAGTAGTTAGGATCTGGAATGCACTGCCTGAGAATGTAGTGAGGACAGATTGAATCGAGGCCTTCAAAAGAGAACTGGATAACTATCTATCTGAAGAGAAAAAAATTGCAGTGCCAAAGGAAAAAGGCAGGGGAATGGGTCTAGGTGAGTTGCTCTTGCAGGGAGCCAGCATAGACAAGACAGGCCGAATGGCCTCCTTCTGTGCTGCAACCATTCTCTGTTTACTCTGCTTTTTTTCTGTTCCCAATGCTGGGCCAACTGCAGCTGCTGATGTTTACAGCTTCTCTTCATAGCAGCATGGCTGAAATCAGGAGCTTTCAGACATGAATCCACCTCCCATTATTTTGTGAGCAGCATGTTGGGGTTCCAAGGCACTGTACTCGCGTTCCTGTATATTGTTTTTAGAAACAGATACATTTGTAAAACACTGCAACTTGAATAAACTATTATTTCTATCATGAGAGGAACCACATGGGTCTTCAATCATTGTGAAACTACTTCTGCAATCATCTGTAATCAGTTGCAAGCCAACCTGTGATCATCTGTGCATGTATTATAAGTATTAATGCAAGTAGCCTTGAATAATAGGATCATGACAAATATTCAGTGCAGGAGCCTTGATGCTGAAAATGTTCCTGTCATTAAATGTTGCTAGTCAGTTGGCAGGAAGTATTTGCAATTAGACATGTCATAATCCATAAAACAATGACGACAACCCATAAGTAATCAAATTAAGGGGATCCGATGACCTCATAATCTCCGAGAACAAAGCTTTTGTCAACTGTTAGTTATCTGATCCCTGTGTTTGAATTACTGCCTCATATTCACTTGCAGATATCAGATATCATTCGTAATGAAAAGAAAGTAATGTACACTGGAAGAATTTTTATTTTAAACATTATTTTCTGTATTGTAGCAGATGTAAGTTTGAAATATAACTTGAAGCATAGGATATTTAATATTTTCTGATTCATGACTTGGAAGGTATGTTGGACGTAAGAGGACATGCATTTTATTTTGCTTGTGGGGATGGAGGGACAGAATTGTACTGACAGACCAGAGGAAAATTAGCTATATTCGAATATTACAGCACAGAATCCACAGTTTTTATAATACAGTTTTTATAGGGTTGGCGGTGGTGTAGTGGTAATGTTACTAGACTGGTAATCCAGAACCCCAGGCTTATGCTCTAGAGACATGGGTTTGAATCCCAATGGAATTTGAATCCAATTAATAAAAAATCTAAAATTAAAAGCTAGTCTAGTGGTGACCATGAAACCATTGTTGTTTGTTGTAAAGACCCATCTGGTTCACTAATGTCCTTTAGGGAAGGAAATGACAACGGCAAACACAGTCCTGACAACCCTGCAAAATCCTCCTACTAGCATCTGGGGGCTTGTACCAAAATTGGGAGAGCTGTCCCACAGACTAGTCAAACAACAGCCTGACATAGTCATACTCACAGAATCATACCTTGCAGACAATGTCCCAGACACCACCATCACCATCCCTGGGTATGTCCTATCCCACCAGCAGGACCGACCCACCACAGGTAGCAGCACAGTGGTATACAGTCAGGAGGGACATTGACTCTAGACCCCATGAAGACTCATGGCATCAGATCAAACATGGGCAAAGAAACCACCTGCTGCTTACCACCGAGTTCCCCCACTCCCCCCCCCCCCCCCCCGCCCCGTCCCTTGACTGATGAATCTGTGCTTCTTCATGTTGAACACCAATTGGAAGAAGCACTGAGGGTAGCAAGGGCACAAAATGTACTCTGGTTGGGGGACCTCAGTGTCCAACACCAAAAGTGGCTCCATTACTGATCGAGCTGGCTGAGTCCTAAAGGACGTATCTGCTAGACTGGGTCTGCAGCAGGTGGTGAGGGAACCAACCAGAGGGAAAAACCTACCAGACCTCATCCTCACCAATCTACCTGTCGCAGATGCATCTGTCTATGACAGTATTGATAGGAGTGACTACCGCACAGTCGAGACAAAGTCCTGTCTTCACATTGAGGATACCCACCATCGTGTTGTGGGGCACTACCACTGTGCTAAATGGGATAGATTTTGAACAGATCGAGCAACTCAAAACTGGGCATCCATGAGGCACTGTGGGCCATCTGCAGCAGCAGACTTGTATTCAACCACAATCTGTAACTTAATGGCCCGGCATATCCCTCACTCTACCATTACCATCAAGCCGGGGGACCAACCCTGGCTCAATGAAGAGTGTAGGGGGGCATGCCAGGAGCAGCACCAGGCATACTTAAAATGAGGTGTCAGCCTGGTGAAGCTACAACACAGGACTACTTGCATGCCAAATCGCTAAAGCAGCATGCGATAGGGCTAAGCGATCCCGCAATCAGCGGATCAGATCTAAGCTCTGCAGTCCTGCCACATCCAGTCGTGAATGGTGATAGACAATTAAACAACTGACAGAAGGAGGAGGCTCCACAAATATCTTCATCCTCAACAATGGGGAGCCCAGCACATCAGCGCAAAAGACAAGGATGAAGCATTTGCATCGATGTTCAGCCAGAAGTGCCGAGTGGATGATCAATCCCGGTCTCCTCCTGAGGTCCCCAGCATCACAGTTGCCAATCTTAAACCAATCCGATTCACTCCATGTGATATCAAAAAACAGCTGAAGGCACTGAATACTGCAAATGCTACGGGCCCTGACAACATTCCGGCAAAAGTACTGAAGACTTGTGCTCCAGAACTAGCCAAGTCCCTAGCCAAGCTGTTCCAGTACATCTACAACACTGGCCTCTGCCCGGCAAAGTGGAAAATTGCCCCGCTATGTCCTGTCTACAGAAAGCAGGGCAAATCCAATCCAGCCAATAATCGATCTATCAGTCTACTTCCGATCATCAGCAAAGTGATGGAAGGGATCATCGACAGTGCTATCAAGCAGCACTTGCTCAGCAATAACCTGCTCACTGATGCTCAGTTTGGGTTCCGCCAGGGCCACTCAGCCCCTGACCTCATTACAGCCTTGGGCCAAACATGGATAGAGTTGAATTCCAGAGGTGAGGTGAGAGCAACTGCTGTTGACATCAAGACAGCATTTGACTGAGTATGGCTCAAGGAGCCCTAGCAAATCTGGAGTCAATGGGAATCAGGGGGAATACTGTCCGCTGGTTGGAGTTATACCTGGCACAAAGGAAGATGGTTGTGAAGGTTGGAGGTCAATCGTTTCAGTCCCAGGACATCACTGCAGGAGTTCCTCCAGGGTCATTCGTGTCCTAGGCCCAACCATCTTCAGCTGCTTCATCAATGACCACCTCTCCATCATAAGGTCAGAAGCGGGGATGTTCGCTGATGATTGCATCTTGTTCAGTACTATTCGCGACGACTCAGTTACTGAAGCAGCCCATGTCCAGATGCAGCAAGACCTGGACAACATCCAGGCATAGGCTGATAAGTGGCAAGTAACATTCGCCCTACACAAGTGTCAGACAATGACCTCCAACAAGAGAGAATCTGACCATCTCCCCTTGACGTTCAATGGCATTACCATCGCTAAATCCCCCACTATCGACATCCTGGGGGGTCACCATTTACCAGAAACTCAACTGGACCAGCCACATAAATGCTATGGCTACAAGAGCAGGGCAGAGGCTGGGAATTCTGCAGCGAGTACTCACCTTATGTCTCCCCAAAGCCTGTCCATCATCTACAAGGCACGAGTCAGGAGTGTGATGGAATACTCTCCACTTGCCTGGACGGGTGCAGCTCCAACAACACGCAAGAAGCTCGACACCATCCAGGACAAAGCAGCCCGCTTGATTGGCAACCCATACACCACCTTAAACATTCACTCCCTCCATCATCGCACGGTGGCAGCAGTGTCTACCATTTACAAGATTCAGTGCAGCAACTCACCAAGGTTCCTTCGATAGCATCTTCCAAGCCCATGACCTCTACCACCTAGAAGGACAAGAGCAACAGATGCATGGGACCACCACCTTTGCAAGTTCCCCTCCAAGCCACACACCATCCTGACTTGAAACTATATCGCCGTTCCTTTCCTGTCGCTGGGTCAAAATCCTGGAACTCCCTTCCTAACAGCACTGTGGATGTACCTGCACCCCAAGGACTGCAGCGGTTCAGGAAGGCAGCTCACTACCACCTTGTCAAGTGCAATTAAGGATGGGCAATAAATACAGGCTAAGGTAGCGACATCCACATCCTTCGAACGAATAATAGAAAAAAGTAGCGATTGTGAATTGTTATGGAAAAGTTCATATGGAAACGGTGTTAATTATGTGCAAAAACTTGCATTTTCACAGTGCTGAATGCCTCATAAGATGGACTATAAGTCTTTACATGCCATCTCAATTTTTAATTTGCAGGATTCTTGTTTTGGGATATTATGACTTTTAAATTTAACTGCAATGTTGAAAGCTGAAACTTTACCATCTGCAGGACTTAAATTTATTTGAGCATCCAAATCTGTAGCTTTTGTTTGTAGCTGTCAGTTATACCATGGTGTTTACTGTTGTGTTTAAAAAAAAAAATTGTTGCTGCTGCAGATTTTGTTTCTATCGCCTGTTTCAAGATTTTTTTTAACATTAGTTGTACAGAAAGGTTTATAATTTAGCAACGTTTAAATTGATTTTTGAATTCTGCACCGTTAACACACAGCGCAGCTTAAAAGTAAATGTCTCCAAATGCCTTGTGTATCTGTGGAAAGGAGAATTCTGATGGTGGTTTGGCTTGTAAACCTGTCTGCAATGAGCAGTCTGGGATCAGCTCCAGATCTTGATGTAAATGATGGCTGTGGTGCAGCATACATTCAGTGACAGAGTGTAATGTATGATTAGTTTGACAGTTCTCAGCCGGCTGCTTGGTGGGAAGGATTTGACCATGGTAAACTAGCCCAACAGATTGGCAAAATGAGGGGATCCTTTTGCTAATGCCCAGCAAGCTGGTTGTGAATGTGCTGTTCACTGAGAGTTTCTCCTGTTGGTTTAATCTGGTGATGGTGCACTGTACGGATTCTGTTGGGAAGTTTACAACTTTGTTAGCTACATTTCCATATTGAGGGTGTTGCAGATGCTTGAATTTGAAAAACCTGCCTGGAATTAGCACAAGACTGAAGATTAGAGGAAAAAGCAAGTTTAACAAGACTGTTGGCTCTCTCAAATGCTAATCACTTACACAAAGTAATTCCCGGCTTTAGTATAAATCTTCAAGTTTAGTGTGTGTTTTAAATTGGGACAACACAAGCCAAGTGGTAAAGGAACAGCTTTCATTGAGTCATTATGACTCAATCTTTTTGAAGTTTTACTTTTTCCTTTAGATAATTATGTATGTTGTTGGATAGAGACTGAGGATTCATCATACTTGCTGGCAGCAAAGGCGATAGTTTACAATTTTTTTTATCATTCGCTTATTGCAGTTATCGAACTCAACTATTAGTTGCAGTCAACCACAAGTAAGGCAGAGGAAAAGGAGTTCAGAATTTCAAAATGCTAATGGTGCATACACAAACCTGCTTTTGTATCCAATTCATTTGAGTAGTTCAGAGTGGAGGGATAGAATAAATTCTAAGAGTGAGGGGGATCTCACATGTTATACATTTTTCAGTTGAGTGAAATAAATTTGGCATTTCATTGTTTGTATTCAGTACTTTATTTGTAAAACATTTGATTTAAAGTAAATTTGGCATTGGACTGGATTCTGCTGGGGGTGTGGGGGAGGTTTGATGGCGAACTGTTAGCATTCATCCGTCAGTACCCCTATGAAACTGACCGCAATTTCAGAATATTCGGCATGCGCAGATTAGTGTTGAAATCCTGAAGTTGCAGTCTGTCGCTCAGGGCTCTGACACAGACTGCGCTACGGCTCCTTTCAGAGCTGGAAATCATGAAATCAGCAAGAATTTCAACTTTCTTGCCCAACATCGTCGTTTGAAACCCCTTTTTAAAAAAAAATACACCTTGTTCATTTAGGTGCAACTTTTTTTTCACGACGATGTGATTAAAATTTGAATAGAACTGACTGTGAAATGTTATAATCATGGAGTATTGTTAAATGGTTAATAGATTTTTAAAGCTAATTTAAAAAATTTTTTTTTCATATTTTTGTTTCTACCTTCACCCATATGTGTGCCCCAATCGTTTGCTCTATTTTAAAAAGCTATATTTATTTTGGAGTTTCTGGTTTCCTGTTTGGGGAAATCTTTTAGTGCTTGGACAGCCTAGTGACATTTCTGGGAGTGCCCAGTAAAGCACTACATCTGCACAGCGATAGAGGTGAAATTTCCACCAGAGATTGCTAAATCTCTCCGTGAAATCTACAAGTGCCTTCGCTGCTGACTGCAAAATCTGGTCCATTATTTATTAAAATTTTACAAATGCAATCATTTTCCTCCCTGTCTCAAAAAAGAGATTTATACTGAAATATGCTTTGGACTGATATATATTGTATGCCTATTTTGTAAGAGACTTGGATGGAGATAACTTTGGGATGGGGTGAGGAGGGACATATGCTTAGAATTTTGAAAATGAGGCACACTATTAACAGAGTCCAGAGGGAGTTCCAACTTGTATTTACTTCACACACTGTTCCTTTTTGAGTAGTGCCATGGGATTTTTTTTTTTTAACATACTCCTGAAGAGGAAGATGGTTCCTCGGTTTCACATCTCATCTAAATGACAGCACCTCCAAAAATACAGTACACTCTCAACTGCTCTGAAATGTCAGCCTAGGTTATGTGCTCAAATCCTGGAGTAGGACTTGAATCCACAACCTAACTGAGAGGCAAGAGTGTTGCCAGTAAGCCAAGGCTGACATTTGGTTTGCATCCATGGTCAGTGTTTCTGGATCGTAAAATCAGAACACAAACTTGAAAGACATAATATTCATGTAATCCTATTGACAAAAAATACTTTATGAAAACTGGAAATGCAACTTGGAAGGAAAGTTACAACTGTCAAACGAGCAAATCTGTGGAGTAATCAGGCTAAGGTTAAATTTTATACCAACAGTTGGAAGCCATTTGACTTCTTCCGCTCTGCCCTAACAGAATGGTCAAATCCAAATAAGATTGCAAAAAAATTAAACACTTACATTAATTAATTAAGCATTAATGTAGGCTTGGCCATGTGAGCCGCATGGAAGATGGCAGGATCCCCAAAGACACATTGTACAGCGAGCTCGCCACTGGTATCAGACCCACCGGCCGTCCATGTCTCCGTTATAAAGACGTCTGCAAACGCGACATGAAATCGTGTGACATTGATCACAAGTCGTGGGAGTCAGTTGCCAGCATTCGCCAGAGCTGGCGGGCAGCCATAAAGACAGGGCTAAATTGTGGCGAGTCGAAGAGACTTAGTAGTTGGCAGGAAAAAAGACAGAGGCGCAAGGGGAGAGCCAACTGTGCAACAGCCCCAACAAACAAATTTCTCTGCAGCACCTGTGGAAGAGCCTGTCACTCCAGAATTGGCCTTTATAGCCACTCCAGGCGCTGCTTCACAAACCACTGACCACCTCCAGGCGCGTATCCATTGTCTCTCGAGATAAGGAGGCCCAAAAGAATGTAGCCTCTCAGCAGTTTTGGAAATAGCTTTTCCAGAAAATCCCCAATGTGATAATGTTAAACTGTCCTCGTCGGCTGCCCCTCAATTCGAGGATGACGTCTCCTCAAGGTCACTAGTTTCTGCCATGGGTCTTCTGGTGATTGAACAGGCTGCTTCTCGACCTGCAGATCTTTGGGCGCGTGGGGCAGGACATCTCACGAGGTAGTGGGATCCGGAGTGCAGGATTTGCTTCCTTTTCTTTCCTTCTCTGCCACCACTCTGCCTCATCATTAAGGTGTTTGGACTCAAAGCATGATGCAGCTTGAAGGACAAGTTGTCGCCATTTTGAACGATTGGTAGCAAGCACCTCCCAGTCATCAATGTCAATGCTGTCATTGACATTGATGACTGGGAGGTGCTTGCTACCAATCGTTCAATGCTGTCATTGACATTGACATTAAACCATTCTAACCATTCATAGTAAGGAATGAAGCTTTTTGGTCCTTAGCAGTAGTCAGCATTTGATTTTATCTCCAAGCTTATTGTGCAAACAGAAATGTAGCTTCACTTTAAATGACTGTACGACATTTTATGCATACCTTTAATGAAATTTTCTGACAAAATCTTGAGTAAGTAGTTCTTCACCACCTAGTAAATGTTTTGAACTGACATTTTAATTCCAATGTAAGATGAACAACTTATTTATAAAGTGGGACTTATGACATAGATTCATCTTGATATCCAGAGGTCAGAGCTCATATCAGTTCCACAAATGGGCAATGTTGGTGAACTCCCTATAATCTGTTAAAGTTCAAAAAAGCAAGGAGTTTCTGCGTTTCTTTAAATAATCCTAATTGTATGAGTCCACTGAGCAGAACTGCTTGGATTTTTCATATCTCTTCCCTGAAACTATGCATGGTTGAAGATTATTGTCAAGTCACTGATTTTTTTAAGGATGTGGATTTGTAAATTTCTTATCTAACTTAGGAGATCTTAGCACAATCTACAAATAAGTTTCAGATATATTCATATCTGAAGCAGAAAAATGTTACAATCTTAAGTGGGTTTCAAGAACAGCTGATCTGACAAATTCTAAGTCTTGTTCACTTCATTCTGTTTAAATTCCGGGGTAGAAAGGAAGGGTTGTAAAAAGTAGCTGACAACTGCATGAATCATGACACAAGAAATGATTGCTGTTTCGGCCCCCCAAAGTCCAGAGCAGCCTTGTTGACGCCAATTTAAAATGGAAAATTGCAGCCTAATAGTTAAATAGTGACTCTCCAATTTGTCTTTGAATTGTGCAAATAACAATTCAATTTTTATTTTTTATGACTGTTATATTTCATCTGATTATATGCTCTTCCATATATAACTAAAATTCAGATGACTGACAGTCAAATTATCAGAAATACAGTCTGCTTGTCTATTTTTCCACAAGATATAACTGGGTGACTATTGTACCTTGCTCTGTCTGGTAAACTCACTTTGTTATAAAGGATATTTTATCTTTTTTTTTTAAATGCCATAACTTCAAATGATTTAACAAAAGGTTGTCATTTTTGGTCTTTCCAAACTGAATTTGTTATTTTATAACAGAATCTTTCATTTAATCCAAATACTGCTCTTTGTGAGTCTGTTTTACCTGTCTCATTCTAAATGCTATCTGGTGTGAGCTGCTTTCGATTAAACCGTGCACAGCTATCCAATTAACTAATTCTAATATCTGCATTAATAAATGCAGTCTGGATTAAAATGGGTAATGTGGTCTGTTCTGATCAGGTGTTTCAATCCAGACTTGGATGTTGTAGTGTAATCCATATAATCTAGAAATTATTAAATTATTTCAAATGTTCTTAAACCGACTTATAATTGAATTATTGTTCCTCTCTTATTGCAGTAATGCACCTCAGAGTGGATTTTCTCTTATTCAAGTTGACAGTGTGAATGTCACCATGAAGGAGATCCTGCAGAAGGCTCTAAAAAGGAGAAAAGGTTCACAAAAGGCTGCAGGTAAAAATGAGAAGCCAAGAATTTTAAAGTGACTAAATTGAGTTACGCGCAATGTTGTGATTTAATGCACATTGATGTTATGTGACTAGTGACTCTTGCATCTGCAGTTTTACAAGCACATTGGTTACATTTGGATTCTTAAACTTTGCATTGTTAAAACTAGTTCACCCATTTTTAACATTTAGATTGCTTAGAGGATCAGAGAAACTTTTGTTCACCAGACTGTCAAGATTTATACATTTTTATCTAATACACTGATGCTGAAAAAATGTGTAATATATTGATCCAGTATAAAATAGTGATGTATATTGATCCAGAGTTATCAGGAATGATAACCCAAAGCTACAAAGCAAAATCTAAAGCAGGTCACGCCAGATAATCTTGATGCAATTTTACATAAAGGTTTAAAAAAAAGTCACATTGCCAGTTCTCGCAGTTATTTCTCCCTCATACTTTATCTTTACTCTTTTTATTTTGGTTTGTTTTAATTTTATTCTATTCGAGCCATTTCTTCTATTTTCACACTTAATACGTTTAGATTTCTTTCCTCCATGTTTTCTGTGGTCAAAGGATCTATTTTCGAATTGGGAGCAACTTATATAAAAAAGCATACTGCCACATGGTTTGCTAAAACCAGAAGCTGATTATTCAGGTGGCAAAGGCCTGAAGGTTAACATCTGTGTTAAATAGGAACAGGCTGGCCAAGGATGAGTCTTCTCACTGATGACCCAAGAAAGAAGAATGCATCTGGATGAGTGAACTTTATGGTTCTGTTGTTTTCCCTTTTTTCCATATTAAAAAGGCCCAAGATCAGTTTGCAAATATACCGTAAAAGAAAATATATCAGCATCGTTGCTGTAGATTTGGTGCAAGGGAATTCCATTGTTGGATACATTTTCAAAGTATTTGTTCCATTAAAATAGATGTACCTGGAGCTTCAATAAGGGTAACATATAAACACATTTCTGAGAAAACTAACTTTGGGGGGAACCTAATTATTTATGCTACTAGATGAAGAAATTTCTGATTCTTTATAATTATTTGTACATGAAAGATCTCTCGAGACTTATAACATTATTCCCCTTTGACATTTATCCTTGGCTCTAGAGGCCTGCTCAAGTTGGGAAAAAGAACCCGACCCGAACCACAGCGGACCTGAGCCTGACCCAGCCCGAGTCCCTCCGATTTTGCCCCGAGCCCAACCCGACCATCCATTTACTTACCTTCCTTGACACCGAACCTGCAAGAAGCTGCAGCGCACGCGTGATGATGTCATAGTGACGTCACTCGCTCACTGCTCAGGTAAGTTTTTAAAATTTCAATAGTTACAAGCAGAGCACTTACCGTGTGTGTCCGGCCCGACCCGACCTGGACTCGGCCCAGGAAGTCGGAACTCCTAAGGCTAGTGGCCAACAATTTTTCCCTTGAATCTGAGGAAGCAGAAACGGGGTTAGAAGTAGATCCAACAGGGTATTGCTATCAAAGCTACATTTGGAACAGAGGAAACTTGAATTACAGGAGATGGAGAAAGAAAGAGCCTTGCAGAAGGAACGTGAAGAAAATGAAAGGCAGATGAGGGACAGAGAAAGAATATTCCGGAAAGAATGCGAAGAGAGAGAGCTGAGGCATCTTGAGTTAACTAGGGGGCGACAGAGTAACCCCAGTGAAAGCATGGCCAATTTAGAGGAACGTAATTCAGGGCTGGGTACATAATTGTTAAAACTAGCTCAGCTAATCCCAAAATTCAATGAGGAAGATGTAGAAGCTTATTTTGTGTCCTTTGAGAAACTGGCAAGGCAGCTACAATGGCCAGCTGAGACTTGGCCTCTTTTATTACAAAGCAAGCTAACTGGAAAAGCCCATGAAGTTGATTTTCTGTTGCCAGATGAGAGGTCATTAAGTTATGAACTGACAAAAAATTGCTAGCCTCGGGGCATATGAATTTGTACTCAAAGCCTATCGCCAAAAGTTTCGAACCCTCAAGAAACAAGCTGATCAAACTTAGCTCGAGTTTGAAAGAAGTAAGTAGCTGGTTTTTGCCAGTGGCTGAGGGCTTTTAAAGTGCAGCTCAGTTATGAGAATCTCAGAGAAGTAATTCTGTTAGAGGAATTTAAACACTCTCTCCCACTCTCCATAAAGACCCATGTAGAGGAGCCGCGGGATCAGAGAGCCCGGCAAGCGGCCGTTCTGGCCAATGAGTTTGCTTTAATTTATAAGTCGGTCTCCAGGGGAGAACCTTTCCTAGTCATTCCCACAAATCTGAAAAGGACAAACGATGGGAAAGTGATTGGAACCCAAGCAGTCCTGGGAGAGAAAGAAAAGCAGTACACACAGAGGGCCCTCCTTTAGCCAAAAAGGAAGGTGCTGTGAGCAGTAAGAGTCAGACCCGGAGACCTGTGTGCTTCCATTGTAATAAAGCAGGGCATTTAAAAGCTGACTGCTGGAAACTAAAGGGAAAACCTGGAGGATTAATCAGGGCACATCCGCTCAGTGAAAAAGGGAGCCTGATAGAAAGCACAGCAGAACAAGCTGTGGCTTTAACTGCAGTAAGTATGAGACCCAGGAAGCTCACGGCTGCATGCTCAGGAAAATTTAGTAGGATTCCTGAGAGTTATCAGGGTTTTTGTCTGAAGGGAAAGTAACCCCATACCCCTCCAGTGGGGCAAGCATGCCCATAGTAATTCTCAGGGACACAGGGGCCACTAGATGGGGAAAGACCTGACCTTTTCCCCAGAGAGTGCAGTGAACTAGCTGAGGCTCAGCGAGCCGACCCAGTATTGCGAAATTAGCACAGTCTGAAAGTGAAGCAGAGGTAGTCCCTGATTGCTACTATTTAAAGAATGAGGTACTGATGAAGAAATGGAATTCTCCTCACAGACCTGAGAGCAAGGAGTGGGCAGTAGTTCAACAATTAGTGGTGCTGCAGAGGTACCAGGGAGAAATATTAAGAAGGCTCACGAGACTACAGTGGCTGTACATGCCGATATACGAAGACCAAAGCCTGCATAAGACAGCAGTGTGACTGGCCAAAACTCCACCAAGATGTGGTGGAGTACTGCAGGAGTTGCCACATGTGCCAGGTTGAGGGGAAAACACAACCTACAGTGAATCCTGCACCTCTAAATACTGTGTTAGGAGGACCCTCCAGGAGAGGTCTAGTGAACTGTAAGGGACTGGCTGGCAAAAGGTTAGACAAGGAAGGGGAAAAAGGGTCCAAGAGGGCAAGTTAAAGGAAGTCCGGCAGGAATCTCGGATGAAAACCCCTACTGTCCAGTCAGCCAACCCCGAAAAACGTGAGAAGTTAGACCCCCACATCCTCCTACATAAATGAAGACACTAAAAGCACCCCACCAGAGTTGCTAACAGCATTTACAAGAACCTACAGACACAAATAAAGATCTCTAAGAGGCAGAGAAACTGTGAGGGTGATGCCTCACCTAGTCGAAGTGCCGCAGGGGAGTGCAGTAGAGTCTGCACAAATACCTACAGACAGGAGTGTCCCAGAGAACAAAGAGATTAACAAAGAATCCTCCTCCACAGTCAGAGGAAAAGGGAACCAACCATCCTCTGAAGTCAAAAGCCTTTGCATGACTCAGCAAAGCACTGAAAGAGAGTTGAGGATAGACCCGCCCACTACTGACTCTCTTGGGGGAAAAAATTTCCAAGTTAGGGGTAATTAAATCTAACGCACATTAATTTTGCCACATGGACATTACATTTCAAATCCTTGCTGGGAAGAAGGGAAGGCTTGTTACAAGGACTGCCAGACCTTGGCTGGAAAAAACATTTGCACATTAACAGTGTTTGGAACAAAGGTGCTATCCCCTGCTCCAATACAATCCACAAACAGACATGGTCAAACCAGTTAGTCACATGATTAATCTGCTTGGCAGTCTGGTTTTTTTTCTGAATTGTACAGTTTGAACTGAGTTTGAACTGGTTGACTTGCCACAGCCTCTCCTATCTGCTCCCATCTCTTTCTCACGGAACTCCAAAACCCACTGAAGACACATGAACCCCAAGAGAGAAAAGTCTCCTACGGTGAACAAGGTTCAAGAAGAATACTGAGCCCCAATGAAAAGCAAGATCTACCTACAATCAAGGACTCTGTAGGGAGCTTGAAGAACCGTAACAACAACTCTTCAGATGTTGCTTCAAACCTTTCCACTTTATTTTTCTTCTGCTTTTTTCTGTCTCTATTTACATGTGTGTATCACGTATGCATGCTAGCGTGGGCCGTGGCATATATCCATAGGCGTTAACTGAATTAGAGTTTAAGTTTAATAAAATTTCAACTTTTCTTCTTTAAACCAAAGAAAGCCTGTTTGTGCTGGTTTCTTTGCCTTGTAATTGGAAAGCGGTGCACAAAAATGCACCAAGGGGGGAGCTAAAAACACTGTGTTTAAAATTAAACCCTATTACTCTTAAGACCAGGTGAAGGCTGAAAGGGAACCCTAGACCTCTTTCTCACTTGTTCGTAGAAGAAGGTTGTAGGGCGGTTACAGTGAAAGCCATGAAGAGATTTCAACACAAGGATGCGACTGTTAAATTTGTGGTGTTTTGGTGGAGATCAATGTAGATCAGCAAGTACAGGTGTGATGGGTGAGCGGGACTTGGTGTAGGTTAGGATATGGAGAGCAGATCTTGGTGAGCTCATATTTATGGATGATGGAAGATGGGAGGCCAGCCAGGAGAGCATTGGAATAGGCAAGTGTGGATCTAGCAGTAGCATGAATGAGGAGTTCCGCACAGATGGTTGGAGGCAGGGGCAGAGATGGGTGATGTTTTGGAGGTGGGACTAGGTGTTCTTAGTGATGGTGAGGTTAAGGGGCTAGGAGCTTAGCTTAGGGTCAAACACAATGCATGAGGTTGCAAATAGTGTGGTGTTCTGAAAGTGCTTCTTTTAAAATATTTTTTGTGGACTCGTTTCTTAGAATTATGGACATTGGTTAATTTTGTAAAATGACAAGATTCCATGGATGTGTTTTTTTTTAACAAGGGTCAGTGAGTGGTCTTGTTTGAAAACAAACCTTTGCTGGATGACACATGCCTTAAGCTTAATAAACAACAGAAACCTTGGTGACTTGGGGGTGATGTTTACAGAGAAGTGACATGTCAAGATTTATGGTGGTCAGGGGGTTTCACTTTTGGGATATTGTTTTGGTTCAGTTGGAGTGTGGACTGTGTTGAAAGTAGCAGGGGTTGGTAGCTTGCTGAAAAACACCCAGCTCCTCTTTCTCTACCTCTTTCGGAAAAGAACCCTGCGAATCCAGTGTTTGAGAGCTAAAACCCCCCTGATGCCGCATTTCTCCTGAGAACCACCTATAAAGCCTGCCAGATTACATTTTGATGCCGTCTGGAAAGAAAGGCTCCGGAAAAGATCCCAGTGACCCATCTGCGTGTACTAGGATGCCTGACTCTATGCATTTTTTGGGACACAACATGTCTCATCCTTTTTTTCTTCAAGAATTAGCAAGTATTGGCCAACGTATACTTTTTTGTCTTTTTTTGTAAAGGACCTCTGGAGAGAGAGAATTTTTTTTTACTTTAACCAGTGTGTGTTGGGTATTTAAAGAAAGTGAACTTTCATATTTCAATCTGTGTGTTAATGCTTTGCTTCATTACTGAATAAGTCATGCTTTATAATAAACTGATAATTTTGTTGTTTATTAAAGAAACCTGGTTTATTCTGGGATGAAGAGTAGAGTCAGTGATTGACCGTATAGTGGAGAAGTGGAACTAGAAAAGACAGTGCACTCCTCCCGCCTCGGTCATAACAGTGGTTGAAACTTTAGTCAACAAGGGAAGGGAACTGTATACAATGTCAGCTAGTATGGGGGCCAAGAAAGGAAATTGGTAGTCAGCACTTTAGTTGGAATAGAGTTGAGAGAGCCTGTATGTCATGAACAAGAATACTAAACCCAAACTTGTTCTCATCCAATTTTTAAATGATCTTTTCAGTGGTGGGGAGGGGGGGTCACTGAATAGCAGTCAGGGAAGGAAAACCTGACATTTCTTCCTTTCACCCCCTCCACTCCAAGCTCAGAGAGACTGCAACAATAATAGCATCCTTGCTGAGCTCAGCTAACCCAGTGAGAACTGAATTAACAGACTGGAAATTAAATCTCACCTTCTGTTCCCAGTAGCTTAGTATCCTATGGTATGTAGCAGATAGGATTAAGGTAGATCTAAGACTTTCAGAATTCTGAAAAGTTCCAGGAGGGTAAATAATGAAAGATTGTTTTCAGTGGTTGTTTACAAGGGGTCATAGTCTCAGATTCTCACCAGGCAATGAAGGGGGAAGTTAAAGACATTTTTGTCCCCCACAATGTCGTTAGAGCATGAAACGCTTTACCACAGGTCACTGCTGAGGCAGAGATTATAACATTATTTAAAGGAAATTGGATAAATATTTGAAAAGGAAAAGGATATAAAATGATGTGAGGAAAAGAGCAGGGAAATCAGATTAGAGTTGACAGTCTTGGTTCAAGAGTTAGCAGGTGCAGTGAACACAATGGCCTCCGTTTGTGCTATTAGTTCTGTAATTCTATACTGGATTGGTACTGTAATACTGTCATTTACTAGGTTTTTTTTGTCAGTGCAGGTACTATTTAGTACTCGGTAATATAGATCCATTACCATTGACCATTGCAAAATGGGAAAATAATCTTGAAGTTGGGATAATGGGAACAATAATGTAATAATCTTCTAATGAACCTATCTAGGAAATAGATAGGTTCATTAGAAGACTGGTTCCATTTTAGTATTAATAATGGCGCACCAATACATTCCAAAAAGTGACTGTAATACTATGAAATTAGAATCTCATTCATTGTACTGTGATGTTCAGTTCACTTGTCAAAGAAACTGTAAAATTGAAGAAAGTAATTCATTCGAATTTTTTAAAGTTCTTGCAAGCTTTTAGTTTTGGTGACTGCAGCTTTGACAGTAGCGAAGGTGCGAGAGCGAGCTTACAGCTGGGAAGTCAATTTCAGTGGAAGTTTAAAAGTTAATTCCCTTTTGTTTTCGGAGGACCAGGGGACTGCTGGGTAAGTAAAAACTATATATTTGGGTGGTTTTTCAGTAGATTTGTTGGGAATTTAGAATAGAGGGAATGGAAGTTAAGGCAGTTGTATGTTCCTCCTGCAGGATGTGGGAGGTAAGGGTCGCCAAGAGTGTCCCTGCTGACTGCATCTGCGGGAAGTGCACCCAACTCCAGCTCCTCGAGAACCGCGTTAGGGAACTGGAGCTGGATGAACTTCGGATCATTCGGGAGGCGGAGGGGGTTATTGAGAGGAGTTATGGGGAGGTAGTCACACCTCAGGTAAAAGAAGTAGGTAGATGGGTTACCGTCAGGGGAAGGAGAGCGAACCAGCAGGCAGTGCAGGGATCCCCTGTGGCCGTTTCCCTCAACAACAGGTATACCGTTTTGGATACTGTTGCAGGGGACGACTTACCAGGGGTAAGCAATGGGGTACAGGTCTCTGGCACAGAGTCTGTCCCTGTTGCTCAGAAGGGAAGGGGGAAGAGGAGCAGAGCATGAGTCATTGGGGCTCCATAGTTAGGGGAACAGATAGGTTCTGTGGGAACGAGAGAGACTCACGGTTGGTATGTTGCCTCCCAGGTGCCAGGGTTCGTGATGTCTCGGATCGTGTTTTTGGGATCCTTAAGGGGGAGGGGGAGCAGCCCCAAGTCGTGGTCCACATAGGCACCAATGACATAGGTAGGAAGAGAGATGGGGATTTAAGACAGAAATTCAGGGAGCTAGGGTGGAAGCTTAGAGCGAGAACAAACAGAGTTGTTATCTCTGGGTTGTTGCCCGTGCCACGTGAAAGCGAAGCGAGGAATAGGGAGAGAGAGGAGTTGAACACGTGGCTGCAGGGATGGTGCAGGAGGGAGGGTTTTGGTTTCCTAGATAATTGGGGCTGTTTCTGGGGTAGGTGGGACCTCTACAAACAGGATGGTCTTCACCTGAACCAGAGGGGTACCAATATCCTGGGGGGGAGATTTGCTAGTGCTCTTCAGGGGGGTTTAAACTAATTCAGCAGGGGAATGGGAACCTAAAATGTAGTGCCAGTGTACAGGATGTTGAGAGTAGTGAGGTCAGGGATAAGGTTACAAGGACGCAAGAGGGCACTGGCAAGCAAGAACCTGGTTTAAAATGTGTCTACTTCAACGTCAGGAGCATCCGGAATAATGTGGGTGAGCTTGCAGCATGGGTTGGTACCTGGATCTCGATGTAGTGGCCACTTCGGAGACATGGGTAGAGCAGGGGCAGGAATGGATGTTGCAGGTTCCGGGATTTAGATGTTTCAGTAAGAACAGAGAAGATGGTAAAAGAGGGGGGGGGTGTGGCATTGTTAATCAAGGAGAGTATTACAGCGACAGAAAGGACGTTTGAGGACTCGTCTACTGAGGTAGTATGGGCCGAGGTTAGAAACAGGAGAGGTGAGGTCACCCTGTTGGGAGTCTTTTATAGACCTCCAAATAGTTCCAGAGATGTAGAGGAAAGGATAGCGAAGATGATTCTCGACAGGGGCGAGAATAACAGGGTAGTTGTTATGGGGGACTTTAACTTTCCAAATATCGACTGGAAATACTATAGTTCGAGTACTTTAGATGGGTCAGTTTTTGTCCAGTGTATGCAGGAGGGTTTTCTGACACAGTATGTAGACAGGCCAACCAGGGGCGATGCCACATTGGATTTGGTACTGGGTAATGAACCCGGCCAGGTGTTAGATTTAGATGTAGGTGAGCACTTTGGTGATAGTGATCACAATTCGGTTAGGTTTACCTTAGCGATGGGCAGGGACAGGTATATACCGCAGGGCAAAAATTATAGCTGGGGGAAAGGAAATTATGATGCGATTAGGCAAGATTTAGGATGCGTAGGATGGGGAAGGAAACTGCAGGGGATGGGCACAATCGAAATGTGGAGCTTATTCAAGGAGCAGCTACTGCGTGTCCTTGATAAGTATGTACCTGTGAGGCAGGGAGGAAGTTGTCGAGCGAGGGAGCCGTGGTTTACTAAAGAAGTTGAAGCGCTTGTCAAGAGGAAGAAGGCGGCTTATGTTAGGATGAGACGTGAAGGCTCAGTTAGGGCGCTTGAGAGTTACAAGCTAGCCAGGAAGGATCTAAAGGGAGAGCTAAGAAGAGCAAGGAGAGGACACGAGAAGTCATTGGCGGATAGGATCAGGGAAAACCCTAAGGCTTTCTATAGGTATATCTGGAATAAAAGAATGACGAGAGTTAGATTAGGGCCAATCAAGGATAGTAGTGGGAAGTTGTGTGTGGAATCAGAGGAGGTAGGGGAAGTGTTAAATGAATATTTTGCGTCAGTATTTACAGTAGAGAAAGAAAATGTTGTCGAGGAGAA
This sequence comes from Heterodontus francisci, assembly GCF_036365525.1. Lineage (NCBI taxonomy): Eukaryota > Metazoa > Chordata > Chondrichthyes > Heterodontiformes > Heterodontidae > Heterodontus > Heterodontus francisci. Next base: position 22,692,496 of record NC_090402.1, read on the forward strand.
TACTGAGATTCAGGCTACTAGGCTAGATGGGATTGAGGTTCACAAGGAGGAGGTGTTATCAATTTTGGAAAGTGTGAAAATAGATAAGTCCCCTGGGCCAGATGGGATTTATCCTAGGATTCTCTGGGAAGCTAGGGAGGAGATTGCAGAGCCTTTGTCCTTGATCTTTATGCCGTCATTGTCGACAGGAATAGTGCCGGAAGACTGGAGGATAGCAAATGTTGTCCCCTTGTTCAAGAAGGGGAGTAGAGACAGCCCTGGTAATTATAGACCTGTGAGCCTTACTTCGGTTGTGGGTAAAATGTTGGAAAAGGTTATAAGAGACAGGATTTATAATCATCTTGAAAAGAATAAGTTCATTCGCGATAGTCAGCACGGTTTTGTGACGGGTAGGTCGTGCCTCACAAACCTTATTGAGTTTTTCGAGAAGGTGACCAAACAGGTGGATGAGGGTAAAGCGGTGGATGAGGGTAAAGCAGTGGATGTGGTGTATATGGATTTCAGTAAGGCGTTTGATAAGGTTCCCCATGGTAGGCTATTGCAGAAAATACGGAAGTATGGGGTTGAAGGTGATTTAGAGCTTTGGATCAGAAATTGGCTAGCTGAAAGAAGACAGAGGGTGGTGGTTGATGGCAAATGTTCATCCTGGAGTTTAGTTACTAGTGGTGTACCGCAAGGATCTGTTTTGGGGCCACTGCTGTTTGTCATTTTTATAAATGACCTGGAAGAGGGTGTAGAAGGGTGGGTTAGTAAATTTGCGGATGACACTAAGGTCGGTGGAGTTGTGGATAGTGCCGAAGGATGTTGTAGGGTACAGAGGGACATAGATAGGCTGCAGAGCTGGGCTGAGAGATGGCAAATGGAGTTTAATGCGGAAAAGTGCGAGGTGATTCACTTTGGAAGGAGTAACAGGAATGCAGAGTACTGGGCTAATGGGAAGATTCTTGGTAGTGTAGATGAGCAGAGAGATCTTGGTGTCCAGGTGCATAAATCCTTGAAGGTTGCTACCCAGGTTAATAGGGCTGTTAAGAAGGCATATGGTGTGTTAGCTTTTATTAGTAGGGGTATCGAGTTTCGGAGCCATGAGGTCATGCTGCAGCTGTACAAAACTCTGGTGAGACCGCACCTGGAGTATTGCGTGCAGTTCTGGTCACCGCATTATAGGAAGGATGTGGAAGCTATGGAAAGAGTGCAGAGGAGATTTACTAGGATGTTGCCTGGTATGGAGGGAAGGTCTTACGGGGAAAGGCTGAGGGACTTGAGGTTGTTTTCGTTGGAGAGGAGGAGGAGAGGTGACTTAATAGAGACATATAAGATAATCAGAGGGTTAGATAGGGTGGATAGTGAGAGTCTTTTTCCTCGGATGGTGATGGCAAACACGAGGGGACATAGCTTTAAGTTGAGGGGTGATAGATATAGGACAGATGTTAGAGGTAGTTTCTTTACTCAGAGAGTAGTAGGGGCGTGGAACGCCCTGCCTGCAACAGTAGTAGACTCGCCAACTTTAAGGGCATTTAAGTGGTCATTGGATAGACATTTGGATGAAAATGGAATAGTGTAGGTCAGATGGTTTCACAGGTCGGTGCAACATCGAGGGCCGAAGGGCCTGTACTGCGCTGTAATGTTCTGATGTTCTAATGTAAAAAAAGCTGATCTGCGTATCTTTTAAGGATGCAATTAAAAAGGCAAATTGGCTTGCTCTGACATCCATCAAGGGGATTCCAGTAGACTATGTCCATTGTTGGTGGCATAGTTGGTTCATTTCAAGACTAATTGGTATCTTTTTTTCAAACAATACCTAGAAAAGTGTAATTCCTGCAGAGATTTTGCAAAAACGTATTAAAATCTAAGTGGGGATTGAGTTTAAAAGACCACTTCTGAATGGTTTGGAAATGTACCAACTACAGTGTTGTTAGTGCTAGGTAGTGGATGCATTCCGTGGGGAATCCTTTAGTCAATGTCATTGGAGCATGTCGGCTTGACTTTTTAATGCAGCAGATGGATGGCCTTCAGGGCTGTACAGTAGGGTCTGAAAATATGAATTCTGCAGTAAGACTTTTTTTTAAAAGAAGGTTTGCTAAGTATCTAACATTTACTCATTAAGTCCTTTATTTTTTTTAGTGTGAAACCCAGGAGTTGGTAAATCTTTCAAACGTTTTACTGTATGAATATTCCTAATCATCTTTACCTGAATGTGAAATAGTAGTACGATATCATGAGCCACTATGACATGCAAAAACCATCTAGTTATTGACCAAGGTCTGTGTATTTTGGATTTTTTGTGTCATGGATTGCAATTTTTAAATTCTGTACACCGCTGAATTTTCAAATGAAGTGCTCACAGAATTTTTCACACAATCAGATGTTGAACGCCTACAGATCCATTCTTGCCTGAATTAATGGTTTTTAATATACTCAAGTTTCTGTCCGTGAATTGAGTTCTTTTACGTAAAAGGTAACCTCATTCACAAAATACAATCAGATTGTAAAAGTAGATTTTCAGCAATTTTTCTTTTTAAAAGTCTTTTCTGGAGTATAATCTGTCAAAGATTTAATTAACTATTTGGGGATGAAATGTGAACTTTTATTAAAAGTTTGAATAGATAAAGTAGAAAAGGACATGGATGAGCTGTCTCAAGGCCATATTCGGTGGGACCGATAAGAGCTGTAAAAAATAGCAAAGGAACATTTAACATTCTGAAATCTGATTCATATAAAAAGCTGGTAGGGTGGTTGTGGATCAAACCTGCTCGCGTCTGCAAGCAATTTGGCTACTTGCCAAGAGCCATTGTTCACCCTCAGCTGTGGCATTGCAGTCCAGATGTGCCAACTGCACGTACTGATTTTGCCAGCTGACTGCGCCGTTTGATAACCAGCTCTCTGGATGCCCATCACTGGCCGCAGAGATAGAATTAAATGATGATGATCTTCCCACAAGTTGCAGGAGGAAGCAATGCATATAAATCTTGATTTCATCTCAGCATGAGAAGTCTTTATCCATCATCACTCATAATGAACTAGTCGTTAGCTTCGATGAATGGTTCTGTATTTTTGAGAGCTGCTTTTGTTCGCTTTTTGGGTGACTTTATGCATTCTGGGGGTCACATTATCTCACTGGCAAGGGAGAGATTAGTTCATTGTGCCAGCGTAATGTTTAAACAGTTCTCGCCTGCATTAGAGGGCTCTCAGCTATGACCAGAAAAACATTACTTAACCTGTACATTTCAATCCATTTTGAAATTTCAGTTGATTTTTTTTTTTCATTTTGCTTGTTGTTATTTCTGGAATTGTAGTACATCACAAATACCTGTAGTGGCTACAATAAATGGGTGAAGCCATTCTTTAGTAATGAGTAAATTCTGTGTTCTGCAGTACCAGTGCTTAAAGTTACATAAAATGAAAATAATACATCCCATTAGAAATCATTACTTCAAATGTTTTTTAAAATTTAAATACTGTCTAGCACTAATTCTAATATATGATGAAAGCACTAATGGCATTTTGCAAGCACAGAGTCAAATGTATCAATAAAAATGTTTCAAAAATAGTTTTAAAGTATAATTTGTATCTAGTGTCAATAATTTGTATTGATATTTTGGCACATTATAGAATGAATAATTACTGTTCTTTATCAATTGCTTGAGCTTAATTTAATGCCTTATGTACATCACAGAAAAACTGAAAAGCAAGCAATATTTTCAAAGGGTTTTTCATGCTTGCAAATAAAATGGGAAGATGCCCAGATTGGAATATATGATATGATATACGCTGGAGGAGGAATGACGAAAGAAACAAACTTGAGTTGGACAGCTTTGAAACTTTTTACTTCAGATGACTGATGTTAACTTGTTAAGGAATGGCTGTGTAATAAAAGTCATTTAAGTATTCAAGAAAAATCAAACCAACCAGTCACACTCATGATAAGTTTCATCAGTCCAGGCAAGGAAAAGTGTGAGACCAGCAGTTTTTCTCTACAGCAAGTGTGTCTTCTGTCATTGAAAAGCCCATATCTCACTTTTGTGTCCTTCAGCTGAAAGGAAGAAAATGATGAAGTGTGCAAAAAGTGATAAAGTATCGAAAATATTGTATATCCTTATCGATTCATCTACACAGCCATCGTAAGATGTTCTTCAGTTTAAGTACTTGAATTAATTTGAGTTTAGAATGACCACACTGGTGCTATATATCTCCTAAAACGGTTCAGCTAACTAAGTGAGTAACCTGTGTACACTACGCATGTGAATGAAAATGCTAAATTTTATTGACAGAAGACATGTCATTGGCTGCAAATTATTGTTTAATTGATCTGTGTTAAATATGCTCCATGATTTCAAAGTTTTCTTTTTCTCTCTGTTGTGTACCTTTGGTACTCAAGACTTTTTCAGTCCATTGTCAGGGACCTTTGTCCACACTAGTAAAACTGCACCTATCATCCGGTGAAATAAAGTTAATTTGTGCAATTTGTATTACCCATTATGAAGGTGACTTTTTTTTGATTTCTTAATAACTTCTGTGTTTGAGGGCATTGATTTATTTGCCTACCGAACCGTGGCATCAAAAGTCAGGACTTTTCCTCTTGTGAAGCAACTTATGAAACTCCTAGGTACCTTTGAAATAACCTTCAGCTTAAAATTCTTGCCTCGTTACCAGTTTCTTGACTGTCAGTACTCTCTCTCTGAACTTTCTGCTAAGTTGTGCATGTTGGAGCAAAATTTAATAGAAATAATTAATAACTTTGGGATACTGGAAGTTATTTAACTTTTTTTAGGAACTGGTAATGGCATTGGTTGTAGATTGTGACCGACTCTATCAGACTGCACTGGCAACATGTTTTTTAATTGTTGGCCACCAGATTACGGATTTGATTCCCTTTGGTTGGCCATCAAAAATTACTTTGACCAAAGTTTGGAGGTACTGAAAGTAGAAAAATATTTAGCCTGGAAATCGGGCAAACACACGTTCTTAATCTTCAAAGTAATTTTGGCAGCTGTTACACAAGTGTGCTGGCATAGAGGCATTGTATTAATTGTGTATATAAATTTGCAGTAAATGCATAACATAATCACGGGGAGAGGTATTAAATTTTTTCCATTCTTTCGCCTATATTTTTATGAAAAATATGGGTGTCTGAGTAAAATGCTACACTACCTTCAGCTTGTAAGAGGCTGACAAATCTTTCTTTTTAGTGCTGGATGAAGTGTAATTGCTCAAGAATACTGGTCCATTATCTTTTGTCTTCAATAATTGATGTGAATTACACCAGCTAGAAGTCGGGGATAACACATCAAAGTGTCCTTCAGTAATCATACCTCAGCAGTGAAGCAGAGCAAAACTTTGAAACTGTGGGGAATGCAAATAAACTCCCCACGTCATGATATGTAGATATACTGAATTATAAGGTTTAAAAAGAGGCATTTTTAACAAAACCTGCATCTCCTGGGTTGTTAGTTCTACATAAATATTGGTGCAAAACACGATTGTGGGTGTTGAATTGTTCTTGAGGATTCGAAGTGCAGTAGCTTTTCAAACAGTACATTTTAGTGACTGCATTATTAACCACATGTATATATTTGTAATTTTTTATAATCATAGTTACATTTCATAAGAATACTTAGAGAACTTTCCGCCATTTTAAATCTGCAGCTTACTGTGGTGGGTCAGGGTTGTGTGGGTTTTTTTTACAATTCCATTCCTTCAAGCAGTGGAGCCTTGAAGGAAGAGCAGTTTCCTTACTGAAGGAGAGAAGCATTATTGATGTGTTGATGGCGGAACAGATTATTCCTGCCAGTGAGTTTGTTTTCTTGCATTGCTCTTGAGGTTTTTGATCCATTTGTGTTTTTTGGAATCTCCGTACTCGCTAGTTTGCTATTTCAGATAGTGAATGGCTTGCCTTCAGAGGAGCCCCTGAATACATTTTGATTTGGGCATCAAACAAATTGACCTGCACAACAAATCCAAGCACAACAAATGGTACAGGAATCCATTTAAGTGGAGTGAGTTAAAAGGAATGTAGTTGTAGTAGAGGACAGTATAGTCAGGGGGATCGACACTGTTCTCTGCAGCCAAGAGCCAGAATCCAGAAGGCTGCGTTGCCTGCCCTGTGTAAGGGTTCAGGACACCTGCTCAGGGCTGGAGAGGAACTTGCAGTTGTCGTAGTCCATGTAGGTACCAACAACATAGATCGGACTAGGAAAGAGGTTATGCATAGGGAGTATGAGGAGCTAGGCTCTAAACTAAAAAGCAGAACTTCAAAGGTAATCTCTGGATTATTACCTGAGCCATGTGCAAATTGGTATAGAGTAAATAAGATTAGAGAGATGAATGCGTGGCTCAAAGACTGGTGTGGGAGAAGTGGGTTCTGGTTCTCCAGTACTGGAGAAAGTGGGGGTTGTACCATTGGGACGGACTTCACCTGAACCATGCTGGTACTAGTGTTCTAGCGAGTCGTATAATTGGGAAAGTAGAGAGGGCTTTAAACTAAAGGAGTGGGGGAAGGGATCATGTAGAGGAAGATTGTGTAAATTAAAGGGAAATGACAAGACAATAGATCAAGGTAGCAATAACGATAATAATCAGAGTATGGCAGGAAGGGACAGTGATTGCAAACTTAAGAGTGTGCCAGCAGCTAGGGCCAGAGTTAACAAAAACAGTTTTCTTGAATTAACAAAGAAAGAAGTTAATATTATTGTACCTAAACCGAACTAATAAAATAATAAACAACGCGCCAACTTTCACTTGTTACAGAGTGGGAAAAGGTAGTTGGTTGAGTTAGAGTCCATAAAAAGAGGTATACAGTCTGTGAAGCTCAGCGATTCGACTGGCTTCTAGCTGAATTCAGTGGTCCTGAGGCTTTTGGTTTGAAGAGGTAGACGACTGGTTTGGTTGGTCTCTTGGAAACAGTGGTGCAGATGATTTCCTCCAGCAGGGTTTCTGATTGTAGCCGGAGTATGCAAAGGTGGTCAGTCAACAAGCAGGATTTGAAAGCTTTCAAGCTGGAATGGAGAGAGAGAGGGGCCCCCACTTAGGGTCTGTAAATGTCAGAATCCAGTTGTTTCTCCTCTGCTGCAGAGAAAACACCAGCTTTAAACCACAGAGTGGGAGGGGCTTTTCACATGACAGTAACTCGGTCATTCAAACAGCAGTTAGCAGTATTTCTCTGCTTGCTGAGAGAACAGGTAGTTTCTTTAAACTTCCTGGGTCTTGGTTCTTGCTGGGAAATTAGCAGACATTTCATCTCTCTCCTCATAAGCATTGCAGTGTAGGATACAGCGCTGTAAATTAGGTGATCATCTTAAGCTGAAAGGATGACTTTGCTGGCAGCGTGTCTTTTTTAAAAAGAAAAAGTACAAATTTAGATCTCCAGTCAGTGGATTAAAGAAAATTACCATTCAACAAAACACATTGGTGTAATTGTACTAATGTTGTGGAGGACGAATTCTTGGAATGTATGCGAGATGGTTTTCTAGAGCAGTGCGTTGAGGACCCAACTAGGGAATGGGCTATTTTAGATCTAAAATTGTGCAATGAGAAAGGGCTAATTAATCTTGTAAAGGAGTCTTTAGGAAAGAGTGACCATAATATGATAGAATTTTGCATTAAGTTTGAAAGTGATGTCGTTCAATCACAAACTAGTCCTTAAATCTAAGCAAAGGAAACTATGAAGGTATGTGGGGCAAATTGGCTATGGTGGATTGGGAAATGATGTTTAAAGGTATGATGGTAGACAGGCAATGGCTAACATTTAAAGAACTAATGCATCGTTTACAACAAAAATACATTCCTTTTAATGCACAAAAACACAGCAAGGAAAGTGTTCCAACCATGGCTAACGAAATAAATCAAGGATTGTATTAGATCAAAGGAAGAGGCGTATAAAGTTGCCAACAAAATTGGTAAGCCAGAGGATTAGGAGCATTTTAGAATTCTATAAAGGGCGACCAAGAAAAAGATTAAGAAAGGGAAAACAGAATTCGAGTAAACTAGCAAGAAACATAAAAATGGGCTCTAAACCTTCTATAGGTATGTAAAAAGGAAAAGATTAGCAAAAACAAACGTGGGTCCATTACAAGTGGAGTCAGGAGGGAATGGGGAATAAGGAAATGGCAGAGAAACTAAACAAATATATAGTGTCTGTCTACATGGAAGAAAATACTAAAAAAAATAGAAAATCAAGGGACTACTGTAAACGAGGTATTAATATTAGTGTTAAAAAAAAGTACTAGAGAAATTAATGGGACTTAAAGTAGATAAATCCCCAGGAACTGCTGATCTACATCCCAGAGTGTTGAAAGAGGTGACTGTAGGAATAGTAGATGCATTAGTGGTCATCTTTCAAAATTCTATAGACCCTGGAATGGTTCCTATAGTTTGGAAGATGGCAATGGTAACCCCACTATTTAAGAAAGGAGGGAGAGAGAAAACGGGGAACTGTAGACCTATTAGCCTAACATCAGTCATAGGAAAAATGCCAGAATTTATAATAAAGGTTGTGACAACAGGATATTTAGAAAATAATGGTAGGATTGGGCAGAGTCAACATGGATTTATGAAAGGAAAAGCATGTTTAACAAATCTGTTGGAGTTTTTTGAGGATGTAACTAGCAGCATAGTATATTTAGATTTTCAGAAAGCTTTTGATGAGGTCCCACTTAAGATTAGTAAACAAAATTAGAGCACATGGGATTGGGGGGAATGTACTAGCATGGATTGAGAACTGGTTAACCCTGATGGAAAACAGAGTAGGAATAAATGGATCATTTTCAGGTTGGCAGGCTGTGACTAGTGGGGTACCGCAAGGATCAGTGCTTGGGCCCCAGCTATTCACAATTTATATCAATGATTTGGAAGTAGGGATTAAATGCAATATTTCCAAATTTGCAGATGACACAAAAGTAGGTGGAAATGTGAGTTGTGAGGAGGATGCAAAGATGCTTCAAGGGGATTTGGAGAGGTTAAGTGAGTGGGCAAAAGTTTTGCAGATGGAATACAATGTGGAAAAATGTGAGGTTATTCATTTTGATAGGAAAAACAGAAATACAGAGTATTTCTGAAATGGTCAGAGGCTGGGAAATGTTGAACTTCAAAGGTACTTGGGTGTCCTTGTTCATAATCACTGAAAGCTAACATGCAGGTACAGTAAACAATTAAGGCAAATGGTATGTTGGCCTTTATTAAAAGAGGGTTTGAGTATATGAGTAAAGATGTCTTACTGAAATTATATAGAGCCTTGATGAAACTGTACCTGGAGTATTGTGTGCAGTTTTGGTCTCCTTACCTAAGGAAGGTTATACTTGCCATAGAGGGAGTGAAACAAAAGTTTACCAAACTAATACCTGGGTTGGAGGGGTTGTCCTATGAGGAAAGATTAAATAGACTAGGCCTTTATTCTCTGGAGTTCAGAAGAATGAGAGGTGATCTCATGCAAACATACAGAGCTCTTACAGAGCTCGATAGGGTAGATGCAGGAAGGATGTTTCCCCAGACTGGGAAATCTAGAACCAGAGGACACAGTCTCAGAATAATGGACAAGCCACTGAGATGAGGAAGAATTTATTCACTCAGAATCTTTGGAATTCTCTGCCCCAGAGGGCTGTGGTGACTCAGTTGCTGAGTATGTTCAAGATTGAGATCAATAGATTTCTACATATCAAAAACATCAAGGAATACAGGAATAGTGCAGGAAAATGGTGTTGAAGTAGCAGATCAGCCATGATCTCATTGAATGGTGGGGCAGGCTAGAAGGGCTGAATGGCCTACTACTGCTCCTATCTCATGTTCTTATGTAATCTGGAAAAGTGTCTAATGTCAACAACAACAACTTGCATTTATAAAGCAGCTTTAATGGAGTGAAATGTTCCAAGGTGCTTCACAGGAACATTATCAAACAAAATTTGACACTGAACCATGAGATCCTAAGGCAGATGACCAAAAGCTTGGTCAGAGAGGTAGATTTTAGGAGCATCTTAAAGGAGGAAAGAGAGGCGGAAAGATTTAGAGGGGGAATTCCAGAGCTTTAGGGCCTTCCCAGATGAAGGCACAGCTGGCAGTGTTGCAGTGACTAAAATTGGGTATGTTCAAGAGGCCAAAATTGGAGGAGCGCTGATATCTACAGCTACCAACACCGAATAACTTGGGATTTAAAGAGTCCAATGCCTACGAATGAAGTTTGATTTTATTTTGGTGTTGCAGAGCGGAAGGAGATTACCAAGGTAGAGAAGGGCAAGGCAATGGAAGTTTTTGAAAACAAGGATGAGAATTTTAAAATCAAAGCATTGCCAGACAGAGAGCCAATGTAGCGAGCTCAGGGGTGATGGTGAACAGGACTTGGTGTGAGTTAGGACTCTGGCAGTAGAAATTTGGTTGATCTCCAGTTTACAGAGGATAGAATGTAGCAATACGTTGGAATAGTTAAGTCTAAAGGTAACAAAGGTATGGGATGAAGGTTTCAGCAGCAGAAGAACTGAGGCGGGGTGGAGTTGGTTAACATTATAGAGGTGGACATAGGCAGTCTTAGTGATAGCACGGATATGTGGTTGGAACCTCATCTCGGGGATTAAATATGACAAGAAGATTGCAAATAACCTGGTTCCACATCAGATATTGCCAGGGAAATGGTGAAGTTGATGGCTGAGTTTGTGGTAGGGGCCGAAGGCAATGGCTTCGATCTTCCCAATATTTTGTTGAAGCATATTTATTTAGCTGTCATTTCATACAAGGTAGGTGTAGGCCATGCTGCCCTTCGAGCCTGCTCTGCCATTCAGTAAGATTATGGCTGATCTTCGCCCTCAACTCCACTTTCCTGCCCGATTGCCATATCCGTTGATTCCCCGAGAGACTAAAAGTCTGTCAGTCTCAGCCTTGAATATATTTAATGACTGAGCATCCACAGCCCTCTAAGTAAAGAATTTCAAAGATTCACAACCCTCTGAGTGAAGAAATTTTTCCTTCTTTCAGTCCTAAATGGCTGACCACTTTTTCTGAGACTATGCCACTGAGTTCTAGACTCTCCAGCCAGGGGAAACAGCCTCTTAGTATCTACCCTCTCAAGCCTTCTTAGGATCTTGTGTTTCAATGAGATCACCTCTCATTCTTCTTAACTCTTTGAGTAGAATGGGCCTATGCTCCAGTCTCTTCTCACGGGACAACCCTCTCATTCCAAGGATCAGTCCAGTGAACCTTGGTTGCACTGGCTCTAAGGCAAGTATATCCTTCCTGGGTACAGAGACCAAAACTGTATACAGTTCTCTAGGTATGCTCTCACCAAAGCCCTGTGTAACTACAGCAAGACCTTGCAGTCCCATTTGCCTTCCTAATCGCTTGCTGTACTTGCATGTTAACTTTGTGTTTTGTGTACAAGGACATCCAAATCCCTCTGAACACCAACAATTAATAGTTTCTCACCATTTAAATTTTTTCTATTCCAACTACCAAAGAGAATAACATCACATTCCCCCACATGGTACTCCATCTGATAGCTCCTTGCTCACTCACTTAACCTGTCTATATCCCTTTACAGACACTTTCACACCTAGCATTGTATCATCAACAAGCTTGGATACATTACACTCTGGTCCCTTCATCTAAGACATTAATATATATTGTAAATAGCTGAGGCTCCAGCATTGATTCTTGCAGCACCCTACAAGTAACAGCCTACCAACTGAAATGACCTGATTATTTCTACTATCTGTTTTCTGTCCTTTAACCAATCCTCTAAACATGCTAATACAACCCCAACCCCATGAGCCCTTATCTTGTGTAACAACCTTTCGTTTGGCACCTCATTGATTGGATTCTCAAAAGGCATATATACTACATCTACTGGTTTCCCTTTATCTACCCTACTAGTTACATCTGCAAAAAAACCCAACTGATTTATCAAATGCACTTTCCCTTTCATAAAACCACGTTGACTCTGTCCAATCATATTATGATTTTCTAAGTGCCCTGTTACCACTTCCTTAATAATGGATTCCAGCATTTTCCCAACAACGGATGTCGGGCTAACTGGCCTGCAGCTCCCTATTTTCGCTCTTCCTCCTTTTTTGAACAGTAGTCCTACATTAGCTATCTTCTACTCCACTGGGACCATTCCAGCATCGAGGGAATTTTGGAAGATCACGGACAATGCATCCACCATCTCAAAATATTTATTTGTAGCAATACTGTCTCCCTTAAATAAGAAGGTTATGCTTTGAGGTAGTGGTCAAAAACAATTCAGGCAAAAGTTTCCTGCACGACAATGGCTACCCTGATCAGATCATTTCTCGCTGTGTATCACGCAAACTTATGAATGGACCTAAGGCTGTCATTTTCGGCCTTGAAAAGTGCCCAGTCTACCACAAACTACCCTGAAAGGGTAATGTATCCCAAAAATTTGAGCACCAGTTGAAGCTAGCTGTTTCACGCTGCTGCTATGCAGGAGCAATGCATGTGGTGTTTGCCACGAACAGGATGCTGCCGTCGAGCCAAAAAGACATCCTGCTTATCACCCGAATGAGTAATGTAATATATGAATTTCAATGCCAGTGTGATGCTAGGTATATAGGCTGTACGTCCCAAAGACTGGCGGATCGTATCAAACAACATGTCCCTTCCTCTGTTCGTAACAGGCAAGGTACAGGCCGTACCCAACCAGCCTGTGCTTGCAAAATGCAAAACACAGTGTCCAACATTAGATGTGATTCCGCGATTGGACAACATTTTCTAAATAGTCCTCAGTGTGCAAAGAATTACGCTGACATCCAATTTAAGATTGTCGGTAGGGCTTGCAGTCTGGCACATTTGCACATACTGGAAGCTTCATATTATTAATACACAGGGCACTATTCTTTGCAGACAAAAATAACATGTACAAACATGGGCGGCACAGTGGCGCAGTGGTTAGCACTGCAGCCTCACAGCTCCAGGGACCCGGGTTCGATTCCGGGTACTACCTGTGTGGAGTTTGCAAGTTCTCCCTGTGTCTGCGTGGGTTTTCTCCGGGTGCTCCGGTTTCCTCCCACAAGCCAAAAGACTTGCAGGTTGATAGGTAAATTGGCCATTATAAATTGTCACTAGTATAGGTAGGTGGTAGGGAAATATAGGGGCAGGTGGGGATGTTTGGTAGGAATATGGGATTAGTGTAGGATTAGTATAAGTGGGTGGTTGATGTTCGGCACAGACTCGGTGGGCCGAAGGGCCTGTTTCAGTGCTGTATCTCTAATCTAATCTAAATCAAACATTGCGCCTGTTCCAGCTAAACTAAATAAATGACAGCCATTCACTGGTTCATTCTTCAGAACAATGCCTTGACCAATCAGAGTCAAGCTGCCTAGGTTAAATTTCAAACAAAGCTTGGCAGTTAACTGTCAGTCACCATAAATTGGTGCATTGTCCATGACAATGCCTCTACCAATCAGAGTTCACTTGCCAACCAATCAGCACTCTCTTTTCATATAGTATAAAGTCGTTGTCTTCCCTTCATTGGCATTCTTGTGGATTGTCCATATGAGTGCAAGACGAAAAACTTCAACAACATGTCTCTATTTTTAGCAATACTCAAGTTCTGTATTACCAAACGGCAAAAGTTTATATTGAAAATACTTCTTTGCTGCGAAGCACCATTTCTCCCTGTTGTTTTTTTGCTTTGCTATCCAAGTTAAGTTGGGTGTATCCGTATACTAAATAAACTCTCTTAAGCTAGAGCAGTCCTCATAAATTCCACCTACCTTGACCCCTAAGGAACAATACAAAAAGTATGTTTATAGAGTGTGGACCATTTACCAATTGTGGGCCATGCAGTGTATTCTTTGCTCTGAGGACGTACTTTGTATGGGGATAACACAAGGGCACTGTTGCAGAAAAATGTATTTTTGCCAACTCTTAATTTGGCTGTAAACTTCATTATACCTGCAAATGTTATCTCAAGAGTGTACTTGATTAGATGAGAGGATTTTAAAACTCTGAGCTTAAATTATATACATGGTGCTTGATTATATTTCTGCACTTCCTTTATCATTTCTATTCCCACTGAATTAATACTTTTTTAAATATGCCCTAGCTCTGAAGGAAAGGACAAAGAATCTGTAGCTACCATTGCTATATACAGCTTCGCCAGGGAAAGCAGTAGGGGGTTAATGGAAGTACTGTATCATTGTAGGTTACATGTCTAGTGCCAGAACTTTGGGGGAAGTTTAAATAAAAAGTGAACAATGCTACCTGATTCCAAAGATCTCTTTTCTACAGCACAAGATGAATGTGCAAAGGAAGCTGTTACGGCAGATATTTAATTAGAAACAGTCACGTTGGATAAATCCAAAGAGGCTTGTCTCAGTGGACATTTTCAGGTTTTTGGTTGATAGCTTTCCTGACAGTCATGGGTGGAAAATGGTTTACTACTTAAACAGAAGTGCTGTCCTTACTTACATAGTGTTAAGGAGTGTGGTGCGCTTTGGAAAGCTGCTAATGTGACCCACACTCATAAGTGAAGAATGCAAAGATTGATGAACCATGTTCTCTTTTTATATTTAAGAATATTTCTACATAGAAATAAAATAAGACTAATTCCTGTGTTTTACAAAACATTGTAAAAAAACTAAAGATTTGATCTTGTGCAGTAAACTGTCTTGTAATATATTGTTTGAAGTGCTTGTGTCAAATGTTGCTAGAACAGAATGTCTAAATAGATGTCATTAAGTGGATGGCAAATAGCTCATGATAGTGTGTATTAATATATGCTAAAGTCTTTAACTTTTATATATGAAGAAAGTATATAATTTTCTGTTGATTCTTGCTCCACACACCATTGTTACAAGAGGGTAGTCAATCAACTGCCCATGCCCTCCACCAACACCCCAAAGCATTTGCTAGTGGTACTTTATAGCTAGTTGTTTGGAGGTATACAAGTGTTGCCTAGGAAAACCAACACTGTTTCGGCCCTCCCCACTTCCACAAATATAATGTAGGGGACAAAAATTATCATTATGGAGAAAAGTATTGTAGAAAAGAATTTAACCAGTATACAGAGAAATACTGGTATAATTCCAAGTAAGTAGAGCACAACTTGGAACAATAATAGTTGTCTGCTAATTATTTTAGGTATTCTTCTATGTGTTCGTCAGAGAGATGAGGTTTGATGTGCACCCAGATAGCTGTACTCACATCAATTGAGCATGACTGGAGGAGTTTTGGAATTGCACACACCACAGAGAGGAAATCTGCTCATTAGTGATGATTTCTGTTGCCCATTTGTACTTTTAAACCAGTGGTTTTTGATCAGTAAATTTTGTTTTCCCACAGCTCCCAGCATTCATGAAAACATTATAGTGTTGAAGTTTTTACATGACATTTATATAGTCAGTCTGCTCCACAATAATACTGCAGTGTTTTTATTTACCTTGAAAGGGTGAAAAATACTTGAATAAAAACAGAAAATGCTGGAAATACTCAGTAGGTCAGGCAGTATCTGTGAAGAGAGAAACAGAGGTAATGGGCTTAATCTTGCCATTAATGGGGAGGTCCTGCTACCAGGGCTGAAAGTGAAAAGTGATCAGCTGAGGCGGCGTATTGCCGACAATGGCCAATTAAGAGGTCGCCGCCCAGTTAAGGCCGGTGGCTCTCCCAGAGAGCTGCCAACCCAATCAGAGGGCCAGCAGCTCAGCAGTACCACTACTAGCAGTGACCGTTGCTAAGGCTACAGCTCCAGGGAGAGCGTCTCAATGGGCGGGCACCTCTAAGATAGATATGTTGGATTGGGGGACTGGAGCCAGGCAGGCAGGCCCCAGCGAGCAGAGTTGGGGTGGGTCAGGTCCCTATGCACCAGTGGCGCCATTGCTGTGAGGCCAGTCGTTGCCGCTGGTGGGGTGGGGACGGGGTGTGGGACGCTCTGTGGGCCATGGAGTGCCCACAAAGGAGGCCTCCAGAACCCACTGGGAAGCCACCAGGTTTCACTGCTGAGGTGGGAAGTGGCCCTTAATTGGCCATTTAAGTGGTCAATTGGCTTCCCGGCAGGCGTCTGAGCTGCTGACTTTCTTACCTCTGGCAATATGACGACATCCCCTCCCAATTCCTTACTCAGCCATTTTGATATCCCTCCTGCCTCCCAGTTCGTCCCCAAAGGGCCCTGAAAATTTCAGCCCGCTATTTCAGGTCATCAGACCTGAGTTTTTGTTTTTACATCAGACTTCCATCATCTGCAGTATTTTACTTTTGAGTCAAAAGAATTTTGTTTTTCTATGGATTTTTTCATCAAGCAGGTGTTCAGGGGTAGCTTTTTGCGAAGGGCTAAAGTACCACTAAGACTGGCTGTTGAAGTCTGACAAAGAAGCAGCATAAGGGTCGAAAGGCATAGTAGAAAAGTAGAACTGAGTGTCATCCGTGTACATCTGAAAGCTAATGCTATGTATGTGGATGATGTCACCAAGGGGCAGCAGTAGATGATAAAGAGCAGGTGGCTAAGGATGGATCCGTGGAGAGTTCCCAAGGTGGTGCAGAGGTGGGAAGAGAAGCCATTGCTGAACATGTCCTGGCTATAATTGCATAGATAAAAGTGGAACAAAATGAGCCAAACCACCACCATCATTCTCCATGTCCTGTCCTAAACTCGTCATCTATTATATCGGTCCTGCCAAAACAGGGTAAGGTGCTCAAAGGTGGAGAAGGTGCTCGAGGAGTGTGGATAGATCAAAGTATAACTTGGTGATGAGAATTCTACTTCTACCAGGGCGGTTTGGGTGGGTAGGTTGGTGAAAAAGATAGCCAAGTTGAGAGGCTTCAGCAAGAGACAAGATGTCGCCACCTATGAACTAAGTTTCAGTCAAAACCAGGTGGCAATGCAACCAACAGATTTTGTTGAAGGTTGGTAAGGAGGGTTGGAGAAGGTGAACCGAGAAGTAGCAAAAGAATGTATAAGGGTTTCAGTGGTAGTAAGGATGACTAAGGGCGGAGGTTGGCAGTGCGCAGGCAAAAGTGAGCAGTCCTCACGAAAGTTAGGATATGGAGTTCTAAGCTCACCTCGAGGTCAAAAAGGAGCACACACTCAGGTTCAGCTTGAGCAAGCAGTTGGAGAATAAGAACATTTCAAAAGTTGTTGCTAGTCAAATAAAATGATTTCGATTTTTTCACTGGAGAACACTGTGGCATATGATCATAGAATGATACAGCACACAATGAGGCCATTTGGCCCATCTTGCCTGTGCAAGTTCATTGAAGTTGTTGTGCAACTGTTCCCACTTTCTGCTCTGTCCCATAGCCCTGGCAAATTTTTTTCCCTTCAAATATTTAGCGAATTCCCTTTTGCAAGTTGCTATGGAATCCAACACTCTTTTAAGGCAGTGCATTCCTGATCACAGCAAGTCACTGTTAACATTAAAAAAAGTTTCCGCGAGTTGCTGCAGTGCATCTTGTAGATTGTACGTGCTGCAGCCACTGTATGTCAGTGGTGTACGGAGTGAATGTTATCTTTTGATAAGGTCCCGCATAGAAGATTGGTTAAGAAGGTAAGAGCCCATGGGATCCGAGGCAATTTGGCAAATTGGATCCATAATTGGCTTAGTGGAAGGAGGCAGAGGGTGATCGTCGAGGGTTGTTTTTTGCGAGTAGAAGCCTGTGACCAGTGGTGTACCACAGGGATTGGTGCTGGGATCCTTGCTGTTTGTAGTGTACATTAATGATTTAGACGTGAATATAGGAGGTATGGTCAGTAAGTTTGCAGATGACACGAAAATTGGTGGTGTCATAAATAGTGAGGGGGAAAGCCTTAGATTACAGGACGATACAGATGGGCTGGTAAGATGGGCGGAGCAGTAGCAAATGGAATTTAATCCTGAGAAGTGAGGTGATGCATTTTGGGAGGACTAACAAGGGAATATACAATGGATGGTAGGACCCTAGGAAGTACGGATAGTCAGAGGGACCTTGGTGTACTTGTCCATAGATCACTGAAGGCAGCAGCACAGGTAGATAAGGTGGTAAGGAAGGCATATAGGATACTTGCCTTTATTCGCTGAGGCATAGAGTTTAGGAGCAGGGAGGTTATGATGGAGCTGTATAAAATGTTAGTTAGGCCACAGCTGGAGTACTGTGTACAGATCTGAGCACCACACTTTAGGAAGGATGTGATTGCACTGGAGAGGGTGCAGAGGCGATTCACCAGGATGTTGCCTGGGCTGGAGCATTTCAGCTATGAAGAGAGACTGAAATAGAACAAAGAACAGTACAGCACAGGAACATGCCATTCGGCCCTTCAAGCCTGTGCCGAACTTGATGCCTGCCTAAACTAAAACCTTCTGCACTACCGGGGTCCGTATCCCTCTATTCCCATCCTATTCATGTATTTGTCAAGATGCCTCTTAAACGTCTCTATGGTACCTGCTTCCACCACCTCTCCCGGCAACAAGTTCCAGGCACTCACCACCCTCTGTGCAAAGAACCTGCCTCGCACATCCCCTCTAAACTTTGCCCCTCTCACCATAAACCTATGTCCCCCAGTAACTGACTCTTCCACCCTGGGAAAAAGCTTCTGACTATCCACTCTGTCCATGCCACTTATAACTTTGTAAACCTCTATCATGTCGCCCCTCCACCTCTGTCGTTCCAGTGAAAACAATCCGAGTTTATCCAACCTCTCCTCATAGCTAATGCCCTCCAGACCAGGCAACATCCTGGTAAACCTCTTCTGTACCCTCTCCAAAGCCTCCACGTCCTTCTGGTAGTGTGGCGACCAGAATTGCACACAATATTCTAAGTGTGGCCTAACTAAAGTTCTGTACAGCTGCAGCATGACTTGCCAATTTTTATACTCTATGCCCCGACCGATGAAGGCAAGCATGCCGTATGCCTTCTTGACTACCTTATCCACCTGCGTTGCCACTTTCAGTGACCTGTGGACCTGTACGCCCAGATCTCTCTGCCTGTCAATACTCCTAAGGGTTCTGCCATTTACTGTATACTTTCCACCTGCGTTAGACCTTCCAAAATGCATTACCTCACATTTGTCCGGATTAAACTCCATCTGCCATTTCTCTGCCCAAGTCTCCAACCGATCTATATCCTGCTGTATCCTCTGACAATCCTCATCACTGTCCGCAACTCCACCAACCTTTGTGTCGTCCGCAAACTTACTAATCAGACCAGCTACATTTTCCTCCAAATCATTTATATATACTACAAACAGCAAAGGTCCCAGCACTGATCCCTGCGGAACACCACTAGTCACATCCCTCCATTCAGAAAAGCACCCTTCCACTGCTACCCTCTGTCTTCTATGACCGAGCCAGTTCTGTATCCATCTTGCCAGCTTCTCTCTGATCCCGTGTGACTTCACCTTTTGTACCAGTCTGCCATGAGGGACCTTGTCATAGGCTTTACTGAAGTCCATATAGATAACATCCTAGGGTTGTTTTCCTTAGAGCAGAGAAGGCTGAGGGGGGAACGTGATTGAGGTGTATAAAATTATGAGGGGCATTGATAGGTTAGATAGGAAGAAGCTTTTTCCCTTGGCGGAGGGGTCAATAACCAGGGGGCATAGATTTAAGGTAAGGGGCAGGAGGTTTAGAGGGGATTTGAGGAAAAACATTTTCAGAGGGTGGTTTTAATCTGGAACACACTGCCTGAAGGAGTGGTAGAGGCAGGAACCCTCACAACATTTAAGAAGTATTTAGATGAGCACTTGAAACGCCATAGCATACAAGGCTACGGGCCAAATGCTGGAAAATGGGATTAGAATAGTTAGGTGCTCGATGGCTGGCACAGACACGATGGGCCGAAGGACCTGTTTCTGTGCTGTATGACTCTATGACCTCTGGTTCTTTTCCTAATCACCTTAAATCTGTGTCCTCTGGTTATCAACCTTTCTGCCACTGGAAACAATTTCTCATTATTTGCTATAGCAAAAGCATTCATGATTTTGAACACTGCTATCAAATCTTTCTCCGCCTTCTGTGTTCTAAGGAGGACAACCCTAACTTCTCTAATCACTGCCCATAACTGACATACCTCATCCCTGGTACTATGCTATGTCAGATAGTCAGTCTGATAGTACAGGATTGGTTGCGGAATTGAGAGTTGTGGGAGTTGGGTATGATTGGCACACGTATGGAAACTGACACCGTTCCTGCAGGTAAAGTCTCTGAGGGACAATTTGCAAATGAACAAAAAGATGCTGGGGGAATTGACATATAACCTTTGGTCTGGGCAGGGGCTACAGATTTGCAGGTAACATGGAGACAGGTAACAATATAGTTGTGATAGGGGCAGTGGAGGGTAATGGAGTGGCCAGCCATGTTGAATGCCCTAGAGTGTTAAGAGACAAAATGGGTCATGATCACAGTAGCAGCGGATATAATTGGTGTGTTTTCCTTAGGCCAGTCTCAGAGCCAGATGTCCTTGATGTGTTCAAGGATCATGGAGAAGAATGGAAGTTTTCTTTATAAAACAGTACTTGGAGAGAAGAGGTGGGTCAAAAGTGTTTTGTTTTGAGTAAGTACATGGTAATGACCTGTTCTGAAGGTCAAAAGAATTTTAAAATTCTCCCTAATGGCTCTTAGCAGTGCTGAATATTGGGGACTTAAGTCACTTCTTGCACCCAGCTTTACTCTGACACAGATGTAGGAAATATGTCCTTTGTATTTGCTTGATGTACATGATGTCATAATATGTCTGCTTATTAAGTATTCCTCCCCATTGCTGGAATTTATCATGGTTAAAGAAATGATGGAAACTCACCATAACCACTCATTCTGGCCATGTCCTTCCAGGAAATGCTCTTGGCTTCAAGCTGGTGGAATTTCGGGGCTAACTCATCAAACCAAACCTATCCCAGAGAATATTTTTAGTAAAATTCTCTTAGCAGAGGGTAAATCAGTACTTGAAGTGTCTCTTTCCCAAAGTCAGGTAAGCAAGCCATATTGCAATTAGATGTAGCTTGTTGAAAGTTGTTCAGAGTCTTACAATTTCAGCAGGTTTACAACACCTGACCTGGCTTTATCCATTTGAAAATCCTAAAGCTCGCTTGAGAGGCAAATACACTTTCAAAAATACTGCAGATTATCTTAACTTTTTTTAATGCCTAAGAAAGGGAATAGCCTTTTTTTTGAATAAACAACTAAACCTGGAATAAAGTGTTAGCAAAGTGTTTGAAGACTTTTATAATTTCTTTGACATATTGAGTAATACTTTTCAACCCAATCCTAGATATTCCAAGGAATCTAAATGATCACTATAAAGTTTTGGGTTTGCGTGGGTCAGGTACTCTGCATATGGCATAAGCTTTTGATCGTTAAGTGCAGGTATCTGGTATAAACCTTGGTTGTCTGCATGTAGGCTTTTCTCTCTCGAGTTGATCAGTCTTTGGTGCAGAGGTTCAAGAATAAGGTTTTTTTCACGTATGGCATCTGCTCACTTTTTCTACTCTCCCTTTTTATATAGGAAAACAAATCAAATTTGTGTAAATATTGTGTGTCAAAAGTTGTGTAATAAATGTACCACCCCATACTCCATCCCCACCACCACCACCCAAATCCAGGGGGATCTTTCAACTTTGACAAGAGGTGTTAGATGGTTGGTAGCAAATTGGCTGTCCATTATACATCTGCCCGATTTTCCTCTCCATTGAAGTCAATGGAAAGAAGAATGGAAAACAGCTGATATACCAATGGCTGTTTTACATTTCACCACCAAAGTTGAAAGTTCCACCCTCTCTGTACAAATATTATATTGGATTCCTGCGCAGTTGTGATGCATATGCATTGAGCAGTTTAAGTGGCATCTTGTATTCTAATAAATGTGGTAAGAGTTTATTTTAAGTGTCAGGCAGTCCACAGATTTATGAAGAATCGTTAAATTATGAATAAAGACAGTTCTGTATGTAAGCCAGCTTTTTAGAGACATGATCTGCATTTTCCATAGTCATGAAAAGGCTTATAATTAACTCTGCCGTTGCTCCAAACATGAGTGCTTTATACCATCAGTTTTAACTTTAAACATCTGCTTTATATAAACATAAAGGTTTCTATCTTCTATATGTTTTTAATTTACGAAAGTGTATGCTTTTGTGTTGGAAGAATACTTCAATTTGAAGATTGTTGCTTTTAAAATATCAAACGGCAAATCTACACAACATTGAATTTTATATATCTTGTCCTTCCATGGTACATCAAAGACGACCATCCAAATACCATCGACCTCAAACAAAAACTTCGACAGCTCCATTTACAACATTCGAACAAATTACTTTGAATTTGTAATCAAATCTACCAGTGTTAAAGAAAATATTTACTTGAACCAGTATGTGCAATTGCAAATTAAAGATATGTATAAATCTGTATTATAAGTTAGTGAAGGAGGGAAAGGGTGGAAAAAATATTGTTTACTTAAGAAAAATGAAGGGCTACTGAAGGCATATGTCTCAGGATAGGTTTAGATTGATCAAATAGCCTGCAGGTATTCACTGTCAAGGCTCACTGTTCACTTGGGAAAGGTGTCCAAGGGTATTCACCCTTAGATTCTTACCCTAGAAAAGGGCCTGAACCCTCACAAGGGAAGGAGAGAAAGTTGGCAAAGAAAATTGAGGGAAAAGGACCATTACATTTACAGCAATACTTTGAATGACGTGCATCAGGTCATTCTTGATATTAGTGAGTGCTTACACTGTTACAAACCTAGAATCATTGAAATCCAATTGTGTAGGGGTGGCAGCGTATGACCTTTAGGTTATCTACCATTCTTTGTGCCTGGAGACGTTGGGAGTAATCAAAGCCTTATTTGTGTTGTTAAATTACATTCCTGTACCCGTTCCACTAAAATTTGTAGCTAGAGGAATGAGCCATACGATAGGTTGTACTGCTTGATTTGTTCCTAAGTGAAGTTGGTATTTGGCTTTACTCTGGTATGAATGTGTTTCTATATATTTCCAAACTGGAACAAAGAAATTGAAACACTATTTAAAAATTGGAGGTAAACAAAACCAACTGCAAGGAATTGACAAAGGGTATAGCCAGTCCTGAATGTGTAGATTCATTTAGTTTTAGTATGACTATTTTTCTTGGAGAGAGATTATCAAAGTTGTAAGGAAAGTAAAAGTGCGACATATTTAATATTTTTCTTTATAGATGTTGGCATAAAAAAAAGTTCAATTAATATCCTGCAGAGCCATATTTTCCTTTTAGTTAGACTTGGGGAGCGTGGTGGGAATTGGGCTGATGTCAGGTTTAATCTGGCATGTTGAGGTCACTAGGTTTTACATGTATTGATATTTCCTGCGTTAGATTATTTTTATTTAAAATAAAATTTAGAAATGTGGCTCAACAAAGCAACAAAATGTCTTAAAATGGAATATTGATTGTTGCATTGCTGTGCAGTATCCCACCCATTACTATTTGTTGGACTTTTATTTTATTCTCTGACTTCTGTCATTTTTCTTGAAGTTTTTGTTTTTCTTCAGTTTTCCTCCTTTAGTCTCTTTAGTTTTCTTCTTGCATTCTTCAGTTGTTTCTCATAATGC
This sequence comes from Heterodontus francisci, assembly GCF_036365525.1. NCBI lineage: Eukaryota > Metazoa > Chordata > Chondrichthyes > Heterodontiformes > Heterodontidae > Heterodontus > Heterodontus francisci. The sequence continues at coordinate 22,715,975 of NC_090402.1, forward strand.
TGTCTTGCCATTTTCTCTTTTTCAAGCAACAGTTAATCTTTTGCACCCAGCTGTTGTTGGCATTCCTCAGTGTTCCTTGGCAAGTTATGTTTGGTATCAACATGAAGAACAGGAAGATTTTACAAAAGCAAAATACTGCAGATGCTGGAAATTTGAAATAAAAACAGAAAATGCTGGTAATACTCAACATGTCAGGCAATATCTGTGCAGAGAGCACGGGTTGATGACCTTTCATCAGAACTGATGATTGGTCGTTGAACAGGAAGATCTTCTTTGCTGCCAGAGTTTGCATTTTTGCCCAGAAGTGACAAAAGTTGAGTGATTCTTGACTGGACTGTTTTGTCCTCTACATTCACTTGTGTCTCAAGCACCGTCACTGCCATCCATTGGAGATGTGACTGCCGTCGCCACTGTCATTGCTACTGATATCAGCCATCAAGATGCCAAGGTCTTCAAAAGGCTGTATATATGATTGGAATTCTTTTTCTTTGGAGCTAGAACTCAACATTTGCTCATCTTTTAAGAATGAGGCTATCATTTGAGTGTGTTGCATTTTGGATCAGCATTTGGTCACCTTGCAGGTGGTATTGGATGTGTTGGAGCACTTAACAGAGAGGATCACATGAAGTTGCCATCTTCCTCTCCAGAATCAGACTGTTAAAAATCAAGAGTGTACGTAGTGTTTTGTGAGTTAAAGCCGACAAGAATTTCATCCAGAACAAATGGAATGCTGCACAAGCTGTTCTGTTTCTTCCCCTTCCATCCCAGCTTGAATCAGTTGACATTTGTCCACTGAAGTTTTTGCTACAGGCAATCGTCTTTTTAGTGGCTATGATTTCTGTAGAAATGATTTTATACTGCAAGCACTGGTTGTAGCTTTTCTGAAATGCAATCTATATTTTTTTAATCCAACAGCTAATTTCCTCCTTTGTTTTCTCTAGCCCATTTTTACTGTAATAGACAAGCTTTGAGTTGCAGACATCTGTATACAAAGTTACTGAATTGAAATGGACCCAAGTGTGTGTGCCAGAAAGACAGATTTACAGCTACATATGGAAGCTAAGGCTGGCTTGGTGACTGGTTGAATATGATTGTTTCATGCACTCTGTGTATGGTACATTTCCTTTTCTTTATTAAGGCACACTTCATTAGGGAAATCTGTTGTCAGCAACAACAACTGTGTTTTCTGATTTGTTGGATTTGTGTAAAGGGCATTTTGACCTCTCTTATTCTGCAAATGTATTCACTCTGCAGCTCAGTTTAGCCTTTGGTAGGACTGCTGTAAAGAAACCTTTCTGTGCTGCTCCCTAAATAAAATCGTGCATATTATTTTGACTTCATCTCTTACACCTTCCTGTCAGATTCTTTCTACTCTTGATAGTTGGGCCGTACAAGTATATGTTCTTGGTTAGCAAAGATCCATTCCGAAGGAAAAGAGGTGGATTTCTTTAACAATTCTGTTTTTCAAGGTTGGTGTTCTTTTGTTAATCATATATGATCCCATACATCCATCCTCTTTAGTTGCAAAAATCCAGACGGATCTTGCCTAGGAGAAGAACTCTGCATTCGCTTTATGTAGGACCAACACTACTGCTTTGTAATGTACTTATCGTTTAGATTTTCTAAACAAAAACCCTGTGGTTATAAAAGTCATCACTCTCAGATGTTCATTCTATTTTGAACAAATCATTCCTAGAAGCTCATTGTTTTGATATACACTGCATAGTCTCAAACTTGGATATGGTTAAAATAGTGATACATGACATAGCTGAAATAGATTGGAAAGCAGAAACAAACTATCATGAGTGTATTTGATTTGGCAGTAAAAGCCATTTCTTTTTCCATGGATATTAACACAGCGAATAGAAGTGTTTACAGCATGAAATGTATCTTTCCCAAGGCAATATAATGTATGTTAAAAATATTCATTATATTAGATTTACTGAGAGTTAGGTTTTCAGCCCAGATCACTTCAGCTGTCAGTAGAATGTTAGCTGGAATTGGTTTAAAGTGGAGTTGTTTTACTGTACTGGAGCAGGTGTCAGAAACCCCTGACATAACTGGAAATCCTGTCACTCTGCATTTCAGTTCCATGTTATAGAAGTGAATTTAGAAAGAGCGTTGGGAAGAAAGTGGGGCACCGAAAGCTAAGGACATTGAAACTAAATTCAGGTTCTCCTTCAAGTCAAAGAAAATAAACTGGCCATGCTTCTCTTTTGCACTACCACATGGCCTTGCTAAACTGAAGTGCAATATATTTTTGGTGGTCAGAATAGATGATGCAATAACCCTTTTCTCCTTGCAAAAACCCTCTTTACAAAACAATTGTGAATCTCTTGACATGCATTTGGCTCCTATTGGTTCCAGGCAGCACTGGGACTTGAGCTACAGGACATATTAACTGTTTCTCCAGGGCTGTCTGCTGTCTGAAGAGACTTTAGTGCAATGAGCGTTATACAGTATAAGAGAATAATTAATATTTTAAAACTCTTAATTTTGGAGCTGAAAGGTAGGTGCCATGTATTGCTACCTTATTTAGTTACTAGATACAAATGTAACTATATTGCAAGAACTAAGCATTAAATTGTTCTTTTGTTCATAACTTACTTCTTGAAAATGCCTTAACCAGGGTCCCCAGTTGGTTAAATGTGTAGTTTACACTGGAGACAAAATTTCAATCATCAAGGTTAATTGAGATTTGAACTATTAATTGGATTAATATAATTATAACTGACACAAAAGCAGGATTTATATATAAAGTGATAATGGTGTGTTTACTGCATGGTGTACTGGGTTAGTTTATGATACGTTCACTTCATAGTTGAAGTACTGCCCAGCCCAAGAACACAGGAATATAAATCTTGTGTTTATCTAGATTTTTTCCAGTGAACTTGAGTCAGTAAAGTTACCCATCCACCATTTGGACCAGTTGCTTGGTCTCATTCCAAAGTTGGAAGGGTGGCGTTATGGGAAATCGGAGCAGTGCAAACTGGAGTGTTTTTCCATGTTTAGCATTAATTCAATAATGTTCCATGAACTACAGGCACACAGTACTTCTGCTGCGGATGGCATATTACGAGTATCAAGGAGGTGAACTTGGTGCCGTCTCAGCATCCAGAATCAGACTGCTCGTGGGTCTGAGATCAGCTGTCTGAGGCAGCACAAACTCATATTTCAATTGCATGGGCTGATTTCTGTCTGTTAAATGAAACAGGGCCGCTCATCGATCTCAGAGCTGTGTTTCTTGTTCTACCCGACCATTGACATTGAAATGCTATAAGATGTGTCTGTGAGCAATTGAAGGGCAATCCTGAACTGTATTCTTTGTTGTGAATACTGTGTTGCATCATATTTACAAACTATGTTAACAGCATCTAGTGGCAGGATGTTATTTTAACCATATTGACACAACAGCATTTTAGCCTTTTTGACTCCTTGAATGTAATAAGATTCCTGAAACATGAATACTAGAATCTAAATGGACTCAAATTTGACACTTTTGTTTCCTGCCGTTTTCCATAAAGGATGCTCTTTGCAGTTTTTATTTACTGAGATGAGCCCTCATATCAGAGAGCAGCTTTCAACATTATCATTTACAACTTTGGCTATAATGTTCAGAAGAATTATTTTTAACACATTCACAAGAAGACCGCAGCTGATTTCAATGGTTCAAACAGGAAAAAGCTGGCCAAAGGGGTTTGTAAAGTGAGTGATAGCCAACCTAGTTAAATGTGAAGTGGCCAAAGCCTGAAACATAGTTGATCTCTGGTGATCTGCTCAGTTAAGTTACGATTTTTATCCATTAGTTTAAGACTGGATGACGGTGATTTGGTTGCATCCAACTGTCTGGAGAAAATTGGATCTTTGATAAGCAGTGTGTTATCAGAGGGGGCTAGTTTCTCATTTACATTTAGATGAGTATTGATTATTTATTTACTCAACTGAAGTGGGATTCTTTTCCAATTTTAACTGAATTGTCTGTGTTGTCAGTTGAAAGAGAGATAAAGCTCCTGACACCACCATAAGATAACAACACTTTGTAGTGAAGATAGAAGTTCGAAGGGATCTTTTTCTGTTGTTGACTGGAAGTGAAAGTTTAAAAATTAGAATTGATTGATTGTGTTTCCAAAATGTTTTCAGAATTTTCTTTAGTCAAGTTTGTTAAGATATAACCTCTGTCTTTTCCCTGCACGGAGAGTCTGCTAAACTGTACACCCAAACAGAAGGTAAGGTTTCATTATTACAAAACTACTGCAAACAGCAGCATCATATCCCATTTTGTAAAAGAATGGAAATGTTAAATATGAATGCTGCTGGGAAAGTTGCTTTACATGCAATGAAGGAGAAGGGAAAGAAAAATATGTTTTTAGATATTATGCAGCTCTACATATGTGTAGTCTTATTTAAAGTTAAATGTGTCCAGTAATCATATGTAACCATAACCAATGACTTTTTTAAAGCAAGACCTTTGCAGTAATTTAGAGATGGGAAATTTCCAAAGGGCAGCCATTGCTTCAGCCTCGGTGATTTTTATTGTCTGCAAACACTTGCACACTGTTAGTTCTATACTGTAGCATGTTTATGCATACACAGGTTTTTCTACTATTGCAATAATGTGTCTGCTGTCTCATATGGTAAAACCCCCAGTTGACATGTAATATCCTAAAGTGTCTTACAGATTATGATCTGTCACTTTGCAGAATTTATATTGATTTACAAAGACAGCTTGTGTTACTATACCCATCAAAGATTAAAGCAGCATTGTTACACTTTACATAAATAGGACAGAGTTGGTAATATTTGGGTAATTTAGTAATTAAACAATGTTAAATTATTTCAGTATAACCAAAATCAAATATTTGGGGTTTAATACTTCAAAAATATAATGACATTGAAGAAGAATGCTCTTAATAGAAATAGTTTGTGTTCATGTTACAAAATCATTCTGAAATGCAATTTGAATCACAGAATAGGCTCATTTGAAGGTTCTAGTTCATGTGTGTTTGTATTAGGTGCGGGTAGTTGTCATAGTAACGTACCATTATTTAGAAATGGCTGCATTTCCTACACCCAAATAATAATAACAAATCAATGCAGCTCGCCAAAATAAATGGCTGTTGGTAAAATTACAAATTTAAATCCATTTCACTTTAGAGCTACTAACAGGAAAGTTTGCTGAAATTTTTAAAGGAGCACTTTCTTCCAGAATTGAATTGTAAAAATCAACGGTATCACATAGAGTAATATAAATTTTTAAATCTTTTCTTTAATTTTTACTTTGTGATATTTATGCTAATGTTAACATGTTGGAGATTGGAACTTGTTTTCCAGTTCTGGCACCATTATCAGTATCAAAACAGGGACAGCTTAGCTGTAGGGTAAAGCTTCCTTCACATTACCCCAACAATGCACTTCAGTCTCAGCTGCAGAAAGATCACCCACTTCTGCACTAATTTCTTCTTTCTATTTCTCATCCCAGCATCTTTATGGCTTCTGAGTGAGACTGCTCATTTTTGTGCCATTGGCGTTTGTGCTCTCTGAAACAATGTTGAGACCGGCGAACTAATTTTGCTCTTGTCGAAGCAGAGACTGGATGTTTCTGTCTGGAATAGACTAGGTTCAAATCCAAGTGCCAAGAAGGAATATATAAGTATTCTTATCAACTGCACCACTCGCTCACACACTCTATCTGTTATTTTTGAAGCTTTCTAACAAATTATTCACTGTTTTATAAGTGATGCTCGCCATCTGTTTGCATAAAACACAGTGACACTCCAAGCTAGTGACTATCAAATTTTTTGTTTGAAGAACCCCTTTTCAAATGGATTAATAATCAGGGACCACCTTCTAAATTATAATACTATATATTCATAATATTGAAGTGCTGCAGGTGTAGAGTGTTTTAAGAATGCTTTTAAGAAAGCAGGTATTTCTTTGAGTTTAAGTTTTTTTTTTTAAAAACTCACCTTTCAACAAGGCTGAACTCATATATGGTGCGCAGCAGCAGCCTTGGTAACTGTAGGTCTACCTGGCGATCTTCGTGCTGCCCTCAGTGCTCCTCCATGTGCCCTCCCCTCCCAGGTGAGATAGGTATCCCACTCTGCGCTACACTCCAGTCCATCTCCCAACTCACACCAAGCCCCCCTCAGTAAACTCTTTTTCAGATTATTTTGCAGAAAATCTCTGTGGACCCAATTTGAGAACCTCTGCTGTAAGGCTACCTGGCAGTTGTATACAGTACAGTGGGGGAAAAAAACACCAGCAAATATGTCCCTGATCACTATCCAGCACCACGCTGCTGTAAAAGTATATGTGGACATTCGGTGAGGACAGATCAGCTTTATGCCCCCTGTGAGCTTGGTATGCCCTAATAATATATGATGATTCCCACAATACATGAACAAGTAACCAGCTATTACATTCTGCACAAAAATAGGTTGGGTAGATACATTGGGGAGGAATTTTGATCAGAATTGTAACATTCAAGGACACAATTTACTGCAGTCAGAGAATCTGCTTTTACATTGAAGGTGCGAACCAAAAGAGATTTAGTTTGATATCTGCAGACTACTATAAATTGCTGAACAACATAACAGAAATGTCACTTTATGCTGACATTCCCTGTTGAGTTAAATGTAATATATAGAGCAGTTTAGCTTTTTAGCTCTTGACCACAAAGTAAAAATTCCCAATGGTTTCAATAAAAAAATGCTTAACACATTGCAATCAGCTTATGGCTTTTTTGCATTGGGATGGGGGAAGAGAATATAAAGCCTAATTTTTGAAGTGTTTTTAACTGCAGTTTCTGCACAATTAGCATGAAAGTTTCTCATTCACATTATTTGCTGGCCTTTTTTTCATTCCAGGGCATCAGTATCGGCTTGAGAAGCAAAATGAACCTAACGTAGCTGTAGATTTAGATCGTACCTTAGAGAGTCAGAGCACTTTGGAATTCTGTCTGGTCAGAGAGTACAGTAAGTTTGACCTTTTAACTTTTGAACAAACAATTTTCAAAATACATGTGTTAGCAAAACACTGATTAGAAATACGCATGTTTGAAATGCTTGTCTTTTTTATTTAAAAAAACTATAAAATTTGGGATATGTACATAATGTACTTTTAAACATCTGCTAATTAAAAAAGCAATATACAGATGTCAGGTTTTGATAACGATCATTGATATCAAATATTAAATGTCTGTTTGCAATTTCTGTGATTGCCAAAGGAGTACATTCCTTGACATTACTTTACAAAAATGAAAAATTTGAAGAAAATGTTGGCAGAACCTGACTCTGCACTCCTTATCTCTTCTGTTTCAACATGATGTCAGGGCAAATGTGGTATCAGCAATTTCAGCTCTCAAATGATGTGCCTTAGCTCGATTAATTCTAAAATCCTCTATCAACATTCCTACATTAACCATTATAGAGGTGTAGTTGCATTTATAACTTGCAATCTGAGCAATTTGGCTTTAAAACAGCTAACACTCTACATTTAGCTGGAAAAAGATGATGGGGAAAATGCATGCCACTGATTTTAGGACAAACATCTGACAGATACCTTAGATGTTCTTTGTATTTTGAGTCGGAACAAGTTTTGAATGAGGGATCTTGCCTTCAGAAGCCCTTTAAAAGCCTAAACATTGCAAAGAATTATGATTAACCTTGACAATGGTTTTGTTTTTCTTTTTTGTTTCAATTACTGAGCGCTACTTACTTCATTGGAGCAACTGACTAGGAGGAATTACTGAGCCTGGCACTGTGAGGGAGTTGAATTAACATACACAGTTGAAATACAAGATCGAAAAAAGTTTTCTTTGCATTGTTACAACCGAGGCAGGAGGACAGCACTGTTTTTTCTAATTCCACTTCTCCACAAGTCACAACATATATTTATTTTTAAAATGTTTACCCGGTTACTGATACTCTGTTTTTATCCCAGAATAAAATACAACAACCAGGTTTCTGTATTAAAGAACAAAATTATCAGTTTATTATAAAACAAGACTTAATCAGTAAGGAAGCAAAGCATTAATACACAGAGTGAAATATGAAAGTTCCCTTTTTACCTTGGCTCCTCTCTCTCACGCACGCACGTATATACACACACACAAACACACATCCCAACACACCAAACAGTTAACCAAAAAAAAATTATCTCTTCAGAGCTCTGTTACAAAAGAAAAGACAAAAAAGAATACTTTGGCCAAATACTTGCTGATTCATGAAGAAAAAAAGAGAAGATATGGAAAGATGTTAGTTGTCCCTTTTTGGTTTGGCGTCCCAAATACGAGTAGACGGCTGTCTCTGGGATCTTCCTAGAACAGCTCTTCTTTGGCGACGTTGAGGATCAGTTCGGCATGCCTTTCAGGAGGAATGCAGCATCAATTTCTCTATTTCTTGCACTCACTTCAAAGAGCTTCTCAAAGAGGTGGAAAAGCTGGCAGGTTTTTCAAAGAGATGCAAAAAGGCTGAGCTGGGGTTTTGTCCTTTGGCAGGTTGATTCTTCAAATCCTTTCAGAACGCTGTCTAAACCCCAACAGACTGTCCAAAGCGAAACCAAAAACAATCTCAGTAGTCAAGCGTCCTGACCGCTATAAATCTTGACCTGTTACTTCTCTGTAAACATCTTCTCCAAGTCAAAAAGCCCCTGCTGGGTATTTATCTGAAGACAGGTGACTTCCAGTAATGGTTGTTTACAAACCAAGTCCTCTATATCCTTTCAGTGACCCCAGTGAGAAAAACTTCCATGGAATCCTTTTCAGTTTTCCCAAATAAAACAATGCCCATAATTCTAAAATTCATGAATCCTCAAAAAAAAAAGTACTTAACAAAAAATATAGAAGGACCATTGTAACAGTATCTGCTGCATTTAGCTATTTCAGGCTGCTGGCTTCAGTATTTCTCTTTTCCTAACTCTACCCCCTCCCCCCAATCCCAAACCAATTCCTCTGATGCAGCCATCAGTACTTGCCACTGTTTTTAAAAAAAAAAAAGCCAATTCAAATTGAAAGTAGAAAATAGGAGGATTTTGAAGTTGATGCTTCTTTTAACGGAATTTGGAAAGGGTGCTGATCTTTCTGATGAAAGAATCTAACATGGTAGAAACTGAGACATTTATGTTTAGAAAGTATTGCTGGGATCCCAATCTGATTGTAATTTTGCAGTGTAACTACTCATTCAAAGGTGAATTCTTTTTCACCTTTTCAATGCCAATACTTGAGTTTAATGAAATTTCATGTGGAGCAGTAGCAAATTTATGCCTCGTTGTAAATTGTGTATTATCCATGTAAATTAAAGAAGGACATTTGAAGGCTAGTACAATTACTACTGGGAATTTTAAAACTTTTTAATGACTTATCGAAGGATGGAAATTTTTTTTGCATGGATCTGCTCTTGTGGTTTAATGCAACTTAAGAATTTGTGTGTCTTTTTTTCTGATGACCAATGCAGATTATTTTTGTCTTTTCAAAATCTCAAGAGGCCCCTTTTCTGGATATTGTAATCTGCAAAATATCAGGAGTTTTTGACTTTACCACATTTTGCAATTACAGTGGAATTTTTAGGTTGATAATTGATCTTTGTTAACTTATACTTTTTCCTGAGTAAATAATTAAGTAGTGATGTTTGACTGTATGTCTTCAACATAGGTTTTATTTCCCACATTTGTGAAAATTTGTGGTGAATTGAGCTAAGCTGAGGTTTTCATTAGTTGTTGCATGCCTGCTAATTAAATAGTACATATTATTTCATCCATTGTATGTTACTCAAATCATCAAAAAACCTTTTAAGAAATATTAAATTAAAAATTATTGATAAAGATATACCGAATGCCATGTTTTTGGTGTTAAAAGGTTGGAATGGACATTTGTACAGTCTGCAGCTCTAGTAAAAGTCCTTATTCCATATGGAGCCAGAGAATGGTGCGTGTGTGTATACTGGCTGAAATTGTCACTGTGCTGCAAGTCTATGTGCTGGCATGCTCTTGACATTCCCCACAATTATTTGATCTCAGATGGAGATACCTACGTTGCCAAACAAAAGTCAAAACTCTTCCATCAAGGGAAGAGGAAAGTTGAAGAATATCACTCATTCTGTTCAATTCTCCTTACATTGCCACCACATATTGCCTATTATTTACTGTTTGACATCTCTTCCATTAATAAAGTGAAATAGTCTGGCTTAAGTTAACAAGTCTAAGAAACTACCAGCAATAGGGTTATGGACTAGTTTGTGTTTGATGAATCACTTCAGCTTATTTGAGGGTGTTGCAGATAGGTAATCATCATAAATAATATATTTAGATTTTCAAAGCTTTTTGCAAGTGTCATGTGAAAGACTTTCATGTAAGCTGAAAGCCACATGAATTCAAAGAATATATGCTGAACAACCAGTAGGTTAAAATAGGTAAACCAAGAGCATCCTTAGAGGTCTAACACCAAAATGGAGGGGAGAGAAAGCTATGTGAAGTTCTCCAAGAATTAAAGCTTCAGTGCTTGGGGCCTTGCTCTTTTCCATCTACATAAATTATATGGGACTGGATTTTCCCTCCGGGGGCAGGAAACAGAAGTCAGGACTATTTCCAGGTCCCGAACATGGGGGAAAGGAGTCACAGCTCTGTGATTTGCACAGGGGTGCCCCAGTTATTAGCATGGAGACTGGTTATTTGTCTATTTAGGGGCGGTGGATGGGCTGTCGAAGCTGGTGGACCAATCAGGCGTCTTCCAGCTTCAGCAGAGCAGCAGGCTGTAATGGAAGGCAAGTAACAGAGGGCATTTCAACAGGGAGGCACCGTCTCTTCAACTTTTCTAAAGCTTTAATTTTAAAAATAGATTCAGCAGCCAGGCCAGCACTGTGGGTTGTGGAGGCCGAGGGGTGGTGGGGAAGAGCCCCTCTAGAGGACAGCCTTTGGCTGCTGCAGTTGGCATCCTTAAATTGGCCTTAGTTAGATCCTTAATGAGGATAATGGGCTGCTCTCCCCATGTCAGTCCCGATCCCAACTCTGCAAAAATGGCCCGAAGGCAGGACGGAGCCAAGAAACTGGCACGCCGGCCGGCTGGGCTAATTTTCAGCCCCACCTGCCCCTGAATGAACTTGTATAAGACACTAGAGCCTCAGCTGGAGTATTGCGTCCAATTCTGTGCGCCGCACTTGAGGAAAGACGTGAGGTCATTGGAGAGAGTACAGAAAAGATTCAAGGGAATGGTTCCAGGGATGAGGAATTTCAGTTATGAAGATAGATTGGAGAAGTTAGGATTGTTTTCCTTGGAGAAGAGAAGGCTAAGAGGTGATTTGATAGAGGTATTCAAAATCATGAGGGTTCTGGACAGAGTAGATAGAGAGAAACTGTTCCCACTTGCGAAAGGATTGAGAACGAGAGGGTACAGATATAAAGTATTTGGTAAGAGAAGCAAAAGTGACACGAGGAAATACTTTTTCACACAGAGTGGTTAAGGTCTGGAATGCGCTGCCTGAGAACATGGTGGAGGTAGGTTCAATTGAAGTATTCAAAAGGGAATGAGACAGTTATATGAAAAGGAGGAATGTGCAGGATTACGGGGAGAAGGCAGGGGAATAGAACTGAGGGAGTTGCTCTTTCAGAGAGCTGATGCGGACATGATGGGCCGAATGGCTTCCTTTTGCACTGTAACGATTCTGAGATTCCAGCTCCAGTGGGGCCAAAAATCCAGACCATGGATACTGAAACCAATTTAAAAATATGCCGATGACATAAATTAAAAGAACAGTGCAGATACGGCAGATTATTTGGCAAAAGAGTTATGTAATTGGGATTAATGCTGAGAAATATAAAATTTTACATAAAGGTGAAAAGTAGTGTAAAACGTCACTATGTATAAATTAAATTGGTATAAGGAGACTTGGAGACCTGGGAGCAGTATAAGACTCATAAGATTCAATGCCCAGATAATGTGTCAAATCAATTAACAAAAATGAGTTTAATGTTAGAATATATAGCCAGAACAGTCAATAACAGAATGCTAGTCTACAGAAGTTGTGTTGATGGTTGATGTTTTTCAGTGCACTGACTTCAAAACCTGTGTTCAGTTGTGGTCACCAATCTAAGTTAATAATAAAGTAGACCTACTGATTACATTTAAATATGCTGAACAGGTAGGAAGAGAAGATTTCCGTGCAGATCAGGTGACAACAATTAGAAGATATCAGGGAAGCCTTCTTTACCAAAGAGCAATAAATGTTTGGAATAAGTGACCAAAGCAGATTATAGAGGCAAGAATATTGGAGTTGTACTAAAACAGTTGAATGCCTTGATGGTAATGTAAACACATCATCCATAGTGAACTTTTCTCCTTTTATAAGTTGATATGAAGGGTTGTTGCTGATCATATGTGGATGTGTGAAGTGTTATTCATTACTTTTGGAGCTGGAGTATTGTGTACAGTTCTGGTCACCACATTTACAGTAAAGATGTGATTGCACTGGAGAGGGTGCAAAGGATATTTACAAGAATGTTGTCAGGACAGAAAAATTTAGCAATGACGAAAGATTGGATAGGCTGGGGCTGTTTTCCTTGAAACATAGGAGGCTGACGGGTGACTTAATTGAAGTGTATAAAATTAAGAGGGACTGAGACAGAGTAAATAGGGACGATCTATTTACCTTAGTAGAGGGATCAAAAACCAGGGGGCATAGATTTGAAGTAGTGGGGAGATGAGGGAACATTTTTTCACCCAGAGGATGATAAGGACCTGGAACCCACTGCCTGAAAGCGTGGCAGGGGCAGAAACTCTCGGCACATTTAAAAATTACTTGGATGTCTACTTGAAGAGCCGTGATCTGCAGAGCCTCGGACCTAGTGCAGGGAAGTGGGATTAGGCTGGGTTGCTATTCATTGATCAGCATGGACGCAATAGGCTGAATGGCCTCCTGTGTAGTAAATTTTCGATGATTGCTAATGATTTCATGTGACATAGGGTGATTCAACAGTGCTTGAAAGCAGTTTTTTCTTTGCAATGGTGCTAAACTGTCAGTGAAAGTGCAAGTTTGGGCCCAACATCAGTCCAGAGTAAAGTGGATTGAAACTCCTAGATGGGGTAATCTCAAACTACTTTGATTTGCCACTGGAGTGCAAGTCCAGTGTGGTGTCGTGTGGTTTGCAAAATACTCAGTAGATGGCCTAACGGAACTGTTGGACACTTGGTAAGTCTACCTAACTTTAATTTTAATGTTTAAGACGAGATTTCTCCCAGCCTCTAAACAGTAACATTTTTGGAGTCAGTTCTGTGTATTATGACATTTAGGCGTGCATGGAGACCTCTCTCAAACAGGACAGTTAAGCATGCAAAAAGAGTTCTCCCTGGTTGAAATAACTACCGATATGAATATTAAACTGGTAGCTACACTGTGAGTGCACCCTTCATCTTTATCAGTTTCTACATCATTTAGTTATTGGTATTCAAAGCAAATTAGTGTTAATTTATTAAAATTGGTTATATAAGACTTCAAATCAGAATTGCAGGCAGTGGAAGCTCAATTCATACATTAAACTTCGTTGGGGAGTTGGTGTAGGCAATTTGTTTAATTACAGGTAATAGCTGTGCATCATTATAGTAATTCAATTACTGTAATATAACTGAGCTATTGTGTGGGTGGAGTTCTTGCTTATTTATCTAAATTGATTATAAAGTTCAAACTCATGGCTTGCATTTTAAAAAGCAAATTTAAAAAGGAATCTGTCATCTGTACATTGGAAGTACATGTTAGCATTAATGGTTGACACAAAACAACCACCGATTGCCACAAGTGTCTTACGAGTGGTCGATCATGTGATGGGTTTAATTTACACAGCATGAAGGGTGGAATATGCATTCAGTGAAACATTAATTCAAGTTAATCACTGTAGAAAATTTAGATTATTGGTCTGGCATATCAATTGAAAAGCTGCGGCTTGGTGCTATTTTTGTGATTATTATAACGTAAAAGTACAGTAGATCAGAGGTAAGTTTAACTTTGGTTTACATAAAAGTTAGGATGGGCAGGTGAAATTTACAGCATGTATCTTTGCTGCCAAAGTTAATTTCCTTTCTGAAGGATTTTTCCTTACAAATGCATCTGATGGAATGAAGAATTCATTTAAAGCCAGTTTCCACTCAATAGGACAGCATGCATCTTCATCTTTTTAATTTGTGTTCAAAATATAATTTTGAAGCCTCTGATTCAGTTAGAAACTTAAATAAGGTAGGTCACCAGTATTTAGACAACACCAGTCATCTGATCAGTGATCCTTATTCCTGCTCCAGCATCCAAGCTGTTTCTCAATCTGTTGGAATTTTTATCTTTCTCTTTTTATGAATGCTGCTATAGTTAGTGTTTCTCTGAATTTTCTCCTTCTGTTTCTTTCTTCCAAGTTCCAAATACACCATCTTGTGTGCTTCAATTGTGTTCCCCAATCTCTGATGTGTTCATGTCATCATTACCTGATTTGCCCAGACTTCTCTTGCACTTTTCAATGTTGGTAATGTCCTGTAATATAACACTTAGCACTCCATTTTCATTTCTCAATTCAAGGAATTCTGATCTCCTGAATGAAAAGTACATTTTTGGAAAAGATACCCTTTTTGCTTTCTTTAGGGAAAAGCTATTTTTTCTCCTTTTCTTTTCCAGACTACCTAGTGACTAAAGTTGGCTGCTGAACTCTTCTTAAGCTTCACTTTCCACAGGCCATTCCAAGGACAACCTGGAGATTAATATCTCTGCTTTTGTTTATTTTAATGCTTCCCAACAATGTAACTGATGGGGAGCAAAGCAATGTTGAAGATTAAATATGCGGACAACATTTTGATCCATTGAACTGCCTAACAATGCTCTTTATCTTTGCATAGTTTAAAGGTGGTTTTAAATTCCAATTCTCTGTACATTTGCAACAACTGGCAATATTATTTCAAATTTAGGAAGCTAACTATAATTTAGCACCAACCCCAGTTTTAAAAATAATGCTGCATGCTCATAAACACATCTGCTTATAAAAGGAAGGTATAGAGTAACTTCAACTTCAATTAATGTTAACCTTCGTGTGCATGGGAACCAAAGGGAAACTTGATTGAACAAAGCAAAATCATAGAAGAGGAGCTATATGACTCTCAAAGGTTTTCCTGTTATATGTGTAAGAATACATTTAGATGGTCAGTGATAAGCAACCGTATTTGCTCTTTTGTTCGTGCATTAAAGAAATCTCTAGTGCTGAAAACAAAGGTATAAATATGTCAACTCTTCACACTCAGACTATGAAAAAGAAACATTGGGTCAGATAACGATGAGTGCAGCATGGCAGTGCTATAGTCAGTAGTATTGGTAATGAAATGTAAACTGATGATTTATGCATGTTGTACTGGCGTTTAAGAAAAGATTGCATCTTCTGTAATGGAAGACAATGGTTCTTTTTAATTTTGTTTAATAAGTATTTTCAAGGTTATAGAGGTATTCCACATGATATTAAATAGAAATAGTGTAATATATCACTCTTTACAGTCAGACTCTTGATTGGTCAACTAAGAAGTCATTCTTGAGGACAAAATGATCTTGTCAGGATTCATCAGTTTAAAAGCAGCGTTCTCAACCCAAACACATTATCTACAGGGCTATGTGATCTTATTTAAGATAATCTTAAGTGGGAATCTTTTGTGTTACTGTGAAATCCAGTTCAACTGATTATTTTGATTGACCCAACCCCCACCATATGGTACTGTAACTGAATGATCACCAAATCCAAAGGTGGCAATCCCACAATGTTTGGCAAGGTAGCTGTCAACCAGGACTGGCTAGCTAGCAGGGTTGTTAAACAGCTAAACAGTGCTGATAGCAGACAAGCCTGGTTCTTTTATCCTCTTACTATGATTTTGCGGAGCCTGGCATAAACTGATCGCAACTTTTTTTTATTCATTCACTGGATGTGGACATTGCCCGTCCCGAATTGCCCTTGACAAGGCGGTGGTGAGCCGCCGCCTTGAATACAACTGAATGCCTTTCTAGGTCGTTTCAGAGAGCAGTTAAGAGTCAGCCACATTGCTGTGGGTCTGGAGTCACCTATAGACTAGACCAGGTAAGAACGGCAGATTTCCTTCCCTAAAGGGAATTAGTGAACCAGATGGGTGCTTACAAGAATCCAGTAGTTTCATGGTCACCATTACTGATATTAGCTTTTTATTCCAGACTTGATACTTGCCCAGCTGCCAAAGTGGGATTTGAACTCATATCTCTGGATCATTAATCCAGATCTATGGATTACTAGTCCAGCAACATAACCACTATGCTACTATACACCAACTGACGGCCTGATGAGTACAGCCAATAGAAAATGTGCAGGTTTAATGTGAATGGATTTGGGAAATGAAATTTGATCCTTTTATATCTGCAGTATTAACGTGCACTGTCAGGAAATCTCAAATTCTAAATATAATTGAACTGCTCCAAAGAAATGTGCGGCTTAGCTCTGGAGCTCTGCATAATGCAAGTGAGTGGAAAGAATCTATTCTTCCTATTTATTTATCCTTCATATAGAGATGAGGGGGTCAGTTAGCTCACTTGGCTAAAGAGCTAGAGTGTGATGCAGAAAGATGCCAAAAGCGCGGGTTAATCCCCGTACCAGCTGTGATAGTTCATGGAGGTCTGCCTCCTCGCCTTGCCCCATGTTTGAGGAATTGGTGCGCCTCAGGCTATACATGACCAACTGTCTCTAATGGAGAGAGATGCCTATGGTCCTTTGGGACTACAGCTAGAACAACAACATAGAGATGAACAAACCTTTGTCTAAATGGAGAAAAACTGCAACCAGCACATTTGCTATTGGTATAGTACTGGTAACTCTGCTAGTGTCATTTTGTTCCAATGTCTCTAATAGCATTCTAAGATTCTTCCTTGGCTAATAGTACCTCCTATTGATGCCACTCTAAGAAGCACAGAGCAGATTGTTGAATTTACACTCTGCAAAAGAAAGTTTCAAATCGTTCACTTCAGCCATGCAAGATTTAGGGGGGAATTTTCCCAGACCATTGGAGATGGGTTCAGGGACGAACGAGGTAGGAAATTCCTAGAAACTGACATCAGGTTGGGATCCCAATGTGATTCTGCCCTCTGTCAGCTTTCCCCGGGGCAGGATTGAAGGAGAGCAGGAAACCCCTTTGGATCTGTCGGCTAAGTAATTAAGAAATAATTGCGGTTGTTAAGCCAATTGTTTTAACACTGAATCCTGAATTTCCCAGCCATGGAATATCTTTCCCAACCTGTCAGCAACTCACCAGGGTCACCAAGGCAAGTGTACAGCAGGAAGAGCTACTTCAGTGAAACTGACAAGCTGGGAAGGCTTTGATCAGGTACACTGCAGAGTTCCAGTCATGACCATTGAGAGACTGCTGTTCAAAGCACTTCTTCTCCGAGTGCTTTCACTGCTTGACAGATGATTGACAACTGCTTGGAAGGCACATCACCTGTCGAGCACTCACTCACCTTCAGCTCCACTTCCCTGTTGTCAGCCTTCACAATGGCATGGAAGCGGCTTATGCAGCTCCACCTTCCACCTCTGCTGAGGTTTAAAGCAGAGGTTCCACCAAGGCCTATGCTCCAGTATCAGCAGCAGCAACACTAGCAACAACACCAGCTGCGTTCTTAACCACATACCCCTCCACGGAGCGGGTAGGATGGACACCTCGATACATTTGGAAGCAAAACCCCCAACGCATCTGTGAGCACCAGTGCCTCAGGAGGTTCAGTCTTGGTCGTTGCTGACAGGTGCAGCCTCCTCCTTCCCAATGGATCAGGTGGGCACACATTGCCAATGGCTGACAAGATGTCTGTTATTGGAGGGTTACCCTCCTCCCCTCCCCTCCGCCCCCCCCCCCTCCCCAGTCCCCACCACTCATAATGGCTTGTGTGCAGAGAGGGGAAGGGCAACATTTGTAGAGGGTGACTGTGAGGCATGGGTGCAAGAGGGCAATAGGCTGAAGGTGAGAGCGTGAGTGTGCTCAGATGGGGTTGTGAGGTGCCTGCAAGGAGAGAAATGAGTGGAGCTGCATGGTGTGTTATGCTGAGATGTGCTATGCAGGACAATACTGGGCAAGTCAGAGTGTAGGTTTTGGCCCCTGAAATTATTATGGCACTCACCTTTCAAGCCCTCTAAAGGTCCTAGATCCTCTTGGTGCACTGTCTCCAGGATGGAACACAGTTCTGCTACTGACTTCCTTGGACACTTGCATGCACACCTGCTTGGTTGGAGAGGCTATGCTCTTCCTCTTGTCCTTGGGAGAGCTTACCTCACTGCAGCCCCTCAAATCCCACAACTGGACCTCCCGATAAGAATGAGGTCCCCGGGGGGTGGGGTGGGGGGAGCAGTCTTCCTGTGGTTGCTGCAGCTTGAAAAACCTAAGTGCTGGTGAACTTTTCTGAAACATGCTGTGGTCCCTTTAATTAGAAATCCTTCCTCTGATAGAATGGACATATCATCTGACCCTCCCTCCCTAATTGGGCGGGGAGCCCAGAGGCGGGCTGTTAGTGGTGTTACGAAAGTGCTTCCATTTTTTAAAATATTTTAGTTTTTGAGGACTTATGTTAAAACTGAAAAGATTCCATGGATGAGATTTTTTTTACGAAGTTCACCAAAAGGACACTTGAGATGTTGTTTGAAAAAACACCTGTGCTGGAAGTCATGTGCTTTGGGCTCAGTAAACAACAAAACCCTTGGTGACCTGGGAAAAAATGGTTACAGAGAAGCCACTTGTTGAGGTTTATGGAGGTCAGGAGGTCGACTCTTTGTTTGGGGTTTGGACATTATTTTCAATTAGTTGGGATGTGAACTGTTTGAAGACGGTTGGTGTTTTTCCTGCCAAGGAAAAATAAACCACCCAGCTCATCTCTTTCTCTACCTCTTTGAAGAAACCCTGCACAGATCCAGTGTGGGAGAGCTAAAATCCCTGGTGCTGCATAGATCCTGAGAAGCTGGGAAAAAATCCTGCGATTCAGGTGTGTGCTGACGGAAAACCCTGATGCCACGTTTCTCCTAGAAAGCCTACTGGAATAATTCTTGACATCTCCAGAACAGACTGCTTCTGAAACTATCCCGGTGACCTGTCTCCGTATACCCGGACGCCAGACCAAAAGAGGGACAACTGACATCCTTCCATGTCTTCTCTTTTTTTCGCCAAGAATTAGCAAGTACATATGAACATACAAATTAAGAGCAGAAGTAGGCCATTTGGCCCCACGAGCCTGCTCCGCCATTCAGTAAGATCATGGCTAATCTGTTTGTCTTGAATTCCACACTCCCATCTACCCCCGATACCTTTTGATTCCCTTGCCTAACAAGAATCTATCTACCTCCACCTTAAAAATATTCAATGACCCTGCCTCCACCACCTTCTGAGGCAGACTTCTAAAGTCTCACAACCCTCAGAGAAAAAAAATTCTGTTCATCTCTGTCCTAAAAGGGTGACCCCCTAATTTTAAAACAGTGCCCCCTAGTTCTGGAAACATCCTTTCCAGATCTGCCTTGTCAAGACCGTTCAGGATCTTACATATTTCAACCAAGTCTCCCCTCACTCTTCTAAACTCCAGTGAAAATAAGCCCAGACTGTCCAACCTTTCCTCATAAGACAACCCACTCATTCCAGGTGTCAATCTAGTAAACCTCCTCTAAACCGCCTCCAATGCATTTACATCCTTCCTTAAATAAGGAGACCAAAACTGCACACAATATTCGAGATATGGTCTCACTAATGCCCTGTATAACTGAAGTATCACATCCTTACTTTTATTTTCAATTCCTCTCGTAATAAAAGATAGTATTCCATTAGCTTTCTTTGACTTGCTGTACCTGCATGCTAACTTATTGTGACTCATGCACTAGAACACCTAGATCCCTCTGCACCTCGGAATTTTGCAGTCATTCTCTGTTTAATTAATACTCTGCTTTTTTATTCTTCCTGCCAAAGTGAACAACTTCATATTTTCCCATATTATACTTCATCTGCCAGTTGTTTGCCCGCTCACTCAAGCTATCTATATCAGTCTGCAACCTCCTTATGTCCTCTTCACAACATACTTTCCTACCTATCTTTCTGTCATCTGCAAATTTAGCTACCAGGCCATCATTCCTCTCATCTAAGTCATTGATATAAATTGTAAAAGTTGAGGCCCCTGTACAGACCCCTGTGGGAGTTCACTCGTCACACCCTGCCAATCAGAACAGTACCCATTTATGCATACTCTCAGTTTTCTGCCAGCCATCCAATCTTCTATCCATACTAATATGTTACCCCCTTCATCATGAGCTCCTACTTTGTGCAATAACCTTTTATGTGGCACCTTGTGAAATGCCTTCTGGAAATCCAAGTACAGTACGTCAACGGGCTCCCCTTTATCCACAGCACATGTTACTCCTTCAAAGAACTCCAATAAATTGGTTAAACATAATTTCCCTTTCACAAAACCATGCTGACTATTCCCAATTATCTTGAGTTTTTCTAAGTGCCCAGCTATAATCTCCTTAATGATCGATGCTAACAACTTCCCAGGACAGACGTCGTTAACTGGCCTGTAGTTACCCGCTTTCCGTCTTCCCCACCGTCCCTCTTCCCGAACAGAGGGGTTATATCTGCTACCTTCCAGTCCGATGGAACCTCTCCTGAATCCAGCGGACCCCGAAAAATCAACAGCGCATCCACAACCTCACTAGCCATCTCTTTTAAGACCCTAGGATGAAGCCCATCAGGAAACATTTGGACAAAGTAGTCTTTTTTGTCTTTTTTTTGTAACAGATCCCTGCAGAGAGAATTTCTGTATTTTTCCCAGAGACAGTGTGAGTGTAATTGGGGAATTTAAAAAGGGAACTTTTATATTTCAGTCTGTGTTAATGCTTTGCCTCGTTAAGTCTTGTTTCATAATATACTGCTAATATTGTTGTTTTTTAAAGAAACCTGGTTGGTGTATTTTATCTGGGATTAAAAAAGAGTGTATGATTGGCTGTACCGGTAACCGGGTAAACATTTAAATATATGTTGTGACCTGTGGAGAAGTGGCACTGGAAAAAACAGTGCACTCCTCCCCCCTCAGTCGTAACCACGCCCACACATCGAGGGGTTGGGTTCCAAACCTAAAAATGGTCCTGCCGTTGCATCAGGGACTAAGTTGGCAAGATTCTGCCCTTAGATTCCCTTTAGGCAGAGCCTGTGTAGTACCAGTGTATTCAGAATGTCACTGATATTGATTGCGCCATATTCAGTCTTCTAATAATCTCAGCAGAAATGTCTGATTCATAGTATTCTGAAAGGATGAAAACCATATGCATGAAGAGGAGGAGGAAACCTCCACCTCATATTCCAGGTTTCAATTATGTTTCATTGCATGGCTGTAATTCTTGAGTTGACTCTAACTTGAGTCTGTACATCCTGGTACTCCTCACTCATTCTCCATTTGAGATTTGGTGGACCTTTATAGTTCGCATAATTTCATGGATTCTTTTCTTCCAGTGGCAATGTGGGCAATTACTCAGAGAAGTGGGAAAAGTTGCATCCATTTACTCCAGTTTCTAAAAGGTCTGATCAGATTTCTAGTCCCAGCAGCAGTATAAGATGCCCTTTTATACCTGCTCGTTCATGGTTCTTCAGAGGTGGTATGCTAAGAGACTAAATCACCAAGAACTTGGAAGAGCACTGATTCTTCACAACAGAAGCCTAAAAAGTATGAAAGCAGCTTTATGTAAATATACCCATCGGTGTCAGCTGTCGCTCAGTTGATAGCACTTTTGCATCTGAGTCAGAAGGTTCTGGGTTCAAGCCCCATGGGCTTGAGCACAAAAATCAAGGCTGACACTCCAGTACAGTACTGAGGGAGCGCTGCACTATTGGAGGTGCTGCCTTTTGGCTGAGACATTAAACCGAGGCCCCATCTGCTTACTCGGGTAGATGCAAAAGATCCCATGATCCTATTTTGAAGAAGAGCAGGGGAGTTATCCCCAGTGTCCCAGCCAATATTTATCCCTCAATCAACATCACAAAAACAGATTATCTGGTTATCATCATATTGCTGTCTTGGGGAGTTTGCTGTGTGTATGCTGGCTGCTGTGATTCCTGCCACGTCACGGAACCAAATTTATTTTCACCTCGGATTAAAACAGTGTGCCTTTAAGACAGGGAGAGAAGGTTTTGGATTTCTGAGGCACAGGGTGCCAGCAGCACTTGTTATTTCGGCCACAGCAGGAGAGAGGTCACATGGTATAATGTTTCAATTTGGCTGTGTGTAAAACTGGCAAAAAACCAGCTGAAACCAGTTTTGAGAGACTCTCCAGCAAGGCATGCAACTGAAGAAAAGAGCTGTCTATTTACCCTCAGCTACAGGCCAAGTTAATTGCCTAAGGAGGAAATAACCCTTTGAAGAGAACGTTTGTATTACTGAAGTAAAGTTTCGACTGAGAAACTCAGTTTTAAAATTCAAGGTGACCTATGCTGTGCTCATCATTGAAAGAACGGTTTGATGCCTACTGCAGCTGAAGTGTTTTGAATGCCTATCTTCTGAAGGACCATCAAATCCATGTGAAGATTTTGAGTGGCATCTGATTGTTCTGATTGGGACACCTCATCAACTCTGAACATAATTCACAAAGACTTATTTATTCTTAAGAAACAGCTAATTTTAAAAACACCACTTTTAAAACCGGTTAACTGTTAGTTTTGAATGTATGTATGTGTATGGGGAAGTTAGGTTAAAATAAGTTATAAGTTCTTTAGACAGGTTTATCTTAATAGTCTTTAAGATTTAGTTTTTTTAAAATAAATAGTTAATTTGTTGTTGTCTAAAAATACCTGGTTTGGTCAGTTTTATTCTGGGGGTTACTTGAGTGTTTAATTTGGCTGTTTTCTGGTTGGGTGGGAAAAGTTTAATAATGTGCTGCGACCTGTGGAGTGATGGGACTGAATTGACAGTGCGTTGCTCCCACCTCGATCGTAACATAATAAATTGGATGTCACGTCCAGGATCAGACTAATTTGGGGGGGGGCTTGCGTTTGGAATCATATTAATTGCTTGACTCTGGGATAACATATAAATTGGGGTCTTGCGTCTAGGATCATATTAATTGGGAACTCGATTGTCAGGATCCAAATCTAATGCCAATTACGAAAAAAAATAGAAGGAACCAGGTTTTTTGTATAATAAGGTGCAGTCTATATCATCAGAATGGCATTAGCAGTTGCAGCAGAATTTCTGGGAAAAGAGAATGTTTCCCTTAGTGATTTGATAACTTTAACTAAGAATTAACTAAAAGAATTGGAGGCAAAATTGGGGTTAGAATTGAAATCAGGTGCCAAAAAAACAGTGATATTTGATGTAATAATCTACCATTTAAAATTAGAAGAAGATAGTCAGTCAGAGAGTGATGCAGTGGAATTGGCTAGAATTCAGTTGGAAATGAAAAAACTTGAGCAGGAGCAAGAAATGAAAAAACTTAGGCTTCAACAGGAAACAGAAAAAGAAATAGCAATAAGAAAACTTGAACTTCAGAGAGAAAGTGAAAGAGAAGTGAGGGAACTTAGGTTAAAAGAGATGGAACTAAAACAAAGGGGTGGTCTTGACTCCAGGGAAAATTCCGGTCAGGAAGAATCTGAATTCAGCCCTGGACCCAGTGCAACACTGTCTAAATTTATACAGGTTCTTCCTAAGTTTGAGGAAAGGGATGTAGAGGCATTTTTCATATCTTTTGAAAAAATAGCCAAACAGATGAAATAGCCGAAGGAAAGTTGTACACTGCTTATGTAAAGCAGGTTGGTAGGCAGAGCTCGTGAAATTTATGTCATGCTTCCTGAAGAGGCTTCTGCAGATTATGAGATGGCAAAAAATCCTTTTCTCGCTGCGTATGAGTTAGTTCCTGAAGTTTATTGTCAGAAGTTCCGGAACCTGCGAAGATTGGCAGGGCAGACTTCTGTAGAATTTGAGAGGGTGAAGCAAATTAATTTTGACCATTGGACATGGGCATTAAAGATGGAAATCACATATGAGAACCTTCAAGAATTGATTCTTTTGGAAGAGTTTAAAAATTCCATTCCTTCAGCAGTGAGAACTCATGTAGATAACCTGAAAGTTTTGAAAGCTAGGCAAGCAGCAGAAATTGCTGATGATTTTGAGCTTGTTAATAAGCCAAAACCTTTTGTCCATCACCCCCATAAACCCGAGAAGGATAGAAAGTGGGAGAGTGAAAGGAAGGCAAGTAGCCGGGGACTAGAAGGATCAGCTGGGAATGCCCCAGGATCACCACCTCAGGCCAGAAAGGAAGGTGCTGAGGGTAGAAGTGAGGTTCGCAAGCCAAAGTGTTATCATTTCCACAAAACAGGTCATCTTCGTTCAGAATGCTGGAAATTGTGAGGTAAACCCATAGGACTTGTTGGGGTACGCAAAGCTATTGCAGAGAAGAAGACTCTGACTGAGGGTATAGCAGACCAGGCTATAGCTTTAACGGTAACTGTAAAACCAGATACAAAAACTAAAAGGAGTGCAGAGGTTAAGATTAAGATACCCAAAAGTTATAATGAATTTTTGCCAAAGGGGAAAGTAACTCCATATCCTTTAAGTGAGGCAGGGAAACCTATCATCATACTCGGGGATACTGGAGCAACCCAAACACTCTTGCTGGGGAAAGTGGTTTCCACTAGAGAGCGCTTTGAATGCTAAAGTTTTAGTTAATAGAATTGACGGTGAGTATATACCCGTACCTTTATATAAAGTACGCCTAGAGAGTGACTTAATATCTAGGATGGTAACTGTAGGAGTTGTCCACAGTTTACCAGTAGAGGGAATTGATCTACTGCAAGGAAATGATTTGGCCAGATTAAAAGTATCAGTTTCTCCTATAATTACAGACGAACCAAGTGAAGTTGGGGAAATGGAACAATTACAGGAACAAGTTGCAAAAATATTTCCTGCGTGTGTAGTCACCCAAACAATGGCTAAACAGGATCCATTGTCGGAGATAAAAGTGGCACCACAAACAGCCAAATATCTGAAACCTTATTTGGGGATTTAGATAATCCGAATGAGATGTTTAACAGATTTCTATAATTGCAGCACAGAAAGCTGATCCAGAATTATACTAAATAGCACAGATGGCTCTGACAGAAGCTGAGGCAAAAGGAGCTCCAGAAGGCTATTATATGGCAAACAGGGTTTTGAGGAGGAAATGGAGAACACCTCATAGTCCTGAGTATGAAGACTGGATAGTTGTTGAATAGATAGTCGTACCATCTAAATATCGCCAGGGATTATTAAGGTTAGCACATGACATTTCTTTTACAGGACATGGGGGAATTCGGAAGACCAAATCACGTATAAGCCAACATTATTACAGGCCAGGCCAAAGGATGTAAAGAAGTTTTGTAGAGCTCACTTTATAACACCCTATAAAGCATTCCAAGCCAATATGAAAAAATGGGCAGACAAGAATGCAAAAACCCATACTTTTCAACCAGGGGATGAAGTATTGGTGTTACCGTTACAGGGAGAACCATTAAAAGCACGGTTCAGTGGCCCATAGAGAGTGATTAAAAGAGTGGGTAAGGTAGATTACTTGATCGACACTCCTGATCACGGAAAGAAGAACCAGTTGTGTCACATAATATGTTAAAGCAATATTATCGCAGGGAGGAGCATTAGCCAGGACAGGTATGTCAGGTAATTGGGACAGTTGAGAAGGAAAAGGATAGTGAGGATGAGGCAGAAGGAGGCCTAGACAATTCTCAGATTGAACTTCCAACTATCAGATTAACAAATACAGAATGGCTAGGAAAATTGGATAACATGCTTTTGCACAGAGGCAAAACAATGTGAGGCCCTAACCAGGCTTTTCAAAACATTCAAAAGAGTTTGTAGGGATAAGCCGGGATGTACAATCTTAGCCGCACATGATGCAGATATAGGGTGAACCGTTCCTTTAAAACAACATCCGTAACTGCTTAAGTCCAGACAAACAGGCCCACTAAAAGCAGAGATCCAATACATGCTGGAAAACAATTTGATCAAACCTTGTCAAAGCAGCTGGAGTTCACCAATAGTTCTAGTACCTAAACCTGACTGGTCAACCCGGTTTTGTATAGACTACAGAAAAGTCAATGCGCTAACAAAGGCAGACTCCTACCCAATTCCGCCCAATAGAAGATTGTATCGACAAAGTGGGCAGTGCTAGGTTTCTTACCAAGACTGACTTGTTAAAGGGATACTGGCAAGTTCCTTTGACTCCTCGAGCCAAAGAGATATCAGCTTTTGTAACACCTGACAGTCTTTATCAGTGCCAGGTGATGCCATTCAGGCTAAAAAAAAATGCCCTAGCCACTTTTCAAAGATTAATGAATCAGGTAGTAGCCAGTGTTCCCAACTGTGTAGTGTATCTCGATGATGTACTAATATACGGTAACACTTGGCAAGAACACTTAAACCAGCTAAAATTCTGTTTAAAATGTTACAAGCTGTGGACTTAGTGATAAATCTGGCAAAAAGTGAATTCGGAAAAGCAAATGTAACTTACCTCGGATGCATAGTAGGGCAAGGACAGGTATTGCCAAAAACTGCAAAGGTACAAGCCTTCGTAGAGTTCCCTATCCCTAAATCTAAACAGGAAATAATGAGGTTTTTAGGGATGTGTAGGTTTTTTTTTTACAGGAAATTTGTACAGAATTTTAGTACTGTGGCTACTCCATTAACCGATTTGCTACAAAAAAAAACAAAGTAGTATGGTCAGATGAATGTCAGGCAGCTTTTGAAAAGCTAAAGGCAATCTTAATTAATGAACCAGTGTTGGTTGCTCCAAATTTTACTAAACCTTTTAAAATAGCGATCGATGCTAGCGACCTGGGGGTTGGTGTGGTCCTATTGCAGGATGATGAATCGGGTATAGAGAAGTCAGTAGGGTACTTTTCAAGAAAAATAAATTGTCATCAAAAAAAGTATTCTACTGTGGAAAAAAGAAACATTAGGACTTTTGTTGGCTCTCAAAAGTTTCAAAGTATATGTCCACCAAGACTATAAAGAAATAGTAATATACACTGACCATAACACATTAACATTTGTGGAAAAATTTAAAAACAAGTGCTAGAATACTTAGATGGAATTTCTTGTTCCAGCCTTGTCATTTGAAAATTGTACATATTTTGGGGGGAAACAATGTTATAGTCAAGACTTTGTCACAAATTTAACCATGTTAACGTGAATAGGATGGCAATGGTACAAAGAAAATGCTGTAACTTATCAGTAGAGTGAATGGGTATGAATGTGAAAAAATGTTAGTGTTTTTTCCCAGTTTCTATTTTTTTTTCCATTGTAATGAAACGCATTTTAAGAATGCCAATTTCATTTTGCCAAGGGTGAAGCTGTCATGGAACCGTATTTATTTTCTCCTCGAATTAAAGCAGTGTTCCTTTAAGGCAGGGAGAGAAGGGTTTAGATTTCTGAGGCACGGGTGTCAGCTGCACTTGTTACTTAGGCCACAGCAGGAGAGAGAGAGAGGGGTCACATGGCATAATGTTTCGATTTGATAGTGTATAAAACTGGCAAAAAACCAGCTGAAACAAGTTTTGAGAGACTCTCCAGCGAAGCGTGCTACTGAAGAGATGAGCTGTCTGTTCTCTCTCAGCAAAAATTCTACAAGGAGCTGCAGGCCAAGTTAATTGCCTAAGGAGGAAATAACCCTTTGAAGAGACCATTGTATTACTGAAGTAAAGTTTCGACTGAGAGACTCTCGGTTTTAAAATTCAAGTTGTCCTATTGCTGTGCTCATCGTTGAAAGAATGGTTTGATGCCTGCTGCAGCTGAAGTGTTTTGAGTGCCTAACTACTGAAGGACCGTTTCACCAAGTCCATGTGAAGACTTCGAGTGACATCTGATTATTCTGATCTGGACACATCATCAACCAGGAACATAACCCACAAAGACTTGTTTATTCTTAAGCAGCTAATTTTTTAAAACACCACATTTAAAACCAGTTAACCGGGGCATAGAGAATAAAAATTGGCAAGTCATGCTGCAGCTGTACAGAACTTTAGTTAGGCCACACTTAGAATATTGCGTGCAATTCTGGTCGCAACGCTACCAGAAGGACGTGGAGGCTTTGGAGAGGGTACAGAAGAGGTTTACCAGGATGTTGCCTGGTCTGGAGGGCATTAGCTATGAGGAGAGGTTGGATAAACTTGGATTGTTTTCACTGGAACGACGGAGGTGGAGGGGCGACATGATAGAGGTTTACAAAGTTACAAGTGGCATGGACAGAGTGGATAGTCAGAAGCTTTTTCCCAGGGTGGAAGAGTCAGTTACTAAGGGACATAGGTTTAAGGTGAGAGGGGCAAAGTTTAGAGGGGATGTGCGAGGCAAGTTCTTTACACAGAGGGTGGTGAGTGCCTGGAACTTGTTGCCGGGGGAGGTGGTGGAAGCAGGTACCGTAGAGTCGTTTAAAAGGCATCTTGACAAATACGTGAATAGGATGGAAATAGAGGGATACGGACCCCGGAAGTGCAGACGGTTTTAGTTTAGGCAGGCTTGGAGGGCCGAATGGCCTATTCCTGTGCTGTATTGTTCTTTGTGTGGGGAAGTTATGTTAAAAATAAGATGTTATAAGGTCTTCAGACATAGGTTTATCTTAATAGTGTTTTAGATTTAGTTTTTTTTGATAAATAGTTAATTTATTGTTGTCTAAAGATACCTGGTTTGGTCTGTTTTATTCTAGGGGTTACTAAAGTGTTTAATTTGGCTGTTTTCCGGTTGGGTGGGAAAACTTTAATAATATGCAAAGCCTGTGGAGTGCGTTGCTCCCGCCTCAGTCGTAACAATTACAACAGTGTCTGCAAAAGGTACTACTTTGGCTATAAAGCGCTTTGAGACATCCAGTGGTCATGAAAGGCGCCAAGTCTTTTTTCTTTATCTGTCTATCCTGGACATCTGTTAAATGAGAATTACATTGCATCCAGGCGTCAATTTTGTTCAGAAGCAAGTAGTAAAAGTAAGTGCAACAATTACCGCAGTTTCCAGCCAGAATATAGTCAGTTTCCTTTTCAGTTTGGACCACTTATAAACTCATTTCTAAACGATTGGGGTTGTCCATGGTCTCAGAGTTATGTCTGGAGACATTGATGTGTGCTGCAGCCTAGGAATTCTGCCTCGCATACATGCTTAGCTGAGAATTTTGGGTTTCGCATTCAACCTGTAGGTCAAATTATTCGTAATTGCTGTCTCAGGAAATAATCTCTTTTTTAGGAACATGTGGCTGAAAAAGGTGTTGATGGAAGGTTAAGCACTTAATTCCCTAGAAATATCATCTCTTTCCCCAAGATTCAGTGAGGAAATTTTTGAGAAGTCAGTACACCTACCAGAGATATTCTAGCCCCAAAGGTTTAGGGGTTTTGTTTTCCTAGGCTGTTAGAAAAATATGGAATTCTATTTCTGCTATTTTGTAGTTCCAAGAAGATGGGCATCCAGGAATTTTATTCATTCTGAGCTGAAGGATGGAAAGTGAAGCTGGAGAACAGAATACGCAAACCTGTAGGATTTGTTGAATATAAGAGAAATAAAGATGAGTGACAGCTATTCCCCAACTACCAGTGAGAGCTTTTTTTTTAATTCATTCATGGAATGTGGCATCGCTGGCAAGGCCAGCATTTATTGCCCGTACCTAATTTATCTTAAGATGGTTGTGATGACCAGCCTTCATGAACCGCTGCAGTTCATGGATAAATGCCAATCTCTGGTACCATGCCGAGGTGGGAGTACTTGTGTTCAAGTCTTGACCATGAGTGCTAGAAGGCTGCCCTGCCTATGGGGACACCATGATTAAAATGGTTCCTGTCTTCTATTGATCTCCATACATGCCCAATTCCAGTAGCAATGGGGAGCAGGACTGGCTAGGAATGCTGCGGGCAGTTGTATTGCCCTTCCAACATCATAACGGTGACTAAACTTTAAAAGTACTTCTTTGGCAGCAAAGTGCTTTGGGACATCCTGAGGTCATGAAAGTCCCTACATAAGTGCAAAACCATCCCCTTTGATGCGTGGATCAATGTCATAGATACAAAATCAAGAAATTCCCCGTTTTCAAACATTAACTGTATTCAGTATGCATGTTTCAAACTGTTGCTGTTACGGTATTTTTATATACTTGAGGGTGATTTTCCCTGTGATGTACAGTACAGGTGTTAACATTTACATTTTTTGCCTGGTATAGTGCAGCATGTGCTTGATTTCATTTCAGAGTGAAAAATAGATGGTATATGCACAGTGCTGTTAGGGAGGGACCCGGCAACAATGAAGGAACAGCGATATATTTCCAAGTCAGGATGTTGTGTGACTTGGATGGGAACTTGCAGGTGATGGTGTTCCCATGCACCTGCTGCCCTTGTCGTTCCAGGTGATAGAGGTTGCGGGGTTGGAAGGTGCTGTCAAAGGAGGCTTGGCAAGTTGCTGCAGTGTATTTTGTAGATGGTACACACTGCTACCACTGTGTGCCAATGGTGGAGGGAGTGAATGTTTAAAATGGTGGATAGGGTGCCAGTCAAGTATCCACAGCATCCATTAAATCTCAATTGAAAATTGTATGTGTTCTTTTAGCAAACGGCTTTCAGGGTTGATAAACAGAAACTGGTGTTTGATCAATCTCAACGCATGTGACATGAGATTAGAGTAATCCTTTAACATCATCCGAAGTCATTCTGAAAGTAACCTGACTTTCATCCCTCTTAGGCAAAGTGCTATTACACTGCCCTCTCTGACCCTTTCTCCTTCAGGAGTGTAGCATGGCACAAAATGCACTGTCACTTCCATGTATAAGAGATCAGTTGTAAAATTAGATGGTTTGTGTTCCACGGGGCACGTACCTTGAAACAGTATTTCATGCTTTTCAAACTAGGTGATTTGCTTGCAACTACTAATAGGAAATCTATGGAATCAGAAGAATAACAAACACACAAAGTAAGGTTAAAAGCATAAACATGTTAAACCTTTAAGGAAGCTTGTAATACATACTAATTTCTAACTGCTAAGACATACAAGGTTTCTAGCCTACAGGGCATCATGCCAACAGGGTGCAGAACACTTGGAATGTAACTTCCATAGTCTACAAGCATCTCGAACTATTCAAGCTTTCAGGTGTATTTTCTGCAGAAAACCCTTGTATTGGAGTGTGTGAGGTAAACTAGATAGAACTATGAAATGTTAGCTACAACTTAGCAGCCAGAGTCAACAGTCCCCTGAAAGATTAATGTTTGGAAATACAGGTGCACTGTAAACCCGATTGAACTACCATGTTATCACATTATGACATTTTTTTTAGGAAGTGAATAAAGGAGAGAACACCTCTTCACGTAAATAGATAGTCGCTTGAGTGACAGACGTCAAGTGTCCTTTAAGAGTTACTCATGATTCTCTCTGATGGCATGGGCTAGTGATTTTTATTAAGGGTGAAAACCTTGTGAGCTATTATTTTGGAATTTTTTACAAATTAATCCAAAAAAACAAGTTGATGTATGAGGAAAATCAACTTATTTTACTTCAAATTGCTTTACTTAGAAAACTGGTGAATAAAATAAAAATCTTTTCATATCATTATCCAATTGTCCCTAATTGATGCATATATACTTAATCCCAAATTGTAGAACATATAATTTTATAATGCTGTTTGCTGAAACCGTTGATTGAACCTTGAGGTCCCTAGGAGACAAGCTGGCAGTCTTCCACTAATAACAATTGCAGAAAAATGTGACTCTAGTAAATCCCCAGTGTGTATTTGAGAATATGGCTGATGGTTGCATGCACTACCCTTGATTACCAAACCATCACTGAAAGATTCTGTATGATAAACGGAGCATGTACTCAAGTTATGTTAGAGACTCTTAATACTACCCACTCTTGAGGAATCGATCGTGTTACAGTGCACCTGTATTTACAAACATTAATCTTTCAAGGGACTGTTGATTCTGGCTGCTAAGTTGCAGTTGACATATCGCATTTCTATCTTGTTTGCCTCCCTCACTCCCCACATTCCCCCCACTCCAATACAAAGACTTCCTGCAGAAAATACACCTGAAAGTTTGAATAGTTCTGTATACTTATAAACTATGTAGGTTAGGTTTTGAGTGTTGTGCTGCAAGCTTCCTTAAAGGTCAATGAACATGAAGTTATGATTTTAACTTTACGATACATGTTTGTTATCCTTCTGATTCCATAGAGTTCCTAATAGTAGTTGCAAGCAAATCACCTAGTTTGAAAGGCATGAAATACTGCTTCAGATATAGTGATGTAATGGTCAAGAAATTCCCAGTTTTCAAACATTAACTGTATTCAGAATGCATGTTTCAAACTATTGCTGTTAGGGTTTTTTATATACTTGGTGATTTTCCCTGTGATGTACAGTACAGGTGTTACCATTTACATTTTTGCCTGATATAGTGTAGCATGTGCTTGATTTCATTTCAGAGTGAAAAATAGATGAAATGCCAGGGATTCAAATAATGTATAATTCACAGCAAGTGACAGCAGGCTTTTAATACTGGCTGTAGCCGACAGCCTAGCGCCAGGAAATGTCACACTTGGAGTGAAAGCAACTTGCTTCCTGTTCTGCAGGCTTTCTTGATGGCTAAGTGATCGATTACCTATGACTTTATTTTTTCTTTTGGGAAAACCATATGCAAAATTTGTATTTTTTTTAAGTTGTTTCATTTGTTAACACAACGGACGTTATTAATATATAAATATAGAAAGTGTGTGCTTGAAATATCATTCACATCACCCGACTACACAAAGTGCTTGTCAAGCTGAAAGAACCAGCAGTAATTCACTGAGCTGGTGGATGAGTTAAAGATTTTAAAGTGCAAAATGAATAAGGTTGTGTATTTTGTTGAAACATTTTATTTACAAGTCACCTTTACTGCTATTCCTTCATACCCCATTTCCACTTGCCTGTGATTGTTGTTTTTGTGGCTCTTGAAATATTCTTATATTAGGCCCTCCTTGGAGCATCTGTCTGAAGAGCAGTATCAGCAAATCTATGATGTGGACTGATCAGAGAAACTAACACTACTGGGATTGAGGAAGGCATTGTAGAATACAGAGCAAGAGTATTGATGGTTGAGAGACTGGAGAGATGTAAACTGTAAAATAAAGACAATAGCCAATGACAAAAGAAACCAAGGAAGATGTCTGGCTGGCCCAGTGATATCACCACACTGTTCCTTGCAACTTTAGATATGGATTCAAATCCAATTCAGCACAGGATTCGAACATTCTAAGGGATGAAGAAACTTGAAAGACATTTGGACAGCCTCTGCTCAATTCCTAGTCGGTGTGGAGTCACAGCAGAAACTGCTGCCTAATTTTTCACTCAGCGAGGCTGCAGGGATAGCTGATATTAATGAAGAGTTTACACCAAATGGGCTGTCTATGAAATCGGGTTGAAGGCATGTTGTCACAGCACAGGGTCCCTTACTCCCCAACTGTACTTGACCCTGAACCACCTCGATGCTGACACTGGAAATATTCCATTCTTCAAATGCTCACAATCTTTACTTGTGTATATGTTAAGAATAAAATTCAGAAAATGCTTCCATTTTTACAATAAAAAGTAATTTGTCATCCTGATAGCTCAGACATGACATCTTTGTTGTCTGAGCCATGTTGACCAGGAAAGTCCCAGGTTTCGCCTCTGAGCTGTACTCAGCTGGGCCAGTGCAAGAAAAGAAAGAGCTTCATAGATTCATAGAAACTTACTGCTGAGAAGGGGGCCATTCAGCCCGTCATGCTGATGTGGACTGTTAAAGCAATTGTGCTTAGGCCCATATCGGCGCTTTTTGACTAACCTTTTGAAGTTTAGTCATCAATATACTGTAGGAAGGGCAATACAACTGCCATCAGCATTCCTAGTCAGTCCTGCTCCTCATTGCCACTGGAATTGGGCATGTATGGAGATCAACACAGGATCCATTTTAACCATGATGTCTCCATAGGCAGGGCAGCCTTCTAGCACTCATGGTCAAGACTTGAACATGAGTACTCCCACCTGGGCAAGGTACCAGAGATTGACATTTATCCATGAAAATACAGCCCACTGAAGGAGTCAGTGCCTTAACAGCAGGAGAAAATAAGTAATTGGAAATCTAAAATGAGTATTAGACCAACAACAAATACTTGCATTTATATAATGACAGAGAGGAAAGGAATGGAAGAGCCTTTTTGTGAAATGACAACTGAAAATAACAAGTAATTGGGCAGTACAGTAATCGTGCTTTGGGAAGGATTGAAAGCCTTTCAAGGCGAAGGAAACTTTCCTTTTCTTGGAAACATTTTGCAAATGAACTCAATGCTGCGAAGTAACTTAAGACATTAGCTCTTGCCTTGGGCTACTGGAGCTTAGTTCGATTCTCTTCTTTGCAATGTCACTTATACTAATTTCTACTAAATGCTACTTTCACATCATTATTTTATACATAGGTTATTCATAGATCTTTTGATTTATAAATTTTGATCAATGAAAGTTGTGCATAATTACTCTTGAGAGTAGTAACAACTGCATTCCCTCTAAAACGTGAGTTCTTCAAAAAAAAAAATTTAATGTACACAGTTGCTTAATGTACCAAACCTAATTTATTTGCTTAAAACAAAAAAAACTGCAAATGCTAGAAAGCTTAAAAAAAAAATGCTGGAGAAACGCAGCAACTCAGCATCTGCGGAAAGAACAGATGATTTCATGGGGTAGGCTTTCAACTTGCTGTGTGAACGTGACACTGACGTTGCGGGTTAACTGTTAATTATAGAAACTGCCTGATACTCATTTCCAATGATTTCAGTGGAAATGAATATTAGGCAGTTTCTAATATGGGCAGTTGGTCTGCAGTGCCAGCACTACACACAGGCAGCAGGTTGAAAATCTGCCTAACACTTAGGGCTGGATTTTTCCCTCCGGGTCCTAAATCCGTCCGACGGGGGGTATGCAAAACAGTCACTCATTGGGTTTTTCATGGATGTGCCCCCTTAATTGGCTTGGAGACAAGGTCCCTGTCCAATTAAGGGTGGCAGGCAGGTTCTCGAAGCTGGAGGGCCAATCAGGGGCCTTCCAGCTTGAGAGGTGCAGCAGACGGTGATTGCAGATAAACAACACGGGCGGTACAGTGGCTAGCACCGCAGCCTCACAGCTCCAATGACCCAGGTTCGGTTCTGGGTACTGCCTGTGCGGAGTTTGCAAGTTCTCCCTGTGACCACGTGGGTTTCCTCCGGGTGCTCCGGTTTCCTCTCACATGCCAAAGACTTGCAGGTTGATAGGTAAATTGGCCATTGTAAAAAAAAAAAAATTGCCCCTAGTGTAGGTAGGTGGTAGGAGAATTGAAGGAAGGTGGGGATGTGAGAGGGAAAATGGGATTAATGTAGGATTAGTATAAATGGGTGGTTGATGGTCGGTGCGGACTCGGTGGGCCAAAGGGCCTGTTTCGGTGCTGTATCTCTCTATGACTCTATAACAGAGAGGGAGTTACAACATGGCGGAGCCCTCTCATCAACTTTAAGATTTTAGTTAAAAAGTGGTTCTTGCAGCCAGGCCGACACTGTAGGTGGGGGTGGGGGGAGCATGGGGAGCCCCTCTACAAGGCAGCATGTGGTTGCTCACATCCAGCAAAGGTCTCTAGGCCTGCCTGGAGCACTGACGCTCCAGCCTACTGCCAGATCTCCGGTCCGTCTCCTTCAATTGGAATTAACGAGGCTCTTAACGAGCCTACTAAGGTACCCACCGTGTGGGGGGGTGGTGTAGTCCTGCGGGCCCCAAGCCCTCCGCTTCCAAAATGGTTGGAGTCGGGAAACCAGCACACTGACCGGCACTGGCATTTTTAGGCCCCGTCTTCCTCTGTTCCCACTCCCAGCGGGGCCTGAAAATCCTTCCCTTAGGATAAGGACCCTTAATCAGAAACGGAAACAACTATTGAGACTTCAATGACCAACTGACAAGGTACTAAAGGTTGAGCTGTGTCCTTGGAAATAAGTCCCAGTGAGGGAATCAGCCTCTTGTATAAGAGGAGGAAATAGCAATTTGAAAGTCTAAAATTAGTTCTGACAAAGCATTCACATCTGAAATATTAATTCATCATTCTCTAGTATTTTCCTTAATTTATTTGCTGATAATGCCAAAATAGTATTCTTTCCTATTTCTAAAATGCCAATTGCTGATAATTCCTTTAAAGTTGGATTATTTAATTTTTAAACGCTGAATGGTTTTTGCACATAGAAGGTTTCATTTATTTCACAGTTCCTTTTTTTATTTGCAGGCTCAAGAGGAGAGGAGAGTTCAGAAGACGAGCCACCTCTGGATATGACGACAGTGCAAGATATTCTGAGCAGTCATCGTTACAAATCTTACAAAGTCAGCATCGTCCACAAGCTTCGATTCACCACTGATGTCCAATTAGGTAATTATTACTTGGTGAAATGCGACCTTTATGCTTGTCCGTGACTTCAAATAACAAAAAAATTAAATTTTAAAAACTGCCAAAATTAGATTGGTCTCTGTCTCAAATCACTCATTTTGGAAATAATTCTGTAATTGCTGGCTATATTGTAGGTTCTAACTGTAATGGAACACAAACTAATTATTCAAATTAAGCAAGAAGTATTCTATGTCTTCTAGGAATGGATGCCATATTATTTTAAGATATAATAACTAAATTTGTGTGTTAATAGCTTAATTTATAGGTGTGGTATCTTCCTCGCCCCATATAAAGTGTTTTGAAATGTCCTTTCTCTAGCTAGGTGTAAGATTTTTTTTTAAATCAAACTTCCGGTTTCCTCCCACATGCCAAAGACTTGCAGGTTGATAGGT
Source organism: Heterodontus francisci (assembly GCF_036365525.1). Taxonomy (NCBI): domain Eukaryota; kingdom Metazoa; phylum Chordata; class Chondrichthyes; order Heterodontiformes; family Heterodontidae; genus Heterodontus; species Heterodontus francisci. The sequence goes on from NC_090402.1 coordinate 22,752,815, forward strand.
AAATTGGCCATTATAAATTGCCCATCGTATAGGTAGGTGGTAGGGAAATATAGGGACAGGTGGGGATGTGGTAGGAATATGGAATTAGTGTAGGATTAGTATAAATGGGTGGTTGATGGTCGGCACAGACTCGGTGGGCCGAAGGGCCTGTTTCAGTGCTGTATCTCTAAACTAAACTAAACTAAACTACAAGCTTATTTTGCAGTTGCTTTGCATCAGTTTAATGAAGTTAACATTTTAAATGTTGGGGTCTAGTTACTTTGGAAAAGGGAAATAAACTAGTATAAGGCATTTAAACTGAGCAGAACTGGACCTTGCGGTCAAATTTTGCAGCAATTATAGATTAACAATAACATGGGATAATTGCAGTTATACAAATATAACTGGTAGCGATTACCCTTAGGATAATAGTTGCCACATAAGGTTTTAATGGAAGCTTTTTGTTTCTGATTTAAGCATGTCACAAGAACAGCACTTGCTCTCCTCCTCCAAGTTGTCAATATTGCTGATTCACAATTTCCCCACTTTTAAGATACTTGATGCAATTCACACGTAAGATAGGAATAACCAAGGCCTCAATGGTCAGATGTCATGATATTAGCAGTTAATAACCAAGGCAGTGGTGCTACGTTTTTAATTCACAACCTTTTGCAGCTCATAACCATTGCTTTATTCCACCAAATTTATTGTACAATTGGTGGGGGTGTGGGGTGGTGGTGGGGGGCGGGTGTTTGCTGGGGGGAAGCTCTTGCAGAGTTTAAATATTGTAGGTTTGGGTTTCTTCTTCAATTTTTTGACCATATGGGTTGCTGTGATATTATCCATAATTCTGAAATGCACATTTTTGAAGATTTATTTGGCAAATATACACGTACAGCCAACCTTACCTGTTAAATCAACAAATTATAAAGTTAATATTTATACAGTATCCTTAATAATGTTCAGTGTCATTGACATTTTCATAATGTTTAAGAAAATAATGCTTGAATGAAAAGCATTTAATTTCTTGTTCTGAATATCATTTGTGCTCTAACAATTACAGATGAGTAATAGTGAAATTTATGTATGTCCTGTTCTCAAACTTGAAAGGTGAGTGAAATACCATCAGATTTGTATTTTCAACAGAAAAGCCTCATGAGAGCATTATGCAACGTGTTATTGGAACATGAAATGCATTAACACAAGTGGCTGTTAAATCGCCAAATCAACTACAACATTTAAGAGGAAATTAAACACTTGAAGATGAAAAATAGTAAAGGAGTAGAGGGCAATTAAGGGTTGAGAACCAGAGGACATAGATTTAAAGTGATTGACAAAAGAACCAAAGGCGACATGAGGAAAAAATTTTTAAGCAGCGAGTGGTTACGATCTGAAATATACTGCCTGAAAGGCTGGTGGAGGCAGATTCAATCATGGCGATCAAAAGGGAATTCGATGAGCACCTGAAGGGAAAGAATTTGCTGCAATACAGGGAAGAGGCCGGGGAGTGTGATTGGCTAAATTGCTTTTGCAGAAAGCAGGCACAGACTCGACGGGCCAAATGGCCTCCTCCTGTGCTGCAACCATTCTATGATTATATGAATTAAAGTAGCTAACTCCAATGTTAAGGTATCTCTGGCTTAATCATGATGGGCCTAAAGGCTGAAATTCCTGTGGTTCTAAGTATTATTTTGTCTATGGTGCGACGGAAAAGTTTTTGAATATGACATCCTACTTGACTTTTTAACCGCTGTGCAGAGTTTTGTACTCTTGTGGCATTGGTTTCTTATGAATGGTAGTATGCATTTTGCAAAGCTTACATTTTTTTTTGCCAGTTGCTGCTAGTTTGCTTTGAGGAGAATTTTTTTTGCCGCTCTGCATCTGGAAGCTGTCAGAACAGAAAGCTTGAAAAGGTCATCCCTTATCACTAAAGATAAATGATATAAGGGGAGTGGAGCTGTTAGGTGAAACGAATGGTTCAGTTTGTTCAGCACTGATGGGACTGACCTGTGAGTACAGCTTTCAGGGGTTAATGCACCTTTCAGTGTGCTTATAAATGTGAGTTTTCAGTCATATTTTAATTCTGTGTCTGTCTGCTTTATGTAAGGTACAGTCTGCCACATAGTAAATATAAACATATCTGGATCTCTTGTCCAAAGGTATTGATGTCCACTATGAAGTTAATGTACAGTTAAAGGCAGGGGCCCTTCCAATAATTTCTAGATTTACAGATATTTTACTTCAAATAAGTAAACATCACCAAAAGCAAAATTATTGTTTCTCCTTTTCAAATTTCACGCACTGCTCAGTAAGAAAAAAATATATTTTCTGTCAGTATATTGGTAAGAAAGTCTATAGCTAAATTTTAAATTTTTGGCATTTATATCTGTTACTAACAAATACATGAATTATGATGACTGGTTATGTTCCCTGGAAAATTTTGTTGTATGCAGCCAGTTTCTTCAATATGCGGTACCTTCTAAATTAATTTGCGTGCCCACTGCGCAGTATTTAACCCAGGAGAAGGCCTGTGCGGTACCTTCCAGACTGCTGCATGGCTACACACGTGCACAGCTTAGCAGGAGCACTGATGACTGGACATTGGTGTTTAACACATTCATAGGTTAAAACATTTTTTGCTGTTTTCCCAAAAATAAAGGTTTTAAAATTTATCAGAGTTTGAAGAGAATGTAGTTGGAGAGTGAAACCAGAGTTTATTTTGTCCTGGCAGAGCAGTGTAATTTACAAGTTTGTACTTCAGTCTTGATAATGTCTGGACAAACCTGTCATGATTCCAGAACCTTGATCCTGATTATTAAAACGTGCTAATTACTTTCTATCTTTCTGACCAACGAGTCCTAATTTAACTCATTTCTGTTGAAATTCCAGTCAACAATTGTCTATTCCTGGGTTTAAATTACTGCTGGTCCATAGGAAGATCCAGAGCAAAATAAAGACCATTGATTTCATTAAACCAGTTCTATCCAGTGCGTAATTGATTATTCTAAAATGGATTTCCTTCCCTACCACCCTGGGGGATGGGGGAGTCAAATTCAAGCATTTTTGTTAATATTTCTGTAGCCCTCAGGGTTTACGCTCGGTTTGCCTCGGTATTTGTAGTAATTGGAAGATTTTTTTTTTCCTCTAGGATCATTTGAACAAAACTGAGGAAAATGTTGTCAAATGTCTTAACTACAAAGGGTGCTCAGAGCAGCATATCCTGTCTGCAGTCAAAAGATCATGGGTTGAAACCCCACTCCAGAATATAAAGCATTACCTGAAAAATTAGAGCATTCTGCAACTTTTACAGTTATTTCTTTTTAAGATTATTTTCTCATTTGCCAAAAAGTGTAATTTTTTAAATAAAGGAATTTAAAGAGAGACATTAATAGGAAGCTAAACTCCAATTTAAAAAAAATCAGATTGGAACTGGAAGGTTACCTAATACATTAAAAAAAAATCCAAGTACTACGACTATAATGGGCACAAAATCTAGGGTTATGCTTCAGTATGATACTGAGGGAGTCCTGCATTGTCAAAGATACAGTCATTCAGATAAGATGTTAACTGAGGCCTCTTCTGTGCTCTTAGGTGGAGGAGGATTCTATGCCATTTTTGAAGAGCAGCATAGGAGTTGGCTGGTGTTCTGACCAACATTTATTCCTCAACAAAGATCGCAAAAATAAATTACTCTCTCATTTATGTCATTGCTGTTTGTGGGATCTGGTTGTGTGCAAATTAGCTGCCACTTTTGCCTACAAAACAGTAGTGACAGCACTTTAAAAATAATTTGATGATTCTGAAGCCATTTTGAACACCCTGAAGACTTGAAAGGTACTATATAACTGCAAATATTTTCTATCACCATATCTGAACTAGACTTCAAGAAGTTTTCAAAAATAATCGTCTGGTCGTAGTTTCTTGGCGAAACTAAGTATAACCAAAAGTAGACCATCATAGTAGTAGTACTTGGATTTTTTTAATGTATTAGGTAATCTTCCAGTTCTCATCAGATTTTTTAAATTGGATTTTAGCTTCCTATTAATGTCTCTCTTTAAACCCCTTTATTTAAAAAAAATACACTTATTGGCAAATAAGAAAATAATCTTAAAAGGAATTAACTGTAAAAGTGGCAGAATACTTTAATTTTTCAGGTAAAGCTTTATATTCCTGCAACAATGTCTGCCATTTTAAGTCCATTCTTAGGTGCCTTGAATGATACCTAACAAAAAAAAAACTTGCGAAGAAACTGCTATTCACGCTTTGCTGAGTAAAAAGTAACAATTTTAATTTGACAAACTTCCAGAAGAGGCAGTTGTGTTTAAGTGCAGTAAAAAGTATTTTTTCTCAAAGAATGTTCATGATTAACAAAAATTGGGAATATCTAAACCAACAAAAATTATTTTTGACATTTTAAAACTGTGCAGTTGATTGCAGACTGTACAGAGATGCTAAATAGCAACTAGAACTTTGAATAAAGTACATGAAGCATATATCCTTACTGACCGAGTGACTACTTCTGCTATGGAAAGATGCGATATGATTTTGTTTCATTATAGCCTAATTTTTTGGTATTTTGTAAATATATTAATTTGCACACTCTACTTTGCAAAATAGAAAAAATAATTTTCTTTCACAGACATTTTTTTTTACCAAAAAAGGAGATAGCCAAAAACATTAAAAGGTGAGCTTCTTGAAATCATGCAAATAATTTAACGGTGTTCAAAATGAAAGATGATTTAGGAAGTATGAGTAGAAGCAGTTTAAATATCCTATCTCTTCTCTTTCCCACCCCCCTCCCCCCGCTAAAAAAAACTCCTTCCAAAAATATTTCAAACATGGAATGGGTGAAAACTAGTAGAGTGGTAGAGTAGCCTTTACTGAAAAGATTGATGCAATGGGGAATGACCTTGGCTTGGAGCAGGAGCTGGTGATGTATGTACGAGCATCTCACTGCTAAATGGACCCAGATTTGTAGCACTAATATACATGGAAGCCCAGAACCAAACTCAGGATGGCAATAAATCAACAGCCACTTTAGGTGTCATTTCTGGTTTATATTCTGGTATTGTTCTATCAGTTTAATTCATGTCACTATCATCTGTTCATCTGGAACAGTTTTATATAATTTTCCAGTGGAGTTACCTGACAAATCCCATCAAATTAACAAGGTACATTAACAATATTGACTGCTTCTGTGGTTTCTGAAGCTTTTGGACCATAGAATGAATTTTAGATGTATTCCCTTTTTAGTTAACAATTTTGGGGACTTTGGCACATAGAAATAATTGTTATTTGTCTTTGACAGATTTCAGTAACTTGCATGTAATTTTTTTAAAAAGTAAACGCAGGCAAATTTTTCCAAGTATTTAAGATTTATTTTGTAATCTTCCTCGTTCAAAAAGTGCAAAAGATGAAAGTATATACATATGTATGCATCATATTTATTTTAATTAGACATTTTATTGAGATAAACATCATATTTTAAAGATTTTAATGATTAGACTACTTCGCTGGGGTATGCACATCCTGTTTCTTAATGTTGTCTTCCTGGCTTAGTGAAAATTACATTTGTCATAAAAATATTGAATTCGTTGTCGTTTCTCCAATTGGCAATCGATTAAAGACAAATATTTTAAGTTGGGTGCCGTTATGTTCATAGCCTCCAAATTTACATTTATGTGAATAAAAAGGACTATTTTGGGGTGGGGGTGGGGGAAAGCAATGCATAATCTAGCGTTTATTGTCTACTTAATATCCAGTTCTGTGAAGTGGGAGTGGAAGTCAATTGAATCTTTTTACAAAACAAAATTATATTTATTCTTGAGTTCATGGAACTCTTTACCATATTAACATGTCTCCAAGTACATCACATGGAGTTAATTTTGAAGTGCAACAACTGTTATGCGGACAAAATTGTCATTGTTGATTAAAGCAAGATGCTGTCATCAACAGTGGTCAGGCAAACATGGGTTAAATCTGTGTAGAATCTATTTGCCAGGTATCTGTAACAGCTTTTGAGTTGCTCTGTATTCTGAAAATCTCTGGCACTCATGAAGTAGACTTTTCTTTCACAAGTTAAATTAATGTCATAGATTCTCAGATAATTCTGATTTTTAAATGTCCAAGTGGGTTATTAAGTATTATTTTTGTTATTACTATTGTGAACACAAAAACAGCTTTAATACTCCTGTTCACTTATGTGAATTACCAGTCTTGTTGAAACAATGGAGAGATATCCGCTGTGATATCAATCTCCAGAGGTAGCTGGCTTCCTGCCATCTTGAAAATCTCTCAGTGGAAATAAAATAGTAATTCATATGCCATCTTTTCCTCAAATATGTCCATTCAGCAGTGAATCGCTTTGTAGTGTAAATTTTTATTTCTGTAACTTGCATGAAAATGTTTTTTTTAAATGTCAGCTTGGCTCAATTGGTAGCAAGCATTCTTGTCTGAGTCAGAAGGTCGTGGGTTTAAGCTCCACTTAAGACTTGGGCACTTAACCTGGACTGATACTGGAGCACAATACTGAAGGAGTGCTGAATTTGCAGTGGATGTGTCTTTCAAATGAGACATGAAATCAAGACCTTGTCTGCCTACTCAAGTGAACATCAAACATCCTGTGGCACTCTTCAAAGAAGAGCACAAAGTTCTCTTGATGTCCTGATTAATATTCCTCCTTTGCCCAAAACCACCAAAACAAAAGCCTAGTCATTTATTCATTTCTGTTTGTGGCAATTTGCTGTCTACTAATTGGCTGCCATGTTTACCCATCTAAAAACAGTGACTGCACTTTAGGATGTGATGAGGTGCTATATATATCTTAAGTTCACTCATTCTTTAAATGTTATTCAAGCATGTTGAATGGTTTTTGCTGTCAGTTGTATGAAATTTAAAGTAGAAAATACTATACAGCTAATCATAAGGACAGGAATTCTATCGATCACATTGAAAGTCTGAAATTCTGAAAACTAATTACATGTTAAAATTCACTGAAGTGTTGGTAAAGCATTTTATTCTGTTGCCTTTCTTACTTATGCTTTATGCAACTGCTGTTTTTTGTGAACTTGCATTCTCACTTCAAATTTACGTAAACTACACTCACTCCAATCTTTGAACATCAGTGCTTAATGCTGAATATTTGCCAGATTTCCAAATTATTTGGTCACTGTTGCTATTCTTATGTTAAGAAAAATCATTGCCCACTAAATGTGAACTCAAGAACCAAATACAAGTAAATTTGAACACTTGTAAACAGCAGCATGAAATTGAAAGTGATAACTAATTTCTGTTCTCAAGTAGAAAGCTATTTATGTTGAAGGTTGAGTAAAGAAAGTTCAACTTTCAAGTTACCGCTCAGATGAGGAATGATTACTGGTGCATTTCTTCACAAGAAGGGTAGTTTTGTCCGGAAAAAGTAGATTTTACATAGGTTGAATAGAATAGATCCGACACAGCATTAGGAGGTTTGTTTATCTTTTTTAAAAAGTAACTGACAGGGCTCAACAAATGTCCTTACAATGTTGTAGACTTTTCCCATCCACTAAAATGTTTTTGTTTGTATAATACTCATTATTAGCAAGAGCTGTAGGATTTTGAGTATAATGTGTACACAATTCTATTATACATCCATATAAATTTCAAATGAACATGCAACATTCTGTTGTTTTAAATCGTACATTGTTATATTGTGACATTAGCTCTGCTTGCACACACTGATGCTTTTTTTCCTGTCAATTCATCCTCATTCCAACACCCTTAGCTAGCTTTCTCCATGCAAAGCTAGATTTGATAAGTCACGCATAACAAAAAATAGTTTAAATCTGATCTTGTTAAGTCTTGTATATATCAAAAGTCATGTACTTCAACACCATTGTGTCTCAGGGTCTAGATGACACCTTTCAAAGTTAGCATTTTCTTATTTTGTAACATGCTCCTATGTGTATGCATGATATGCATTAAGAGGAAATGGCTTTTGTATTGCCACAATAATATAACAGCTATAATATCAAACCACAATTGAATACAAATTTGATAACATCATATAATTTAAATTAAATGCAGCTGGGGTATGCTATGACTGTTTTGTTTGTCTCTGTGACTCTCTCATACTAATCGGAGACCTTTCTTTAGTCAACTGAATAAAGTGGTGACATAATGCAGAATACTACACCACAATGCTGGTTTGAAGAATACAATATCCATTTCAGACACTCTTATCATTTTTATTTATTTGGTGGTCCAGAAATCTGCTCCATATTCAGCATTCACTTCGTATGCTGCAAAAGAAAACTGCGTTTTGGAAGGCTTAAGAGAGCACTTTATGTGTTCATTCCATTAAGATTTATAAAGTGTGTCAAATGGTTGATATAAAATCACTTACACAGCCCACTGGTTTATATCCCCACTGATTCACAGGTATCTCAGGAGAAAAGGTGGAGATAGACCCTGTTACTAATCAGAAGGCCAGCACCAAGTTCTGGATTAAACAGAAACCCATTTCAATTGATTCTGATCTACTCTGCGCTTGTGACCTTGTGGAAGAGAAGAGTCCAAGTATGTACTACTACATTTATGCACTCTATCTTTGTGCTGTTGTGTGAGTGAGTGCATGCACTCAAATAGAAAAATTAAAGCTGCGTATTGTCCACAGGTTTAATATTAGATAAGACAGTGGTGCCTATGATACATTTTTTTATCCTTTAGACTGCTAGCTGCATATCTGTATTGTGTTACTGAAATCAATTTCAAAATTTTCACCCGTCCAAAGGTTGAACAACATTTTGTTGCACTCTGCGCAACGGTGCCCTGTTAATCCATCAGAATTTACTGGTGATAAACCTGGTCAAATTTGTTACGTTGAGAATTTAATATGATCTGCCACTACCAATCATTATTGGTGCTCTATTGTCAGTCAATTTTTTTAAAATCACACTTTTTGAAAAACAAACAGGCTGCAGAATTATACATAAAGCAGTCGTGATGATTACTGTAGGAAGAATTTTTTTTGTATTTTATCAGAGCCATTTTAATCTATATGTAGATATTTAATTTGACATGTTTTGGAGATTTTTGTTAAAGCTGTTTGAAGAAGGATACAATGCAAGATTCTGGACTCGTGGTTTATGTACTTGTTTTTGAATTTGATTTTTTTTGTCCGTCAAAAGAAGTTTGGTATTTTATGTAATTATTTAGTGCTTGTTGATTTTAAACTCTGCAACATTGGGGTTTTTAATTTTATACAGGACAGTATTACAGAAATGAACAACAGAAGAAGAAAGCAAAAAGCTGCTTTCTTGTGGGAACTGAGATTTAACATGATAAAACATGATTGTTTATTTTACTTAAGGATTCACATCCCTCTTGGCTTCTGCAAGAACTCCAGCTTGCTACCCGAGAGGTTATACCATCTACCATATCACAAATGGTTTATAGGGATAGTCACTTGTGCTTTTTTGAAATTAATTCCCTGTCTTCTGTTAAAGATTAGCAGCCTCATTTTCTATTTTTTAAAGCTAGGTCCGAATGTAAAATGAGAATTATTTGTAAATGCAGAAAATGGTTGTGGGGAGCGAAGTGGGTTGACTCAGAAGTTGTTTTCACCACAAAAACTTGCATTTGTACAGCACATAGCCTCAAAAACATCTAAAGCACTTTCTGTACAATGAGTTACTTTGAAGTGTAGTGACTGTTGTAACGCATACAAATTTGGCTGTTATTTTTGCACATAGCAATATCTCAAACAGCATTAATTTGAATGGTTGAATAATCTGTTTTTGGTCATGTTTTTTGGGAGAGGAAGGTTAGCCAGGACACAAAGAACTACCTGCTCCTCTTAATGTGATAGGCAAGCAGAGTTTTTACGAGGGAATTCAAAAGCATAGGGGCCAGATGAATGACGACCCACCTTTTGAAACAAGCTGCTTCTTTGTCTTTTTTTTATTGTATCTCTAAAGTGTCTTAGGACGTATTTCATCATTAAAGGAGTTATATAAATGCAAGTTGATGCTTTATTGTCCAAAATTACTTTTTGATTTAAAGAACTGGTCAGTAGGGATTGTTCTATAACAGAGTATCACTAAATTAACGATGCATGTTCTGTGTTAAATATGTATTGTGACAAGAATGCTTCGTGTTTTGTACAATAATGTTGAGATTCCAATAACATAGTAAAGTTTTGTATTTAAGAACATTTTAGTTACATCCCTCTGCAGTTTATTGATCTTTTTTTCTCTTGAAAGATAAGGGTTTTAATCCTATTATTTGGTGCACTTCACAGTACAGAATCAGCAATATCTTAAATCCACCTTTCAAAATGGCTTGCCAATCCAGCCAATACTTAAGTAGCTTTTTAGATGCAGTGCATTTGCAATGATACATTGATTTAACCAATTAGCACCTTTTTATTCCCCTAGCTTATGCACAAACCAGTAAAAAGCATTTGGTATTGCACCATTTGGAAATGTTAGGAAATGCTAGTATGCTAATATATATGTCAAACCTTGATACAGGATGAAAGATTGCTTTGTTTCAGACTATTAAATGTAACAAAGACATTTCAGTTTCTTCTTTTGTGAGCAGTGCACTATACTGTTAAATCGCACTTGTCATTAATTGCATGCAGTACATCATGTGACCTTGATCTCTTCAAGAGTTATCATTCCATTGCTGCAGAGGGGCTTAACAGAATGTTAACCTGATAATGGGGACTGGGCCTTCTAGTAGTGCCCCATCTTATAGTTTTCTATTGAGCGGTTCTGCTTGACTAGCTAAAGAAGGTGGCAAGAAGATTAATGATGGTAGGCTAATACAGGAGGGTGTACCTTTCCAAGACTTCCACTGCAGAGATATTAGAGCTGAACCAGAGCTTGGCTTTTTCCTTAACCTGTGACCTTTAACCCTCCCTCACCATTGAGATCTGTCACTGCAGCCGACGTTTTGATTGATGTTCCTACAAGAGTCGGTCTTTTTCATTGAATTTCACATCTGCACGAAAATAGCTTTTCTTGCAGAATTCGTGCTGGCTGTTAGTGATAGCAAAATTGATGGTAGAAATGCTTTTATGTAGTTTTTATTTAAAACCAAAGATACTTGACACATGCTAATGTAGTGTTGTGCCCTCCTGTGCCCCTTTCTTATATTTACTCCATTCCGTGTAATTAATGCCTAGAATTGTCTTGTAATATGGATTGCATTGGAAACAAACTTTAAAAGATGGTAATTTTAATTCATTTAATATACACTTACTGTTTACTGACTTCCTGCTAATGCTGGCCTCTTGTGTGACTTATTACATATGAGCAGTGAGTTCACAAAATTATCAGCACGGTGCCAGTATTTTTTCACAAAGTACCAAGCAGTACAAGTACCCTCAGCTGCTTCAGTAAAACTACTGAGAAAACATTTTGTTAAAGAAACAACCTATATGAGCATTCCTAAAGTACCACTATAGGTTCAATACCGAGCAGCAAGTGCCAGCTTGGTATAGGTCCAGTTTTTAATACATTTGGACTACTTGGGATGCTTTCACAGTTGTCAGACAAGATAATCTATACTTGAGCCCTGGTGCCAATTTGTTGTTTTTGGCAAGACATAAAAGCCACATGCAAATTTCTCTGTTAATACATTTTCCCTACTTGGTGCTACTTAATCCATGTTGGATAGAGTGCCCGAGAAGAACAGCTGCAAACTGGTGATATGTAAGTAAAAGCATCTTACCCTCCTTCCTCAAACTGTTCAATGTATTTTTTCCACTGATGTAGCACATTAGGAGTCATTTACAGAAAAGTGTATTTTTTCCTTGTGTTGTAATTTAGAAACTGTATCATTTCTATTATGGGGGCAAGGCTATGTTGAAGAACCTCAAAAAAATATTTGGCTTTGATATTGTGGAGTACTGTCCTTCCCTGTTATTGCCAAACCCCTTGTAATTTGATTTGGCAGTATTAGTTAGCATCAGCATTATTTTAACTCTTAGTTGACACTGGTTTGTAAGATTCTATCTCCTGGTCCAGGTGTAGATGGAGTCATAGGCTGGAATTTTATGCCCACCCACCCGGGAGTGGGCTGGGAGGCAAGTGTGGGTGGGGGGGAGGAAAGGGGCTGTAAAATCGGATTGGATGACGAGAGGGTGCCTTTCCCATCACCTACCTGCCTCCGCTAGTATTTTACCAGCGGTGGGGGAGGTGGTGGTGGTCAGCTCGCCTGCCCTTAGGCCAATTGAGGCCACTTAAGGGCCTCTTCCCACCGCCGCTGGTATTTTACCAGTGGTGGATAGGCACCACCACTTGGGGAGGCTGCCCAGTAGAACCTGGCGGTGTCCTTGAGGGGGCACCTCCTGTTCAGGCACCCTATGCCCCACGGAGGGCCACCCCCACCCTCACAATCAAACCCCTCCCCCTTGCCAGAGCCTGGCTGATTGGCCCCAGCAAGCCCCAACCCCACATACCTCTCTGGCCTCCATCGCTGTCTGGGTCCGGGGCCTTTTGCAGTCCCAACAGTGGGCACTGCTGAGACTGAAGAACTGCTTGCTCACAGGCCGGCAGCTCTTAGGGGCCAGATATCCTGCCTCAGAGCGCAAAAACCACAACCTCAGGCAATTAATTGCCTGAGCCATGCAAAATAGCATCATGGCTTTCAGGGCTGGTAGAGGTGGGCTTGCCTCCGACTTTACAGCCAGTGGGTGGGGCCACTGCCTCCTCATTAAATTCCAATGTTAGTCATTACGGCACAGAAGGAAACCATTCGGCCCATCAAATCCATGCCAGCTCTGTGTAAAGCAATCCAATTGGTCTCATTCCCCTGCTCTATCCCCGTAGCCCTCCAAGTTTATTTCTCTTAAGTGCCCATCCAGTTTCCTTTTTGAAGCTTCAATTCAGTTCAATATTCTGATTGACAGGTTATGATTTTCATGACAATATGAAGTTCTGCTCTGATATATTCCTTTGCCAATCCTCACTAATTAGAAAATATACTGATAACATGCTTAAAATATTGTGGATACTGTGATTACTGCTTTAGTTATTCATTGAGATACTGTGAATAAGTAGTTCATTTTTTTCTATAACATAACTAGGTTGAGTTAGGATTGTGGAGGTGGCACAGCGGGTTAAGTAGCAACCCTGATTGCTCTTGTACGCCTCCCAATGGCTTAGAGTAGTAAAGTCCTCGGAACAGGACATTTCCCTGTTCTCAGCTTGCGAGTGCGTAAGAAGGGAATTTAAATAATAAATAGCTTCAGGCGAAATTATCTTTTATACTCATATTCCTTTCTCCCTGTTTCTATTCTTCCTGTCTCCTAAAAAGCCATTCTTGTGATTATTAAAATTGTGTTCTGTAATATTCAAAAGATTTTACTATAGGGATTCCAATCCTTAGAGAAGTACTTGCTTTAAAATAAAATCTTCAGAATTCGGTGTAATTTCTTAGCCTTACTGCAGATATTGTTAACAGAGTTTGATCAAGAATTCATTCAATTCATTTAAAACCTAAGTGCGATTGTAGCAAACAACAGTAATACCAGGATTGGAAGTAGAGAACAAATAATCATGATGCATATTGCCTGATTCTTATAACAAATGCTATTTCATACCCCTATTAAAAGGCGTCTTAGCCATCCTGTCAAAGCTGGTCTACCAGGATTTTTTAGTTTAATTACACTATCCAATTAAAACTCCTTGCAACATTTTGATTTTCTTCTCCTTGGGCTTGAGTGGTGATGACATTTACAAGCCTTGGCTTTCAAGTAGACAATAGTTTGATTGATGAGCTGCAGAAGGAATGAAGGAGGCGATTGCCATGTGGAAGCACTGCTTAGTGCACTTTGATTTATTTATCATCTGTTCCTAAAACAAGACTGGTGAGGTGACGGTGGTGGTGGCAGTGGGATTTGCAGGGTGCACTGCAATGCATTCCAAAAGAGCTCAGTTGGTAGAGGGGTAAAACTGTAAGATAAGGAAAAGGATGTGGGAGTCTGCAGCAAAGAGTTTAGCCCTTGCACAGCTAGTAGCTGCAATCCCTGCCATTTAACCAATGTATTAATAAAGAGGTTTTTGTCAGTTTGCCACAGAGTGAAGCAGTTTTCTCTATTCCTGATATGGATCCCATAATCTTGCCGTGAATTAGTCTGGTTAGATGAAACTATTCCAATTAAATTGCACATTTAAACCTCAGTGTCATTCTACAATTGATGGCTGATTTGACATATAGAAATGGCAGTATATTATGATAAAACCTTCTTTTCAATTTCTTTCAATTCCAACTCTGTATTTTACGAACAAATTTAAAAAAAAATTCAACACTATTATATCTCATACCTTGTCGCATCAAGGGTGTTTGATGACTGGTCAAGTGTGTCACTTTCAACAAGATACTGGAATTTGAACCATCAAAAATTGCATTGTTGTTCTGTTCTACGTACCTCCTACTTACTCACTATATTGAAATATATATGTTGAGCAAAACACAGTTCTAGAAACTAGCTGCTTGTTTTTTTCGAAAGCAATATCAAAACTTATCTTGGATTATTGCAGTTCAGAAGGGAATTCTGATGTTTAGAACTATCAATGTTTAACACCCCCACATCCCCCCCCCCGCTCCCCACACCCGCCATTTTTAAATTATCGATGCTTCCTCACCTCAAAACTGAACATGCACAATCTCACTGGTGTTAGTATTTTTGAAAAACGGGAGTATCTTGAGTTTGCCGTTTGTGTGGCCTACTTCTGTTTCTTTCTATATCCCGTTATTTTCTATTATCCCAATATTTTGAAATATTTTATACTTGAAAATGTCTGTTTTGTCTTTTTTTCATTTAACTGGTGCAGTACTTTAACAAACTTGATGATCTGTATCCACCTGTGTTTTCCTGGCCCACAGAATCTTATTTTAATCCATTTTCTGAATGCATGCATCTGAAATACCATTAATTCTTCATTCTATCTAATACCTCCCAGGATCAGTACTTTTCCAGCTTCTCATTTATCAAGCATTCTCTGTTTTAACTTCCTTATATTGAGCTTTTCCCTCAGTTCTTCACCAGGAACTACCAAAATACTGCAGATGCTGGAAATCTGAAATAAAAGCATGAAATGATGGAAACACTCAACAGCTCAGGCAGCATCTTTGGAGAGTTACAGTTACACAATACATTTCCTTTCTTAAACATGTTTAATTCTTTCCCATAGGTAATTTTGTATTTTAAAATTAATGTAAAAATATTTATGAATTCTAAAGTGGACGTCGCCAAAAAAATGTAAAAATAGATCAATAACTGTTTGGAAAGATTGCTCCATGTATACAAACATATTCAAATTATTGATCTTCTGGCATCAGTTAGGCTGAGCTCTGGTATGGATGTTTGTTTATTTTGGTGGGAAGGGAACATTCTTATTTTTAAAATTCTTATTTCTTTGCTACAGATTAAAATGATGTCTATTCTACATTTCAATTCTTGCAATTTAGCTGCCATTTAAAAAAAAATTATCACAGTATATTAAAAGAAATATTAGAAGAAAAAAAGCACAGAAATCATAGAATGGTTACAGCACAGAAGAAAGCCGTTCGGCCCGTCATGTCTGTGCTGGCTATCTGCAAGAGCAACTCCTAGTCCGAGTCCCCCTCCTTTTTCCCCGTTAAGTGTTGAATTTCATAAGAAAACTTCCAACATATGGTTCCACAAGTTCCCTCAACACCCAAATTAGTGAATGCACTGAATCAATCTGACAAAGAAAGTCCCAAGTTCAGTCCCTGGTTAGACGGTGAGTATGGGCTGAATTTGAACTCGGCGGCCTTCCAACACGGAAGTGCTGCCAAAGAGCCGCTGCGATATTACGCGCAGGGGCTCATTTAAACAGAGGGGGCAGCTGCTGCGTCCCAGGCAACGGCATCCGGCGTCACTGCACAGGCGCCGGCTCCATTTTTAAAGGGCTTCAGGCCCTTCAGTTAGATTTCAATGGTTAAAGTGGCAGATTTTGAAACATTTCTGACAAAAATGTTATGCTTCAAATCACCTCTCCCACCCCCACAGTGAATAATCAGAGTAATATTTGTCCAACCCCCCCCCCAAACACATTAAAGTTGCCATAACAACCTTCCCCCCTGAACTTTATTTCCTTTAACCTTCAATCCCTTCCCACCATCCCCTCACCCAATCACATTCGATTTTGCTGCTCCACCCCCATCCCCCCAACCCTGGCCTGAAAATTTTATTCCTCCCCCCCCCTCCCCACCTTTCTGAAGGCACGTGAAGGACGAACGGTGGCCGTAAAATTGGAGTGGTATGGCTGCCACCTGCAGGTAAGTTTATTTGCATCTCATTTAGGTTCATTTTAATATGCAGATGAATGGCCCACCGCCAGGCAGCAGGGGGCTGCACCAGTAATATGTGGTGGGCCCTTCTCGACGTTGTGGGTCGAGGCGGCCTCTCCCCGCAGAATTTTACCTGCGACCCACGGCGTCGAGAGCCCTATATGTGTGCTTTTTAAATTATTTGAGGCCTGAGTGCCCCACATTATTGCAAAGCCAGCCAGTGCTCACTATTTAGCCTCCCATATGAAGGCAAGATATTGAAGAGCAGCTGTTCAAGCAGTTAATTTGTATATATAGAAGATTGAGAGAAAATTATGCATGTGTGAGACTATTTTTTAAATTTTGCCACCAGTATAACAAAAGTCAGAGAAAATGTAATTGCTTCATTAAACCAGATGTTGCACAGCCAACATCTGAAATAAAAAAGTGGCATTATTTTTCTCGTCTGAAAAAAATCTGTAAGCCAACCAATACTCAGCTTCGCATTTATTATAACTTTTTGAATAGGATTTTCTGTGGAGCCATCCCTACTCAGTTGTAACAAAACATGAATGTATTTACATACTAATGAGCCTCTAATTAAGATTTTTTTTCATTGAGACTTTTAAAATACATTGGACATTAGTACCACTAGGGGCTTTTTGTCAAATGCTTTAAAAGTACTTTTTAAATTATTTGACAATTTCCGATTTGGGAATTTATCTTAATGGTTAGTAAATCATAATTATGTTTAATTGCCCTTTTTACAATGAGAACAGTAGGAAGCTCTAATTAATATGTCACTAGTATTTAGTTTCCCATTTTGTTGTAGAAATAATTGTACATTTAAAAATATAAACTGCAGAATATTCCTTTAAACGTAAAAACTGAGCTTGTTATCGTCCATCATATACCAGAATGTTCGTTAACACCCTATCTGTACTAATGCTTTGTCTTTCAACACACCATTAACATATTGTTTGCCTTTGCTCCATGACCTTTTGGTCAGCTATGTGGCCTTGTCCAATCTACACCTTCTCCTTTGTTATCTCTTGCCCCACCCCCGTCTCACTTGCTTATAACATGTGACATTTCTAATATTTATTAGTTCCGAAGAAGGGTCACTGACCCGAAACGTTAACTCTGCTTCTCTTTCCATAGATGCTGCCAGACCTGCTGAGTGGTTCCAGCATTTCTTGTTTTTATTTCAGATTTCCAGCATCCGCAGCATTTTGCTTTTATTATATATCAGAATAAACTGAGCTGCGCCAGTGAAAAATGGTAGAGATGGATGATGTTGGAGATTTTTTGCCTAGTAACTATTTGACTTCTTCCCATATTATAAAAGGTCACCTCATTCTGTCCCACTCCCGACTGTAGCATGAATATTGTTGGCTGCTATTGAGAATATTTACTTGATCTTCACACCAGCTGGTTAAATAATGGCATTTTTTCTTTGGCACCAGGTTCATTTTGGCCTGTGGCTTTGCCTTTGTTAGTTTTTAGTTTCAGTTCATTCTTGATCATCTGCAGAAAATGTTACCTTCATGCTAATTCTATGTTTTGAAATTTGTATAAATTACAGAAAAGCCACTCCTGTAGCAGAAATCCTTACATACATGTCTTTAGTATGTTGGACTAGATTGTGGCTTCAACTTGTGATTTCCCCCACCCCAAAAATAAACTTTTCAGCAACTCTAGAAGATAATTTAAAGTGGTCGGTGCTAAGACTTCAGACATAGGGACATCTTTCTCTTTGTTACCCAAATGCCTTTAATGGAGGATGGATCAGAATTGGTGCTCCAGTATTACAGCCTTATCTCCAACCCATATTTCCTTCCAATTGGGAGCACGGAATTGGTGAAGTTAGCTTACTTTGCAGATTTTCAGTTCTAGGTGAAGTCATCCAAGAAGGACCAAGAATATTTTGGTGCACAGCTACTAGCATGCTGACAGACAAAATTAACTTTTTTAAGAAAATTATCCCTTTACTCCTTTGAGGTTCCCCTAATAAGGGATCAGTGTGGTTTTAAGGAAGGTACTCCATGGAACAGTCATAGAGGTAGGCAATGCTGTGAAGTTTCTGTGCAGACCAGACCTGCTATGAACAACTGTTTTATCTTAAGGACAGAAATTGAGTATTTGAGCTTTACCATGGACAATTTAACTACTCCCTGAATCTACATCTCCTATTCAAGATTTGGAGGTTCAGTTGACCGATCTACCAATGGCAGCCTTGAAAATAGCAGTGACTCTGGAGAAAAATTGCCGAAACTAGATTGTTGCTGTATTACTTGTCAGGGAATTCAACATCTGGCTGTGCAACGAATCAATAGGGCCAAGTATCTTTCAACTGATTTAGTAGTGTACTAAACTGATTTCAAAAAGGGCAAATATTTCCATGGGAGTGTAGAATACATAACTAGTCCACTTCGGTGATTCCTGAGGCAGAAATGCTGATATTCTTGTGGGATAAACTCCCAAGGGACAGAAAAATCTGCAAGCCAAGCATCCAAGCAATCTGCAGTGAGCAAAGGCAACTGGGCTTCAAAGGATTGTTTTCAGTGCTATTCCCCAGCATGCAAAAAGATCCTTTCTTTCTTCACCAAACCCCAATATTGATATTGAAGAGTAATGCCAGGGGGTTTGTTGCACCACCCTTACATGAAAATCTAATGCAAGCCTGCCAGAAGTGAGTTGTTTTTACTTCAAACATGTTTTTCCTATGTAGTTGGGATTGGGTAGGAATCTTTGTATGCTGTGCCTTAAGGTCTTGACCTGTTGTAAGTGCCTGCTGGTTAATGTGCTATTATTGGAGGGGTCACATCACTTTTCTTCCCACAACCATAGATTCCCATAAGCTTGTGTCTCACTTCCTCCCCAAAGGCATTACATAAGGTTTTTTGGAGGAGAAGAACTTTATGCCATCATGGCTGGTCAGCACTACATAACATGCTAGTAACACTTCACCATAAGTTCTAATGTGATCCCGAAGTTTCACCTGGCCTTTTTATTATTTTAACATTGCCATATTTAGATGTGGAAGAGCATGTAAGTTCCACGTTGCATTGTTAGAAGAGTTCTCTGCTATTTTGTGGCAGATCCAAGTCTTTGAGGTATTGATGTTTGAGTTATTAGACAAAAATTTTCAGTACATCCTTTGTAAAATGATGAACGTTCTCCTTCGTAGATTGCATTGTATACTTCTGACAGGGACAAATCCTGCTGATCACTTCATTTGACTGGTTACTACAGTGTAACTTAATCTCAAATGACTAGCCTTACAAGAAATTTGTACAGTAGAAATTCTGATTTTTGTAAATGGTTTATTCCTTGAAGTAACCACTTAAAGCACTATTTTAATACAATATCATTGCATGCATGGAGACAATTATTTGCGATGACAGTATCTGGGAGCGGAGAGGATTGATGCAGGAATATTTTTGGCCTAAAATACACCTCTCACGGACATAGATTGTTGTGTATCTTAAGGAGAATAAAAGTCAAGCTGTGTAGGGTCAAATACAGGAATAATGATGCTATCAATGTTGCATTTTGTTTTGTTTTCATCTTTCTGCAAAATAATTTGTGTGCACTTTTCTGAAATATAACCAGAAACTCAAATCACACTTCTGAAATAAAATGAAAGCGTTATCTTAAGATTTTTGAACAGAAAGGGAGGACAGTAAAACTACTTAAGATCCTCCTCAGATCATTGTTTTTCTTGAAAAGCCTTCCCCAGTCAATACAAACAGAGGGATTCAGGATAAGATTTATTTTAGAAATTGAATTGTGTTTAATCATCTTCATGAACAAATATTTTAGAAGAGTCTTTGGCCATTGCAGAACCAAATAATGTAAATCGCATCAAACACGCTGTCACTTCATTTTGAGGTGACGTGTAATGGGAATGATATAATGCCTTTTTTTCCTTCCAGAAAACTGCAGTTGGAGTATGCTGAATTCAGCAGTACTTTTCATAGTAAGTTTGGAATGTAAATGAGTCTAATTTATTAAAAAAAGGGCGGCACAGTGGCGCAGTGGTTAGCACCGCAGCCTCACAGCTCCAGGGACCCGGGTTCGATTCTGGGTACTGCCTGTGTGGAGTTTGCAAGTTCTCCCTGTGTCTGCGTGGGTTTCCTCCGGGTGCTCCGGTTTCCTCCCACATGCCAAAGACTTGCAGGTTGATAGGTTAATTGGCCATTATAAAATTGCCTAGTATGGGTAGGTGGTAGGGAAATATAGGGACAGGTGGGATGTAGTAGGAATCTGGGATTAGTGTAGGATTAATATAAATGGGTGGTTGATGGTCGGCACAGACTCGGTGGGCCGAAGGGCCTGTTTCAGTGCTGTATCTCTAAAACTAGACTAAAACTAAAAAAGTTTACCAAGCACTTTTCCAAGGAGATAAGACCATTTTGAATAATTTTAAAGTGCTGTTTAAGGCAGGGTTATTCCATTTTATTTTCTGTCTTTATTTCACTATAGTTTGATAGCTTTGATGCTTTTCTTCTGCGGCAAAGATCCAGGATTAGTGCAGTAACCTTTTACTGCCACTAGATGTCTTGATTTTGTTTTTAAAGAATAAGCATTTCTTATTGTGATCACTGTGAAGGGACCTTTTGCAATTTTAATTACAAATTCTCATAAACTGAAATTTAATATGTCACCAATGTTTGAAAAATGTTTTGCTTTTACAACAACTACCTCCTAATGGAAGCATCATTAATCTCTGCTCTACTGAAACGGCAGATTGTTTTTAGATTTTAATAGATTGTGCAAAGTTGAACTGTTTAAAACCTCCTTATGCACTGACGTTTGCATTGTTTAATAAGTTGACAGAAGGAAATTAACAAAAGCTTTTAAGGTACTGGATAATTTGAGACTCAAAAAAGCAGCCTTTAATAGTAAAATTTGCATCTAGAGGTATTTAATACTCATTGTTCAATGTACATTTGTACAACAAAAAATGAAGCTTTTATCTTCTATTGCAAAACCTCCAGAAGAATGAATCAATTGTGTTTGTTGCAGCACAATTCTAAAGATAAATTTTTAATGCTGTGTCCGCAATATAAAATTGTCCTTTCAGTGTTTGGCTTTACTTCTTTCAGGCCATTTTTACTTCTGCATTTGCAAAAAACCATTTATTTCTTTGGAAATAGGCAAATGTCACAATGATGGCCTGGATTTTGCTCTCAGTGACAGCTGCCGACCCAAGTTTTTGTGGACTTTAGAGTGGTGACTTGTTCTAATCTAGTGTCTGATCCATCACTGTGCTCTCAATGGAGTATCTGTAATACCTGTGAGCAGGGCAAGAAATAGGAAGGCTTTTAAACCAATCACATTGATGACTCCTCACAGGATGCATGCATAGTCCAAACCAGGAAGTATAAAGCTGGAAATATAAATTAGATTTAAATCTAAAATTGGAATAAAGATTTGGAAAGATGGATGGGATTGAGAGAGAAAGAAAATATTACTTTTGAAAATATCTCCAACAGTAATTGCTGAGCGATTGAGACTCCCAACCCACTTTAAAATTAAATTTTTAGTGTCAGAGCAGTTGCTTGGCAATAATAATCACATATCACACCAATAAAAATTTACTTACTTACTCCTGAATGCACCTAAATTTTCCTGCCATCTTTCGTGAGGTCGAGTGGGCAAGTACCCCAAGTTCATGCTGTTGGCATTAATTTCAGTGCTGTGTCTATTAGCAAGGACTGTAACAGTGGAGGAGCACAGTATCTCTGACAGAAACTTCCGGATTTCCATGTTTAACTGTGCATGTGCGAATGCTGAAAGAAGCTGACTGATTTATCCTGTTATAATGATGATCACTGTGACCCTCACTGTTATTATCTATGCAAAATCCAGCCCATTGTAGCTGAGAAATAGCAGTCAAAAATATTGTGCCTACATTGAATATATGTCATTTTATTAAATCTGCTACTTAAAACTAAGTTGGAGTGTTAAAGAAAGCAATTTATTTATTTTATTTATTTAGAGATGCAGCACTGAAACAGGCCCTTCGGCCCACCGAGTCTGTGCCGACCATCAACCACCCATTTATACTAATCCTACGTTAATACCATTACCCTCTCACATCCCCACCTTCTCTCAATTCCCCTACCACCTACCTATACTAGGGGCAATTTATAATGGCCAATTTACCCATCAACCTGCAAGTCTTTGGCTGTGGGAGGAAACTGGAGCACCCGGCAAAAACCCACGCGGTCACAGGGAGAACTTGCAAACTCCGTACAGGCAGTACCCAGAATCGAACTCGGGTCGCTGGAGCTGTGAGGCTGCGGTGCTAACCACTGCGCTACTGTGCCGCTATTTTACTATTCGGAATTTTCTGATGATACCTGTGTAATGAAGAGCAATTATATAGTGATAGACAATTAAAAGAGAATAGAATGGCAGTGAATATAAAAGGGAACTCAGAAATCATCTGGTATGTAAATATGGTGAGGCCTATAGGGGACAAAAAGGGTGATAAATGCTTTCATGCACAGGGCAAGGCCAGAATACTTGATGAATACTTTGTATTGGTGTTTACTGAGGAAGAGGAATGTGACAAAATATTGGTAGAAGCAGAGATGATAGAGGTAATGGACGGGGTGAAAATTGATGGGCAGGATGTACTGGAATGGCTGGCTATGCTCAGAATGGATAGGTTGCTTGGTCCAGATGGCTTGCATCCCAGGTTGTTAAAGGAAATGGCAGTGGAGATATTGGAAGGGCTTGCCATAATCTTCCAATCTTCCCTCAATACTGGGGAGGTGGCAGAGGATTGTAGAGTGGCAAATGTGACACCCTTATTCAAAAAAGGTGTAAGCACATTCCTGTAACTACAGGCAGGTCAGCTTAACATTAGTGTTGGGTGAAAACTAATCAGTGAAAATAATTAACAGGCATTTGGAGAGGCTTGAGTTAATTAAGGAGAATCAGCACAGATTTGTAAAAGGCAGATTGTGCTTGACTAATCTAATTGAGTTTTTTGATGAAGTAACAGTAAAGGTTGATGAAGGGAAAGCAATGGATGTTATCTATATGGAATTTAAGAAAGCATTTGACAAAGTATCACATAAAAGGCTGGTTAACAAAATTAAGGCTAATGGAATAGGAGGGTCAGTGTCAGCTTGGGTAAAAAATTGGCTTATGGACAGAAAACGGCATGTCATGGTAGATGGCTGTTTTTCAGACTGGAGGAGGGTCAACAGTGGTGTTCCCCAAGGTTCAGTGCTAGGACCACAGCTTTTGATGTATATAAATGGATGATGTCAAACTTGGAGGTGTAGCAGACAGTGAGGAATGCTACCAATCAACTGGAACAGGACATAGATAGGCTAGCAGAATGGGCAGACAAGAGGGCAGATGGAACTTAATACAGAGAGGTGTGAGGTGATGCATTTTGGCAGAAGGGATGGGGAGAGGCAATATAGACTAAATGGCACAGTTCTAAAGAGTCTACAGGGACAGAGGGACTTGGGGTTCATATGCATAGATCTTTGAAGGTAGCAGGACATATAGTGAGCAAGGCATATGGGATCTTGGGCTTCATAAATAGAAGTATTGAGTACAAAAGCAGGGAAGTTATGCTGAATCTTTATAAAATTCTGGTTTGGCCACAACTTGAGTATTGTGTCCAGTACTGGTCACCGCACCTCAGGAAGGATGTGAGGGTCCTTGAGAAGGTGCAGAGGAGACTTGCCAGAATGGTTCCAGGGATGAGGAATTTTAACTACAATGTGAGGTTGTAGAAGCAAGGGTTGTTCTCCTTGGAGCAAAGGCGATTGAGGGGAGATTAGATACGGTAGACAAAGAAAAGCTGTTTGTGTTAGCTGATGGTACAAAGACTAGGGAACACAGGTTTAAGGTTTTGGGCCGGAGATGCAGCAACAACTGAAACCTATATTTATATAGGACCTTTAACATAAAACGTCCCAAGGCGCTTTACAGGAACATTATAAAACAAAGTATGACACTGAGCCACAAAAGGAGATATTGGGCTGAATTTTACCGGCCCCTCGACACTGCGGTTCGCGGCGTAGGGGCTGGTAAAAGTCTGCGGGGAGAGGCCCGCCTCAACCTGCGACGTCAAGAAGTGCCTGCCGAAAATTACTGGCGGTGGGGGGACTTCAGTGCGGCCCCCCGCCGCAGAGCGGCGGCACCCTGATTACAATATGTTAAACGGTACTTACCTCTGCAGATTATGCAGTCTGCTGCCTCTCCATGGACACCTCCTCCAGATTTTTCACTGAGCGGGCGGCCGTCACGTTCTGTCCCGTTCACGATTTGAAAAGGTGGCTGGTCCTCAAAGGCAGAAGGTAAGTTCCTTTTCAGGGGTCTCACTCTGCATTCTTAAAGGGAGGAAGGAGGGGAGATTACAGGGGTTCCACGCTGCATATTGGAAGGGAGGGGGGTTATACTGGGGTCTCTGCATACTAGAAGGGAGGAGGGGAGGGGATTATAGGGGTCTCACTCTGCATACTGGAAGGGAGGAGGGGGGATTACAGGGGTCACTCTGCATACTGGAAGGGAGGAGGGAGGGGGGATATTCAGGGCTCTCACTCTGCATACTAGGAGGGAGGGGGTCTGGGATTACTGGAGGGAAAGCTCTGCTGGCATGAAGGGAGGTACTATGTAACTTCTCTCCATAAACAGCGTATGCTCTTCACTTATTCGCGTTTGTGAAGGAACAATGGCACTCTAGTCACCCTGTGTGTGGGAGGGTGCCAGAAAGGGCAGGAGCATTAAGGTTCTATGGATGGTGGGGGCAATCGCTTCAGCTGGTAGGATCTTGATGTGATCATGCTGTGCCACTCAGTGTTGGCCAAGATGGGCAATGCCATGGCACGCCTCATAGTTGATTCATGAAAGCAGCTGAAGTACTCGTCAACACCAATCCCTGCTGTTAGGAACCTTCAAATACATGCAGGGTTCAACTTTGTTTATCACATGGAGATAGGTATGGCTCATCCTACATTGCGTGATCCTCTGCTCCTGAGGATCCGTATGCGCCAGAGGCAAAATCAACAGGCAGGTGTGATCCACATAGAGGCCCCTGGTCGTGAGCAGCAGCCTCCAAGGGGAGCTCGCCGTTACGGTTGCCGTGCATCTACAGGCCCCACATGACATGCCATCAGATGTCAGAGCAACAGTGTTGGAGACGATTGGGCATGTAGAGAGGGTGGTGACATGTCTCTCTGTCCTGCTAACAGATGACCTGCAGCCCATGGGCTTCAGTAGACATCCTATGCCTTTGGTCCTCATAGTGGCAGTGGTTCTCAAGCTTGACATCTATGCAGCTTTTCAGAGGCCCACCAAAGACCTTTGTGGGGTCACACAGTCAGCAGATTTGTATATTGAAGAACTGGTTCCAAAAGTATTTGAGTAAATGAAGGCAATATTTCCTTAACAGATCCATAATGTTCTAATTTTTGCTTTTTCTCAACTAATAAACAAGTTGACACTAATCCCCTGGAGAGTGTTCAGGTTTTGTGGTTTTTATACCTTAAATTTCAGTGGTGCAGGTCTGTTATTGTTGCAGCTGGAGGAAAATTCCTAAAATGTTACTAATCTTAGTTACAAGTCCAGTATACATTTGAGATAAATTCGTTTCAGGATATTTTTTCCCTCTTGCCTTCCTTCCTTTCCCTCCCCCCCACAATATCCATGTTTGGAAATATGTGACTTCATTCTGGATTGGTTTCATTCTCTTGTTCTGCTCAGCAGTTTCCCAATAGACAAGCTCAGGGACCTGCCACAATTAGGCAATTGAATATGCTAATCGGTGTTCTGCCAATCAGTGGCCTGATATACTGATCGAGCAATAGACTGTACCACTATGCTGTTATCTATGGTGCCAAGAAAGTCCTAAAATGAAAACTTGTAGAGTAGGTGCTTCTAAACTACTCCCTTTGGGCCACGTACTGTCCCTGAGGACTGCCAATCTATACTCAGCAACTCTGTCCTTTATGCCCTTGTGTTTCTTATTCACTGGTTTATTCTGTTTCAATTTTGCGCAGCTAAGAGTTTGTCAAAGACTCTTATTTAGAGATACAGCACTGAAACAGGCCCTTCGGCCCACCGAGTCTGTGCCGACCAAGAACCACCCATTTATACTAACCCTACAGTAATCCCATATTCCCTACCACCTACCTGCACTAGGGGTAATTTACAACAGCCAATTTACCTATCACCTGCAAGTCTTTGGCGGTGGGAGGAAACCGGAGCACCCGGCGAAAACCCACGCAGTCACAGGGAGAACTTGCAAACTCCGCACAGGCAGTACCCAGAATTGAACCCAGGTCCCTGGAGCTGTGAGGCTGCGGTGCTAACCTCTGCACCACTGTGCCGCTTCTTAGTGCTATTTCCAAAGTAATGGATAAATCCTAAATCATAATACCAAGATCTGATAATATCAGCAACCTGCAATGTATGCAGATTAATGGGAGCACAGATATAAAGCCCCTGAGGCTCCATGTGCAACTACTTGAATGTTGAAGACAAAGGAGAACCCCACTTCTGGCACAAAAGCAAAATACTGTGGATGCTGTAAATCTGAAATAAAAACTGAAAATGCTGGAAATACTCAGCAGGACAGGCAGCATTCAACATGCTCTGCCACCATTGTGTTGTGGCATAAGATTATATAATGCATGAAATGAGTTGCAGTACTTTTGAGTTTTCTGTCTTCTATTTCTGCAGTTATTTTCTCTACAGTAATTTTATATCCGATATTGCAATGTTGCTGGTATTACAATTTCAAAAGTGTATACCCATAAAAAAATTATAATGGTCTTAAAGAATGAAAGAATAGTAATGTTGCAATGTTTTTCTTATGATACTGCATTTTTAATGTTTTGATAGTTTTTCCATAAGATGAATTTAAAAATCCATGATGCACTGTTTTAATGTTTTCATTGCACTAAATTATATCATAGGCTATCTGAATAGCAGTGGGTGTTAGATTAAACATATTAGAAAATTTAACTTAACATCAAAAGACAAAATTAAAAAGCTTTTATTCTGTAATGCATGTTAACATAACCTCCTAGAGCTGTAGCATTAAGAAAGGTCACATAGAGGATCATTAACATATTACATCAGTCTGAAGCAGTAAATGCCTGTATAAATCTACCACAAATATTAAATACTTTTTTTCTCCTGTAATAGCCATACCATGCCCAGACTGGTTTCTTCTCTTTTCTGCTCTCACCACCAATGCCTTGCAACCTCCCCCCAATCTCAAAGAACTGAAAAGAATTGACAGAGGACCTAACTAACCAAATGATTGATTTTGCACTTTGTCCGTGGTGATAGGATGGGGAATCAAATTATATTAAAAAGGGTTCTGTTGCCTTTGTGGTGAGTTTTGCCTGAATGATGTTGAAATGACATGCGGAGGCTGTCGCCATCATGCAATTTCCTTCTGTTCTGCTGATGGGACATTAATATCGCCATCTGTTTCTTTGTCAAGCTGCATCCGTAGTAAAACTCTGTTCATCTGTTTGACTCCTGTCCTTTGTTTGCCTTGCAGGCCATGCAATATTCAAGCTCACCTATCTAAGCAATCATGACCACAAACATCTCTACTTTGAAGCAGACACCAACACAGTCAATGAAATTGTGCTGAAGGTTAGTAGCAGAGCAGGTATTTCACAAATTGGTCACCAAAGAAAAAATGGTTACTAATGACAGCATGGCAATAAATTCTGTACAGGGGATTATAATGTAGGTTGACTGTAACAAGCTCAAATATGATTTGTAACTTGCTAGAGGTATGCAGCAGCATTGCATTTCAAAGTAATTCCACTTTATTTTCATAAGTGTTTCAATTTGCATTTTATGGAAATAGCAAACATCTCACTAGGGGAAGTGAGTTAGAGCAATTCTTTCATAAGTCATCTTTGCACAAGCAGTGCATTGTCTCAAGTCAGCTGAACTGTCCTCTTATTCGATAGATGCCCACTTCGTGTTAGCAAGTTAAGTGTGTTTACCTTTGTTGTAATGCTGCACACACTGGTGCTGGCAGTTGTGTTGAGCTGCTTTTGCAAAGTACACCACTCCCACATTTACAATTAAACAGTGCTGTCAGTCTATAGAGCAGCTGCAAACAAGAATTATGCATGCTAAACTCTTTAGGGCAAAGAACTGACATAACATGAGAGCATCGGTAAATCCTCAAAACAGGAAAAAAGATGGCATTCCTTTTGTTAAACCATCAGCAGCAAAATTAAAATCCATAGCAACAGATCTGTGTAGGCAGCCCAGTCACTTTAGACTGCCTGGTTTGACCCAAGTTAAAATTAAACTAAATTAGATAAGTAAACTAAGCCAGAGTGATAACAATTGAGAATTACTCTTTTTTTTTATTTGAGTGTGATGATGTCGCAGTGAGGATGCACATGTTGAGTTTGATCAGTACTTTTACTGGATGCCCAATATCATTTGGCAGTTAGGAAGACCCAGTTTTATAAAATGTTCCTGGCCGCTGACTTCAGCGTATCCACTGAACTGCATGAGACCCCATGTGTTGAAAGCTGGCAGCATCAACTGAATGTAAAGGCAGCGTTATTTAACCTGGTGATCAGTATTTTTCATACAGGTGGTACTGATCTTGTGGGAATTGATCAAATATGTTTCAGACTTTTTTTTAAAATAGCAACTTATTCACTAACAGTGAAATATCATGTCATTGTTAATGGAGCAAGAATATTACTGCGACCAAATTAACTACTATGATTTTGATTTTTAGACACATTTCATTTTCTATACTATTTTGATTATTTTTGGGCACATACACAGCTTATTTTGTATTTGTACTTAGAGGAATTTACCGATTCAGTTAAGTATCCTAATTACAATTAAAATGTAAATGATATAGTGCTTCACCAAAGCGCTTTAACTTATCAAAATAAAAATCTTCTGTTGTAAAAACATTAACATTGAAACAGATGTAATATTAAATTCAAATTACATTTAAGTTGGATGGGTATTTCATTTAATGGCAAAAAAATCTAGGTCTGTAGAAAGAGAGTGTGAATGAGAGATAATGAACATGTTTTATACATCTAATTCTTTAGTAAGCTCAAACAGTTTTGAGTTTTGTTTTAGGCGAACAATTAGAACTGTTGGCATGTCAGTTTGATTAAATATAATGTAAGGTTATGGTGTCAGCTCTTGACAGAATTTTTTGGGGCAAAGGAAATTCAGCCATTTTACTGAAGTCTTGTCACATTTTTACACTATTTATAAAAGCTGTTAATATTGTGGAATTAAACCAATGCATATATGATCATAGCATTTTCATGGCAGCTGGAAGCTCAGCTTTTAACTCTTCAATGAATATTAACTTGACGAAGTACAATGGCACATACCTAGTATGGCGGGTAACATTAACATAAAGTGAACTGTTGCAGTGTTTGGTAGCAAACTTTTAATGAATGTTAAATATGTTCTTTGAAGAGAGAACATATTAATGTTTGTTTTTAATTCAGTTGCCTCAACAACAGCTAGGTATAACCTTCAGTGAAAATGAGATGCATAGGCTACACAGGGATTAAAGGATTATCTGAAAGGTCAAAATTAATATTAGTGTAGGCAGTTACACTAAGAAGTATTTATAGTAATTGCTGTAATCAAGGGACACTCAAAGATTTCTGTAAATAATATAATGTGATGCAGTTTCATTGACCTGAAGTTGGTATAAATCTATTGACATGTCGTTTGTATTTAGGTATATTGAAGCTAGCTGAGGTTTAACTTGGGTTATATTGAAGCATAGATTTATGGCTTTGAAACCAAAACCATACAAAATAACAAAATTTTAGTGAGATCAAGTTCATTGATCAGAATACCATCCAGGAAAAGGTATGTAGCCTCAGGTTGAAAAGAAGGAAATATATGAGAATTAATTCATGGGCTGGACTGGGAACTTCTAAGCGAAAGCTTCTAGCTTTATAAATTACTCTTTTGTGCAAAATCAAGCTTTTCCAGTCAGGCTGGACAAGATTTATGAACAAATGTTTGCATCTACCATTATGGTTTTGGACAGCTGTTTAGTTTGTACAGAGTCCAAAAAGGGTTTGAGACCTGGGTCAATTCGTGTTGTGCTTTCAGTGCACTTTGTTAATGGGCCTCAAGTCACAGTTGCTGTCCTCAATCCTCTGAGTGTTTTCAGCAGTAGGGAATCATTCAGTTCTTCAAGTATTTTTCTCCTACTAAGGATTGTTACGAGTACTTCCTTTTTTTTGGTAAATTTTAAAGATTTGTGCTTCAAAACTGAAAAGGTTCCATAGATGCTGGAACCTTGTGTGTATGTTTTTTAAGGGAGGTCACCAGAAAGTTTTTGGACTGAGCTTGAAAACAAACAATTACTGGAAGGCACCTGCCTGCAGATAATTACCCAGCAGGGGTTGTTTTTAACTTGTTTACGAAGAAGTGACAGGTCGAGATTTATAGAGGTCAGGAGGCTTGACCTCTGGAATGTTTTTGGTTTCACTTTGAATTGTTACAAAAGGCAGTTAGGGATGAACAGTGGTTTGAAAAGGAGTTGGAGAAAACCTGTCAAGAAGGACAAACCACCCCAACCCAGTCTGTTCCAACAGTTTGGAAAAAGACTGCCAGTTTTCCATCTCTCGAGGAGCTGAAAAGCAAGAATAAGAAGCAGACTGAAACTGTGACTGCATTCCTCCTGTAAGGCCTGTGTCTGAAATCTCTGTTGCTGCATTTCCTAGAAGCCTACCCAAACTGATCTTCAATGTCATCTGAAAAGAACTGTTCTAGGACAATCCCAGTGATAGCCATGGATACGAATTTGGGACGCCAAACCAAAACAAAGGACATCTTTCCATATCTTCTCTTTCTTCAAGAATTAGCAATTATTTAACCCAAGTTTTTTTTTGTAATAGAGCTCTAAAACGCAAATCCCTTATTTTACTGGTTAATTGTTTTATGTGTATGTGTGTGAGTGTGAGGGGCTAAGGTAAAAAGGGAACTTTGATATTTCAGTCTGTGTGTTTGTGCTTTACTTCATTACTGGTTAAGACTTGTTTGATAATAAACTGATAATTGTGTTGTTTATTAAAGAAACCTGGTT
Organism: Heterodontus francisci; assembly: GCF_036365525.1. NCBI lineage: Eukaryota > Metazoa > Chordata > Chondrichthyes > Heterodontiformes > Heterodontidae > Heterodontus > Heterodontus francisci. The sequence goes on from NC_090402.1 coordinate 22,784,193, forward strand.
GGTATATTTTATTCTGGGATAAAAACAGAGTCTATGATTGACCATATCGGTAAGTGGGTAAAAATTTAAATATATATTATGACCGTGGAGAAGTGGAACTAGAATAAACAGTGCACTCCTCCCACCTCGGTCGTAACAGGATATAGAAACTCTTTCTTCCTTTGACATACATCCTTCTCAAAACTGGGGCAAGAATTGCAGGATGTATCTTTAAAAAAAAATTCTCCTTTATTCCGCTGATTTTTTTTGCATCCTCATTCCTGAAGACATTAACTAGTTGCTGGGGTATGGGTCCACAGACATGGGGCACCATCATCCTAGTCACCGTTGTTACTGTGTAATTCCCATGCTATAATAGCTAACTATTTGACTACAGGGAGTATTGCAACCAAGTGCCTGTTCTCATTCAATGCATGCATTTCCAGGATGGGACACTGGATACCAATCAGAAATAGAAACCCTGGCCAATTTTTTCCCCTTTGTAAGCTAGGGTAATGACATCAATTGTGATGCTCTTGCTGCTGCCCAAATAAGATAAACTAACTCAACACAGACAAGAACAACATGGGTCGCCTTTGTTTGCATGGCTCGCTGCTTCAACCCCAAGACAGTTTTAATATTGAGATGTCACTTATGTAACTCAATTCCGAGATCAAGGGCATCATCCATGGGCATCATCCATGGGCACAAATTCTTGCCAGCTTCAAATATTCCTTTGTCACTTACCTTGTTAGTTAAGTTGTTGAGTTTTTTTTTCAGGGTATCCTTTGACTGACAGCTACAAAACTGTCTCCAAGGGGCACAGCACCAGGGTCTGAAATGGCACACATATGGGCCGACAGCACCAGAGAGTAATAAAGTTTGCTGACTAGCTCAGGAGAGGGAAATGATGCAAAAGTGATTTTGGCCAGGTTGGGACTGATCCATTTGGAATTTAGAGGTTGTTAGAAATCTTTTCTGCAATTAAAGGTGCTCACATATGGATCACTTGGTGACTTTCGGCAATAAAAGTTTTAGCTACAAAAAGCGGAACTGTAGAGTGATGACCAGAGACAGTCTGCCCATCAGAACAAAAAGGATTCTTTGTGCTTTCTTTCTCTTCCCATTTGGTATCCTCTTCACACTGCAGACCACAGTTCAAAGTAGTTATTGCTCAGGAACAAGAAATTTCCACCAAATGGCGGATTTCCAACATTGGGATTTCAGAAATCCGCTATTGGCTTCTCCCTCTCCAACTGTGTGAGAGAAAGGGTGGGGGAGTTGGATGGGGTACAGTGTGTGTGTGTGGGGGAGGGGCAGTTGGATGGGGTACAGTGTGTGTGTGGGGGAGGGGGCAGTTGGATGGGGTACAGTGTGTGTGGAATGGGGCAGTTGGATGGGGTACAGTGTGTGTGGGGGGGCAGTTGGATGGGGTACAGTGTGTGTGGAATGGGGCAGTTGGATGGGGTACAGTGTGTGTGTGGGGGAGGGGACGGTTGGATGGGGTACAGTGTGTGTGGAATGGGGCAGTTGGATGGGGTACAGTGTGTGTGTGGGGGAGGGGGCAGTTGGATGGGGTACAGTGTGTGTGGGGGGGGGCAGTTGGATGGGGTACAGTGTGTGTGGAATGGGGCAGTTGGATGGGATACTGTGTGTTTGTGTGGCAGGAGGTTGGATGCGATGCAGTGTGTGTATATTTGTGGGGAGTTGGATGGGGTACAGTGTGTGTGGAATGGGGCAGTTGGATGGGGTACAGTGTGTGTGGGGGGGCAGTTGGATGGGGTACAGTGTGTGTGGAATGGGGCAGTTGGATGGGGTACAGTGTGTGTGTGGGGGAGGGGGCAGTTGGATGGGGTACAGTGTGTGTGGGGGGGGGCAGTTGGATGGGGTACAGTGTGTGTGGAATGGGGCAGTTGGATGGGGTACAGTGTGTGTGGAATGGGGCAGTTGGATGGGGTACAGTGTGTGTGGGGGGGGCAGTTGGATGGGGTACAGTGTGTGGAATGGGGCAGTTGGATGGGGTACAGTGTGTGTGGAATGGGACAGTTGGATGGGGTACAGTGTGTGTGGAATGGGACAGTTGGATGGGGTACAGTGTGTGGGGGGGGCAGTTGGATGGGGTACAGTGTGTGTGGAATGGGGCAGTTGGATGGGGTACAGTGTGTGTGGAATGGGGCAGTTGGATGGGGTACAGTGTGTGTGGGGGGGGCAGTTGGATGGGGTACAGTGTGTGTGGAATGGGGCAGTTGGATGGGGTACAGTGTGTGTGGGGGGGGCGGTTGGATGGGGTACAGTGTGTGTGGAATGGGGCAGTTGGATGGGGTACAGTGTGTGTGGGGGGGGCAGTTGGATGGGGTACAGTGTGTGTGGAATGGGGCAGTTGGATGGGGTACAGTGTGTGTGGAATGGGGCAGTTGGATGGGGTACAGTGTGTGTGGAATGGGGCAGTTGGATGGGGTACAGTGTGTGTGGAATGGGCCAGTTGGATGGGGTACAGTGTGTGTGGAATGGGACAGTTGGATGGGGTACAGTGTGTGTGGAATGGGACAGTTGGATGGGGTACAGTGTGTGGGGGGGGCAGTTGGATGGGGTACAGTGTGTGTGGAATGGGGCAGTTGAATGGGGTACAGTGTGTGTGGGGGGGGCAGTTGGATGGGGTACAGTGTGTGTGGAATGGGGCAGTTGGATGGGGTACAGTGTGTGTGGAATGGGGCAGTTGAATGGGGTACAGTGTGTGTGGGGGGGGCAGTTGGATGGGGTACAGTGTGTGTGGGGGGGGCAGTTGGATGGGGTACAGTGTGTGTGGAATGGGGCAGTTGGATGGGGTACAGTGTGTGTGGAATGGGGCAGTTGGATGGGGTACAGTGTGTGTGGAATGGGGCAGTTGGATGGGGTACAGTGTGTGTGGGGGGGGCAGTTGGATGGGGTACAGTGTGTGTGGAATGGGGCAGTTGGATGGGGTACAGTGTGTGTGTGGGGGGACAGTTGGATGGGGTACAGTGTGTGTGGAATGGGGCAGTTGGATGGGGTACAGTGTGTGTGGAATGGGGCAGTTGGATGGGGTACAGTGTGTGTGGAATGGGGCAGTTGGATGGGGTACAGTGTGTGTGGAATGGGGCAGTTGGATGGGGTACAGTGTGTGTGGAATGAGGCAGTTGGATGGGGTACAGTGTGTGTGGAATGGGGCAGTTGGATGGGATACTGTGTGTTTGTGTGGCGGGAGGTTGGATGCGATGCAGTGTGTGTATATTTGTGGGGAGTTGGATGGGGTACAGTGTGTGTGGAATGGGGCAGTTGGATGGGATACTGTGTGTTTGTGTGGCGGGAGGTTGGATGCGATGCAGTGTGTGTATATTTGTGGGGAGTTGGATGGGGTACAGTGTGTGTGGAATGGGGCACTTGGATGGGATACTGTGTGTTTGTGTGGCGGGAGGTTGGATGCGATGCAGTGTGTGTATATTTGTGGGGAGTTGGATGGGGTACAGTGTGTGTGGAATGGGGCAGTTGAATGGGGTACAGTGTGTGTGGGGGGGGCAGTTGAATGGGGTACAGTGTGTGTGGGGGGGCAGTTGGATGGGGTACAGTGTGTGTGGGGGGGGCAGTTGGATGGGGTACAGTGTGTGTGGAATGGGGCAGTTGGATGGGGTACAGTGTGTGTGGAATGGGGCAGTTGGATGGGGTACAGTGTGTGTGTGGGGGGACAGTTGGATGGGGTACAGTGTGTGTGGAATGGGGCAGTTGGATGGGGTACAGTGTGTGTGGAATGGGGCAGTTGGATGGGGTACAGTGTGTGTGGAATGGGGCAGTTGGATGGGGTACAGTGTGTGTGGAATGGGGCAGTTGGATGGGGTACAGTGTGTGGGGGGGGCAGTTGGATGGGGTACAGTGTGTGTGGAATGGGGCAGTTGGATGGGGTACAGTGTGTGTGGAATGGGGCAGTTGGATGGGGTACAGTGTGTGTGGGGGGGGCAGTTGGATGGGGTACAGTGTGTGTGGAATGGGGCAGTTGGATGGGGTACAGTGTGTGTGGGGGGGGCAGTTGGATGGGGTACAGTGTGTGGGGGGGGGGCGGTTGGATGGGGTACAGTGTGTGTGGAATGGGGCAGTTGGATGGGGTACAGTGTGTGTGGGGGGGGCAGTTGGATGGGGTACAGTGTGTGTGGAATGGGGCAGTTGGATGGGGTACAGTGTGTGTGGAATGGGGCAGTTGGATGGGGTACAGTGTGTGTGGAATGGGGCAGTTGGATGGGGTACAGTGTGTGTGGAATGGGGCAGTTGGATGGGGTACAGTGTGTGTGGAATGGGCCAGTTGGATGGGGTACAGTGTGTGTGGAATGGGACAGTTGGATGGGGTACAGTGTGTGTGGAATGGGACAGTTGGATGGGGTACAGTGTGTGTGGAATGGGACAGTTGGATGGGGTACAGTGTGTGGGGGGGGCAGTTGGATGGGGTACAGTGTGTGTGGAATGGGGCAGTTGAATGGGGTACAGTGTGTGTGGGGGGGGGCAGTTGGATGGGGTACAGTGTGTGTGGAATGGGGCAGTTGGATGGGGTACAGTGTGTGTGGAATGGGGCAGTTGAATGGGGTACAGTGTGTGTGGGGGGGGCAGTTGGATGGGGTACAGTGTGTGTGGGGGGGGCAGTTGGATGGGGTACAGTGTGTGTGGAATGGGGCAGTTGGATGGGGTACAGTGTGTGTGGAATGGGGCAGTTGGATGGGGTACAGTGTGTGTGGGGGGGGCAGTTGGATGGGGTACAGTGTGTGTGGAATGGGGCAGTTGGATGGGGTACAGTGTGTGTGTGGGGGGACAGTTGGATGGGGTACAGTGTGTGTGGAATGGGGCAGTTGGATGGGGTACAGTGTGTGTGGAATGGGGCAGTTGGATGGGGTACAGTGTGTGTGGAATGGGGCAGTTGGATGGGGTACAGTGTGTGTGGAATGGGGCAGTTGGATGGGGTACAGTGTGTGTGGAATGAGGCAGTTGGATGGGGTACAGTGTGTGTGGAATGGGGCAGTTGGATGGGATACTGTGTGTTTGTGTGGCGGGAGGTTGGATGCGATGCAGTGTGTGTATATTTGTGGGGAGTTGGATGGGGTACAGTGTGTGTGGAATGGGGCAGTTGGATGGGGTACAGTGTGTGTGGAATGGGGCAGTTGGATGGGGTACAGTGTGTGTGGAATGGGGCAGTTGGATGGGGTACAGTGTGTGTGGAATGAGGCAGTTGGATGGGGTACAGTGTGTGTGGAATGGGGCAGTTGGATGGGATACTGTGTGTTTGTGTGGCGGGAGGTTGGATGCGATGCAGTGTGTGTATATTTGTGGGGAGTTGGATGGGGTACAGTGTGTGTGGAATGGGGCAGTTGGATGGGATACTGTGTGTTTGTGTGGCGGGAGGTTGGATGCGATGCAGTGTGTGTATATTTGTGGGGAGTTGGATGGGGTACAGTGTGTGTGGAATGGGGCAGTTGGATGGGATACTGTGTGTTTGTGTGGCGGGAGGTTGGATGCGATGCAGTGTGTGTATATTTGTGGGGAGTTGGATGGGGTACAGTGTGTGTGGAATGGGGCAGTTGAATGGGGTACAGTGTGTGTGGGGGGGGCAGTTGAATGGGGTACAGTGTGTGTGGGGGGGCAGTTGGATGGGGTACAGTGTGTGTGGGGGGGGCAGTTGGATGGGGTACAGTGTGTGTGGAATGGGGCAGTTGGATGGGGTACAGTGTGTGTGGAATGGGGCAGTTGGATGGGGTACAGTGTGTGTGGAATGGGGCAGTTGGATGGGGTACAGTGTGTGTGGAATGGGGCAGTTGGATGGGGTACAGTGTGTGTGGGGGGGGCAGTTGGATGGGGTACAGTGTGTGTGGAATGGGGCAGTTGGATGGGGTACAGTGTGTGTGGAATGGGGCAGTTGGATGGGGTACAGTGTGTGTGTGGGGGGACAGTTGGATGGGGTACAGTGTGTGTGGAATGGGGCAGTTGGATGGGGTACAGTGTGTGTGGAATGGGGCAGTTGGATGGGGTACAGTGTGTGTGGAATGGGGCAGTTGGATGGGGTACAGTGTGTGTGGAATGGGGCAGTTGGATGGGATACTGTGTGTTTGTGTGGCAGGAGGTTGGATGCGATGCAGTGTGTGTATATTTGTGGGGAGTTGGATGGGGTACAGTGTGTGTGGAATGGGGCAGTTGGATGGGATACTGTGTGTTTGTGTGGCGGGAGGTTGGATGCGATGCAGTGTGTGTATATTTGTGGGGAGTTGGATGGGGTACAGTGTGTGTGGAATGGGGCAGTTGGATGGGATACTGTGTGTTTGTGTGGCGGGAGGTTGGATGCGATGCAGTGTGTGTATATTTGTGGGGAGTTGGATGGGGATGCTGAGGGAGAACTTCAGAGCTGGAGGTCAGACAATTTCATACAAACAGTTAGCCCTGTACATAGAGGAAGGAAGGTTAGACTTATGGTGGAATGAAATACACAAGGGGGGCAAGTACAACACTTTCTGAAGACTTGTATTTGCTTTGTTGAGCTGCTTCCATAGACCTATGGTTGTAGGTTCTTCAGCATCATGGGTAATATCATTGACTCAGGGTCTACTCGGATGAATGTTTGCACATACAGTGCCATCCAAACTGTGAAATATGCACTGAGAGCAGAGGATAAGTCAAGTTTGGAGTGCTTTGCAAGAAGACGCAAGACTAGTGATCCTGTCAGTGCCAAGCTGGTGAAATATGTGCAAGAGGTCCACAGGATCTATGCTGAGGAGAAACATCAGGGCAGAAAAGAAAAAGAGGAACAGAGGATAAAGATAGAAGTCACACACCAGCAACTGGCCACAAAACACTCTGCCAAAGCAGTTATGATGGTTCCTGCTAAGAAAGCTAGAAAGGCTCATGTTACAACTCTGCATTCATCAGCTAAAGGGAAAACCTAATCAGTCAATTAGCAGTGTTTGTAAAACTTTAGCACAGATTTGTGTACAAAGCAGAGAATACCTCAAATTGTCTGCTGATGTGAAGAAAACCTGTAAAATTCCAAAAACAACAGGCTGAGCAAAAGAGCTGAAGAAGCAGAGGAAGCTTTCAAGGATGGTAACACCAAGAAAGTATATTCACTAGTCAAGGTCATAGCTGGAAAGAAATATGTAAAGCCAGGAATAAGTATCAAGGACGAAAACAGAGACTTGTTATATGATCAGGACAATATCAGGCTGAGATGGGAAAATTACTGCAGGAAACCGTTGGAAGAAGAACCAGAAAAGATAAACAACAAAGATTGGAAGCTAAAAGAACAACAGCTGGAAACTGAGGTACTAAAAGATGAGATAAGAAAAGGTATTGTCACAAAAGGTTTTATTTTTGTACTAAAATCTTGGACTTCTATGTGTTTAAAAAAAAAAATGAAAAAAGGATGTTGCTCAGTGAAGGACACCTGCAAAAATAATTGGAAGTCCAGCAATATTTTGAAAGGAAATTCAAAACAAAGAGTTGAACTTTATGGATATTTTAAAAAGAAGTTAAACTTGTAAAAGGACAGGAAGGTTAGCAGTTTCAAGGAAATAATAGGGGTTTGGCCTATCTTCAGAGCAGCTTGAGTGACAAGGGGAGACACTGTGTCTGGACATGTGAGCATGTTCAGGAAGGTGCTTTATTCACTTTGGATCCTTTAAAAGCCTATGAATTGGACAAAGAGCAGGCATTTGAAATGTTTGCTTGATCTGCTTGGAGCCAGAGAGACAAGACCCAGAAAGGTATTACCTCTCTCTGTTAAGGAGACTTGCATCTCTTGAAAAGGAATCCTACATTTGAAAGGTAGCAGATTCCTGTTGCCTCCGGTCTCTGAAGAATCTCTGCATCCAGTGAGATTCCTGCTGCCTCCTGTGTTCCAAGAAAATCCTGAAATCTGAAGAATTCTTCTACTGCTAGACTGCTGCTTCAAAACCCAAGCAGACCTGTTGCTACACCCCTGATGGAAGACCTATGTGATGCCTGCTGTAGTTAAATTTCCATGAACACCTACCCATCATAGACTGTTCATCAGCCTCGCCTGGAAGGTCTTTGAGTGGCACCCGACTATTTGACTCTGGGATACCTCACCATACTGAAAACATCCTACCAGAACGTGAACCTCAATTATTTTTTTATTATTCCTTCTATTCCGAAGAAAAGTTAAAATCCAAAACTCCCTTTTGAAGCTGATTAACATTTTCTTTTTGAATGTATGCGTGTGCATAAGGATTAAGGGAATAAAGTTTTTTTTATGTATTGATTTATCATGTTAGTTGTTAAGACCTATTATTTCTTTTCTGATAAATAGTTAATGTTATTGTTTAAAGAATTTGGTTTGGTGTGCTTTATTCTGGGGGAAAAATACAGTGTTTAATTTGGCTAGTCTTCGGTAGGTGGGAAACTTTATTTAATGTGCTATGACCTATCGAGTAGTGGGACTAAATTAACAGTGCATTACTCCCACCTTGGTCGTAACAGTATAAAGAACATCGAGTGGAAAGGCAGAAGGACGATATCGGATACCAGCAGAAGCACTAAAAGCGGGAGGTGAGACAGTAGTAGATGCAATGAAAGAAATTATTCATAATATATGGACAACAGGTGAATGGGCTTGCCATTGGACTATATGAGATGATCACAATATCCAAGATAGCAGACACACAGGACTGTCCAAAACATTGTATGCTAAGTCTCATCAGTCGTGAATCTAAAGTACTACTCAAGTCACCCCACTGTGTGAAAAGAAGTGACAGAGGAACAGTTTGGCTTCATTCCAGGGAACGGTACAACTGATGTTATGTTCAGAAATCTCATGGCGAAATGTGAACGCAAGCAGGAAGCCCCCAGCTTTGGTTCATGTTCATAGATTATGCCAAAAGCTTGTGACACTGTCGATGCTCTATGGAAGATGCTTATAGACTTTGGTGTATCCAAACATCTTGTGTGACAAATAGAAGAGCTATACAGAAATGCTTCACAAGTCATCAGAGTTGGTGATAAGCATACAAACCAATTCGAGTTTGAGAAGGGAGTCAGGCAGGGGTGTCTTCTGTCAACCATGCTGTTGAATGGTGTGGGAGAGAGGATAATGAGGATGGTGCAGGAAGAGACTTAACAGAGATGTGGCTGTATCATAGGAGGTCATAGCATATGGAATCTCAGGTATGCAGATGGCCCCACACTCATAGCCAGAACAAAGGAATAGCTAGAAACTATGGCAGGGCTAGTCAAAAGACACAGTGAGTCTTTTGGACTGAACATAAATGAGGGAAAGACCAACGTTATGGCTCTAAATGGTAGGCAAAGTCAAGATTTCGAGATAGAGGCAGTGGACAAATTCAAGTACCTTGGCTTGATAAATACCAAAGTTACATCCAAAAATTAAATCCAGGTTAGATTAGCCACGGCAAGATGTGTGACCAGTGACTTAAGTAGCGCCTGGAAGTCCAAAAGCATCAGCATGAAGTTGAAAAAACATCTAGTACAGTCACTAGTGTAGAGTGTTGCATTCCAGAGATGTGAGAGTTGGACTCTGAAGAAAGAGGATGAGAGGAGGATAACAGCTTATGAAATGTGGGTATGGCGGAAGACACTCAATCAGCTGGATGGACAGAAAGACAAATGAGTGGGTTAGGTCAAAAGTAGAAGTTCAGGAATCAAAAGGATTCCTAACTACAGTTAGATGGAGAAAGATAGCTAAGTACGGACATCGGAAACTAAGACCCGACAGCTTTGTCTTGACAAAAATTGAAGGAGAAATTGAGTGGGAAAAAAACAAGAGGAAGAGGAAAAATCGAATGGGTGGATGACATTGAGACCTGGACTAAGGGAGGCTCGAAGAAAGCCAGAGAAGAAGCAAGACGATGCCAATGGCCCCACTAAGGCGATGGTGACAATGAACAACTGAGCTCAAATTTACGAATCAGTTTTCACGGTCATGTTCTGGTATTAAAAATTACTTCATCCTTCATAATTACATGATATACTAATGATGAAATGTTGGAATGCTGAGGTCACTTTGGTGATTTTATACAAATGCAATGGTCATAATAATAAAAGCAAGATACTGCAGATGCTGGAAATCTGAAATAAAGCAAAGTGCTGGGAATACTCAGCAGGTCGGGAAGCAATTGCAATGGTCTACCGTATTGGTAATCAGATAAATAAAGGGAACACTAACGTTTCCACACATTTAAATCATTTGCATTCATTACAGATCATTAACAGTGCTATAATTCCTTGTCAAAAACATTTTTCAGACTTTTTCTGTCTTCGGCCACTAATTTTCAGGCCTTTTGGTCTTTGGCCACTCTCAGCCCTGTTCTTGCTATTTCCCACTATTCCTGAAGAAACATACCTGGCCTACATTCAACACCTCTTGAAAACCTATCTGAGATGAGTAATTCACTGTATTGGTCCATATCTTATTACTTTTTGTTGCACTCACCTCATTGTACCCAATATATATTTGTACATTTGTGGGGTGTCCCCCCCCCCCCCCCCCCCACCAAAGAATGTGCAATTTTGTTTATTTTTAAAATGTGTTTTTCATTCTCAGGCCTGTAACAGTGCTACTGCTTAACTGGTTTGTATTACTATTGCAGAGGTTGACACCCTGTTTCTCTTTTTTTTGTTTCCTTCCATGGGACTCACATTGGCTAAGCTCAGCATCTCCCAAGACAGTCCTACTGAGCTCGGTTAATCACTGTGTAAGGAATTGAAAGTACACAATCTTGTCTTGCTGCTCTATGTGCAGCACTATAATAAACCAAGCTTCCTAAAAAGTGTCCTTGCTGATCTTATTACAAGAATTCAATTGCCTTGCTGTGAGGGTGAAACTTGCTCTTTTTAATCTGTTTTTGCTTTCCTTTCTTGGATGCCCTTGCAAGGCACCAGCCCTGAACAAGATGTTGAGTGGTGATCTGATTACTGACCTCCCATCAATATCTCACTCAAACAGGTCACAAACAGGCAGAAGAAAATGCCTATGGTGACATTTATTTTCTCTTCTCGTGAGGGGAAAATACACATCTCTGCTTCGTGTCACTGCTCAAAGGTGTTAATCCAATTGGGAACTCCATGAGTGGGAATGATGTTGATCTATATCCTACTGGTCTATGAAGCAATACATTGTGATTACAGCATTCATTGCTACCATGTATGAGAATAAACTAACCAGGAACATAAAAAGAGACTATAAGAGCTTTTACAAGTATATAAAAAGGAGAGTAGCTAAAATAAACATTGATCCCTTAGAAGTGGAGCCAGGAGAAATTATCACGAGGAAATGGCAGACATATTGAATAAATATTTTGTGTCTGTATTCGAAGACACAAATTACATGCCAGCAATAGAGGGTAACCAAGGGGGCGAATAAGAGTGAGAAACTCAAAGTAATTCATCTCAGCAGAGAAAAAGTATGAGAGAAATTTAAGGGACTGAAAGCTGATAAATCCCCAGGACCCGATGTTAAATGAGGTGCTGTTCCTCGAGCCTGCGTTGATGTTCACTGGAACACTGCAGCAATCCCAGGACAGAGATGTGGGCATGAGAGCAGGGGGGGTGTTGAAATAGCAAGCAACCGGAAGCTCGGGGTCATGCTTTCGGACTCCACTCACCCTGCTCACTAAGAGATGCACGGTACAGGGTACTTTTTCTGAAAATTTCACACCATCCTTGTAGAGAGACACCTCGTACTAGCACCACCTCTAAGCAGCCTGCTGAGATGCAATTGTCACTGTAAGGAATTTCAGTCACCAGTTTTCATACTGCCACACCATAGCCCAGTACATTAATCCAGCAAAGAATTAGAACATGATACCAACCTAATATTGCACCATTTCAAAAGGGTCATGTTTTCTTTCATTATGATGTTGGTTTTAACACATTGCCTTGTTTAAATACTAGGCTTGTATTCAGACTGTTAGTCATTTTTATGCCAATACAGTCATTCAGAAAATGGCAACCTAGACATTAAGGTTACTTGGGACTTTATGCTAATCCTCAAATTCCAATCCAAGTATAATACAGTGATCAATCTTATACTCCAGTGAACTAAAACTATGAATTGACCAATTAGTTTGGGGAGAAAGCAATTAAGTTAAATTACTCTTCATATTCCAAGTGTACTACACAGTAGGTGCACATCCCACTCATACTAGGTTTAATAATGCTGACCGATTAAAGCCAGCATGATAGAACCATAGAAACCATAGAAAAATTATGGCACAGAAGGAGGCCATTCAGCCCGTCGTGTTCACGCCGGCTGAAAAAACTGGCCGCCCAATCTAATCCCACTTTCCAGCACCTGGACCATAGCCTTGCAGGCTACAGCACTTAAGGTACCTTTTAAAAGAATTGAGGGTTTCTGCCTCCACCACCGTTCCTGGCAGTGAATTCCAGACACCCACCACCCTCTGGGTGAAAATGTTTCGCTCATGTTCCCTCTAATCCTTCTCCCAATCACCTTAAATCTGTGCCCCCTGGTAATTGACCTCTCCGCTTGGGGAAACAGGTCCTTCCTTTCTATCTAGGCCCCTAATAATTTTGTACACCTCTATTAAGTCACCCCTCCGCCTCCTTTGTTCTAAGGAACACAACCCTAGCCTATCCAATCTTTCCTCATAGCTGTAATTTGCGAGCCTTGGCAACATTCTTGTAAATCTCCTCTGTACTCTCTCCAGAGCAATTATGTCCTTTCTGTAATGTGGTGACCAGAACTGTATGCAATATTTCAACTGTGGCCTAACCAGTGTTTTATACAATTCCAGCATTACATCCCTGCTTTTGAATTCTATACCTCGGCCAATAAAGGAAAGCATTCCATATGCCTTCTTCACCACTCTATCTACCTGTCCTGCCACCTTTAGGGACCTGTGGACATGCACTCCAAGGTCTCTCACTTCTTCTACCCCTCTCAATGTCCTCCCATTTATTGTGTATTCCCTCGCTTTATTTGCCCTTCCCAAATGCATTACCTCACACTTATCTGGATTGAATTCCATTTTCCACTTTTCTGCCCACTCAACCAAACCATTGATACCTTTCTGGCGTCAATGGCTATCCTCTTCACTATCAACTATACGGCCAATTTTTGTGCATCAACAAATTTCCCAATGATGCCTCCCACATTTAAGTCCAAATCATTAATATATACCACAAACAGCAAGGGACCCAACACTGAGCCCTGTGGAACGCCACTGGAAACCACTTTCCATTCACAAAAACATCCGTCGACTACTACCCTTTGTTTCCTAGCCCTGAGCCAATTCTGGATCCAACCTGCACATTCCCCTGTATCCCATGGGCTTTCATTTTACTGACCAGTCTTCCTTGTGGGACCTTGTCAAAGGCCTTACTAAAATCCATGTAGACCACGTCCACTGCACTTCCCTCATCAATCCTTCTTGTTACTTCCTCAAAAAACTCAATCAAGTTCGTAAGACACGACCTTCTCTTAACAAATCCATGTTGACTATCCCTGATTAATCCGTGCCTTTCTAAGTGGCAGTTCATCCTGTCCCTCAGAATAGATTCTAACAATTTACCCACCACTGAGGTCAGACTGACCAGCCTATAATTATTTGGCCTATCCCTCGCACCTTTTTTAAACAATGGTACAACGTTCACAGATCTCCAGTCATCAGGTATCTCTGCTGTATCTAGTGAGGATTTGAAGATGATCCTCAGCGCATCCGCTATTTCCTCCCTGGCTTCCTTTAACAACCTGGGATGCAATCCATCCGGCCCTGGCGATTTATCCATTTTCAAGGATGTCTAGTGCTTCATCTCTCATTATGCTTATCGTATCTAATATTTCACACTCCTTCTCTTTAACTACAATGTCTACATCAACCCTCCTTTGTGGAGACAGAGACGAAAAACACATTAAGAACCCTGCCCACATCTTCTGCATCCACGCATAAATTTCCTTGTACATCTCTGATAGACCCTACCCTTTCCTTAGTTATCCCCTTGCTTTTAATATACTGATAAAACATCTTTGGGTTCCTTGATTTTACCTGCCAATTTTTCATGTCCTCTCTTTACTTTTCTAATTTCCTTTTTTACTTCACCCCTGCACTTTCTATACTCCCCTAGGCTTTCTAAAGTATTAAGATTTTTGTGATCGTCATAAGCTTGCTTTTTCTGCTTTAAATTACCCTGTAAGCTTCTAGATAATCAGCGGGCTCTTTGTGGGGACATGCCTGCACTGCGCCAGTAGAATCTCACTTTTGAATGCTTCACACTGGTTTGCCACTGATTTTCCTTCAAGTAATTGTATCCAGTCCACTTTCGCCAGGTCACCTCTCAGCTTCTTAAAATTCGCCATCCCCCAATTTAGAACTCTTACTCCTGTTTTATCTTTGTCCTTTTCCATGCTTATGCTAAAACTTGGTGTATTATGGACACAAGCTCCAAAATGGTCATCCACTGTTACTTCCTCCACTTGCCTGGCTTCATTACCGAAGACTAAATCTAGAACTGCGCCCCCTCTCGTTGGGCTTGTTATGTGCTGGCTAAAAAAGTTCTCTTGAATGCAGTTCCTTCCTGCAAGGATATTTGTCCCAGTCCTGTTCAGGTCTGACTTGTAGAGGTCCCACCTTCCCTAAAACCAGTCCCAATGTCCCAGAAATCTGAAGCCATCCCTCCTGCACCATCTCTCCAGCCACGCATTCATATGGTATGTTTTTCTATTTCTATACTCATTAGCACGTGGCCTTCAGAGTAATCTGGAGATTACTATCTTTGAGGTCATGCTTGCTAATCTTGTTCCTAACTCCCTAAACTCAGCCTGCAGGACCTCATCCCTCTTTCTTCCTATATCGCTGGTACCAATGTGGAACATGACTTCTGGCTGTGCACCCTCGCCCTCCAGAATTCCCTGTAGCCGCTCAGTGATATCCATGACCCTGGCACCAGGGAGACAACATACCATCCTGGAATCATGTCTGCGATCACAAACGCCTATCTGTTCCCCTAACTATAGAATCCCCTATCACTATTGCTATCGTCCTTTAGAAACATAGAAAATAGGTGTAGGAGTAGGCTATTCAGTCCTTCGAGCCTGCTCCGCCATTCATCGTGATCATGGCTGATCATCCAACTCAGTAACCTGTTCCTGCTTTCGCCCCATACCCTTTGATCCCTTTAGACCCAAAAACTATATCTAATTCCTTCTTGAAAACATACAATGTTTTGGCCTCAACTGCTTTCTGTGGTAGCCAATTCCACAGGCTCACCACTCTGGGTGAAGAAATTTCTCCTTATCTCAGGCCTGACTGGTTTACCCCGTATCCTGAGACTATGACCCCTGGTTCTGGACTCCCCCACCATCGGGAACATCCTTCCTGCATCTACCCGGTCAAGTCCTGTTAGAATTTTATAGGTTTCTATGAGATCCCCCCTCACTCTTCTGAACTCCAGCGAATATAATCATAACCGACTCAATCTCTCCTCATACGTCAGTCCCACCATCCCAGGAATCAGTCTGGTAAACCTTCACTACACTCCCTCTATAGCAAGAACATCCTTCCTCAGATAAGGAGACCAAAACTGCACACAATATTCCAGGTGTGGCCTCACCAAGGCCCTGTATAATTGCAGCAAGACATCCCTGCTCCTGTACTCGAATCCTCTCGCTATGAAGGCCAACATACCATTTGCCTTTTTTACCACCTGTTGGACCTGCATGCTTACCTTCAGCGACTGGTGTCCGAGAACCCCCAGGTCTTGCTGCATATTCCCCTCTCTGTTTATAGCCATTCAGATAATCTGCCTTCCTGTTTTTGCTACCAAAGTGGATAACCTCACATTTATCCACATTATACTGCATCTGCCATGCATTTGCCCACTCACTCACCTTGTCCAAATCACCCTGAAGCCTCCCTGCATCCTCCTCACAACTCACCCTCCCACCCAGTTTAGTGTCATCTGCAAATGTGGAGTTGTTACATTTAGTTCCCTCATCTAAATCATTAATATATATTGTGAATAGCTGGGGTCCTAGCACCGAACCCTGCGGTACCCTTCTAGTCACTGCCTGCCATTCGGAAAAAGACCCATTTATCCCTACTCTTTGTTTCTTGTCTGCCAACTAATTTTCTATCCATTGCAATACACTACCCCCAATCCCATGCGCTTTAATTTTACACACAAATCTCTTATGTGGGACTTAGTCGAAAGCCTTCTGAAAGTCCAAATAAACCACATCCACTGGCTCACCCTCATCAACTCTTCCAGTTACATCCTTGAAGAATTCTAGTAGATTTGTCATGCAATGATGACCACCAATGCATCCACTATTTCTAGGGCCACTTCCTTAAGTACTCTGGCATGCATTCCATCAGGCCCTGGGGATTTATCGGCCTTCAATTTCCCCAACACCTTTTCTCTATTAATACTGATTTCCTTCAGTTCCTCTCTCTCACTAAGCCCTGTGTTCCCCAACATTTCTGATATGAAATTTGTGTCCTCCTTTGTGAAGACAGAACCAAAGTATGCATTTAGTTGGTCAGCCATTTCTTTATTCCCCATAATAAATTCCTCTGTTTCTGATTGTAAGGGACCTACATTTGTCTTCACCAATCTTTTTCTCTTCACATACCTATAGAAAGTTTTACAGTCAGTTTTGATCCCCGCAAGCTTGCTTTTGTACTCTATTTTCCCCTTCATAATCAATCCCTTGGTCCTCCTTTGCTGAATTCTAAACTGCTCCTAATCCTCAGGTCTGTTGTTTCTTTTGGCAGATTTATATGCCTCTTCCTTGGATCTAATGCTATCTCTAATTTCCCTTGTAAGCCATGGTTTGGCTACCTTCCTCGTTTTACTTTTGCGCCAGACAGGGATAAACTATTGTTGCAGTTCGTCCATGCGCTCTTTAAATGTTTGCCATTGCCTATCCACCGTCATCACTTTAAGTAACGTTTCCAAATCCGTCATAGCCAACTCGCGCCTCATACCTTCGTAGTTTCCTTTACTAAGATTCAGGACCCTAGTCTCAGAATCAACTACATCACTTTCCATCTTGATGAAGAATTCTATCATATGGTCGCTCATCCCCAAGGGGTCTCGCACCACTAGATTGTCAATTATTCCTCTCTCATTACACAATACCCAGTCTAGGATGGCCTGTTCTCTAATTGGTTCCTCAATGTATTGGTCCAGAAAACCATCCCATATACACTCCAAGAATTCCTCCTCTACGGTATTGTGACTAATTTGATTTGCCCAATCTAAATGCAGATTATATTCACCCATAATTACAGATGTTCCTTTACTGCATGCGTCTCTAGTTTGCTATTTAATGCCATTCCCAACATCACCACTACAGTTAGGGTGTCTATATACAACCCCCACTAATGTTTTTTGCCCCTTAGTGTTTCTCAGCTCTACCCATACAGATTCCACATCGTCAGAGCTAATATCTTTCCTCACTATTGCGTTAATTTCCTCTTTAACCAGCAATGCAACTCCACCGCCTTTTGCTTTTTGTCTGTCCTTCCTAAATACTGAATACCCCTGGATGTTCATTTCCCATCCCTGGTCACCTTGCAGCCATGTCTCCGTAATCCCGATTATATCATAGCCGTTTACATCTATTTGCGCGATTAATTCATCCACTTTATTGCGAATGCTCCACGCGTTAAGGCACAAAGCCTTAAGGCTTGTCTTTTTCACATTACTTGTCCCCTTCCCACTATTTTACACTGTGGCCCTGTTTGATTCTGGCCCTTGATTTCTCTGCCTATCACTTTTCTTATTCTTCTTACTGTCTTTAGTTTTTGTCTTTGTTTCCCCCTCCTCTGACTCCTTGCAAAGGTTCTCATCCCGCTGTTATTTTAGTTTAAACCCTCCCCAACCACTCTAGCAAATACTCCCCCTTCTCCCTCCCTGCACAGTTGAGCCACCCATGGTGCTCTGGTCATGACTCTAGCTGCACTCTCCAGTGGAACCCTCTCTCCAATTGGTACTCAGAACTGAATACCGGTTAGAAAGTGGGATGCCCTCTGGGGACTCCTGTACTACCTGTCTTGACCTTTCTGTCTGTCAGGCAGCCACCCAGTCCCTCTCTGCCTGATTCCAGTCTTTTTTTAAAAAGCCATTTGATTCAATTCATGGGTTTCAAAAGTGTATGTAGCATACTGATGCATTTGGAAGTATTGTGCATGAGTACTAAAATAAAATACAGTAATGTGTGGCACAGCCTGTACAATAAACACTGCAACATATTGTATTGGTGCAGTACTTGGAATGTGCACATCACTCTGAATACTGGTGTCATATGTACATGGAGGAAATGTTTTCTTTCTTGTAATTGGCACAATTCAAGCCACCCTCTACTTAAATATGTTAAGAATAATAGGACTCAAGAGTTAAAGAAGTACCACATGAGACTGAACATACCTGAAACTGTGAAAGTTGCACCTGCATTGAGAGGGAAGAGAAAAGAAAAATGACTGCATCAGGGAGCTTTTAAAAAACGTGAAGACTTAAGTGCCGGAAAAATCTTTGCACTTCAAGGCCACCCTAAATATTGCAGGTAAGGTAAATTTTTATTTGTACTTTTCTACACTCTTTGCAGTTGTTCCAGTCATTTCTGTGACATTAAAAAACAATAAGATATTTGTAGAAATGTGTGGTATCTTAAAATGTATAATTTCTTCTGTTCACAGGTCTACAAAGCACTGATACCTGAGCTTAGGGGGGTATCATCGCAAAAAGGACTGTCCTCAAGATGGTGCTGTGTTGCAGGGGCCACCTCCCCCATAAGTTAACTGAATGCTAGCTGGCAGAGCTCCCACAAAAATATTTTCAGAAGACTGGAGAGCTCTGAATGGCAGCATCGTAGTGGAGATTGTCAGAAGGTTGCTGGTTTGCCACCAATGTGATGAGCAGATTGATCAAAGAGACATCTGCTGTGCCAACCATTTTCAGCTCTATCACATAACATTGTACCCTGTAATGGCAATGAGCAGTTAGACAGTGCCAAACTAAATACTGCAATAGACATTTTTTGTAGCTCCATAAATAATACCTTTCTTCTGTGGGCTCCAAAGTAGAAAGAATGTTGAGTGCCCAACCTTTATCTCATAAGGCTGTTGTGTCCCATCTCTACCAGCGCCCCCCACATTATTGCAGAAGCTTTGAGTTAATAGTATATCCCAAACAAAACCCTGTAGAGGGACAGGCTAAGGGTCTTCCTGCTCAGTAGCTAAGTTTAGACTTCTATGCATGATCTAGTTGGTGTTTATTTTTCCTCAACCAAGAATTCATAAGCCTCCTGCTTTTCATCATTGTTCTTCTCAAGTGCCAGATTCAGGAGTGGGTGAAGACAATCTACCTGTAAAGATACGAATGATTCTTTTGGACTACGCACATTTCAGAATTGCAGAAGCATTGGTGCAAATGCCAGTGAGGTGCTAAAAACCATATGATTTTGCAAAGTGATATTAGCCGATTGCAAAAGACATAGTGGACAGTGTTTGTGCACTCCTGCATCTATTTCTTTTAAAAACATTTGTTAAACAATTCTGCTTCAGAGGGGTGCTATCTCCCTCATCAGAAAATTTGAAATGTAATATCAATCATGCTTAGTTAGGAGGTAGGTAAATTATTTTGCTTTCTGGCTTCTGAGTCCGATGTGGACCAATTTATTATATTCCACTTTCACTTTTGCCACCTTTTTCAGGTCACTGATATATCTAAGGAAACGTTGCGCATTGTATAATATGTTATTTGCTTTGTGGCCTTTTTATTTGCCATTGTGGTCCAAGCTACCTTGGATGCTTCTGTGATTGGAGGTTATATATTTTTACTCACAAGATACCTTTTTATGTTTGACCAGAGTAAGCAATTGTGAAAAATGTGGTTGTCATTGCAATTTTCACCAACACCGTCACTTGCATATACATTTATCTTCAGTTGGACAGGTCAAGCATCTGATTTCTGCTTTCTATTCGTAAAAATCATGCATCTGGCAGCAAATTAAGACTCTGACCTAGATGGTCCTATGGGTGCTGCCCTATTTTAAGTGGAGGGAAATGGGGCGTTATGCCATTATACCCAAACCCTACCCATTTGAGTGCCCAATCCCTGACCCTAAAATGAGCCGCCATATTTAAAAGAAGTGCTAATGATGCAGTGACCTCAATTTTCCTTGGTTATTGCCTCATTTATACTCACCTTGTTCATGTACAGCAGCCATCTGAAGATGTTGAGACCTGGGGTGAAAACTGGAAATCAGTTTAAAGAGCCACACACAAGCTTTGCAGAATCCTTATTTCTCCAGTGATGTTGTATTTCTCTTTGTTTGTTCCTGTGGGCTGCCGATACCTTACCCACCTGCCTTTCTGCCAATTGCTGTGGAACTGTCTCTCCCCAAGCCGCTTTTAGACAAGGCACAAACTGGTTTTCCTACCTTAGCGGCCTGAAAAAAGAGGAACAGGAATAATTAAGGGAGGCCAGGCTAGAGGTTCTGGATGCACATAACGCATATCCAATGATGCTTTTGCACCTGAGGATACAGGCAAAGGTGCTCCTATCTGAATGAGCCTGAGGAGTTGCTGCAGCAGTCTGACAGAGATGCAAAGGACAACCTTTTCCTGGCTTCAGGGCACATTCATGTCACACTGATGTAGGAGATTCTCCTAGACTGTGTAAAATTTCATCATCCCCCTCCCTTCCATTCCCATTACATGGCCTCGTGTATAGAATTTTCCCATATATATCAACTCATACTGTTCCAAATCATCAAGAATATTTTAAAACCTTGCCAAGAACAATCTCTGCATGCACAACTTGAGTAAACATAATTTTAATCAAAAGATATAGTGCAATATGCCTAGTTGCTTCTTACCATTGTGCTTCCCTTTAGTGCCAGTGTGTGAATGCTTCATCCTAATCTGGTACTTATTAGGTGCTGCCTGTGGCAGGAGTGCATGAGGTGGCTGGCTGCTGTGTCAATGTGAGCTACTGGGCTGACGGAGCCTTTATATTACAGCAGCTAAATCATGAGATGGACCTGCTACACTGACAGGCTGGCCGTGAATCCTTTCTGCCACGTGCAAGTATCTGAGGGGTGACATCAGTGAAACCTGGTGAGAGACTTGTCTGTATCCCAGAGCACTTCACTTTGAGACTGGAAGGGACAGGCCTCTGCAGTGTAATCACCCTACCTCTAGAGTAGCAATTTGAGCATCCATGCAGGAAGTAAGCATTGCCTTTATACTGCTACTATGGGAGCTTCCACTGCATATCTGCCAGGAGCTGCCTCATGCTCCAGTACAAGTTAGAGCTGTCAGACTACCACAGATCTGGATAGTAGACTCTTTCACATCACCTGGCATCTACTGCACAGTGTCAGAGACCATCCCAGTACTTCCATTTGCATTTTGATGCTCTGCAACCTTCCTTTTAGAAGTAGGATTAGTGAGATTTGGCACTTCAGGCATGGGTGATGTCTCTAAGCCCCTGGTTAGCATTGTCTTTCACTTCATCTTCTACCTCCAACCTCTCCTATCCACGTGCTTCATGTTTCACTTTGTGTACCTCCTTTTCGTGCTGTTTATTGTCTTGAGGGCTTCTGCGTGTGAGGAAGAGAGTGATAGTGTGTGACAAAGTGCTGCTGGAACTGGAAGCAGTGAGTGTGGGTTTTCATCTTCCTCCTCTGCTACTTTCTCTTCAAATACATCTAGAGGAGCAGGGAAAGAAATTTTTGTATTTATATAGTGCCTTTCTGAACCTCGGGGCATCTCAAAGCATTTTATAGCAAATTAGTACTTTTGAAGAGTAGTTATTATTGTAAAGTAGGAAATCAGCCAATTTGTGCACAGCAAGGTTCCACAAACAGCAGTGTGCTAATAACCAGATAATCTCTCCTTAGTGATGTTGATTAAGGAGTAAATATTGGTTAGGATACCAGAAAGAACTCCTCTGCTGCTTTTGAAATAGTCTTGAAATAGTGCCATGGGATCTTTTACATCCCAGAGGGAGCAGACAGAACCTCAGTTTAATATCTGATCTCAAAAAAAGCACCTCACAGTGCTGCACGCCCTCAGTACTGCACTGGAGTGTCAGCGTAGATTTTGTGCTCAAGGCTGGACTCGGTCTTGAACCACAACCATCTGACTCAGAGGCAAGTGTGCTACCGCTGAGGAGGGTTAGAGTTGGCTTCTGAGGAGCAGAGTTTACATCACATCCAGTAATCTGGGATTTCATGATCTAGTTTGTTGACCAGTATTACATGATGAGAAGGAAGAGCAGCTGAATATCATGAATTTGCAGCTGGCACTTGCTCAGTTGCTGAATTGCTATCTGGCCTCCCTCCAATCTGAAAGAATCCTTCTTGCCAAGGGTGAGAAAGGATAGCTTTGCAGGTCTACCACCTTTTGGCAATCGCTCTTGACTGTTATGAGCTTTCTGCTCCTGCAAAAAGAATAAAAACGTTGAGAATCTCCTTTGTTTGCCTTGAAATACAATAAAACACAGAAGTCAGTAAGCAGATCGCAATGGGGGTGATGACTGATGCATGCTAAAAGTTATTTAATACCATGTGAGCTTTTAGTGGGGAGACTGCATGTAAGACTGTGAATGCAGGGAGATTTCCAGGTTGAAACTGGAGGTGGCCTCCAGGGGATTAATTGTAAGCAATTCACTTCTAACAACTTGAGGGGAGTTTGCTGTAAGTGTCTGTTGTGCAGTATAATGCTGTCTTGGTAAGTGTAGTTGGCTCCTCTTACCTTAGCAGACTCAGTAAGATCATTAATTCTGTGTGGTACTTACTAGCCATGCATGAGCTCATAGCATTGGTTGTCAATGCCCTCGCTGCCTCTTACTGTCATACTTCTCTTTCAAGACTGGCATGCTTGGGTCCAAACAGGGCATCCATCTACTATCTAACTTCTGAGGGAAGATCTTCAGTTGCATCTTCAGAGGATATGGGGGCTTGGTCTCCTCCAGCAGACCTCACAAACCTCCAAAGACATTGCTTGCTTGCGAGCCAATTTCTCCTGTTGCTGTTCAAGATTTTCTCTTGTACTGTCTCATTTTAAGCTGCTGCAGTCCTTCAAATCCTGCAGCACTACACAGGTTCCTGGCCTTTCCTTCCTGTATGATATGTTGCCAATCAAAGGTGGGAATACCATCAGGAACTTGCCTAAATTAAAATTAGGCTGACCCCAAAAACCATGGCAGACAAATGGAATTGAAATGGCACTCTGCAGAAAATCTGGGCATGTCTCTCTGTATATGCAGTGTTCTTGGGTGGCTGGTTAGTGCAATTACTTGCATGTAACTGTGAAATGTCATAATGCCTGACAGTCTGAATATAGCCCCTTTAATTTTTCTTTTGCTTTTATCTATCACTGTTTTGCTTTCATACTTATTGATTTGCCTAGAATCTGACAATCCTTGTGTGTGCTATATCAGGGACTTGTCCAATTTACTCAGACATTAGCAAGCTAACCATCTCAATCACTCTCTAGCTAGTCCAGACTAAGGTTTTATTAGCCATGAAATAAATATTCAAAATCAGTTGAAGGTATCAGCTTTAAAATTTAACGACTATGAAGACCCAGCAGTTCATAAAACTGTTCAGGTTTTAAGCTGCCAAATCTTTTCAGTGAACCAACTGATGCTAAGCCAAAGGGCTTTTTGCATTTTGATTTTTACATTAACCTTCCATTAAAAATTATCACGGCTATCATCACAAAGTATCGTAGCCAATAAATTAGCATTTTATGAGACATGTAAAACAAGTATTTACGATTTGCTAATGTGGCTGTCTTTCATGCTGAACTGGCTTCTGTGTCAATTTTATTTGGTGCTGGTCACCTTTTTAGGTTTGTTCATGGATTAGACTAGAGGCTTTTATATATTCACCACCAAACCAAAGGTGTTGGCATTGTGTTTCTCAAGAGAAGCTGCTCAAATAAAGTGGGTAACATTTTTAATTCAAAAATAAAATTGAAAAGAGAAATCATTTCCACCATGGTTTTTTAGTTTTAATTCAAAGGTAAAACTGACTTCTAAAGCCGGACTGGTGTCTAAATGTTCGTTAGAGGCACCTTACGCAGGGTTAATGGAATCTTTATTTTACAAAAAAATCTGAAATTTAATTATAGCTCTTTCTGTATTTTGCAAATCAAAACCTGGTGTAAAAAGAGCATTGTCAGTGAAATTTAAGTAGTTATTCAGAGTTCACTGGCTCTGCTAAAAATGTATAAAAATGTAACACTGCAAGTTCTGCCAAGTGTGTTGAAATTTCATTGATATAGGTATCTTTTTTTCATGTGCATAATATCTACCAAAAGAACTTCTGGTTTAACCCTGCTCCATCACAAGCTTATATTCAGGCTCAAATAAATTAGACAACTGTCACCAGTAACGTTCAGTGATTGAACTAGATTTCAAAGTGCTGCATTTCAGTGAAAATGTTAACAAAATTACTAAATTATCCATCAAATGCTGCAATGGAAATGCAGCCTTATAGTAACCAAATTATTAAGTGTTTATTAAGAGAGGTTTCCAGAACACAGTGAGGTGGTAAATTGTGTGTACTATCAGGGCTGTCACTGATGGTAATTTATTGAAGTCTGGTAGTTGACCCATTGTGTGAACGAATAGTCGATTATTAAGCACAGAAGAGCTTTCAGCCTCTGCCTGAGCAAATGTTTGACCTTAGAAAAAAAATCAGATGCTCCTAATATTATTGAAATCGATCTGGTGCTGCTGAGCCAATATCCGACTGTGTATTCCCTGTGATTGTTCTGCAGCCTCTTGAGAATTTGTTAAAATATCTTTAATAAATTTATGTATTTCAAAGTATTGGTGAATGTTTGTGTGTCACTGAAATTATTTTGGTCTGTTATCCCTCAAATATGCTAAAATAATTGAATGTGGGATTTTTCTGCTTTTAGATTAACTATATTTTGGAATCCAGAGCAAGTTCAGCACGAGCAGACTACCAAGCTCAAAAACAAAGAAAACTTAGCAGAAGAACAAGTTTCAGCTTTCAGAAGGACAAAAAATCAGGACAGTAGCGTCAGCCTCAACATGAGCTGTCCAGCCAATTCCGCTGAGGAAGGTTCCCGCGGTCTCACAGATGGGAGATGGAACCATGAAGTTGTACCTGTCCAGGCTGCCAAGAGCAGAACAGAGCAAAGAAAACTGATTAAAATTTTGAGACATTTAGATCTCTTGTTATTCACGTGTTCAAAGGGCCCTAAACATCCTGTTTGGGATGCAGGCTTACCTCCAAGGTTCTTCCTCTTGACAAGCAGCCATATCAGAGAGAAAAATAAGTGGCTAGGTTTGGTTCCCTATGCTTTGATTCATAGGGAGGGTCCACATATATAATCACCTAAGGAATATGGATACAATGAATTGCACTGTCTGACAAGTAACTTTACACAAGTGTCGTAGCTTGTCACATGATCAAAGATGAAAGTTAATCATGTGGGACAAAACCCTAAAATTTCCTTTTTTGATTCTTTTAAAAACAATTACTGGACAAATAGTTTAACAATTTTTTCTTAACAGCTGAATAATACATTTTTTATGGCCTGTGAAGGAAATAAACATTAGTTTTTACTGTGACCTGTAAATGTTCCTGCATTGTACCTGCTAACTGTAATATAATGACAAAGCACTGTGTAAGAAATAGCTGGTATTATTTCACACTGTCATTTGAAGACAGTATGGGAATGTATAATATGTTTAAAACATTTTTCTTTCTGGCAAAATGTATAAAAAAAAAACTGCAGTTTCCAAAAAAATCTACAATATTTTTAGTTGGAATATTCTTTATCAACCAATTTTTAGATGGCTTCAACTTATCAACATTCATATCAACACACCACATTTAAGCCATAAATTTAAAAGAAGCCCCTATTTAAGGGATCTTCCAGGAACTGCTGCTGATTCAGAGTTTTGAATCTTTTCACTTCTGGTGATCTGGATTCACATTCACATTATAAAAAGATGATTTCCACGTCAGCCATTTCACTCGTACAAATGTGGTTCTCAGCTGAGTTTAATAAATTCAACCACTTTTCACATCTCTGCAGTATTTCATCATCTTTTTCTTCTTTGGCCTCCTTATCTCGAGAGACAATGGGTAAGCGCCTGGAGGTGGTCAGTGGTGTGTGGAGCAGCGCCTGGAGTGGCTATAAAGGCCAATTCTAGAGTGTTGTTCCACAGGTGCTGCAGAAAAATTTGATTGTCGGGGCTGTTACACAGTTCGCTCTTCCCTTGCGCCTCTGTCTTTTTTCCTGCCAACTGCTAAGTCTCTTCGACTCTCGCCACACTTTAGTATTTCATGACTTTCCTTAAATAAAATGAAGTTAACTCAAGGGTCAAAGGTCTCAAATGAAATGTGCGAATTGCCCTTGGAGTGCCTCACTGACATCAAGGCCTGGATGAGCAGAAATTTCCTTCAAGTCAATATTGGGAAGACTGATGCCATCCTGCTTAGCTCCTGCCTAAATCTCCACATCTTAGTACTCAATTTCTCCTTCCCTCTTCCAGTCTCTTCATACTTAAACCTGATGGTGCACAACCTTGTTCAACTCTATTTCAAATTCCACATCCCTGCCACCAACATAACTGCCTATTTCTGCCTCCACTGCTGTTGAAATGCTTATCCAGGCCTTTTGTCACTTCAGAATCAAGTGTTCGCTTACTCACCTTGCTGACCTCCCAAGTTCTTCCCTTCACAAATTGCAACTCAAAAATTCTGCTGCACCTATTTTTTCCAAGACATAGTCATATTTCTATTTAACTCCTGTGCTCACCAGCCTCTACTGGATCCCTATGTACTTAATCAGCAACTTCAAAATCTTTGTCTTTATCATAAGCTCCGTTTATACCCTGACCTCTTCCTCTTTTTGTGCACTCATTCAGCCCTATGTTTCTCTGTATGCCTTCTGCTCATCTGTTTCTGACCTCCTTTGCCTTCACTTTTTAACTCCTGTTTGGTCTCTGCCCTTCATAAAAACTTATCTTGTTGATTTTGGTTTTAGTCACCACTGCTAATCTTTCCTTTTGGATTCCAGTTATTTAAGTGGAGCACTTCAAGATATTTTCTTATAAGTGTTGCTGTTGAGAGCATTAGGTCACAATATGCACATCCTCAAAGAGTGTGTCACTATTCAGCCAGGTTTTGAAAGACCTGGAGTAGAGAATAAATGTGAATTGATGCAGAAAAATGTGTTTCTCTAAAGATAATGTTAAATGTTGAAGTTTAAGTTCCATTTAAGAACCAACCACAGTTGATAAATTGACATTGCATTGTCTCCACCATGCCTAAGTTAGAAGAATATGTGACTTACTAAATTTAAAATTATAGAATAAAACAAAATGAGAGTTCTTTCCTGCTTCTGGTGACAGAGCTTGTTGAAACACCAATTTTTTGGGTCAAAATGGTGATGTGTGGACGAGCATCAGCTTTTTTCTCCGTATAATAAATTGTTTTTATATTCATTCTCAGGTTGTGGGCATCGTTGTCAACCCTCAGAAGGTGGTAAAGCCTTGCACCACCTTCTTGAACCACTTTTAGCAGTGCAACTAAGTGGCTAGCTCGGTTGCGGTGTGAGACTACGGTCACAAATAGGCCAGACCCGGTAAGGTCCTTAAAAGACATTAGTGAACTAGTTGGGTTTTTATAACAATCCAACAGCTTCATGTTCACTTTAATTTCCAGATTTTAAAACCAATTCAAATTGTAAAAGTGCCATTGTGGAATTTGAACTTGCACTGTCTGGATCTGGAACAAGCATCTGGATTGCTAATCCAGTAGCATAACTATTATCCTATTGTACCTAATAAATTCTTATTAATCAGCACAGCAATGGAACAAGTTGTAGAAAAAGTACACTGCTTTTGAATGGTTTTGTTGCTGTGTGGATTCTTAATATTTTATTTTGGACCAGACAATTTCTTTCTCTTTCTACTGTTTCCCCCCCACCCCCAACTTTCTTGTCCCCTCTAGTTTAAACCCTTGAAGGACAATCATAAAACTTTTCTTAAAGAAGAACGCTTTTTTTCCTGCTAGTCCTTTAGAAATATTTTTCTTGAGATCTTTTTTGTTGACTTCCCACAGTAAAAATCTGGACTATTAGTAAAACTCATGTACACATTTTGGGTTGAAATGACACTGCACTAACACATAAATCAATCTGCTATGTTGATAATTTGCACTTAGGTGGGTATTTTAATCTACAATTATAATAAAATCTACCATACTTGCCCTTAGTCATGTATATCCCAGCACGTTGATAAAATACCTTAATGTCCAGTCCTCAAGAACTTTGCCATCTGTCAACATAATTTCAATTTTACTTACAAATACAGATAAAAATGGATTTAAACACAGTTTTTCTGAAGAAAGATCTGGTAGCTAATTTCTTCCTTTTCAAAAACACTGCAATGTAACTTGTTTGTATGGGGCATTATTGTTTTAAAGGCTTATAAAAACCTTAATTTACTAACTGACCCATTATGCGCTTTATCCCTTTTTCCTTCACTCTAATGCTTATTTGATAAATATTGTATCAACACTATTATTTGAAGTGCTTTTCTTTTAAATCTAATCAGACAGATGAGACAAAGGATTGCATTCCATTCTTCCACACACAGTTACTGATATCGGCCATGCTGCTAAGGAGATGTCAAGTGGAGGCCATTCGTTTCCTCAGAGAAAGGAAAGACCTTATAATCCCCACTCATGCTCAAGGGTCCTGGAAATCTGGACACTCTCCCTCAAAAAAAAAACTTCAGGCTAGGCCAATTGAAAGTTTCAAAACTGAGATTGATAGGTTTTTTTGTTAGACAAACGTATTAAGGATTATGAAACCAAGGCATGTAAATGGAGTTAATATGCAGATCAAACATGATGTAATTGATGGAACAGGCTTGAAAAACCAAATGGCCTCTTCCTGTTACCCAGCAGTTCTTGATGGAACCTTCAGTACAGTTGCCCGCCCTCAGCCATAGATGGTGTGTTTCAGTTTTATCTTTATTTTGTCTTTGCATTTTCCGTTTTTCCAGCATTGTTTCCGAGCCTCTGTAAAGAATTAATTTTTCTCTATCCTTCTTAAATCTCAAATACTGCTGGCTGTTTCCCTGTACTCTTTCAACTTAAGTATGAGTTGAATTCCATGCTGGTCCCGGACTAGTTTTTCACTGTTCTGAATGCAGAGCTGTTTTTTCTGATACAATTAGGACAGCACTTGATCGTCTAATGTTGCTGCATCTGACAACATTTGCCAGATGAGTGAACTGGCTGACGACATTTAATTCGGTACTGCCAGTGGTGATGGCTGATATTTGGCATTCGTTCTTGCAGACTTATCATAAGATTGAAGTTCTTTGCTCCTGTGGCAAATGGTTGGGAATGATCATTCAGAGTGCAATTCATGTATGACCTCCTGCATGGTCTTTGTTGAGGTTTGTAATCTACTCGGTTTGAAGAGCTTCCCAATATGCACCAGGGTATAAAAAATATGCATCAAAAAGCTTAAGTGTGCAGATGTATCAAGTAGCTACTGCATAATCCATGAAAATGTCAAGAAAATAGAGGCTTAATTTTAACTTCCTCTCCTAATCATCTAGTTGAAGTTGCTAATGTGGCAAATTACAAATATAAATTGGCATCCAACATCTCTCCAGGACAGCTCATTGGAACACCAGCTGACAAGCCACTTTGCCTTGTCTCTTATTTTAATTGTGACTTTGCTTGGATAAATGTTTGCCTCTATCCCTTTGTATGCTACTTTCTATTGTTTTCTAGTTCCTGTCTTTCCTGGGATGTTGATTTATTGTTATTCCATAAATGTTTGTTGAGATTGGAACCCTTTCAGGGAGTACTCCATGCATTGGGATCTTGCGTATCTGACGTGCAGAAACCCATCACTGCCAAGAAATCCACACCTCGGATTTTAATTCGCCTGATATGGAGTAAACACGCTTTCTTCTCCCTCCCCACTAATAAAAACGCACGTCTAAGTCCAGAGAGCTGAGCGACTGACCCCAAACTGCTAGGACTTAACCAAATAAGTGTTTTTACAGATAAAGTAGGTAGTAGAGAATGCATTGTAAACAATAGCAGGAAGAAATTAATGTGCAGGCTTCAAACAACTGATCCATAATTGTGTAGGGAAGTGCGGTTTCAAGTGGGCTTCAGATTTTTCTTAAAAACGATAAATGCTGGTAACACAACCTTTCGATCTTTACTGATCAATGTTTTCTGCCGACAAGCCCTAATATTAACTCTAATTTTGTCAGACCTTCCTGTTGTTAAAACAAATTTTCTTAGTACTCCCTTCCTTGCCACTGACTGTAGCATGGTGTTCACATTAACATATAGAGCCAACTACAGGGGATTTGAAACTTGCAAGTGCTGCACTGTGGCACCCCCAGGCTGTGGTTGTCGAACACTGACATTTACATTTAAAAAGTTACAATTTATCTGTTCTATTTATTGATTTATTTCATTCCAGAAGCACAGCATAAGGTAGGGAGTCCCAATTATATTCAAACAAGGTTCATCTCCCCATTCATCAATCTTACCAAAGTCTTGTTGGGGAAATACGTAAATCCTCATTTTCATGAGGACAATACAAATATCATTGTTGTTCTTGTCATGTGTCTGTAATTCTTCCCCTTTTCCAGTTTCTTTCCCTTTTTCTCTGTTCTCTCGCACTGTGTCTGTTGCTCTTTCTAATCGCTCCTGGAACTTTATCACTTTAGTCATCTTAAGACTGCCTGAGCAATATCATTTTGGCTGTGACAATGTTACACCTCCATCAGTGCACGTATTGTTTAAACTATTTGTTGTTATGTTCTCCAAGATTTTGAACTGATTAGTGTACAGTATAAAATAATCCCTGGGTTCCTGATCAGTAAGTTGTACAGGATATTCCATAGGTTCTTGATTATTGTTTTGTATAAGATGCTCACTGGCTTCCTGATTATTATGCTGTGCAAGATGCTCCATAGATTCCTGATTAGCATGCTGGGGCAAATGCCCCATAAGTGTCTGATTAGAGTACTGCTACTAAGCCCCTGACCAGCTGATCAGTGCAAGTTTGGCTGCCAAACAATTTTTGAAATCTTCCTTGATGTAGAGGGACCCATCAGAAATAGAGATCTACTAATGCCATGTACTAATAGGTCCTGACCATGACAGAGTACAGGAGAAAAGCATCAAAATGCCCAAATCATTTAGTGCTGTGTTATCATTTTAGCTTGTAGCTTAAGGGAATAGTTCAAATATTCATTTTGTAGCCTGCGACTACTTAAAACTGGGCCCTGCAATGTTTGAATAATGATTTGCCAAAGATTTCAAATGGGGCATAAAATACTTGGCACTGAAAGAGTCAGTATCAGAAAGCAAATCATACAAGGCTTCTCAATATGAAAGAAGGAGGGAGTCAACAGAGACTGTAATGAAGCATCTTCAAGTACTTTTTCCCAGTTCATCGCTGACCCTCTCTGTATGATGATTTTCTAGAAACTGAAGTTGGAATCAGCCAAATATTAGAAGTGGCTTGATAACAATGATTTGGGAAGCATTTCTTTGGCTTCTGCCAAGTGGAAAATTCTACCAATTGGTCCTGGCCATGAAGGAAGAAAGTAACTACAGTTGGGTGACAGTTGCAGAGAGAGAATATAATCATAGCAGTGCTAGTGGGTCCGAGAATTCATAGAGGTCAGGTCTATTGCTTCTACTAGAATATCAAATAGAGTATTGCTCTATAGAAATAAGCATAATGATCAATATAAGAAGGGACCATGCCATTTTCAATACTGCTGCAATCCTCCCCTTGTGTCCTGACCATAGATTTTCACCATTCATTATGAAGTGTATTTTACTCCGTGTGATTGCAGATTGCTGCATGTAACTGCTTACCTTCCCTACCTTATTTCAGAATCAAGAGAATTCAAAGGTGCTTAAAATGAATTATAAATTCCTTGTACATCTTGACAAAGCGCTATCCAGTGAGACAGTGTCGTGTCACATTGTTGGGCAGGACTATTAGCAGTAAAAAATTGGTTTTGTTTCAGAAATATTTAAAATATTGTTGAGAGGTTTCATCAGTGCAGTACTTGAAATACTCTGAAACTAAACAAATTTCACATGAGAAGTTTATTCTGCAGGAATTTATTTTGGTCCATTTGTCTCCCTCTCACCCACCTGATTAAAACATTTTATTACAAGGCCTTTTTTGTGTTGTATTTTAATTATACACAGGCTTATTATGTGTAACTGGTAAGGGCTGTAATACAATGAAGACAGATTTTTAAAAGCCCTGGGTTAAGGCAAGGCAGTTTTAAATAGAGCCACCTTAATGGTAAAATTTTTACTTTTAAAACTACCAGACTCTGAGAAGCCTCCACAATAATACAACAGTGTTCACTATCTGAATAATTGCTGGTTCAAAGCTTGCTTCTGATGCTATTTATGATGGCACATTGATTCACCTTCAGACTTTCATTACAGGCCTGACATTGTTACAAAGAAGTAACACAGTAAATTTTGGCACAGGACAAGGGCATTTGTCCATCTAGCCTCCTCTCTCAAACAACCCATCAGTTTCCATGCTGTGATTCTGGAACAAATAGCCCTGTGTCCCTTTTCCTGATAGAAAGCTATCAAGTCCTTTTTTAAAAACTTTCCATGGCTTTTAGTTTCACCTCCCACATGCCCTCTCCCCCAACTAATCTGTTCAATTCTATTACACTTTTATTAAAATAAGTTGCCCAAAATTCCTAGTTCTTTAACTTTAAACTGTCCCCTGTAGTGCCCATGTCCTGTGCCTGACAAAAAAAACTTCCATGCATCCAAAATCTCCATACCTGTAAAGACTTTCACCCCTCATTCTTTTCATTCCAAGAACGAGTGAAGTCTCAGGGTAGACAATCTTTCTTCATAACCCAACCTAAGTTCAGGAATCGGGCTTAAAGCCCTCTTCTGGACTCTGTCCAATAATCCAACATCTTCCCTGTGTTACGGAGATCAAAACTGAACAATGTATTCCAGCTCCCATGATATAACTTCAACATAATCTCCTCAAACTTGTAGGTCAGACCAGACCATTAGTTTTACATCCCAACATTTTATTTCTTTTCTTCACCACCTGCAACCTAATTTTATTTTATAGTTCTCCTCATATATTCCAGTATTTTACATTCCCGTTCTTTTTCCTTAATGACTTCCATCCATGTTGATTTTACTTTCCTGGTAAGTCATCAATTAATTTCTGATATATACTACCTCTGCAGTGTAAAGAATATATTATCAAAACAATCCCATTTTCCATCCATATCTTTCTCTTTAAATAGTTCTTCCCTATTGCTTTCCACCTATCTCCACAGCTGGTGGATTGGGAGGTTTGAGTGAGGCAGGGGTTGGGCTTTCATTAACAACTTCTCTGACTTGACCTGTTAGTCTAGGTCTTGTCCCTGAAACTGGTGATTTTTGTGACCAGGTCTCCTCCACAATCCACCTGCTACTTAATGATTTCTTTGGCTGGATCTTTGAGAAGTAAGATGAAAAGCACATGGGTAGAGTAAGTTATAATGAGGATGAAAGGGAAAAGGAGAGCATGAGATTGGAATACAGCCCACAGGAGAAAGCAATGAAGGAAAATACAGAAGAGTACTGGAACAATACTGTCCCAGGAGAAAAGAGTGCAGGAATCTGTGAAGAAAGGCATCAAACAATAAGCCGTTCAGTAAATTCCTGTTTCATAAAATTCTACTTGCATATCAGGAATTCATAGTGAAAGATTACCAAAAATCTTTGGCCACGCAAATTGTTACAGGGTCATCACTCATTGTTAAACCTTCCTGTGAAGCAGAAAGGTTCTCCGTCTTAGTAAAGGGTGCATTTTGTTTGCAGGCAAATTTTAAACTGCCCTGTATCTTGGTTGATATTTCTGATTGGCACAATGCATTGAAAAAGAATGGTATTGTTCCCATACTTCATCCACAGAATATATTTTTGAAACTACTATTTAGAAATGTGTAAGGGATGCTGTGATTTTTTTCAATAGCCCATGTAACCCTCACCTATATTAGACTGATTTGTATAATGTGCTTCTTGCTAAATCCCTGCCTGTGTTTTATCCTCTGGACCTTGCAGCCAATCAAAACTCAAAAATCTAAAGATTGACATAACAGTCCCAAAGGCTCAAATGCATCCCGGTAGGATAACTCTGTGTTATGGGCTATGGATAATGCATCTTCAAATATTATTGACCAAACAAAAGTGAACTTTTTTGAAGAAATTAAGTGCACAACTTTTCTTTATTTGCAAATAACTTTGAAATCACAGGTTATTGAAGGCAGCCAAGATTTGTCTGCCAATTTTCCTGCTCTCCCAAATGGTGAGGGTAATATGCAGTCTACCCTATGTGGTAATTATTCATGAACGAGCCTGAGAGATGGCAAGCTATTTGTCTGCAGGGGCACCACTGCTAAGGTTGTCCTTACATGATGACTATGTGCACTTCCAGAAGGGACCTCATTAGAAGCAGGAAGCCTGGTCGAATGTCTCCTCCTATTCCTGAAGCCAATTAAAGTAACCCCACTCTTCGTACAGCTAAAATTTACTAACTCGACAGCCCGGAGATCAAATCTGAGAATTTCTTGGCCAACATGGATTATTCTATCAACCATTGTGTCTCAAATCTGAACTTACTTGGACATGTTTGACTATTTGATCAATCTTGTTAAGAATTGCTGGAGGGGAGAGTGAAGCATAAAAACTCAGTTTTAGTTATTATGTGAAAAAGTTATTGTGCTTACCTTATGGGTATGTGAAACAGGTTGGATAGTATTTTTGCAGATTTGAGCCTTAGCAGGCACTCCTCCTGTGATTGTAATTGCACAGGACACATATAGACTAACATAAAAAAGACTGTTGAAGGTTCTCTTTTTTCCTTCTAGCTAGACTGTTTTCATTGTGAATGGAACTTTGAGGTGACTTCGTCCTCTAAGTACTTAAATTTATGTTTCCAGTGCAGTTTGATGAATAACCACTGAAAAACAAGAACGGAGCTGTGGTTAGTTTTATAATTCTAGTGGAAGAAGCCTGCTATCCTACTGTTGACTGGAACATTTATCAGTGAGATCAGCAAAAGGGAAACTAAAGCTAATGAACATTTATTCCCTTTTGGATTCACAATGCAACAACATCTGGGATACTGTGCTGAGCCAGTATCCAGTGAGAATAGGGTCAATATCACAGCAGCTTATGAGCAACTGCACATGATCTGAGCATAGTGTCGTAGCATTTATTGTTCAAACTGCGATCTTCCAATGAAGATGTTTGAAGCCATTCGCCTCTTCCTTTATAATAAAGACTGACTGTGTTGAATCCTGCTGGTTAAAAATCATTAATGTCCATTTACATCCTGTGTGTGGTTAAATACATGCCTCAAACACACAATAGAATCTCCATACTTTATTTTTAAAGTACCAATGAGTTAAAGACCACAGTACAATCATGGGTCCAGGTACAGTTCACTAAAGCCTTATTCCAATTTTGTATATTTCCTTTGCTTGAACAAGTTACCCAGTGGCAGTGTGGGGATAGGAGGGGATGATGAGAAGGCGTGAATTGAGAGGCAGTGAACACCTGTCGGCCTGAAGCCCCAAAAAGAGGAGTTACCTGGGGGAGGGGTTTGCAAGCAGTGAACACCTGTGGGCCATAATCCAGAAAAGCAGAAGCCAATACCCTCAGGACAACAGATGAGAACATTGGCTAGAAAGCAACACAACTCATTCCTGACCTTCATTTTCATTACTGCAATCTTAACAAGACATTATATTAAACTGGCACCTGCTCAGTCCTTTGACATTCATTTCAATGACATTTGACTTTCATTTTTCAAATACATGTGTAGTGCAGGAGAACATGTTTGAGAAGCCGCTTCAAATCCAGCAGCCACCAAAGCACTAGTTTTTCCCCATTTTCTGTTCCGCTCTGTAATTTTTTTCATTTTTCCACAACTTAAAATAAGATGTTTCTTCATTCCAAATGAGAAACTGGAGGGTGTTTACATACAAAAGGTGCTGATTTGCACCATGCATTATAGCTTTACATTATAAATTATATGTGATATATTAATAAAGTATATATAAACATAGAGCATTTGCACATTTTTGGATTTACATGATCCATGGAAACATCCCATTTAGATATGTAACTGTAAACTATATACGTATAATAAATAAATACTATTATATATCTTATATTGATTCACGGGATGTGAGCATCGCTGACAAGGCCAGCACTTATTGCACATCTTTATTTAATGGTGTATATGTGTGGGTCGACACCATTAATCACTATGGGAACAAAATCCACAGGCTGTCCATCCCAACATAACGGCTGCTGTTGACCTCCAATTCAGGAGAAGGTCACCTGTTAGCATATTATGGTATAAAAACAGAAAGTGCTGGAAATACTCAGCAGTTCTGGCAGCATCTGTGGAGAGCATATCATGGTCATGTGCTACTAAAGATGTATCTCAGGAACCCACCCTGTGCCAAGGTGCCAGGAAATGCAATGACTTTTACCTTCCCCTCCCCTCACCCAGAAAGAGTGTTGGCATCCTCTGACAGCCCCTTTCTAAAGGTACCGATAAAGACATCAGGAAATTCTGGTCCCCATCGAGGGGCAAGGCCTGGATTCTAGCTTGCACCCCCATGTCAGCTCATGCATTCAGGAGAGAAGGAAAAGAAAGCATTTTCAAAGCATTTCTTTGTAAAAATTAACATCATTACACCTTAATAAAAGCAATCCTAGTGAAAAGATTTACCTGATAAACCACGTTATTGCCTAACTACTTACTGTTCAAAATTAGTTCCATTTTCAAGCCTTCAGTTTTGTGACGTTTCCCCAACAATTTAATTAGAAAAGACAATGGGAAGAGTTAACAAGATGACTAATTAGTAGAGTTGGAGCCTTGCCAGTCTGGATTTCAGCATTTCCAGAGCCAGTCTCTGCAGCAACCTCAAATGTCTGAAGACCAATTAGTTTGTCTTGTGACGCCTGTATTAGCAGTCACCTACCTGTAGCAGTCTCTTCCCATTGGTGTATACAGGGCAGGACAGCCCAGTATATTGTTTATTTAAACTAGTATACTGCAATTACTGCAGACCACACTCCTATTTGAGAGTAAAATATTTCTACATAAACTGTAATCGCCCATTACCCTGTGTTTGTAAACTGTGCTTGCCTGTGATTGGCAGGAATCAGTTTTGCAGCTTGCTTTGTAAACTTTCTGATGTGGAAAAATTTTACAAGATATTTTAATCCCAAACTTTAAAAAGCTGTTTCATATATAGGCATGGCAGATTTTACTAGCCAACATAGGAAAGCTTTGTTTTTAGGGTACCAAGCCTTTTTCATTTTACTTTTCAGTCCTAGTGCTCCTTAGTCTCCATAATGTACACCAGTTACAGCCAAAAGAGCAGGTGTTTAACCTATAATCATATAATATAAAAGCATAATACTGCAGATGCTGGAAATCTGAAATAAAAACAAGAAATGCTGGAAATACTCAGCAGGTCTGGCAGCATCTGCGCATTTTACAAAAAGGAATACTTACTGTTTTTCTTTGTAGTCAATGATCCACTAACAGAATTGTGGGAATGCACACCTGTCATTATTTGTGAGAATGGGATTTAGTGCGTTGTTAGTTATTTAGCAATAGAATCATTCTGCCATTTTCATTAAAGAGGAATTCACTCCTGACATCTTTGCTCAGTGTATACCACTCATGATGTGGCTGAGATCAGGAATTTCCCCAGTCTGCACTCTTAATTACATGGCACTAGGAGAAGACTATTGGGCCAAAAGAAAGAATTTGTATTCATTTGGCACCTTTCATAACATCAGGATGTCATAAGGTGCTTCACAGCCAATGAAGTACTTTTGAAGTGTAATCACTGTTGTAATGTAGGAAAATGTCACAATCAATTTGTGGAGATCGAGGTCCCACAAACAGCAAGAGATAAAGGACCAGATCATCTGTTCTATGTATTGGTTGAGCGATAAATGTTGGCCAGAGAACCAAGAGAACTCTCCTATTCTTCTTTGAAAAGTGTCATGTTTTACATCCAACAGTCCTACAGCTACCAGATCTTAACATCTTCCCATGCATTCTATCCCATCCAGTCCTAATTCCAGGCTTCAGTCACTTTCCTATCAGGACACTGCTCGCTGCCCTCTCTCTCTCTCTCAATGCACTTCTGTTGCTCACATTACAGCAGTGACTACATTTCACAGAAGTACACAATCGACTGTGATGTGCTTTGGGATGTGCCAAGGTGATGAAATGTTATATACAAATGCAAGTTCTCTCTTGACATATCCCGCCCTTGCTCAAACCACTACAGATGATTAGCACCCATCACAAATAAGGTCATCTGACAATCGAAAAAGCATAATCTGCTCATTTTCATTGTAAATCTTTTCTTCCTTATTCCAAAAAGACTGAAGAGATTCTCAATTTGATGGGTCCCTCTGACCTCAATGATAAATCATTTTTCAGACACCTACACACCGGATGATATGTTACAGATGCCGATACCATTCCAGAAGACTCACTAAGTAGCTCTTGATACTGTGTGGGGGTCATAAGATGGGCTTCAGGGGCGAAAAAGGTCAATAAGAAAAATGTAAAATAAAATGACAGGCTGATTTAAAACTGAGATTTTAGCAAGCGGTAGAGTAACACCAGGGTTAGATCTGCAAGTGATGTCATTAACCTGGATTCTGTGCACTTTCCTCAAGTCTAGCCACTTGAAAGAACATTTCTGAGAAGAACTTTGTTTTCTTGTGATAATGAGATGTTAGCAAGCAGTCTGGTGAAACCCATCCATTCACTACACAGTGTTGGCTGCATGCTTCCATTACCAACAAGAGTTTTTTTTTATTCTCAACTCTGCAAGTATTGGCCTGTCTCAAACGACAAACAAATTCTTATTTCCATCCTATTTGCTGGTTCCTACCCAAATTCTAATTTATTTTGGGCCATTTTCCACCAGCAGTTATTCTGTACAGCAGATAGGTTTCAAGCAAATATTGGATGCCCCTATGCAGCTACAATGAGGTGTGCAGTTGTGATTTAGTGTTGTAGACACCACAGAAAGGCATTGAAAACAGTTGTGGGAATATCTACACAATTAACCTTTCATGCATCATATCAGGTTGATATGAACTGAAATCATTTGTTATTTAACAAGCTGCCAGACCCGCTGAGTATTTCCAACATTTTCTGTTTTTATTTTGGATTTCCAGCATTCACAGTATTTTGCTTTTGTGTTAGCTGAAGTAAGGTGGGAGTAGACTCATGTGGAGCATAAACACTAGCATAGACTGGCAGAATGGCCTCTTTCTGTGCTGTAAATTCTAGGTAATTCTATATAATATGGAGGTATTATAAAAACATTCTAAAATATGTTTGCCATATGTATTATTAAGGGTTCAGATTACTCAGTTTGAAGGACTGAATCATCTTTCTTTTATCCTCTCCATTTTTTTCTCCTTTCTCCCTATCCTAAAAGTGTTGCCTGTCTGCTGGAATGCACTTTTATGGATTGACAGCTTCCATGTTAGTAAGACATACACCTCCTGTGCCTTCTGTACTCCAAGACTGGCATCTTCTCCCACTTCTCAACTGCAATGTACCTCTAGGTTCCAATAATGTACCTGAGTGCCCATTCTTTACCTTGATGGTAAGTTTTGACAGTCTATTCCTCTGGAGGAGCACGGCCAAGTTGAATGTTCACATTTTACTCCACTTACAATGAAGAACACATCTGGTAAAAATCAAGGTGATAGTTGATTGTGATCTGACACTGTCACATTATTCATCCTATGGAGGTGATCTTCATTCTTGTAAGCCTGAATTAATCCAGGCTATTGAAATAATCAATGTCTGGTTCAAGCTACGAACCATAGCTGGTGTTAAACCCTTGTCTAGAGGGAGAGATTTATTCATTGTAGCCTGTGAAAAGAACTACATGCTCTGCACTTGCCATATTTGCATCTGATGTATTCAGATTAGGCATTTAATTTCTCTACCATGGTGTAGACTAGCCTGGAATAAACCCATTTACAGCATCAAACAGTCGTGAGAATTCCTACAACCCCTATCCAGCCTCAGGGACCTGAAGACAGTGACAAGCATCAGAGATCACTGCAGCTTCAAAGATGGTAGCAGGCTTTTACATTTGAAAAATCGCAGTGAAGGACATCAACCACATTGAAATAAGTAGGATACAAGACAAAGATAAATTGGGAAGCAACACTTACCGTGGGTTTTAAAAGCCTGAGGATTGTAAGAAGGAAACTGGGGGAGTTTCCGAGTTGGGTGGCCCTGAGGCAGAACAATTCAAAGTGTGGAGTCATAATTTTAGTGAAGATACAGGGAGGAGGAAGAGTGCAGAGGACCACGATTACATCTTAGTAACAATAATAGAGGAATTTTCAGAGAAGCAATGGACTACAATGGAATTGATAAGGTAGAGAGAACCAAGAAAAGATGTGCCAAAGGAAATGTGGTTGAAGGCTGCAAGAGAGAATACGATTCTTATAATGCTGGTATTTTTGTGGTATTTGCTTGAAGCTTGTATCTTTATTACCAGTTAAAACGGCAGAAATATAGAACTGACTCCATTAATCTGCCATCAACACCCAAACTGATTGATGTTTATACTTAATCCTGATGAATATAAAAACAATCAATTTATCAAACTGAGAAGCATAGGCAGTTAAAAGTTTTATTTTATGCGGAATGAAAACAGAACATTTAGACAATGCATTTCAATTTCAAGTCAGCTATCAATGATTTGATCAGTGGTATACAGAGGGCTTAAGTGAACAGTTTGCAATTTGTTTTCTATTTTCTTTTAGTCAAAGTGAAGCCATGATGTTTAGGTATTCCATCTCATGATGCCTTCAATTCTGAGATCATTTGTCTACAAGTCACACAGCCTGTGTGGAATGTAAAGTGCAATTAGTCCAGTGTGATCCAATTAAAGCCTTCATAAGGCTGAGTGTAACTTGCTTTCACTCTGCTTTAAATACAGAAATAATGTGACACTAGTAACCTTTTCAGCAAAGCTACCAGTGGAATTCCTAGCTGGGACCCCGGAGGTGGAAAACTGTCACTGTGCCACCTGTGTCCACTTTATATTAGCTTAGTTCATTAAACATGGTATTTATAAGAGTCTTACATCCAGAAAACAAGCCATTTATTACATTTTATGGAAATGGAGCTCTAATGAAAGTAATATCATGCTGTTTTTTACAAGATCACTAGAGATTTTTGGATACGAGTGGGGGAGCAGTGGGGGTGTGGGAATGGGGGTGTTTACTGGATACTGACCAAACTATTTCATATCAAATCACATTAAATGTTTCGGTTAAATCCTGCTATATCTGCTATATACAAGCTTGGACAACCCTGGATAGCAGGTGCTTCATCCTGGAGAAGTGGTACTTGATTGAATGGAAGGATATAATTTAAAGGTTTAGTATCTTTCTGAAACCAATCACAGCAAATTCTGTTGAAATATGTCACCATGTCACGAAAACATTGTTGCACTGGAAGTAACACTTAGCTGTTCTCCCTCTTTGTGTGTGGAAATGTTGCTTTCAAACTTGACAGTTTCAGAAACTGCTTTTCATTGTCTAACAGAAGAGGTTCAGTAAAAACACGTTATTATAAAGACTCAAGAACAGATCAATACCTTCTTGCCCCAGTGGTCCAAATATCAAACATAGACACTGGTGAAAGTCACATGACACAATCAGTTCAACATCTATTTCCCATCACTCCTGTGCTCGCTGACCTCAATTTTAAAACTCTCATCCTTGTTTTGAAATCCCTCCATGGCCTCGCCCCTCCATATCTCTGTCACCTCCTCCAGCTGTACAATCCTCTGCAATATCTGTGCTCCTTCAGTTTTGGTCTATTGAGCTTCATCAATTTTCTTCATTCCACATTTGACAGCCGTGCCTTCAGGTGCCTTCAGGTGCCAAGGCGCTAAACTTTGGAATTCCCAACCTAAATCACTCCACCTCTTTTAAGATGCTTTTTAAAACCTATCGCTTTCACAAAGCTTTTCATCATC
Organism: Heterodontus francisci; assembly: GCF_036365525.1. Lineage (NCBI taxonomy): Eukaryota > Metazoa > Chordata > Chondrichthyes > Heterodontiformes > Heterodontidae > Heterodontus > Heterodontus francisci. Next base: position 22,826,328 of record NC_090402.1, read on the forward strand.
TACCCGAATCTTTTTACCTGGCTCAGTGTCAAATTTGTTTGATAATCGATCCTGTGAAGTGCATTGGGATATTTTGCAACATTAAAGGCAACTGTATAAATTTTAGTTGTTGCTGTTGTTTGTATGTCATAACAAAACAAAGTACTAGTCCACTTAGGAGGTTTCTTAATTTAGAGAGAATAACCCAGATTTTGGGTTAGAAGCAAAGCAATGGCACTCGAAGTATCTCGAAGAAAGATTCCCACAAAGATCTAGTGATCTCTGTGACGTGAATTTCCCCTTTCAAGACCTTAGTTTGAATCTAACGCCAAGTCAAGGGGATTGCCAGGCTTCCGACAATAGTGATGTCACAAGAAAGGTAAGCAGCCAATCACATTGAAGTGTTCTCACAGACAGCAAACCAGGAAGTTAAATGCACTCAATTTTTCACTTTTAAATTAATATTTTACAGGGAGCAAAATAAATGGTTGGGACATGCACATAGGATTAAGAAGCTGAAATATCATAAACAAGCATTAAAACATTTTAAAATGTGAATTTTTGTCATACTGGCAAAATTTGACATTCCACAAATTTAAAATTAGTTTTTCAGGGCCAATGAGGCTAATCAGCAGTAATTATGAACTTAGTATGCCATTAAAAACCCAGATTACACTTATTCAGCAACGTGTAACTTTTTCAAGGGTTTTTACAGCGAGACTAATCGAGTAAAGGGGCAAATTCTTGTCAGTTCAGTGATTTCTACTTGAATGCAGGGGATTTCAACAGTGCACTCTATGGGGAAGGGTAGAATTATTGACGGCAACTTTTGGGTTTCCGCATTTAACTGAGCATGTGCGGACTTCAGAAGTTGCTGTTAGTTTCAGAGGAGTAATAATGGTGAGCCCTGACAGTTTTGCCATCATTACTACCACAAAACCCAGGCCACAAATTTTTGCTGCTATCCATCCTGCCCACAGTGAGGAGATGAATTCCCCTTTTAGTAGCCCTATCTGCTGCTCTACTGATTTTCTGGTGTTTGTTCATTTTTAATCAGCCTTGTTCCCCTGACATTAAAGGAGGATTTCAAGGTGTTAACTGTCTTCTTGAATGGCTGGACACTGCTAATAAATTGACCATTGTTTGGGATTTGTGCAGAAACACTGTCCATCCCACATTTAAATCACCTTTCATCAACCCAGCATTGGGCTGTTTAGGGAAATTACTCCCTTCCAGCCAAGCTACTAATCTAAACACACATGAACACAGCTCACCTGGGTACTATTTGTGGAAATAAAATAGCCACAGGATTTTCAATGGCAATTGTGCCATCAGTATTGAAATGGTTAAAGTTCTTTGGCCTGCTATAAGCTGGTTGCTGTACACCTCAGTGCTCACAGGTTGATGTGTGCTTGGCACTGCAACTCGCCTGTCCTGTGAATAATGGATGTAATCTCAGTTAGTCAAGTGTTTCCCCCCCAACCCCCAGAGCTAATAGAAATCAAAGATTCCTGCAGAAATCAACAATCCCTCTTAAATTCATCCAGTCAGCTGCTGAAAATGGAAGTTTCTTTCTTAACTGGTTCTTGGCCAGAGGAAGTCAAAGTGATTTGCGCCAGTGCTGCTCCGTACCTGGCTGCATAAGTGATGGGAATGCAGGGGGCATGCAGTCTCCTGCAGATCTCTGACAATCACCACAGACTTCTACTAATCCAGGGCATCCCTGACACTGGGATCCGACCCTGGAATCCCCTGACCCTGCAAAGACGGACAACTCACTGCAAAGAAAGTAATTGTCCCATTATCAAAGTTAGCTACAAGTTCATTATAGTTTCTGATCCAGTCAGAGAAAGTGATTACAATGACTACCCGAGGGTTCCCGCAATGGCTTACTGGATAAATGTGACTGAACTACACACAATAAAAGTTTAACTAAAGTTCGACTCCCAGTCACTGCTGAGATAACTGATTGCAGGCAGCTCAGTTATTTGCACTCTAGGAAGGGGATAACTGGTCAGAGTTCCCACATAAACCGCCCACTGGAAAGTAAACTTGTGTGGATGCCAGATGAGAAATACTAAGCTGACATGACCTCCACAATCAAGTACCCTGCTGGCACTCACTGTCTAAGTTCACACATTTGTAGAATGGCTACATGGAACCAGAGGCTAGCATGAGTCAATGCCTTGAGCAGGTGAAAAAATTAGGATGAAACAATTGCACTTTGCACTGGCTTAATTGTAACTTTAAAAGAGTGTGTGTTTAAGGGGTGCATTACCACTCCTCCACACGTTGTCATGGTGGGACACAACATTGTGTTCTTCGTCCCTACATGCTGAGTTCATTATCTTGGCCACACATGAGACGATCAGATAAAGAGTCAAACTGGGGCTGCTCTTAATCACATTGCAAGTCCACAGTGTTATTGGCAGAGACCCCACAGTGGGTCTGGTGGCTGAGGGCAGGGAACAGTAGACAAGAACACCATGTTCCAGTGATAGTTCAGGGATAGGTGTGGGTTAGTAAATGATTCTTCAATTGCAACTGCTCTGAAATAGGTCAAATGAGGATTTACTTGAATTTATCTGAATTTGGATTTTTGTGAGTTCAAATGCCATCTCTTCCTGTTCCAGGTAACTGGAGCTCAGGTCAGGTGATACATAACACCTGCCAATGATGAACCTGACCACACCCTTCTGTAACTGGAGAGCTACAATCAGAATTTAGGAAAACAGAATCCAGATTTCAGATGGCACCAACTCTGCTCAACCCTACACTGGGGACAGGTGAATAGTTTCACATTTGTTCTACTTCTACTGCTGCAAAATAGCCTTGGCGTTGGAGCCAGAAGGAGCAGCTGCTGACAACTTATCTGTTCTCTGAAGCAGCATATCCCAGGAGTGGAGGTAAAACTGCAAAAGGGCTGGAAGAGAAACAGGAGAGTGGATTTCAAGGATAGAAATAGGTGAACATAGTTCTTTTTTTAAAACAAAAAGACCTTTCAAGCTTACAACTGACTTGATCTGATTTGCTAGCTGTTTGTATAAGCTGTGGAATTTAAGTTGGATATCATTTGCCACAGAACAATGCTCAGGTTCGACACAAATTGTGAAGTGTTTCTAAAGTCTATACTAGTAATCATATCAGAGCAGCACAATCGTATTCCCAATCACTGCAGGCTGTCTCATTACTCTCCTAAACTCCTTTGACATAACAAAAGTTAGGTAAAATGTGTGTGTCATCTCTACTTGACTTTTTCCAGCTCTCTCATTTGATTAGGCAAACAGATGTTGAGCTACTGAATGAAAAATAATGTGCCCATTTATTCATTTCTTCTTACTAGTCACAATAGATTTTATAGTACAAGTGAGTTACCTCCCTTAGGTGCCATAAGCTTAGAGAGTTAATAAAGCTGAACATTTTAGATTTTATTCTGTATAGTAATGGGTTTGCACAGTGCAGTTAGAATAAAACTGTAACCGGTCACTTCTAATTGGTGCAAGAGCACATGTATTACTGCATTCCCATGTAGCTTCTTATTCCTAATGAATTTCCCAGTGGTCTGGGGGAACAAAATAGAGTGTTATATATTGTTCAGAGTGTCTACTTGGCTTCCTAGCTTTTCACATTTACACAGTGTCTGTGACCAATTTATTCTGAAGTTTCAATGTAATAGAGCTCCTAAATTAGGTGAGTCACAGAATTTATCATGTGCTTTCTCCATTGCACCATGTGGTAAGTACAGCACATGATTGGAGCTACACTGATTCGATTTGGAAAATGAATGATGCACGAAACCCGGACCTGCTTCCCATACAACTGGCAGAAATCTGAGTTTGTCTGGATGAATGTCACCTAATGATCTACCCTTGCTGTTTGTTGTGACTGCTAATGATGAGAAACAACAGGTTACAGACATGTTCAGCTTTTTAAAATGATATTTTACCCATAGCATTTACAGCAGCTACTGGTGCCTTTTTTGTTATTCGTTCATGGGATGTGGGCGTCGCTGGCAAGGCCAGCATTTGCTGCCCATCCCTAATTGCCCTTGAGAAGGTGGTGGTCAGCTGCCTTCTTGAACCGCTGCAGTCCATGTGGCACAGATACTCCCACAGTGCTGTTAGGAAGGGAGTTCCAGGATTTTGATCCAGTGACAGTGAAGGAACAGCAATATAGTTCCAGATCAGGGTAGTGTGTGACTTGGAGGGGAACTTGCAGGTGATGGTGTTCCCATGTGTCTGCTGTCCTTGTCCTTCTAGGTGGTAGAGGTCACAGGTTTGGAAGGTGCTGTCGAAGGAGGCATGGTGAGCTGCTGCAGTGCATCTTGTATATGGTACACACTGTGCATCGGTGGTGGCAGGAGTGAATGTTGATGGTGGTGGATGGGGTGCCGATTAAGCGGACTGCTTTGTCCTGGATGATGTCGAGCATTTTGAGTGTTGTTGGAGCCACACTCATCTAGGCAAGTGGAAAGTATTCCATCACACTCCTGACTTGTGCCTTGGAGATGGTGGACAGGCATTGAGGAGTCAGGAGGTGAGTTAGTCACCGCAGAACCTCCAGCCTCTGACCTGCTCTTGTAGCCATAGCGATTATGTGGCTGCTCTAGTTCAGTTTCTGGTCAATGGTAACCCCCCAGGATATTGATAGCTGGGGATTCAGTAATGGTAATGCCATTGAATGTCAAGGGGAGATGGTTAGATTCTCTCTTGTTGGAGATTGTCCAGGTCTTACTGCGTATGCACACGGACTGCTTCAGTATCTGAGGAGTTGTGAATGGTGCTGAACATTGTGCAATCATCAGCAAACATCCCCACTTCTGACCTTATGATGGAGGGAAGGACATTGATGAAGCAGCTGAAGATGGTTCGGCCTAGGACACTACTCTGAGGAACTCCTGCAGCAATGTCCTGGGGCTGAGATGATTGGCCTCCAGCAACAACAACCATCTTCCTTTGTACTAGGTATGACTCCAAGTTTTCCCCCGGATTCCCATTGACTTCAATTTAGCTAGGGCTCCTTGATGCCATATTCAGTCAAATGCTGCTTTGATGTCAAGGGCAATCACTCTCAGCTCACCTCTTGAGTTCAGCTCATTTGTCCATGTTTGGACCAAGGCTATAATGAGGTCAGGAGCTGAGTGGCCCAAATTGAGTATCAGTGAGCAGGTTCTTGCTGTTTAAGTGGCGCTTGCTAGCACTGTTGACGACACCTTCCATCATTTTGCTGGTGTTTGAGAGTAGACTAATGGGACGGTAATTGACCGGGTTGGATTTGTCCTGCTTTTTGTGTACAGGACATACATTGGCAATTTTCCTCATTGCCGGGTAGATGCCAGTGTTGTAGCTGTACTGGAACAGCTTGGCTAGGGGCGCAGTTAGTTCTGGAGCATTGGTCTTCAGTACTATTGCCAGAATATTGTCAGGGCCCGTAGCCTTTGCAGTATCCAGTGCCTTCAGCAGTTTGTTGATGTCACACAGAGTGAATCGAATTGGCTGAAGATGGGCATCTGTGATGCTGGGGACCTCAGGAGGAGGCCAAGATGGATCATCAACTCAGTGCTTCTAGCTGAAGATGGTCGTAAAGGCTTCAGCCTTTTCTTATGCCTAAGACAAGCAACAATAACTTGGGCAGCTACAGAGTGAAAGCCAGGGTAACTGCCTCCCCTCCCCCCCCCCCCCCCCCCCACCACTACTGCGCATTGCCCCTACCACACCCAGCATCACCCCCACCCAACACAAGGCTCTTCTCTCCCCAACCATGATTCTTGGTACTGGGACTGTTAAAACTATTGGAATCAGAGCAGTGTCTGTCGCAATGGGTTAAGTACATTTTGATTACTTGTATGTTCAATGGCAATTATTAATTAGTATGGGTACCAGTCAGTCATGATTTATGCACATATAAGGAAATAGCTTCATTTATATAGCACCTTATCTCATCGTCAGGATATCCCAAAGAGCTTTACAACCAATGAATTAGTTTTTGAAGTGTTGTTGTTATGTAGGCAAATGTGGTAACCAAGGTTTCACAAACAACACATGAGATGAATGACCAGTTAATCTGTTTTGGTGGTGTTGAGAATAGATTTGTGGACTGGTTACAGAGAAATGTCCCTGTTCTTCATCATAAAACATCATAGGGTTTATTAACATGCAGGCAAGCCTCACTTCAGCATCCAAAAGAGAGCATTTTCAGCAATGCAGCATTCCCTCATAGCTGTACTGAAGATTTTAGATTCTAAACTCAAGATTGGGGTGGAACTTCAACTTTTGGACTCAGGACCAACTGAGACAAACTGACACTTAATGCCATAATATGCCATTTTTTCTTGATAATAATGGCAGACTCAACTCTCTGTGAAAGACTCTGAAGCACCAAGCTCCTTTTGAGGCTCAAGTGGTCCATTGATTGCCACATTTGCAAGTTCCCCGTCAACAAACTCCTGAATGTTAGAAAACGGTTCAAACTTTAAGCAACAAATATCTAGAGATTCAGGAGAGGAGACAGAGGGGTTTTCAACTCCTGTTTGCACACAAGTTATCACTAATATTCTTGAAATGATTTTACCCAGCAATTATTTTAATATTAAATCTGATAGCTCTGTGTCTAAAGCATTGATCGTGGCTGCATTCATGCACAGTGTCACTATGCCAAATAAAGCAAACTATTTCACCGATATTCAGCTGTATGTGTGGCTAATCCATAAAGTGTTCTCCACATTTTGATCCTGTCAGTTTGCAGTGCTGTGCTTTAGTATTCCTACACATCAGCACAACAGTGATTTAACACTCACCCTTCCACAAGTCTCCACTCACTTTGAAATCCCAGCAGAGACTAGGCCTGAACTGCACTCATGCTCCAGGTACGACAACATGTCAAGTGTTTGCACTCACCTGTTTGACGGGAAGTCCTCCATGCCTGAACTTGGTAACCCAGTGGGAGCATCCTCTCGTTCATGGCTGTCACACAGGCTTATAACCAGCCTCTGCAAGTAGATCAGAAAGCTACCTGGCTGTGGCATGGGCTCTACAGGGAGGTCTGACTGGAAAAGTGCTGGCTGCATCTACCACTGGGCAGCATCCATGGGAGTACTGTAATTACAGGCACTGGTTCATCAGGACTTTAAGAAATTAAACAGGGCTTAACTTAAAAGTCCTCTTGGACTTTATTTTAATTACTGTTCCAGAATATTCTACTTGAAACAAAATAATCCCCAGCACAGTCCTGTTCTTGTTGCACAACGCTATCGCATTGGGAGAACATCCATCCTGAACGACTCTGTCCCATTTATTGTCATATGTGCGCATCGTTTTACTTTAACTGTCACTGACCCCAGGGCCTTGTAACAACTTTGATTTCTATTTAACTAATACTCTGCTTACCCTGCCAAGCTTGTGCCGTAGTGCATCTGGAAATTGTAATGATCCAACACAAACTTGGCAGAATCAGTCCAGTGTAATTTCACGATCCCAACTCCTCCCAGTGTGGAGATGTGACTCTTTTGCTGCAGTACTGTGCCATGGTATGTTTTGGTGCATAGGACATGTGAACTCTGAAACTATATCTCGACACAGAATAATTTGGGAGGCAGTGATGTAATGGTAATGTCACTAGACTAGAAACCCAGAACCCCAGGCTAATGCTCTGGAGACATGGATTCAAATCCCACCATGACAGATGGTGGAATTTGAATTCAATTAATAAATCTGGAATTTAAAAAAAGCTAGTCTAGTGGTGATCATGAAACCATTGTTGATTGTTGTAAAAACCCATCTGGTTTATTAATGTCCTTTAGGGGAAGGAAATCTGTTGTCCTTACCTGGTCTGGCCTACATGTGACTGCAGCCCCACAGCAATGTGGTTGACTCTTAAATGCCCTCTGAAATGGCCTAGCAAGCCACTCAGTTGTATCAAACTGCTACAAAGCCTAAGAAAAGGAATGAAACCGGATGAACCACCTGGCATCGAACTAGGCACCAGACACAACAACGGCAAACCCAGCCCTGTCGACCCTGCAAAGCCCTCCTTACTAACATCTGGGGGCTTGTGCCAAAGTTAGGAGAGCTGTCCCACAGACTAGTCAAGGAACAGCCTGACATAGTCATACTCACAGAATCATACCTTACAGACAATGTCCCAGACACCGCCATCACCATCCCCGGGTATGTCCTGTTCCGGTGGCGGCCCAGTGGTATACAGCCGGGAGGGAGTTGCTCTGGGATTCCTCAACATCGACTCCAGACCCCATGAAGTCTCAATGCATCAGGCAAAACATGATTACCACGTACCGCACCCCCCACCCCTCCCCCCTCTCCCCTCCCCCACCCCCCCCCAACTCGACTGATGAATCTGTGCTTCTCCATGCTGAACACCAATTTGGAGAAGCACTGAGAGTCGCAAGGGCACAAAATCTACCCTGGCGTGGGACTTCAATGTCCATCACCAAGAGTGTCTCAGTAGCCCCACGACTGACCGAGCTGGCCGAGTCCTAAAGGACATAGCTGCCAGACCGGGTCTGCGGCAGGTGGTGAAGGAACCAACGAGAGGAAAGAACCTTCTTGACCTCGACTTCACCAGTCTACCTGTTGCAGATGCATCTGTCCATGACAGTATTGGTAGGAGTGACCACCGCACTGTCCTTGTGGAGACAAAGTCCTGTCTTCACACTGAGGATACCGTCCATCGTGTTGTGTGGCACTACCACCATGCTAAATGGAATTGATCTAGCAACTCGAAACTGGGCATCCACGAGGCGCTGTGGGCCATCAGCAGCAGCAGAATTGTACTCAACTACAACCTGTAATCTCATGGCCCGGCATATCCCCAACGCCACCGTTACCATCAAGCCGGGGGACCAACCCTGGTTCAATGAAGAGTACAGGAGGCCATGCCAGGAGCAGCACCAGGCATATCTCAAAATGAGGTATCTGCCTGGTGAAGCTACAACACAGGACTATTTGCATGTCAAAGAGTGGAAGCAGCATGCGAGAGACAGAGCTAAGCGATCCCACAACCAATGGATCAGATCTAAGCTCTGCAGTCCTGTCACATCCAGTCATGAATGGTGGTGGACAATTAAACAACTGATAGGAGGAGGAGGTTCCACAAACATCCCCATCCTCAATGATGGGGGAGCCCAGCACGTCAGTGCGAAAGACAAGGCTGAAACATTTGCATCCATCTTCAACCAGAAGTGCTGAGTGGATGATCCATCGTGGTCTCCTCCTGAGTCTTCAGCTGGATACTGCAACATCCTGGCAATAGTAATGAAGGCTTGTGCTCCAGAACTAGCTGCACCCCTAGCCAGGCTGTTCCAGTACAGCTACAACACTGGCATCTTCCTGGCAATGTGGAAAATTGCCCAGGTATGTCATGTGCACAAAAAGAAGTGCAAATCCAACCCGGCCAATTACCGCCCTGTCAGTCTTCTCCCGATCATGAGCAAAGTGATGGAAGGGGTTGTCAACAGTGCTATCAAGTGGCACCTGCTTAGCAATAACCTGTTCACTGATGCTCAGTTGGGATTCCGCCAGGGCAACTCAGCTCCTGACCTTATTACAGCCTTGGTCCAAACATGGACAAAAGAGCTGAACTCCAGAGGTGAGGTGAGAATGACGACCCTAGACATCAAGACAGCATTTGACCGAGTATGGCATCAAGGAGCCCTAGCAAAACTGGAGTCAATGGGAACCAGGGGTAAAACTCTCCGCTGGTTGGAGTCATACCTAGCACAAAGGAAGATGGTTGTGGTTGTTGGAGGTCAATCATCTCAGTCCCAGAACATCACTGCAGGTGTTCCTCAGGGTAGCGTCCTAGACCCAACCAACTTCAGCCGCTTCATCAATGACCTTCCCTCCTTCATAAGGTCAGAAGTGGGGATGTTCGTTGATTGTTGCACAATGTTCAGCCCCATTCCCAACTCCTCAGATACTGAAGCAGCCGTGTGCATGCAGCAAGACCTGGACAATATCCAGGTTTGCGTGCTAAGTGGCAAGTAACAATCGTGCCACACAAGACCAGGCAATGACCATCTCAAACAAGAGAGAATCTAACCATCTCCCTTTGATGTTCAATGGCATTACCATCGCTGAATCCCCCACCATCAACATCCTGGGGGTCATCATTGATCAGAATCTGAACTGGACCATCCACATAAATGCTGTGGCTACAAGAGCAGGTCAGAGGCTGGGAATTCTGTGGTGAGTAACTCACCTCCTGTCTCCCCAATGTGTGTCCACCATTTACAAGGCACAAGTCAGGAGTGTGATGGAATACTTTTCACTTGCCTGAATGGGTGCAGCTCCAACAACACTAAAGAAACTCGACACCATCCAGGACAAAGCAGCCCATTTGATTGGCACTCCATCCACCACCTTCAACATTCAGTCCCTCCACCACCGACACACAGTGGCAACAGTGTGTACCAGCTACAAGATGCATTGCAAAAACTCACCAAGGGTCCTTTAACAACACCTTCCAAACCCGCGACCTTTACCACCTAGAAGGACAAGGGCAAAAAATGAATGGGAACACCACCACCTGCAAGTTCCTCTCCAAGTCACACACAATCCTGATTTGGAACTATATCGCCGTTCCTTCACTGTCGCTGGGTCAAAATCCTGGAACTTCCTTTCTAACAGCACTGTGGGTGTGCCTACACCCCAAGGACTGCAGCGGTTCAAGAAGGCAGCTCACCATAACCTCCTCAAGGGTACTAGGTATGGGCAATAAATGCTGGCCTCGCCAGCGACGCCCACATCCGATGAACGAATAAATAAATAAAAATAAATCTGAGGAGGAATTCACTGCTCATGGTTGTTCTTGAAATCACATACAGAAGACTGGACTGTCCAGAGGAATTCGTATTTTCTCATTGCAAACTTTTTTTAACACTTGCTACTAATTTCACTTTGCATTGTTTGTACATTAATGCAGCAAAGTTCACAGAATTCTTAGTCATTCAGTGGGGGAAAGAGGGCAACGTAAACAGTGACAATCAGCACAGACTGTTGAAGTACACGGTCATATCAGGACTGACTGCACGATTAAGAAATAAGCCATATGTGCATTACCAGCAGTACTAAGCTGATGTGTCTGTGCGATAGCTGGAGAAAGACTTGTACTCATCAGTGCTATGCAGCTGTAACACACGCAAGGGTGTTGGATGGTGTCACCAGAAACACCCTGTACTTGTCATCACATTTCAAGGTGTATTTATTCTTTTCCATTCATCATTAGCTAGCTCTCACGTTTGAGGTTTGTTATGAGAGTTTGTTTTATGGCCTCCAGTTTTTCGTTAAGCACCCCCTGTGGTGAGGCTAAACAGATCCCTCAGACTCTTGGGCTCAGTAACTCCCCCCAACCACTTTACCCCTTTCTGTTCCATCTCCAACCCCTGTCCCCACCCAGTATGTGTGTGGAGTGGTGCTTTAGAAATATGAGATGTTTCATATTTCAAAGGGGAAGTGATGATAAGACTCCCTATTTAAAGTGTAATTGCCAGCACATCTCCCCAGAGAGTTTTGCACCATTTCCACTTATGTGACTGGAGGTAATTTCTAATGGTGACGAAGGTGTCACCCACTTTGAAAATGTGCCTCAAAGCCAGATAGGCAACTTTCAGTGGGAGACAATACTTTTTTAAAACGTGGGATTATAAACAATCAGCATTCGCCAGATACTTTTATTAAAACATCATTTTGGTTAAGTGTTCTAAACTTTCAAAAGCTCTGTATTAAATGTGTGAGGCACTAAATTATAATCCCTTCGTTGACCCCTGAGGGCCAGTAAATAATATGCTTGCAGCAGTGACTCTGGCATAAACTGGAAGGGGAGGCAATGAAAGTTAATTGTGTGGCAGCAGATATGGTGCCTTAAATCAATCAAGCAGTTCCTTCGACCTGCAGGGCTCGTGTTTACAACAACCCAGGGGCTGGAAAAGACTGTTTCAAGTACCTTGGCAGACTATATACCAACATGAGGTGAGATGATGACAGGCCTGAAGGGCTGTGGTGCCTCTCACTTTGTATCAACACATATTGTGATGTACAGGGGCTGAGCAACACATAATATTCCATAGAAGCTGATCTGTGTATTTTGTTTGATCTAAACAGCTCGTATTCTACAACAAATCAATCTTCCAACGGGCATCAACATTTACTCCGAGTCCCGGGAAGTTTCTGGAAAATATGATTTCGCTGTAATTAAGTAATTTGCTTCTTTTAGAGAAATGATGGTGGTTATCCACTGTGACTGCTGTCATCGTTGGGGAATGAATTCATAAATAATATTATTATGGAACTTGTGACGATGCTTAAGTGTTGTATGTGGAGCTGGTACATGCATATGATTTGTGGCATGTCTGAAGAACTGGCTGTGTGTCAGAGTACAACCTGTGCAGAATTAAATGGGAAAGATTTTTTAACTGTTTTGTGCTACATACTGTGATTGCTCACTGTCTTTTTCAGGGGAGCTGGCGTTTGGGATGGGTCTGTATAAAACTTGGACCAGCAAAAGGTATACATTTTACATTAATACTCCATGTGATGCCACATAATGCTCTGATCCTTTAAGATTTATAAGGAAAAAGGTGCTAAATTTTTTTAAGAAGTATTTCTGCTCATCAGATGTGGTTGGACTGTTGATCACACCTGCCCAGATCAGCATTGTTTCTGAGAGCTGATTTGGCATATCTTTACTCAATCTCAACAGACAGTGAGCATTGGAGCAACAACAATAACTTGCATTTATATAGCGCAGGGTGACCAAGGCTAGGAACTGAATGTTCAAGGGTATTCAACATTTAGGAAGAATAGGCAAAAAGGAAAAGTAGGTTCTTGTATGATTGCCTTAAGAGTAAAGTCCCTTTAAGATCTCAGTATGTTAATGAGGTAAGTACCAGGATGTAGTCCTGTGACTACAAGCCAGAGTCACTCTGCAACTGTAACACCCAGACAAAGGTTCTGTAAATAGTTTGCTCTGTACTGGAAATAATAGTTTAGCTGTAATAAACCTGTTAGAGATCTTCAATGAATTGGACTCCATGCATCTCATTTATGTTGCATCAGACAACATAAAGAACTCATTATATGATGGCAGCGGTAGTGAAAAGACAAAGTCTAAGCTTGAAGACCACGGTTAAAACAGCTTTGAAAACGACCCTTGCTACAGCTAAAAGAGAGCAAGTCAGAAGAAATACTGGCCCAAAAAGTGGAAAGAAGAAAGGACTTACCTCCAGCTGTAGAAGACAGAGCTCAGAACGACAGGCTGCAAGTAATTCCTGCAATCGGGTGAGTCATTGCGCTGACAGTCGAGAGATACTGGTTTTAAAAAAGCAAGCTTTGAAGTGCTTAAAAAGTTGTTTCTTTTAAAAGACTCCATAAGCAAAAATTGGAAGACCCAATTCCTCTCCCAGGCTAATCAAGGTCGGCACCATTACAGGAGGCGTCCAATGGCAAAAAGCATAGGAAACCTCCGAACACTGCAGAGCCTCCATTCACACAGCCACGGTTTATAAAAAATCATTAAACCACTGGAGCGTGAAGAAGAGTTTCCATTCATGCAGCCACAGCTAAAATAAAATCATTAAATCACTCGAGGGTGAACAGCATAAACAAACTCTAGCAAAAAAAGGCAATTGAGCTGCCTATTGAACAGCTGTGTAAACAGACAAGCTTAAGTGCTGCAAGCAAGATAAACACAGAACACTGCTAAACACCTGCTCCGCTCCATCCAAATAGCTAGTCTAAATAACAGAGAATTTTTTTAAGAGGAAACAGCACAGAGTCATTAAACAAGTCTTAAAGCAAGTTTTAAGCAAAAGAACAACAGAAAGATGCATACCAAATTTCCCTGCATGAATTGGAAGGCCATTGATATCCTATCCGAATTCCAACTTTTTAAACAAAGAATGCAGTTATGCTTCAAAGACCAAGTGATTGTAGAACCAGAGAAGCAAGCTCTAAAACTACTAATAGCAGTTGGAAAAGAGCGCATTGGTGAGAACAGGGCATTGGTGAGACCACATCTAGAGTACTGTGAACAGTATTGGTCGCCTTATTTAAGGAAGGATGTAAATGCGTTGGAAGCCGTTCAGAGAAGGTTTACTGGACTGATACCTGGAATGGGCGGGCTATCTTATGAGGAAAGCTTGGACAGGCTAGGTTGTATCCACTGGAATTTAGAAGAGTAAGAGACGACTTGATGGAAACATATAAGATCCTGAGGGGTCTTGACAGGGTGGATGTGGAAAGGATGTTTCCCCTTGTGGGAGAATCTTGAAGTAGGGGTCACTGTGTAAAAATAAGGGTCGCCCATTTAAGACAGAGATGAGGAGAAATTTTTTCTCTCAGAGGGTCGTGAGTCTTTGGAGCTCTCTTCCTCAAAAGGCAGTGGAAGCAGAGTCTTTGACTATGTTTGAGGCAGACGTAGACAGATTCTTGATAAGCAAGTGGGTGAAAGGTTATCAGGGGTAGTTGGAAATGTAATCAGTTCAGCCATGATCTTATTGAATGGCGGAGCAGGCTTGAGGGGATGAGTGGCCTACTGCTGCTCCTAATTCGTATGTTCGTATGAGGGATTATACAGAACCAATACCTTTGGCTTATCTGAAGAAGACCAGAAAGATCCCGCAAAGTTATGGAACATGCGAGAAGATCAGCTCTGATTAAGAGTGAATTTTAGAATTCACCGCCTGGAATTGATGTCCTCCAGGCAACAGCCACACGAATCAATAGATCAGTTCATCAGTAGATGCTGTAGTAAGCGCAATGAATGCGATTTTTCAGAAACTGAGCTGTGCGAGTAACCAATGGAGCTGGTGATTGTCTCAATACCCATTGAAGCGTTCCAAAAAGTCCTTTTGGGATTAAGAAAGGTCACAGCATTGATGCGCTGCTAAAAGATGGCAGGAAATACAAAGCCATTGTAGCTGGACAACAGCATCTACAAGCACTAGGTGCAGCCAAAAGTATTGGCATGATAACCAGATCAAAAAGAGCAAGCAAGCTGTGTGTAAGTGTTCCACTTACCATGATATTGTCCTGCATTTCAAGACCTGTGCAAGGCGTGTGGTGCAAAAGGGCATTGGGACTGCCTATGCAAGAAATCTGGCTCCAAAGTCGCATCCAGCAGTCACAGTAGGGCGCAACCAAACAGAAGACAGGCACAGCAATAGAGCAACAGCAGCAAGGAGAGCTCCAGAGCCCTGTGTAAATGCAAGCCGACACACAAAGTCCACAGCAAAACAAACCTGAGACAAGACTCAGAGAGGAGTGATTCTCAGCCAGAAGACGAGCAGGCGTTTTACTTTGTGAACTTGACACATTATGTTGATGAAGTCAAACAACTGGAAGCTTTCGCTACCATTAACATCATGTGCCCAAAGAAAGCTGTCAAACATACACTCTGGATTAAGATTGACACCGGAGCTAGTGCAAATATCCTACCAGTCCGAATCCTGAAGGATATGTACTGGAGAAGTTGGAAATTAATGATGCAACCGACAACTGTAAGGTTATTTGCATACAATGGGTCACCCATTCCTTGCAGTGGCACACTAACAATGCAATGCAGCTATGGCAAGTTGGTGTGGAAACCACAAATATTTTACCTGGTAGACCTGAGCGGACCAGCAGTGGCAGGACTACCAACATGTAAGGACGTCAATATCATAACTATCCACGAGGTCAGCAAAGTACTGATTACAGCAGAAGAGACCAAGGGTACCCGCATTGATTCACAGTTCCTCCAGGATTTCAGTAGTTCTGGTTTGGAAAGTATCAGCCCCTTCTCAGAGACACCATCCTAAGAGAATGAAGATCCAAACTTAGATGGTGAAAGTTCTTTGTCAACAGGCAGTGTTTCCTCGCGATCCAGCGACTCAGAAGAAGAGAATGACATTGTCACTACTGGGAAGCAAAGGCTGGCAGTGGGGAGCATTGCCAAAGGGAAATCTCCAAAAACCAGAACCCACTTGCCAGCATCAAACGGTGCAGTCTGGAAATCCAGCAACAGCATAACTATGCCATGCCTTCACTTCTGCTCTCCAGAGAACCGCAAGCACTACAAGAAGTCAAAACGGACAGGTACCTCCATGAGACCAAGTCCTCCTCTCCCAACAAGTCCTTGACCTTGAGCCCAGGCCTTCAGATGCGGAGGATGAGGAGAGGGAAAGGACACGCAATGTCCTGAAGAGGCAGAGGAGGACTGAGTTGAGCGTTGTCTGTTGGCTCTTCGAGATGAGGTGCTGGAACTTTCCAAGAATGACAAGGCCTCAGAAGTGGTCATCTTGAGAAAAGCAAGAGTATATTGACAGGCTAAAGGCAGAGCAGCAGAAACTGGATGCAGAGAGAAAGCAACTTCAGAAAAAACAGCAACAGATGAGACGCAGATTCCCCGAGCAAGAGTTGTGAAACTACCAAAACATTATATGGACTTTTAAGCCTCTGCAATTGTAAATTTCACAATCCCTATCCTCGTACCTGTAAATTTTATAATCTCTATCCTGTATAATTAATTTTGATGTTATCTAATTTTATGTGTTTGTACTTGTAGCAAAAGAGACTTATCTTTGGAAAGAAAGGGGATGTTGTATGATTGCCTTAAGAGTGATGTCCCTTTAAGATCTCAGTATGTTAATGAGCTAAGTACCAGGATGTAGTCATGTGACTACAAACCAGAGTCACTCTGCAACTGTAACACCCAGACAAAGGTTCTGTAAATAGTTTGTTCTGTACTGTATATAATAGTTCAGCTGTAATAAACATGTTAGAGATCTTCAATGAATTGGACTCTATGCATCTCATATATGTTTCATCAAACAACATAAAGAACAATCCATTTAGGTGGGGTGTCTTCTCTTGGTGCACCTTTGCTGATGGCTGTGAAGGCCAATCCTTGAGAGGCAGGTTCTACCACAAGTGCTGCACATGAAGATGCCAAGTGACCCTGTGAGTTGTTGTTTTTGAGATTGGCGCCTGTTGCCAAGCTGCTGTAGCAACTGGTCATTGTGGTAGTGCACACCAATCCATAGGCTGTGTCGCCATTTCCCTCTTTCTCCAGCTAGTGACTCCCAGGTGTGATAGTTCACAACAATGACTTGCATTTACATAGCACCTTTAACATAGTAAAACATCCCAAGATGCTTCACAGACGTGTAATCAGACATAAATTGAGGCCAAGCTATAGAGGGAGATATTAGAAGAGGTGAACAGCACTCATTACTGGGCTTAGGCAGTGAAGTGTCACATTTTTATTGTTCAATGTTTTGGTAATGTTGCTTTAAGGATCTTCTGTGGTCATTGTATCTGTCTAGTTTATCTGGAATCCACAACCTTTATTTGAATACATAATGAGACAGAACAGGTTCAAGCCAGTTGTACAGAGAGTGTAGAGATGCATGAAGCAAATGATCGAAGCCTTGGAATTTCTTTTGGGCCTCCTTATCTCGAGAGACAATGGATACGCGCCTGGAGGTGGTCAGTGGTTTGTGAAGCAGCGCCTGGAGTGGCTATAAAGGCCAATTCTGGAGTGACAGGCTCTTCCACAGGTGCTGCAGAGAAATTTGTTTGTTGGGGCTGTTGCACAGTTGGCTCTCCCCTTGCGCCTCTGTCTTTTTTCCTGCCAACTACTAAGTCTCTTCGACTCGCCACAATTTAGCCCTGTCTTTATGGCTGCCCGCCAGCTCTGGCGAATGCTGGCAACTGACTCCCACGACTTGTGATCAATGTCACACGATTTCATGTCGCGTTTGCAGACGTCTTTATAACGGAGACATGGACGGCCGGTGGGTCTGATACCAGTGGCGAGCTCGCTGTACAATGTGTCTTTGGGGATCCTGCCATCTTCCATGCGGCTCACATGGCCAAGCCATCTCAAGCGCCGCTGACTCAGTAGTGTGTATAAGCTGGGGGTGTTGGCCGCTTCAAGGACTTCTGTGTTGGAGATATAGTCCTGCCACCTGATGCCAAGTATTCTCCGAAGGCAGCGAAGATGGAATGAATTGAGACGTCGCTCTTGGCTGGCATACGTTGTCCAGGCCTCGCTGCCGTAGAGCAAGGTACTGAGGACACAGGCCTGATACACTCGGACTTTTGTGTTCCGTGTCAGTGCGCCATTTTCCCACACTCTCTTGGCCAGTCTGGACATAGCAGTGGAAGCCTTACCCATGCGCTTGTTGATTTCTGCATCTAGAGACAGGTTACTGGTGATAGTTGAGCCTAGGTAGGTGAACTCTTGAACCACTTCCAGAGCGTGGTCGCCAATATTGATGGATGGAGCATTTCTGACATCCTGCCCCATGATGTTCGTTTTCTTGAGGCTGATGGTTAGGCCAAATTCATTGCAGGCAGACGCAAACCTGTCGATGAGACTCTGCAGGCATTCTTCAGTGTGAGATGTTAAAGCAGCATCGTCAGCAAAGAGGAGTTCTCTGATGAGGACTTTCCGTA
The DNA here is from genome assembly GCF_036365525.1 of Heterodontus francisci. Classification (NCBI taxonomy): domain Eukaryota; kingdom Metazoa; phylum Chordata; class Chondrichthyes; order Heterodontiformes; family Heterodontidae; genus Heterodontus; species Heterodontus francisci. The sequence continues at coordinate 22,844,759 of NC_090402.1, forward strand.
CTTTGGACTTCGCTCTTAGACGGGCAAGGTTGAACAACCTGCCCCCTGATCTTGTGTGGAGGAAAATTCCTTCTTCAGAGGATTTGAACGCATGTGAAAGCAGCAGGGAGAAGAAAATCCCAAAAAGTGTGGGTGCGAGAACACAGCCCTGTTTCACACCACTCAGGATAGGAAAGGGCTCTGATGAGGAGCCACCATGTTGAATTGTGCCTTTCATATTGTCATGGAATGAGGTGATGATACTTAGTAGCTTTGGTGGACATCCGATCTTTTCTAGTAGTCTGAAGAGACCACGTCTGCTGACGAGGTCAAAGGCTTTGGTGAGATCAATGAAAGCAATGTAGAGGGGCATCTGTTGTTCACGGCATTTCTCCTGTATCTGACGAAGGGAGAACAGCATGTCAATAGTCGATCTCTCTGCACGAAAGCCACACTGTGCCTCAGGGTAGACGCGCTCGGCCAGCTTCTGGAGCCTGTTCAGAGCGACTCGAGCAAAGACTTTCCCCACTATGCTGAGCAGGGAGATTCCACGGTAGTTGTTGCAGTCACCGCGGTCACCTTTGTTTTTATAGAGGGTGATGATGTTGGCATCGCGCATGTCCTGGGGTACTGCTCCCTCGTCCCAGCACAGGCATAGCAGTTCATGTAGTGCTGAGAGTATAGCAGGCTTGGCACTCTTGATTATTTCAGGGGTAATGCTGTCCTTCCCAGGGGCTTTTCCGCTGGCTAGGGAATCAATGGCATCACTGAGTTCCGATTTGGTTGGCTGTATGTCCAGCTCATCCATGACTGGTAGAGGCTGGGCTGCATTGAGGGCAGTCTCAGTGACAGCATTCTCCCTGGAGTACAGTTCTAGGTAGTGCTCAACCCAGCAGTCCATCTGTTTGCGTTGGTCAGTGATTATGTCCCCCGATTTAGATTTGAGGGGGGTGATCTTCTTGATGGTTGGCCCAAGAGCTCTCTTCATGCCATCATACATTCCTCTGATGTTTCCGGTGTCTGAGGCCAGCTGAATATGACTGCATAGGTGTTGCCAGTAGTCGTTTGCGCAACGCCTAGCTGTTCTTTGTGCAGTACTTCTGGCTGCTTTAAGTGCTGCGGATGTTAAATCGCTGGGGGCTTTCTTGTAGTTCAAAAGTGCATTACTCTGTGAATATTCATGTACAAATATTTAACAGGTTCTTATTAATTCCTTCATCCACTTCATTAATTAAGTCATTATCCAATTTGAGATGATCAGATTAACACAACTTGCCTTACAAAAAACCTCCACTATTTTGCATCATACGTTTATCAAATATCTGTCTGGACATTAAGTGCATTCCTTAACAATTCCTTAAGAGTAAACTGCAGCATTTCCCACATTAGTAACATTTTTAGAAATGAAGAAAAGCAGGACCAGGATGATCAAGCACTTTCAGACCTGAGTTTGTTGGGGGTGGTGGTGAGTTGAACAGAAGCAAAACTCACAAAACTCCTTACAGTTACCATGACTTGCTGGTTAGTAGCTAAATGTCAGGTTTTGAAAACCATGGCCATTTCTGACTATGATTAAGCAGATGAGTTTTACTTATTTGATATATCAACTGACTTGGCTGGTGGTGAGAAGGGCCCTCCCCGTCAGATCCTTCATGCACGCCCGAAGTCTCGCCCCCTCCGCTCAATGCCCCCGAGGTGACTGTGGTGGGGAAGAGACGATTGCCCACCTACTCCTGGAATGTGTCTTTGCAAAGCAGGTGTGGAAAGAGGTGCAGTGGTTTTTGTCGAGGTTCATCCCAAGCAGCTCTGTAACACAGGAGTCTGTGCTCTACGGGCTGTTCCCAGGGACGCACACCGAGACAAACATCAACTGCTGCTGGAGGACTATCAATTCTGTGAAAGACGCCCTTTGGTCTGCCCGAAACTTGCTGGTCTTCCAGCGCAAAGAGTTGTCCACCACCGAATGTTGCAGACTGGTACATTCCAAGGTCCAGGACTACGTGCTGAGGGATGCACTAAAGCTTGGGGCAGCCGCAGCAAAGGCTCAATGGGGAAAGGCCACAGTGTAAGGTCCCCCCACCAAGCTGAACTGAGGGGCTGGATCCATGGGAAACCCCTCGAACTGTATCGGAGAAATTTTGTGTGCTGTAAATGTAAAAATGTATATGGCATGACAATGAAATGGAAGGGTTGTGAGGCAACTCATGATTGTATAGAAGGAAACTGATCACCTTTGCACTGTTTGTATTTTTTGACTTGATGCTGTTTTAAACTGTTTGGGAATGTAATTTTTACAGATTTTTATGAATAAAGTATATTTTGGAAATTAAAAAAAATTTAAAAATCAACTGACTAGAGCAAGTTTAGGTAAAAAAAGTAACGCTTCAGATTCCAAAGGCAAATGGATTGGCAGCAAAGTCAGTGAATATTATATAATGTGAGACATTGAAGGTCTGAAACAGTGTGGCCTGATGCTGCACACATTTCATCTTTTCCAATTCTCTCCCCTCCTGAAGGTGTTGACTGCAAGGTCATCAGTTGCATTAGTTTGTCATTATTTTGGCTTTCTTATTAACAACGAAAGCAAGAAATTGCATGTATACAGCACCATTGCACATCCTTCAGATCCCATAGCATTTCCCAGACAATGAATTATTTCCAAAGTGCAGTAACTGTTCTTATATAGGCAAACACGGCAGCCAATTACACACAAGATCCCATAAACAGTAAATGGAATGACTGGGCAGTTAATCTATTCTCCTTTGTTTGAATGTTGCTTGAGAGTAGAATGTTGGCCAGGACACTCTGAGAATTTTTTTGCTCTTCTTCAAACAGTGCCACTTGTGAGAGGCGAGACTTCGGCTCAGTGGGTGGAATCTTATCAGCCGTGCGGAGGCAGCTATGGAGCAGGGGGATATTAGAAAAACCTGCGTCGGGGCGGCTCCCTGACACATTCCTGCCTCTGAGCAATCTTGCTGGAGGCAGGATGAATCTGGCATCAGCTACCCACCTGGCAATTAGTTAGCCACTTGGGGGCAAATTGGTGACAGGGCTAGGTTTTTACTGGTGGAGGTCGGGCACCCCCCCCCCACCCCCACCCCACAAGACCCCCTTTAAATCCACCCTCCCCCCCCCCCCCCCGGAATCGCAGGTGCCAGTGGGCCGCAGCTGCAGGCGTTGGCCATCCTGTGGAAGGGTTCCTGCTCCACAATGATGGCCTGGCAGCTGTGGCCACAGTTTATTTGAAGCTCTTTTTGCAGTCTTTAGAGGGTGCCTCCATCTTGATGCGCCCTCACGGTTCCCCACCAACATCATCAGCACCCACCTCTCTTAATTGGCTGCCTTCAGTAAGATTGTGCAAGTGGGCGGATCTCAAAAACCATCGGAGTTGGGACCCGGAAATGATCCGGACATCTGAAGAAAAACGAAGGCAGTCAGATTCCGCCCAATGCGTCATCTGAAAGATTAAAGAGGGCAGCTGGCTATCAGGACTAAGCAGCTATTTCATGTGGCTCACAACGTAGCCAGTTCTGATGAAGGGTCATAGACCTAAAAACGTTAACCGAACCTTCTTCCTCACTCCACAGATGTTGCATCACCTGATGAGTTTTTCCAACATTTTCAGTTTTTGTTTCCAATTTCCAGCAATAACAGTATTTCGAGCTGTGATTCACTATGACAGTGCCTAATTTTAATAATATTTCCATGCTGAATCTGCTCGATCTAAAGTTAAATTGTTGACTGTGCAGTGATATAATGGGCTATGACACAAACTGGATGGTCAATAATCTTCAGGGCCCAACCATCTTCAGCTGCTTCATCAATGACCTTCCTTCAATCATAAGGTCAGAAGTGGGGATGTTCGCTGATGATTGCACAATGTTCAGCACCATTCGTGACTCCTCAGATACTGAAGCAGTCCGTGTAGAAATGCAGCAAGACCTGGACAATATCCAGGCTGATAAGTGGCAAGTAACATTCGCGCCACACAAGTGCCAGGTAATGACCATCTCCAACAAGAGAGAATCTGACCATCTCCCCTTGACATTCAACAGCATTACCATCGCTGAATCCCCCACTGTCAACATCCTAGGGGCTACCATTGAGCAGAAACTGAACTGGAGTCGCCATATAAATACCATGGCTACAAGAGCAGGTCAGAGGCTAGGAATCTTGAGGCGAGTAACTCACCTCCTGACTCCCCAAAGCCTGTCCACCATCTACAAGGCACAAGTCAGGAGTGTGATGGAATACTCTCCACTTGCCTGGGTGGGTACAGCTCCAACAACACTCAAGAAGCTCGACACCATCCAGGACAAAGCAGCCCCTTTGATTGGCACACCATCCACAAACATTCACTCCCTCCACCACCGACGCACAGTGGCAGCAGTGTGTACCATCTACAAGATGCACTGCAGCAACGCACCAAGGCTCCTCAGACAGCACCTTCCAAACCCACGACCTCTACCAACTAGAAGGACAAGGGCAGCAAATACATGGAAACATCACCACCTGCAAGTTTCCCTCCAAGTCACACACCATCCTGACTTGGAACTATATCACCGTTCCTTCACTGTCGTTGGGTCAAAATCCTGGCACTCCTTCCTAACAGCACTGTGGGTGTACCTACCCCACATGGACTGCAGCGGTTCAAGAAGGCAGCTCACCATCACCTTCTCAAGGGCAATTAGGGATGGGCAATAAATGCTGGCCTAGCCAGCGTCACCCACATCCTATGAATGAATGAAAAAAATAATTATACAATACCAGTCACAAAGTGTGGGCCTACAAGAATTTTATTTTTACTCAAATTAATTAAAAATCTGCAACTCCCACACAATGGGCTGGATTTTATTAGTGCCGCACTCTGCAGCGGCGCACTATGAGAGCGTCGGCCTTCCAACATGGAAGTGCTGCTGCACAGCCTCCGCGATATTACGCGCAGGGGCTGATTTAAATGCAGGGGCTGGGGCGCTCATCCCCGATGACATAGAGGGGGTGGGGGGCAGCCGCTTCCCCAGCAACGGCGTCCAGCAGCACCGCACAGGCGTCAGCACCATATTTAAAGGATTTAAGCCCTTAGCAGAGATTTTCATTTTTAAAGTTACAGTAGTCCAGTAGTTACACTTGCCCTTCAACCCCTCCCCACCATCCCCACAGCCAATTAAAATCGTTTTCCCCGCTCCCCCACCCCTCCCGCCCTGAAAATGTTAGGCTTCCCCCCTCCCCACCAGGTTCTTGCCTCAGAACTCCATACAGTTCCCAGGGCGCGCGAGCTGTATTCGGCGGAGGTAAAATCGGCGTGGGACGGCCACCACCTGCAGGTAGGTTAATTTACATCTCATTATTCTCATTTAAATATTTAGATGAAGGGCTCATCGCCAGGTGGCAGGTGGCGGGGGGTGGGGGGGGTAGTGGCTGCACCAAGGTCCACCCACCGCCGGTAATATGCGGCGGGCCCTTCTTGATGTCGGGTTTCAAGGTGGGTCACTCCCCGCTGAATTTTACAGCCCCCCCTTTCTGTGACCCACGGCATCGAGCGGGTGGTAAAATTCAGCCCAATGACTCTGATAAAGAGGTTGCATTTGGTGACTTTTATCTCATTCTCCAGTATATTTTCCCAAACCAAGATTTTTGTTGGTCTTTGGAGAGGGCACTGATTTCTTGCAGGGGCCTTATGAAAAAGCCTGATCGGATTGATGAAGAGAAGACTGCTCTTTCTGTCCTGTTCCTTGTCAACTTGCCTTTTTTTTTTATTTATCTGTTTCTCCTGTTGATTAGGTCTGTAAAGTATTGACATTTTTGTTGGAAATAAATGTCACAGATATATGACACAAAGATCAATACTTAACCAGGCAGTGGAGTCTACCTTTTAGACCCGGATCAAGCCTTGAATATCATTCTCCTTTGCTTTTTTCCCTCCCTCATGAAATATAAATGTGCATTTACACTCCCACCCGCCCTGTCGCCCACCACCCACCATCCCTCCACCCATTGCTCACTTCATTAGCACTGTAGCCGATGTAAGAAGTTACCAAATGTGGATAAAATCAAGATGGACGATTTGGAAGAAAGACAACTGTAATAAGCCAGGGCAGATGCAGCAGCAGATCAGGTGTGGGTTGTTTGAAAAAGCTGTGAGCTTGACGCCTGATTTGCAGGTCAGCTGGCATTTCTGTTGCCTGGTATTCTGTGATATATTGAGGCATTTTTTTTTAATGGCTGCCTGAAGAAAGTGAAGGCTGTATCTATAAAGGACCACTCACTGTTATGTGTCTTTTATCTGGCTGTAAAAATAATTTAAATCCCACAGAGCCAACATGTTTTTATCCTAATAAAATCAAACAATTTGGGGGTGGGTGATGCATGGGCACAACTACCAGCTGGGCCACACAGTGGTCGGCCTTCGCTCAGCTTGCCCAGGCAGTTTGTCACAGAATGGATCTCAACAGGGATGTCTCATGGTGTTGTCAGGTGGACACAAGTCACATCTCTAGAGGCAAAAAAGACATACAAACCTGTCATCAGTTCAACACTGAGATTGATAGATTTTTGTTAGGTAAGAGTATTAAGGGATATGGAATCCAGGCAGATAAAAAAAAAGGCAAGATACATATCAGACGTGATCTAATTGATCAGGCTTGAGGGACTCACCAGCCTACTGCTGTTCCTTGTTTCTGACTCGTATTATTCCAATATTAATCCTATGTTAAAGCACTGTTGGAGGTGGAGGTAAATGCTTTACAAGGCTGCACAATATCTAAATGGGCTGATTGAACTTTGCCTCCTTTTCAAATGTTCATTGTTAATGTATATTACCCTTAAAAATACACATAGCTGTGTATATGATCAGTGTACACTCATTGATCAGAAACCTCACCTCAGTTCGCTGATCTTGATACCTATGGGGATTTTGGAGAGTGAAGGAACATTGGAGAGTTAACTGTTAAATTGATGAGTCCGCCCAAATCATGAGTCTAATCTTCCTATTTCGGATGCTGACTGGTTTACTGTGTTTTTCCCACATTTCTCTGTTCTTATCTCAGTTTTTTTTTATCTTCACCAACTAGATGTTGCTCCTTTTCTGGCATCTCAAGTTGTGTATTAAGATTTGCTCAGGTTGTTTCACATAACATTTTGCTTATTTCGAATAGATTGCTGATAGTTTTTGTGTGTTGGGGTATTTTTCATTTGCTAAGTGCCATCAATGGTCTTATTTTTATTTTTATACCAAAAGACTCTCTTTGTTGCAATAAACTGGCAGAACTAAATGGTGGCAGGGTGAAAACAGGCTGGGTCAGGTACTCTCTGTGGCTCAGGTGTGTGAAGGATCCAAAGTGCCATTATTACTGCACTCCTTGATGATAAAGCCAAGTAATTTTAAGGATACCTCGCAGTCATTTGGGACAAGCAAAATTACCAAGTACCTGATAATTAGTAAAGTTCTGAGCACAGCTTTAAATCTGTGCCACTGAAGCTCTTCACCAGAACCTCCTTGCAGCAACTAATTAAGTCTGCCTTGGAGATTTTGGGCAACATTTGATGCTGCAACAGCAGAATTTTTTAAAAATTACATAGTGCTCAGGGAATTATTATTCTTTCACAGCTGAATGTTTTTTCTCAAAAAAAGAAATACCCACTGCAGAAAATGTTCTTCTTAACACCCTAATCTATTTTATGAGGTAATAGTGTTAAATAATTCAGAATGTCGGTCTCATATTTTTAAAGTGTGTGCAGGTTTTTTACCTGCTGTTAAAAGTTTTACATTTACAAGTTTTCATACTGAGGAATATTAAAAGTTCGCATCAACAAAGCCCTCCTAAATATCCATAAATCTACCCTTACATAGAAATTTCATAATCCTGAAATTTCAATGTCTTGTTAATGAGCGCAAAAAGCACATGATACATAAAACCTACCAATGGCCATAATTGTCAGGAGATTGCAATAGCGTAATTAAGCTATTATAAATGAGAAGCTGTGCCTGTCATTAATTTCAGCATCTAAGGATCCTCAATAAGGCAACATAAAATGCTAAAATGGAGACAGAAATGTTAAAATCATAAATAACCAGCGACTTCTGAGTTCATTATTGGTGTGAGATTGAATTTACATGCAAAAGATATGCACAGACGCTTAATTTGGCTGCAGTCATATTGTCAGTCTCAGTGTAGTTTCTGGCTGTTTTAATGTTTGAATCCGTAGAGTTTTAAAAGCTCAAGGTTATTTTTGACTTGGAACAGTATTAATTTTTATGAGTTCTATTTACTTTAAAATAAATAAATCAGATACATGGTCCATGGAGTAAAATTAATATGAATTTGTATAACATATTACAGGTTAATTAAAATAATATTATGGACAATTGCTCTGTTTAATCTGTGTTAGTTACGGAAGTGTTAATCCAAATATAAACAACACATGAGCAGAATATTGGCACTAATGAATGAGAAAGGCTTGTTATTAGGGTTCTGTCGAGCAGTGGTTGTTTTGACATTGGGGGCTGCCCACTGAAGGCAAAGGGCTTCCCACAGGAGGAAAGAACTGGACAGTGGATGAAACAAGCTATTTCTAGGTACCTCCTAGTGACTGGTTATGGAGCAACATCTTGGAAGCATTTTTACTTGCTTGATCACTCAACTTTGGAATGATGCATGGTGTAAGGAGACCTAAAAGAAGAGGGAAAATTAATTTCTGAAAATTGGAAAACAGTAATGCAAAATCACCATTTCAATGACTTTGCACCACAGTTTTAACGGATGTGATTCCCTGGGTTAAAAGGCAGAAAGAGAGCCAAAAACAAACTCTCCCTCCCTTCTATACCCAGAAATTGCAATGCTGGGTAATTTCAAATTAGCTGCCATCAATTACAGAGTAACACAAATTCTTTGGGGTACCAGATTGTCAAATAAATTATGCAGAATCTTCTCAGGAATATGCCATGTTTAATGCTGCAATCATCTGACTTCCCTAAAAGAGTTGATCCAATGACCATCATTCTATAAAAACTTTGGAGGTGAATGTCTGTTGTCCACATGTCAAGGATGGGAAGGATCAGCAAGAAGTGTCTCTGACTGATCTGTGTTCCAGGCTCCAGTACTTGCCCGGTGACTCTAGACTATGATTCGGTGTCCACTGATTTACTTATGGCTGACCGATCCTTTGTCCCCTTCACCGTCAGGTCAGACTACCTGAAGGTGCTGGGGTTATGGTTCGGAAGGGCCGGGGCGTGCACCAAAACATGGGAGGAGCGAGTAGCCAAGGTACGACAAAAGTTGAGCATGTGGGGGCAGCGATCTCTCTCCATTCTGGGTAAGAACCTGGTCATCAGGTGCGAGGCACTCACGTTGTTGCTGTACGTGGCGCAGGTCTGGCCCATACCCCACTCCTGCGCTGTGGCGGTCACCCGAGCCATTTTCCGCTTCATCTGGGGATCTAAAATGGACCAGGTCCGGAGGGACACGATGTTCAAATCTCTGGACGAGGGCAGGAAAAATGTACCCAACGTGGCCCTCATCCTGATGACCACCTTCGTGTGCGGCTGCATCAAGCTGTGTGTAGACCTCCAGTACGCAAACTCCAAGTGTCACTACGTGCTGAGATTCTATCTGTCCCCGGTGTTGCGAAGGATAGGCTTGGTCACATTGCCGCGGAACGCTCCATGCAGTTGGGCCGTGCCGTACCACCTATCCTTCGTGGAGCAGTTTCTGCAGGAAAACACCTTTGACCACCGGTCCATCAGGCAGTGGTCTGCACGGAATGTCCTCAAGGCCCTACGGGAAAAGGAGACGGTGGATCCTGTCGGATGGTTCCCCGAGCAGACCGTCAAAGTTATTTGGCGGAATGCCTCATCACCAGAACTTTCAAACAAGCACCAAGACGTAGCTTGGCTGGTGGTGAGAAGGGCCCTCCCCGTCAGATCCTTCATGCACACCCGAAGTCTCGCCCCCTCCGCACAATGCCCCCGCGGTGGCTGTGGTGGGGAAGAGACGGTCGCCCACCTCCTCCTGGAATGTGCCTTTGCAAAGCAGGTGTGGAAAGAGATGCAGTGGTTTTTGTCGAGGTTCATCCCAAGCAGCTCTGTAACACAGGAGTCTGTGCTCTATGGGCTGTTCCCAGGGACGCACACCGAGACAAACATCAACTGCTGCTGGAGGACTATCAATTCGGTGAAAGGCGCCCTTTGGTCTGCCCGAAACTTGCTGGTCTTCCAGCGCAAAGAGTTGTCCACCACCAAATGTTGCAGACTGGCACATTCCAAGGTCCAGGACTACGTGCTGAGGGATGCACTAAAGCTTGGGGCAGCCGCAGCAAAGGCTCAATGGGGAAAGGCCACAGTGTAAGGTCCCCCCACCAAGCTGAACTGAGGGGCTGGATCCATGGGAAACCCCTCGAACTGTATCGGAGAAACGTTGTGTGCTGTAAATGTAAAAATGTATATGGCATGACAATGAAATGGAAGGGTTGTGAGGCAACTCATGATTGTATGGAAGGAAACTGATCATCTTTGCACTGTTTGTATTTTTTGACTTGATGCTGTTTTAAACTGTTTGGGAATGTAATTTTTACAGATTTTTATGAATAAAGTATATTTTGGAAAAAAAAACTTATGGCCTTCTACAACTTTTGGGCATTATAGGGCATTAGATGTTGACACAAATAACTACATTTTAATTGGATCTTAGTAGCGTTCTTTCTCAGTCTGTACAGGCTGTCCTTTTTTCTATTAATTCTCCTCTCCTTCTGGGGTACGGGGTGGGGGGATGCACCTGTCCTCGGGCACATGCAGTTGTTTTGTTGACATTGGACCTACACCCACTGCCGGTGTATCAGCCCGAACTACAGCACACACTGAATACTGGAGCAAGCACTGAAAATCCAGAAGCTATACTATATCACCGAATTCATGTTACTTCCCACATGAACCTTTGCCTGAATAATTGAGAAATCGTTGGCCCATATCATTTTACCATTCACAGGGATTTAAAAAGTTCATCACTGATAATTTAGCTTGGGAGGTTAAACTGAAGTGAGTTAGTGTTGGGACTGGTCTGGCCACTCAGATCTGTTAGCCTGGTTGGAGATGACAAGCTGCTGCTCCTGTACAGATAACACGGTGTGGGGGTGGGGAGAAACAGGAGCACACATGAAACAAAAGAACTCTATTCAAACCCTCCTTCCCCCATTTTTTAATGAAACCAGTTTAGCTCTATTAAGATGCAACATTTCGAGTAAGTAATTAATTTATACGGCATTGTTGTAAGTGAAGCAATCTGCAATGTACCATCTCTGCAGTTTAAAGCACTTAGCAGTTGCTTGTCAAAGCCAGTTTAAGCTGCTGCAGTTGTGGAATTTGTACGTCATGTCTCTGCTGTCACACAACATCATTTCTCCTTGCTGGCATACTGCTGATTTGTGCATAAGTGATGTATGCAATCCACCTGAGTTAGGATTTCGTTTTTTGCAGTGAAAGATGTTCATCATTCTTGATCTTGTACTGTCAGAGGCAAGTGTTTTAGTGCCTCTCGCGATTAGTCGAAATTGACAGGCCTGAAAGCATTGAATAGCAGAACGTGTGAAATTAACAGTGGGGGGAAGTGAAGTGAAGTGTGGCAGTCATTTAATCTGCAATTTATCAGCTTATGGCACTTCTTGTATCATTCGTAGTTTACATTCAGAAATAATGTTCTCTGTTTCAATCCCAAGTGGCACCATTAGAGTTGACAGAATTTAGGAGTGCTAGATGTATTTTTATTATGCATACAGCATCCTGGTAAGCATATTACCTACGTACTGTTATATATGTGTGTTTTATACATATAGTGACTTTCCATTGAAATCAGGTAACATGTAATCCATCAATAATTTTCAAGGTTAACATTTTAGTTGTCTCCGATATAAATGTGAAGTTAATTTTAATGTGCACTTTGTACATCAGTGATTGCTTGTGACAGTTGAAGAGCCTTAACAGGCACTGATAAATAGTAAGGCCATGCTATGTGACCCAGTCAAGGTGTTGGCTTTAATTTAGGTAATGTCCCTCCACTTCTTTCAGCAGTGGTTTTGTATAAAGTGAAATAACAGACCTGGGGTTACTGCTCCTTCCTATCCAGGCACAGAATGCGCTTTTTTTTTTCTGCTTCTGCACATTAATCATCCTACCTTACAGAGAAAAAAAATCCATTTCAAAATTGAGAGTAAAATATTTTTAAGGATATGGAAAAGGGGATAATTTTCAACATTTCAGCCAAAGTGTAACAATGGAGCACGTGTGATTTGATTGAAGATATTTATATAAAAAATGTGGAGTTCCTTTGTATGCATGCCCTAAATCAAATCAGGATTCTGAAATTGCTTATTTCTTTCCAATTTTTAGTATGTTCTAAAAATTGTGCTGTACATTTCTGATTTTTGTTTTTAAAGAAAGCTCTGGTTATTTTGCCATTGAAATTTTTAAGTGAATTTTATTTAGAATTTACCTGCATCATTGTATTGAACTATAATTGTGAATTTACTAAACCTCCATTTTTGACCCCTTCAACATGCTCACCATGTTTAGAATGGGTGAATGCTGCCATCTACTAAATTATATAAATCAATAAATCATGACTGAGATAAAGTGCAGTGCAGACTCCATAATGTGAGACTCTGAACATCTTCATATCGCTGTAATTTTTTTTCCAGCCGGAAGACCAACATGTTGAAAAAAAGCTGTCGTGTTCGTTGCACAAGTAACATTGAGTAACTGAAACCTCAGATCCCAGTGACCTTTCTGGTATTTGCAGAGTTTTTATACCTGGTAATGTATCAAGTCAGTCCGCTTCGATGCATTTCTGTCTGGTGTTTAAAAGTCAGTGCAGTTAACTGGAACGCTGCACTTTATAACAATGGGCAGTTGTAGGTGTGTTGAAACATGGCAATTATATGCAAACATGTGACATTGCCAAGTGGCTCAACTGCACATGAAATAGAGCAGACAGCTGTCCAGTCACTGAGGGTCACACTGCCTTTACCCCATCCCCTGCCCCCTGCTCTACAAAATAATCATAAATAAAATGCATGACATTTGGAAATAACACACAGGCTACGGTCTTCTCCCAGACTTTACCTTTTTAAAGCACAGATTCCAGGACTGTGAAAATGTTACATTTCTATTCATTGAGTAACCCTCATTAACCTCTTTTTCCATCTCACTGTGTCTGTGACTTAGCTTTTGTTACAACACGAGGTTGTAGCTAAGTGGAGGTTGCGTTTAGGTTTCACCTTTGTTCATTATAAAACTGCTCATTTAAAATAAATTCTACTGCCTCACATCGATTCCAAATGCACTGCGGCAAAAACGCACAGATAATATGTGACAATTGAGGCTCCAAATAACTTGTGGTTATAAAATAATTACTCTGTGAATTACTGTTTAGAATAAAAACCAAACTGCTTTCTTATCCACCACCATTATACACTCATGTGTCACATGGAGCAAAACTCTGTTATTCTGTGAGTTCTGTACCCAGAACTGTAACTCAACAACCAATTGTGCCATTCAGTGTGGCATTGTCTTACTCTGTCTTCAGACAGATCTACAGCAGGAGAGTGCCCCAAACATTAAACAAAGCACTCAACAGAGCTGAAATGTTCCTCATCTCTTGGAGGCCATTTGAAACAGAGGACCCATCATCCACCTCATCTGCCACTGTACAAGCATCCACCAGAGCTTCCTCACTCTTCCCATCCTTCCTCTCTCCCAGCATTAATAAATATTCCCCCAAATTCTCAGCCACACTTTCTCAGACCTGCTGATTGGTGCTAAGAACTGAATCCCGAACTGTCAGACTGACTGTCTCACACATTATGCCAGACACACTATTACACCCTAATACCTTCACTTCAACTTTGCTGATGCCATTCCCCACACTTCCTGCAACCCAACAGAATAAACGTTAATGACAAAACAAATCAGTTTTTTCTTCAACCGCAACAAGAGATAGAAATGAAAATACAGGAAGCAAAGGAAAGAAAGACGTTTTATGACCTCAGGACATTCCAAAACACCATACATCCAATAAAGCACTTTTTAAAGCATAGTCACTGTTGGGATGTTTAGTTTAGTTTAGAGATACAGCACTGAAACAGGCCCTTCGGCCCACCGAGTCTGTGCCGACCATCAACCACCCATTTATACTAATCCTACAGTAATCCCATATTCCTACCAAACATCCCCACCTGTCCCTATATTTCCCTACCACCTACCTATACTAGTGGCAATTTATAATGGCCAATTAACTTATCAACCAGCAAGTCTTTGGCATGTGGGAGGAAACCGGAGCACCCGGAGGAAACCCACGCAGACACAGGGAGAACTTGCAAACTCCACACAGGCAGTACCCAGAATGGAACCCGGGTCGCTGGAGCTGTGAGGCTGCGGTGCTAACCACTGCGCCACTGTGCCGCCCTTGTGAAACATGTGGCAGCCAATTTGCACACAGCAAGCTCTTACAAAGAGCAATGTGATAATGACCAGGTAATCTGCTTCTTTAGTGAATTTGATTGAGGAATAAATGTTGGCCAAGGGAGGCGAGAGATCTCCTCTGCTCATCTTCAAATATTGCCATGGGGTCTTCCCCCAGCAGCTTGCATGTGCTGATACAGGTGGGTGATTTCTGATCCATGGGACAGTGACATTTGAGATATTAAGCAGAAGCTAGTCACTTCCCCACAGAGAATTAAAAGCTAAGAAGATTCAGGTCTCTGTCACTCAGCTGATATCTTCCAACAAAACACTGACACTATCAGAGGTCCTGAACTCTTGAAGATTGTCTACGCACCGTGATCAGGAAACACTGAAGGCAGAACATAAAAGGAGGAATTACTTGGTAAAAAATGTATCTTACAGTCATGGCTTCCAATTCTCACTTATGTTCACACAGATTGTGGTCTCTGGAACAGCAAGGTTGTAATTGCATGAATTACCCAGTCTGCTCATTTCTAATTTTTTTTTTAACACAGTATATAAAGTAACTGGCACTGTGCATGCAGTTTAGAAGCTGTATCTTGAATCTAGGGATTCTACTCTCACTCTCAAACAGCTTGTCAGTTGGCCTTGGAATCAGTGTCTTGTTATTCCCACTATTTGATTTAATAGACAGAAATCTGACAAAATGCACTGAATATAGGCAGGTGTGTTTACTCCAACATGAACCTGGACAGTTTTTGTGCTGAAAAGATGCAGGAGATGCCCAGGGCCAGCACAGATCATGTGGTTCACAATGAAGAAGAAAGCTGTTGTAGACTGTAGGAAGATGTCAATGGACCAGTCAGGTGGGCAGAACAGTGGCAAATGGCGTTCAATCCAGAGAAGTGTGAGGTAACGCATTCGGGGAAGGCTAACAAGGCAAGGGAATAGACAATAAATGGTAGAGGAACAGAGGGACCTTGGAGTGCATGTCCACAGATCCCTGAAGCTGGCTGCACAGGTTGATAAGGTGGTCAAGAAGTATTACTGGGAGACTTGCCTTTATTAGCCGAGGCATAGAATATAAGAGCTGGGAGGTTATGCTGGAACTCTATAAAACACTGGTTAGGCCACAGCTAGAGTACTGCATGCTGTTCTGCTCACCGCACGATAGGAAAGACATGGGCCGGAATTTTATATTGGGCGGGAGGCCCTGCCCACTGGCCAAAATGTCGGGGGTGAGTCCGCCTCTGCCGGGCCTGGGGAGCCAAGCTGGGATTTTACGCTCCCCAGGCCCTTTATTGGCCTTGGGCAGGACATCCACCTCTCTTAGTCAGGAAGTCCCGCCCAATGAAGCTGCCAGTCAATCAGCGGGGCGGCAGCTCTCAGTCCCAGCAGCGCCACCAGGAGCGGTGACCACTGCTGGGACTACACACAGCCATTGCAAGCAAGGTGAAGGATGGCCCCGGAAGACAGGTAAGTTTTTGGGGTCTCGCCAGGGACAATTAGGCTCTGGTGAGGCAAGCGGGGGGTTGGTTGCGGGGGAGGTAACTGAGTGGGGGCAGTTGGGGCTTTGGGAGTGGCCGTCCATGGGACACAGGGTGCCTGTCAGGAGGGCCTACCCCACTGCCCGCAAGGAGGCCGCCTGGTTTGACCTGGTGGCATTCTGGGGGCCTGAGCGGCCTACGGGCCGCAAGTAAAATACCAGTGGTGGTGGGAGGAGGTCCTTAAGTGGCAGTTAATTGGCCACTTAAGGGCCTTAATTGGCTTGGGACGGGTGCGCTGTTTCCCACTTCCGCCACCTCTCCTCAAATTGCAGTGGGGGGGGGGGGGGGTGGCGGGAATACGTCGGGAACGGAAACCCCCATCTCGCACTCAATTTTACACCCCTCCCCACCCCCGCCCCCGTCGTCACCAGCCAACTCCTGTGGGTGGCTGTAAAATCCGGCCATGATTGTACGAGAAAGGGTACTAAGGGAATTTAAAAGGATGTTGCCTAGACTGGAGAATTTTAGTTATGAGGAAAGATTGGATAGGCGAGAGTTGTTTTCTTTGGAACCGAAGAGGCTGAGGGGAGTTCTTATTGAAGTGTGTAAAATCAAGAGGGGTCTAGATAGAGTGGATGGGAAGGCCCTATTCCCATTGGTTGAGGGGTCCATAACCAGGAGGCATAGATTTAGAGTAAGAGGTAGGAGGTTTAGAGTTGATTTTAGGGATTTCTTTTTCAGCAAGACACTGTGGGGATCTGGAACTCACTGCCTAAAAGGGTGGTAGAGGCAGAAGCCATCATAACATTTAAAAAGGAGTTGGATATGCACTTGAAGTGCTGTAACCCACAAGGCTATGAACCAAGAGCTGGAAAGTGGGATTAGGCCGGATGGCTACTTGTCGGCTGGCGCAGACATGATGGGCCGAATGGCCTCCTTCTGTGCTGTAAATTTCTATGCTTCTATGATACTAGGATAATCCTGTGTTCAGCCACAAAAGAACAGGCCAGCTTCTAAAAAAAAAAATGTAATTGTCCCCTTGGGTTTGTATTCCATTTCTCTGAAACCTGGTAAATATTGTGATCTGAAGAATGTTAATGAATTGAAAAAAATGAAATATAGAAAGTTAATGTACAATTATTCATGAGCTGTGAGAAATGTGTTGGTATCTTTTATTGCAAATTGTTTGATGAAACGGGTGCATGTTTGATTATATGGGTCTTTGATTATATGGCTTTTAATTATATGGTGTGTTTTTGACTACATGGGTGTGTGTTTGATTATGTGGATGTAAGATTAATTTGATTATTTGGGTTTTTGATTATAGGGCTGTGTGTTTGATTATATGGATGTTTCACTATATGGGGATATGTTTGATTGTATGGGTGCTTGATTATATGGGTCAGTGTTTCACTATATGGGTATTTGATTATATGGGCTGGTGTTTGATCATATGGGTCATTGATTGTATTGTTTGATTATATGGGACTTTGATATAAGGGTATTTGATTATATGGGTGTTTTTTTATAGGGGATTGTGTTTGATTATATATATATATATATATGATCGCTAGAGCTGGCGGGCAGCCATAAAGTCGGGGCTAAAGTGTGGCGAGTCGAAGAGACTTAGCAGTTGGTAGGTAAAAAGACAGAAGCGCAAGGAGAGAGCCAACTGTGTAACAGCCCCGACAAACAAATTTTATCTGCAGCGCCTGTGGAAGAGTCTGTCACTCTAGAATTGATCTTTATAGCTACTCCAGGCGCTGCTTCACAAACCACTGACCACCTCCAGGCGCTTACCCATTGTCTCTTGAGACAAGGAGGCCAAAGAAGAAGATATATGTGTCATTATATGGGTCTTTGATTCTGTAGAAGTTTGATCATATGGGTGTTTTTGATGAAATGATTGTTTGATTACATGGGTTTTGATTATGTGTGTGTGTGTGTTTTTTTTTTAATGAGTGTTTGATTATATAGAGTCATTACAGCACTGAAGGAAACCATTCGGTTTATCAAGACCACGCTGGCTGTCTGCAGAGCAATCCAATCAGTCCCATTCCTCTGCTCTATCCCTGTAGCCCTGCAAGTTTATTTCCCTCAAGTGTCCATCCAATTTCCTTTTGAAATCATTCATTGTCTCCGCTTCCACCATGTTGGCAGTGAATTCCAGCTCATTACCACTCACTGCATAAAAAGGTTCTTCCTCACATCCCCCTGCATCTCTTGCCCAAAACCTTAAATCTGTGTCCCCTAGTCCTTGTACCATTAGCTAATGGGAACAGCTTTTCTTTGGCTACCTTATCTAAGCCTGTCATAATCTTGTACACCTCAATCAAATCTCCCCTCAATCTCCTTTGTTCCAACCACTGCAGCTTCTCCAACCTAACCTTGTAGCTAAAATCTGTTATCCATGGAACCATTCTGGTAAATCTCCTCTGCACCCTGACAAGGACCCTCACATCCTTCTGAAGTGTTGTGACCAGAACTGGATGCAATACTCTAGTTGTGGCCTAACCAAAACTTTACAACGGTTCAGTATAACTTCCCTATTTTTGTACTCAATACCTCTATTTATGAAGCCCAAAATCCCATATGCTTTGCTAATCGCTCTCTCAATATGTCCTGCCACCATCAAAGATCTATGCACATGCAACCCCCAGGTCCCTCAGTTCCTGTATATGCTTTAGAACTGTGCCATTAAGTCTATATTGCCTCTTCCTATTAATTCTGCCAAAATGCATCACCTCACACTTTTATGTATTAAATTCCATCTGCTTCTTGTCTGCTAGTCTATGTCCTGTTGCAGTCAATTGGTATATCATCTTCATTGTCTGTCACAAGCTCAGTATCATTGGCAAGTTTTGAAATTTTTCTCCAATATCCAAGCCATTTATATATATCAAAAGAATTAGCGGTCCTAGCACTGACCCTTGGGGAACACCACTGTCTACCATCTTCCAGTCTGAAAAACAACCATTTACTATGCCACTACCAGTCGCATCTTCCCCTCCCTTCCCCTGTCAGCATTCCGAAGGGATCGTTCCCTCCGCGACACCCTGGTCCACTCCTCCATTACCCCCACCACCTCGTCCCCGTCCCAGGGCACCTTCCCCTGCAATCGCAGGAGGTGTAATACCTGCCCATTTACCTCCTCTCTCCTCACTATCCCAGGCCCCAAACACTCCTTTCAGGTGAAGCAGCGATTTACTTGTACTTCTTTCAATGTAGTATACTGTATTCGCTGCTCACAGTGTGGTCTCCTCTACATTGGGGAGACCAAGCGCAGACTGGGTGACCGCTTTGCGGAACATCTCCGCTCAGTCCGCAAGCAGGACCCTGAGCTTCCGGTTGCTTGCCATTTCAACACTCCCCCCTGCTCTCATGCTCACATCTCTGTCCTGGGATTGCTGCAGTGTTCCAGTGAACATCAACGCAAGCTCGAGGAACAGCATCTCATCTACCGATTAGGCACACTTCAGCCTGCCGGACTGAACATTGAGTTCAATAATTTCAGAGCATGACAGCCCCCCATTTTACTTTCATTTTTAGTTATTTTTTCTTCCTTTTTTTTTACATTCTTTTTTACATTTTTTACAATCTTTTTTTGCATTTATTTCATTTCATCTTAGTTTGTTCAGTTTGCTTACCCACTGTTTTTTTCAGATTTTTTTTTCAGGTTTGCACTTGCTGCTGTTCAATATTCAGTGTATTTACACCTAATCTGTACTAATGCTTTGTCTTTCAACACACCATTAACATATTGCTCCGTGACCTTTTGGTCAGCTATGTGGCCTGGTCCAATCTGCACCTTCTCCTTTGTTATCTCTTGCCCCACCCCCACCTCACTTGCTTATAATCTGTGACTTTTCTAATATTTGTCAGTTCCGAAGAAGGGTCACTGACCCGAAACGTTAACTCTGCTTCTCTTTCCACAGATGCTGCCAGACCTGCTGAGTGATTCCAGCATTTCTTGTTTTCATTTACTATGACTCATTGTTTTCTGTCCTTAAGCTATTTTTTTATCCAAGCTGACACTAATCCTCCTATTCCATGAACCTCAGTTTTGTTCACCAGCCTTTTATGTGGTACTTTGTCAAACACTTTCATAAAATCCATGTAGACAACATCCATTGCTTTCCCTTCATCAACCTTTTGTGTTACTTCATCAAAAAATTCGATTAGATTAGTCAAGCACAGTCTGCCTTTTACAAATCCATTCTGGCTCTCCTTAATTAACTCAAACCTCTTCAAGTGCCTGTTGATTTTTCTCCCCCTGATTTTTGTTTCTGAAAACTTATCCACCCACTGATGTTAAGCTGACCAGCCTGTAGTTACTAGGAATGTTTAGTTTAGCTTAGAGATACAGCACTGAAACAGGCCCTTCGGCCCACCGAGTCTGTGCCGACCATCAACCACCCATTTATACTAATCCTACACTAATTCCATATTCCTACTACATCCCCACCTGTCCCTATATTTCCCTACCACCTACCTATACTCGGGGCAATTTATAATGGCCAATTAACCTATCAACCAGCAAGTCTTTGGCATGTGGGAGGAAACCGGAGCACCCGGAGGAAACCCACGCAGACACAGGGAGAACTTGCAAACTCCACACAGGCAGTACCCAGAATTGAACCCGGGTCGCTGGAGCTGTGAGGCTGCGGTGCTAACCACTGCGCCACTGTGCCGCCCCTTCTTATACCCTTTCTTGAATAAGTTGTCACATTTGCCACTCTCTAATTATCTGGTACTTCCCCTGTAACTAGGGAAGATTGGAAGGTTATGGCAAGCCCTTCCGCTATCTCCACTCCCACTTCCTTTAGCAGCTTGGGATGTAAGCCATCCAGACCAGGCGACTTATCTACTCCAAGCATAGCCAGCCTTTCCTGTATATCCTTCCTATCAATTTTCACCCAATCCATTACCTCCACTATTTCCGCTTCTACCGATATTTTGCCAGATTCCTCTTCCTTAGTAAACATGGATACAAAGTAGTCATTAAGTATTCTAGCCTTGCCCTGTGCCTCTAAGCATATATCACCCTCTTTGTCCCTAATAGGCCCTACCTCATCTCTTACTACCTGTTCTGAACGCTGGACTTTGTAGCATGATTATGTTTTAATGTGATGTTTAATGTAGCGTAAAAATGGAGTCAGAGGAGACATGTGACCTCACATCAACTCTTCTTAAAGACAAGACAGGAGTCTTGGCCACCAGAACAACAAGGAACCCAGATCCTTTAGAAGAGAATGCAAAGTTATAACACCTGACGGACAATGGGTTTCACTCTTCTAGCCTCTCAGATCGTAAGCAAGGAGCCAGAGGCTCTGAAAATGCAAATGCGAGGTTGCAATTGTTAACACCTGGGAACAAAGAAAGGCCCAGGTGATTCTGCTGTGGCCAGACTTGTGGCCTCTGCATATTGAAAAAGCAATTGATTATTGATTCTGAATAAATTCTACAGAGTTTGACAAATCTGCAAGCTGTGAGGAAGACCGGAAGACAAAGACTAGCAGTGGCAGCCTGAGGAGAGAGAGAGAGGGGGAACCTGCTCTCAGAACACCGATACAGTGAAAGGCTGTGAAGTTTTGAACCTGATTTCAAAGTTGAGGTTTGTGGGGAAGATAAAAGACCAACAGGGTCACCAGAGATTGCCTTATTCATGGACTCCCAGGTTGAAAGTTCTCAGAAGGATATTGACTTTGAGAAGGTCTGGGAGATTCAACCCATTGAAACTGAGAGGAGTTTGGGACTTTTAGCTGCAAAGATATTGCTTCAAGGAGGACTGTATAAATGCAGTGTGAGGTTTTCAAGTGTTTTAATAAGTGAAGGAAAATACCTTTCTTTGTAATTTGGAGTATTAGTTACTTACAAAGTATAGTTTAGTTAATAGTGATGTTTAGTTTAGTTATAATAAAAGTCTTAAAACATGAAGTCTTGTTGTATAATCCTATAAATTGGTCTGGGGAGTTCATATCTCGTGTTTTAACGTTAATGGTCTCACTGAAGTCTTAACACTACCTGTTTACTATTTACATACCGGTAGAAGATTTTTCAGTTTCTTTTTAGTTAACTGCCATTCTTTTCTCATATATCTCTTTGCCAGCCGTATTTTCCTCGTCTATTTCTCTCTCAACTTACAGTATTTGGCCTGGTTCTCGCTTGAAGAATTCACCCAACATGCATCATACACCCTCTTTCTTTTGTTTCATCATATTCACTATCACCCTTGTCATTCAAGGAGCCCTGGCTTTGGTTCCCTTATCTTTTGCTGTTGTTAGAATGTACCTAGCCTGTACATGAAACATCTCCTCCTTAAAGACCCATTGTTCTGTTACTGTTTTCCTGACAATCTTTGGTTCCATTTTAGCCTGGCTAGATCTCCTCTCATCCCATTGAAGATAGCCCTCTTCCAGATAAGTAATTCTACTTTAGATTGCTCCTTACTCTTCTCCATTACTAATCTAAACCTTATTATACAATGATCACTCTTATCCAAGTGTTCCCCCACAGAGACTTGGTCCACTTGGCCCACCTTGTTCCCCAGCACCAGATCCAGCAACGCCTCCTTCCTAATTGAACCAAGAATTGGTCAAGGTCATTCTCCTGAACACGTTTTAGAAATTCCTCCCCATCCATTAGTCCAAGAATATCTCAACTGATATTTGGGTAATTAAAGTCCCCCAATATCACCATGCTGTAGTTCTTGCACATCTCTGTGATTTCTTAGCAGATTTGCTCCTCTCGCTCTCTCTCACTATTTGGAGGCCTATAGAATACCCCCAGTAGTGTGATCATACCCTTTTTGCTTCTCAACTCTAACCAAATGGATTCTGTCCTTGCATCCTCAAGGACATCCTCTCTTTCCAACACTACACTGTCTTCCCTGATCAGTACTGCCACCCCACCTCCCTTTGTTCCTTCCCCATCTTTTCTGAACACTTTGTATCCTCAAATATTGAGCACCTAGTCCATTTTTAAGCCACATTTCCATTATTGTCACTAAATCATATTTCCATGCTGCTGTTTGTGCTTGTATCTGACCAACCTTATTCACCACATTTTGTGCATTTGCATACATACATTCTAAACCTGTCTTTGTTTTCCTCATAATCCTTCTTAGTCTGCTGCTATCTAATATGATACTACTTCCTTCTCTAGTACCAGGTCATTGAATGTATTCAAGGCTGAGTTAGATTTTTGATAGATAAGGGAGTCAAGAGTTATGGGGGGCAGACAGGAAAGTGGAGTTGAGAGCACAACCAGATCAGCCATGATCTTATCGAATGATGGAGCAGGTTAGAAGAGCCGAATGGCCTACTCCTGTACTATGTTTCTATGTTCCTTTTTTTTATTCATTTGTGTGATCTGGGCGTCGCTGGCTAGGCCAGCATTTATTGTCCATCACTAATTGCCCTTGAACTGAATGGCTTGCTAGGCCATTTCAGGGGGCATCTAAGAGTCAACCACATTGCTTGTGGGTCTGGTGTCACATGTAGGCCAGACCAGGTGAGGACAGCAGATTTCCTTCCCTAAACAACAATAGTGAACCAGATGGGTTTTTACAAAAATCCTATGTACTATCCAACACTCTGACTCCTTTATGCATTTTATTCCTCTTTTCTACTTCTATGTGCTGGTGTTCATCCTCCTGCCAATTTAGTTTAAACCATTCCCAACCACACTAGTGAACCACCCCCACCCCTGTGAGCACATTGGTCCCAGTCCTGTTTAGGTGCAACCTATCCCTTTTGAATAGGTGCCTCCTAAAATACTGCAGTATGCATGTGCGTTTGATCTTAAGGGCGTTTGATTATATTGGTATTTGATTATATAGCTGTATACCAACTGTGCAACAGCCCCAACAAACAAATTTCTCTGCAGCACCTGTGGAAGAGCCTGTCACTCCAGAATTGGCCTTTATAGCCACTCCAGGCGCTGCTTCACAAACCACTGACCACCTCCAGGCGCGTATCCATTGTCTCTCGAGATAAGGAGGCCCAAAAGAAAAAAGAAGAAAAGAGCTGTATGTTTGATTAAATAGGTATTTGGTTATATATTTGTGTGTTCAATTATAGGAGTGTTTGGTTATGTGGGTGTTTGATTATATGGGTGTTCGATTACATGGGCGTGTGTTCGATTACACGGGCGTGTGTTCGATTACACGGGCGTGTGTTCGATTACATGGGCGTGTGTTCGATTACATGGGCGTGTGTTCGATTACATGGGCGTGTGTTCGATTACATGGACGAGTGTTCGATTACATGGACGAGTGTTCGATTACATGGGCGTGTGTTCGATTACATGGACGAGTGTTCGATTACATGGACGTGTGTTCAATTACATGGACGAGTGTTCGATTACATGGGCGTGTGTTCGATTACATGGACGAGTGTTCGATTACATGGACGTGTGTTCGATTACATGGACGAGTGTTCGATTACATGGGCGTGTGTTCGATTACATGGACGAGTGTTCGATTACATGGACGTGTGTTCAATTACATGGACGTGTGTTCGATTATATGGTTGCGTGCTTGATTATAGAGTAATAGAATCATAGAACTTTACGTCATAGAAGGCGGCCATTCGGCTCATTATGTCCACATTGGCTAATAAGTAGCCATCCAGCCTAATCCCACTTTCCGACTCTTGGTCCGTGGTCTTGTAGGTATAAGTGCATATCCAAATACTTACTAAATGTTATGATTATTTCTGCCTCTACTACTCTTTCAGGCAGTGAGTTCCAGATCCCCACCACCCGCTGGGTGCAAAAAACCTCCCCTTGAATCCCCTCTAAACCTCCTACCTCTTACCCTAAATCTATACGCTCTAGTTAAGGACTCGTCAACCAAGGGGAATAGGGACTTCCTATCCACTCTATCCAGACCGCTCATAGCTATATATACTTCAATTCGGTCTCTCCTCAGCTTCCTCGGTTCCAAAGAAAACAATGTTAGCCTATCCAATCTTTCCTCATAACTAAAATTCTTCAGTCCCCCAGGCAACACCCTCGTAAATCTCGTCTATATGCTCTCTAGTACAATCACATATTTCCTATAGGGCAGTGACCAGAACTATACGCAGTACTCCAGCTGTGACCTAACTAATGTTTTATACAATTCCAGCATAACCTCCCAGCTCTTATATTCTCTGCCTTGACTAATAAAAGCATGTATCCCATACTCCTTCTTGACCACCTCATCTACCTGTCCAGCAGCTTCGGGGATCTATGGACATGCACTCCAAGGTACCTCTGTTCCTCTACATTTCTCAGTATCCTACCATTTATTGTGTATTCCCTTGCCTTGTGAGCCTTCCCCAAATGCATTGCCTCACACGTCTCCAGATTGAACTCTATTTGCCACCAGAGCCAGCATAGGAATGATGGGCCGAATGGACTCCTCCTGTGCTGTAACTTGCAATGGTTCTATGAAAGCCAATGATTATTAAAGGGGACTGCAACTGAGCTAGCATCGCAATAAGACAAAACTGCAATTGCAATGATAAAATGTGTTTAAGCATATCTATAAATCCATGTTTAATGTATATTTTAGGTTCAATCACTTTGAGATTTTATTGTGCTACACAATATATAGCCAAGCATACAACAATGAGGATTCTCTGTATTTTCCCCAGACTAAGAAAGTATTTGTCCTAATTCATGAATCTGAGCTCGGAATTTTGTTCAACATTGGACTATTGAGTTTATTCTACAAGCAGATAAAACTATCTGTCAGTTCCACTCTTAGAGCTGTGAAGATTAATTAGTGGCATTCGTTACATAGAGATTAATATCACAGTGTACATAGAGTCATAAAGTCAATACGACACAAAAGAAGGCCATCAAGTCCATGCCAGCTCTGTGTAGAGCAATCCACTCAGTTCCATTGCCCTGCTCTATCCCTGTAGCCCTGCATCAAATCTCCCCTCAATATCCTTTGCTCCAAGGAGAACAACCCCAGCTTCTCTAAAATAAAAGCAAAATACTGCGGATGCTGGAAATCTGAAATAAAAACAAGAAATGCTGGAACCACTCAGCAGGTCTGGCAGCATCTGTGGAAAGAGAAGCAGATGAAGGGTCACTGACCCGAAACGTTAACTCTGCTTCTCTTTCCACAGATGCTGCCAGACCTGCTGAGTGGTTCCAGCATTTCTTGTTTTTATCCCAGCTTCTCTAACCTCACCTTGTAACTACATCCCTGGAACCATTCTGGTAAATCTCCTCTGCATCCTCTCAAGGACCCTCACATCCTTCCTAAAGTGTGGCGACCAGAACTGAACACAATATTCTAGTTGTGGCCTAACCAGAGCTTTATAAAGGTTCAGCATAACTTGCCTATTTTTGTACTCAATGCCTCTAGTTATGAAGCCCAAGATCCCACTCTCTTAATATGTCCTGCTACCTTCAAAGATATATGCACATGCACCCCCAGGTCCCTCTGTTCCTGAACACTCTTTAGAACCATTAAGTCTATATTGCCACATCTCTTCTGCCAAAATGCATCACCTCACACCTCTCTGTATTAATTTCCATCTGCCCCCTTATCTGCCCATTCCGCTAGCCTGTCTTATTTCCTGTTGCAGTCGATTGCTATCATCCTGTCTGCCACACCTCCAAGTTTGGTATCATCGGCAAATCTTTAAATTTTACTCCGCATTCCAATATCCAAGTATAGCAATAACCGAGCAGGGTCCTAGCACTGACCCTTGGGGAACACCACTGCCTACCATCCTCCAGTCTGAAAATCAACTATTTACCACGACTCACTGTTTTTTGTCCTTAAGCCAATTTTTTATCCAAGCTGACACTGACTCTCATATTCCATGAGCTTCAATTTTGTTAACCAGCCTTTTATGTGGTACTTTGTCAAACGCTTTCTTAAAATCCATATAGACAACATCCATTGCAAGCCCTTCTGCTATCTCCACTCCCACTTCTTTTAGCAAACTGGGGTGCAAGCCATCGGGACCAGGTGACGTATCCAGTCTAAGCATAGCCAGCCTTTCCAGTACATCCTGCCTATCAATTTTCACCCCATCCATTACCATCGCTTCTTCTTCTTTGGCCTCCTTGTCTCGGGAGACAATGGGTAAGCGCCTGGAGGTGGTCAGTGGTTTGTGGAGCAGCGCCTGGAGTGGCTATAAAGGCCAATACTAGAGTGACAGACTCTTCCACAGGTGCTGCATTACCATCACTTCTACTGATATTTTATCAGCATCGTTTTCCTTAGCAAATATGCTTCTAAGTTTATGTCACCTTCTTTGTCACTAATAGGCCTCACCCCATCTCTTACTACCTGCTTACTATTTATATGCTGGTGGAAGATTTTGGGGTTCTCTTTTATGTTAACTTGCCATTCTATTGTCATATTATCTCTTTGCTAGTCTGATTTTCCTCTTCACTTCCCCTCTCAACTTATTGTATTTGGCCTGGTTTTCGCTTGAAGAATTCACCTGCCATGCATCATACACCATCTTTTATGGTCTCATCATATTCTCTATTTCCCTCATCATCCAAGGCTTTGGTTGCCCAATCTTTCGCCGTTGTTGTATCTAGCCTGTACCTGAAACATCTCCTCCTTAAAGATCACACATTGTCCAGTTACTGTTTATCCTGTTTGTCTTTGGTTCCATTTTGCCCTGGCTAGATCCCTTCTCATTCCATTGAAAAGTTAGCCCTTTTTCAATTTAGAATTTCTACTTTAGATTACTCTTTACTCTTCTCCATTACAATCTAAACCTTATGATACAATGATCACTCTTACCCAAGCGTTCCCCCACAAACACTTGGTCCACTTGGTCCATCTTATTTTCCCAGCACCAGATCCAGCAATGCCTCCTTCCTAGTTGGGTTAAGAACGTACTGGTCAGGGAAGTTTCCCTGAACACATTTCAGAAATTCCTCTCCCTCCTTTACTCTGACATTATCCCCATAGATATTTGAGTAATTAAAGTCCCCCAATATCACCACTCTATAGTTCTGTATATCTCTTTGATTTCCTTGCAGATTTGCTCCTCTATCTCTTTCTCACTATTTAGAGGACTATAGACTTTCCCCCAATAGTGTGATCATACCCTTTTTGCTTCTCAACTCTAACCAAATGGATCCTGTCTTTGCCCCCTCAAGGACATCCTCTCTTCCCAACACTACAATGTCTTCCCTAATCAGTACTGCCAACCTGCCTACCATTTTATCCTTCCCCATCTTTTCTGAACACTTTTTCAGTGTTTCAGTGCTGTATCTCTAAACTAAACTAAACTTTGTATCCCTGACTATTAAGCATCCAGTCCTCATCATTTTAAGCCACGTTTCTGTTATTGCCACTGCATCAGATTTCCACATGGCTATGTGTGCTTGTAGCTCACCAACCTTATTCACCACACTTTGTGTGTTTACATACATGCATTCTTATTGTTACGACCAGGTGAGAAAGGGGTCTTGGGTTCCGTCTCAGCCTTCACCTGGTCTTACTGTAACAGGGTTTAATTTTAAACACACCGTGTTTTTAGCTCTGCCTTGGTGAATCCTTGTTCACTGCTTTCCAATTATAAGTCAAAGAAACCAGCCAAACAGGTTTTCTTAGGTTTAAAGAAGAAAGGTTGAACTTTATTAAACTTAACCTCTAATTTGGTTAACGCCTATGGATACGCGACACACCCACGCTAGCCTGCATACGGAATACACACATACAGATAGAAACAGAAAAGAGCAGAAGAAATACAGTGGAAGAGTTTGAGGTGAGATGGTTTTGGTTACTGTTCGTGCTCGCTGTAGAGTCCTTGATTGTAGGTAGGTCTTGCTTTTTGTCGGGGCCCAGTATTCTTCTTAAAACTTGTTCAGTGTAGGAGACTTTTCTCTCTTTGAGGTTCACGTCTCTTCAGTGGGTCCAGAGGCTTGTGAGAAAGAGATGGGAGCAGACAGGAGAGGTCTGCTCAGTCCAGGAGCAAATAGTCTTTCTGTGTTCAAACTCTCTGTGGCCAGTTCAAAAAAAAAACCCTGGACCGGCCAGTTAGTCATGTGACCAGCTGGTTTAACCAGTCCTGGCTTTTGTGGATTGTATCACCTTAGCAGTCTCTGGAATGCTTTTCTTTACATCTTCAATGTCTGGTGATCAAAATCCATTGTGGGTTAAGTGGACCAGGGAATAGCCCTTTGTCTCCACAAGCACTGTCTGTTAGTATGCAAAGGTCCTTGAAGCCAAGTATCTGGTGATTTTTTAACAAGTCCTTTCTTCATTCCAGCAACCGTTTAAAATCAATGTTCATGTGACAAAATTAATATGCCTCATTCTTGGCAGGTGGGGGCCTGCATGACATTATCTTGTTCTTGTATCCCTTGTAGTCCTTCTCAGTCTTCTTCTTTCTAATATGGATTACTTCCTTCTCTATTATCCAACACTGTCACTCCTTTATGTACCTTATTCCTCTTTTCTATTTCTATATGCTGGTGCCCATTCCCCTGCCAATTTGGTTTAAACTGTCCCCAACCACACCAGTGAACCTCCCCACTAGGACATTGGTTGCAGTCCTGTTCAGCTGCAACCCATCCCTTTTGAATAGGTACCTTCTGTCCCAGAACTGGTCTCAATGCCCCAAGAATCCAAAGCCCTCCCTCTTGTACCATGCCTCAAGCCATTCATTGATCCTCCCTATTCCTACTCTCGCTAGCACTGGGAGTAATGCATGGTTTATTACCTTCAAGGTCCTACTTTGTAACTTCCTCCCTAGCTCCTGAAAATCTGACCATAGGACCGCAATACCTGCCTTCTCTATGTCATTTGTACTGATGTGTACCACAACTTCTGGCTCAGTTCCATCCCCCTTCAAAATATTCTGCACCCTTTCTGTGATGTCCGTTACCCCGGCACCAGGGAGCAAACACACCATGCAGAATTTACAACGATAGTTACAGAAGTACTCGTCTGTCCCCCTAACTTATGGAATATCATATATCGACTGCATTTCTACTCTTTGCTGTTCCCTCCTGTGCAGTCCCTTGCCCATTGGTACCATTGTCTGGTCTGCATTCCCTCAGGGCGTTGTCATTCCCAGTTCTCTGCAATGCTGAATACTGATTTGAGAGTGGCATAGAACCCGAAGACTCCTGCACTTCCTGCCTCTTCCAACTTTTCCGGATGGCCATCCATCTACTATCCTGGACTCTTACTGCCTGTGGGGAGACCACCTGCTGAAATGTATGATCCAGGAAACTCTCATCCTCCCTGATGCTCCTCAGTGACTCCAGCTGCCCATCAAACTCGAGCTCAAACCGCTGGAGACATCTCTTACTCATGTGGTCCCCCAAGACACATGAAGTGTCCTGGCGTTCCCACATGACGCAGGAATTGTAAGGAACAGGTCTCAGCTGCCCATCCATGATCTAAATAATCTCTATTTTCTCTTTTAGAATCTAGTTAGTATTTTGTCTACACTATTAATTTTAATTAATACCTCTAGACCTAATTTATGCTAATATTCTTATTAATTCACTAACTGTTATACTTAGCCTGATTGTAATTTTTAATTTCCAGGCTTCTAGTTTAAACAAATGGCCCAGTTTAGAACGAGATAAAGAGAAATACTCACCAAACAATCACTTTCATGTGAATCATATTTTGATTTTTTTCCCTCTTTTGTCTAACGTGTTCAATTGGACTTCCACTCACTCCCTGTCACCGTGCATAACTGTGGGACTCTGCCATTGTTATCTCTCCAGCTCTCTCTCTCTCTCTGTCCCACTGACTCCCCGCTGCAGCTTTTAACTGTGGGTCTCAGTCACTGTTCTCTCTCAGGCTTGCTCACTCTGCCCATGAAATATATACACGAAATATACTTACTGATTCTTCTGGATGTTACATATACATTACTGATAATAAAATTCAGTGATGAATGAGCAAAATCAGTTGAAAACTTTTTAAACATCTTTTTGGTATTATTTATATCATGTATATTTTCATCGCCGTACAGTCAAGCCCACTTAAATGAATGACGGGTAAAAGGATAAAAGTTTGGGAGAATAATATCTTCATGCACAAGTCCCTTTTCTACCTTTTCCTTTTTTAAATGAATAAAATGTTTAAATGAATTGCCAGAAGTCTGGATGCATTCATTTCAACTGCTCACTTAAAGGCAGTGTGCTAAGCTCTTTTTACAGGTATTTTTGTCTAGGTGTGAACATCGCCTAGTAACCAATTCAATGATTTTTCAGTGTTCCCTTCAACTCATCAGGTGCAAGAGCTCAAACACTTTTGCCAGTCATTATGACGAATGTCTTTGTTCAGGTGGAAACCACATCATCAGGGGTTAAGCTTTGCAATGCTTAGAACTTACACATGTTTTCGTGATGCACAAACCCACTGTGGCAAAAGCGCTGCCTCAGTGGATAATGGAAATGCCTCTCCTCCAGAAGATTCTTTCTCTTGCTGATAAAGCTGAAAGTAATTGCAATGTGGAACGTCCAAACGTTTCTCAGATTCTCAGAGTGAATAGCTATACAGTTTAGTATTATAACAGCTTTTCATCTTAATGATCTGTTATGCTGTGTAGATTGTAATGCAGCAAATGGCATAAATACACTTTCAGTTATCCATAATAACCACGGGACCATTTTTTTTTACAGTACTGTAATTATAATCCGGTTTGCTTTCCATGGTTTCTTTCCTGCCAAACGATACAACAGTTAAAACAGATTAACAAATACAACAATTATTATTAATGAAACAGTTTTCCTCTGCACATTGCATTCTTATTTGAAATTCAGTTCTGCTGCTATTTCCCTTGATGGTGGCTTTTTCTACTTCATCTTTGATTTTAATAAATTCCCATGTGGTACAATATAGCTCAAAACACTAATCATAGGATCATACAGCACAGGAAGAGGACATTTGACCCATTCTTCACGTGGCGGATAATTGACATGTGAGCAAAGGTTTTGACCAATACTAATAGGCAGAGAAAAATGTTAAAATTGCACAAAGGTTGTCATGATGTTGTACGGGTGACAAATTCCAAGGTAACCAATGTAGGGCCCACACCTTCGTGCTTGGAACTCCACATATGTCCTATTTTGCAGATACACGGGGACAATTTTCTGGTCATTATGGAGCTGGGGAAGGTGGAAAATGCATTGTTAAATAGAGAGAAATTAACAATAACAACTTGCATTTATATAGCATCTTTAATGTAATAAAACATCCAGGAGCGTTATTCAGAAAAATTGACACCGAGCTACATAAAGAGATATTAGGGCAGATGATTAAAAGCTTGGTCAAAGAGGTAGGTTTTAAGGAGCATCTTAAAGGAGAAAAGTGAGGTAGAGAGGCGGAGAGGTGTAGGGAAGGAGTTCCAGAGCTTAGGGGCAGCCATCAATGGAGGAGAGAGATTAAAGTCGGGGACACTAACAGGGCCAGAATTAGAGGGGTGCAGATATCTCAGAGGGCTGTTGGGCTGGAGATGATTATAGAGAATGGGAGGGGCGAGGCCATGGAGGGATTTCAAAACAAGGATGAGAATTTTATAATCAAGGCGTTGCTTGACTGGGAGCTAAAGTAGGTCAGCGAGCACAGGGGTCATAGGTGAATGGGACTCAGGGCAAATAAGGACACAGACAGCAGCGTTTTGGATAACCTCAAGTTTACGGACAGTAGAATGTGGGAGACCAGCCAGGAGTGCATTGGAATAGTCAAGTTTAGAGGTAATAAAGGCATGGATGAGGATTTCAGCAGCAGATGAGCTGAAACAGGGGCAGAGTTGGACGGTGTTCCAGAGGTGGAAATAGGTGGTCTTGGTGATGGTGTGGATACATGGTCAGAAGCTCATCATGGGGTCAAATATGACACCAAGGTTGCAAACAGTGTGGTTCAGCCTCAGACAGTTGCCAGGGAGAGGAATGCAGTCGGTAGCTAGGGAGCGGAGTTTGTAGCAGGGACTGAAGACAATGGACAGAATCTTCCTGGCCCTTGGAGGCTGCTTTGGAGGTGCGGGGTGCCTGAGAAGGAATTGGAAAACTCTGCTTGGATGGCTTTCTGATGCTGTTTCCCCCGCTGCCCGCCCCCCCCCCAACCACCACCCCCCACCAGGGGTGGATTACCATGGGAAACAGCTGCCCATTCCACAGAGTTGGGCAGCCAATCGATCCAATTAAGGTCCCAATCATGGACCATTATCCCAGGCCCACTCTTGGCATCTGACAGCACCTCCCCCACAACCGAGTCTGGAGTCCGGAACCTACTTGGAGGCGGCCATAGCCATGGCTACAATCATTCCTGTGGAGGGATTCCCCCTCCACACGGATGACCCTGACATATCTCAGCCATCCTTTTTTTAAAAAGTTCCGCAGCCTCTCAGAGTGCCTCCATTTTGACGTGCCCTCATAGTCCCTTTGGAACGCTAAAAGGGAAAGATGTGTTTGGTGGTGGCATCACGCTGGAGGTGGGAGAATGATCCTTTGAATATGAGGCTGAAGTGGTGGCAGATTATCTGTGCAGATGCCTCTGCTGCTTCCTCCCCTACTTCTCCCCCTGGACTCTATCGGCCCCTTCCCCAGTAACCCACCTATTCCAGCTCGAATCTCTCACCACTGCAGGTTCTCTCCCACGCTGTTCCCTTCAGTCTCCTGCCCATTCAAGTCCATATCATTCAGCCATCCCTCTGGCCCCCTACCAGCTGTCATCATTAATGGCTTCCTTTCCTTAAGCTCTGTCCCACTGTCTTTCAAAACCACTGTCATCATGTTCCTTAAAAAAAAAATCTTCCTTCAATCTATATCCTCATCCCAAATACTGCCCCATCTCTAACTTCCCTGTCCTTGCTGAGGCCCTTGTTGTTGCTTCCCAGTGTCTTGCCAATTTTTCCCTAAGCTTCCTGTTTGATTCCCTTCAGTCTGGTTTCTACCCATTTCACAGTGAAAGACTGTCTTGGCCCACGGCACAAATGACATTTTCATTTACTGGCCATGGTGAGTTATTCCTCTTTGTCGTCCTTCATCACTTCTCCTCCATGATCCAGCTGCTCAGCTCTGCTCTGTGTTTCCACTCCTATCTGTCCAAACACAGCCAGTACATCTCCGTGGCTTCTTTTCCCATCTCCATCCCGTTATCTCTGGAGCCACCAAGGAGATGCCCTTGGCTTTCCCTGTACCTCACTTACAAACTGACTCTTTGTAACATTTTTTGCTGGGACGTGGTCAGCCTCCACATGGATGCTGATGACACCCAGCTCAACCGCGGCATTTCTTCGTTCAACCCAACTACTATCGCTGAGTGTTCAGATTATTTGTCCAAACGAAGCCATCATCTTCAGACCCCGCCATAAACTCTGCTCCCTTACCACTGATTCCATCTGCATCCCCGGCTGCTTGCTCAGGTAAAACCGGGCTATGCAAAACCATGGCGTCCTGCTGAATCCAGAGATAAACTTCTAACTCTTTAATCCTATGACCCTGAGCCGTTTGTGTATCCCACCCTTCCTTTGTTCACCTTTGATGGGGGAACCTTCAGTTGCCTTGGAACCACTCCTTGCATGACAATTCCTTGGAACCACTCCCTGAACAACAATTCCCACACCACTTCTTTCTCCATCTTTAGTACCTTCTCCAAACACATCTCCTAATCTCTCTCCCATGGCTCATTGTCTGTAACTGTATTTTCCTCCTGTCTCTGAAAATACCTTGGGATGTTTTTCTATGATAAAGGTGCTACACAAATGCAAATTAATCTTATTGTGCAGTTGATGCAACGGCTGTTTGGTTCAGCAGACTTTCCAATACTGCCTATTTTCCAGTGATACCTGAAGGAGAGCAGGCGAGGACAGGATAAAGGCTTGACTCTGATATCCCCATAGTCAATAACTTGCTAACACTCAATGTCACGAATAAAGGCCACTTAGGCGAAGTACAGAAGTCAACCATTAACTGTGAAACGAGCATCCTCAGGAAAATTGGTGGAGGGAAAACATTGCTCCTTTTGATGGTTCTCATAGCTTGTATGCAGCAGGTTCCAATCTACCGCAGACTCATAGCCTGTGTCGGTAAAAGAAAATTTTCCCCAAACTTCAGCAGTAAATGTTAAATGTACACTTTCCTACTCCCACAGTGCACATCATTACCTGGCTAAGATACATGGGTAGATGACCTACTGCCAGCCTCTTATCAATGCAGCTTTGTAAGTGGCAGTGAGGTGTCTGAGCCCTGACCAGGTTTCTCCCTGACCCAATTCACTTAGTAATTACTGTCCAGCACAGCATTCAAATGACACTGAAGGTGGCTTGTGATGAGAAGGGCAGCAATTTTTTTGTCACAAAACTGTGAAATCCAACACATGCAGTTAGGACAAGCTGTTCTCATTAATAATAGTGCATTGAAAAGGTGTTTAGAATCACCTAATATATCTACGTTCAAGTCTGTGAATGTGTGGGGGTGTGTTTTTAAAGCAATTTTGTTTTATTTAAAGCATTAACATTTAAGATAAAGAATCCAGACAAGCCAATCTTTTTGTAACATATTTGGGCTGTTAACTTTTCAACGCCTGATACTTAAGTGAAATGAAAATGAAATGCAAACAGACACTGGCTAATTCATTGCCATGTCATCACTCATGAGAAGACTCCTTTCAGCTTCTTTATACTGCTTGTATGAGAACCCTCCCTGCACGCAAATCTCTGAGTTGCTGCCACTGTCAACAGGAACAATTTCCAGTCTCACAGCAAGTTGCAATTTGGATGCTTCTCCAATACCTTCCTCTCGTGCTCTTGTCCAAAGTAATCCCTCACATTCGATAACCAGAAGTGCAAACAAATGCAAAAAGAATCTGACACTGTTGCGTTCCTGAGGTGAACAATAAACCCCTTGCAGTCTTCATTAAACCACTGAATATAATGCAATATACCATATACTCTGCTGCTTTCTTTGTCAGATTATGGTCGGGATTTTATGAATACTGCGGGGTTTCTGACGGCAGAACAGGAAGTTGCCAGTATATTCACTGCTGTCCTTTATCGCGTTTCGCATGCAATTGTCAATGCAAATTAAAGGTGCAGCAACGGGCACAGGGACTGACGTTCATAGGTGGGACCTGCCATCACTCTCAGAAACACCATGAGCCACACATCTATGAAGCTGTGTTGCAAGCCTCAAGGATCAGCAGCCTTCACAATTATCTGGCGATTGCAGTCACAGAAAACCTTTAATGTTTTTTTAACTTAATTTACCGTTTTCACCGCAGCACCACACCACTCCTCAATTTTCTGGGGGTTTCATAACCCATATTATGTCAGGCATTAGGCAGCATCCCTCCCCTGCTCCTCCATGCACCTGATCACCCCATCCTGGCCCTCCATGCACCTCACTTCCATGCCTCCCCCACCATCACGAGAAGATTTGCCCTTGCTGGTGCTGAACCCAGAACCATGCATCCAGTCCAATATTGGCCTTCTTTGTTCCAATGAGTTCAAGACATGAAACCTCTGACCTCGGACACAACTGCACAAAGCCGACTAGCGTACACCATGTTTAAATGAACATGAACTGGGTGGCAAGGGAATACCGCTCGCTGCTAACTTCATCTGGCAGGTAGGACTTAATCTGAACTAAGTGTAGGGTAATGAATATTCATGGTATGGAAATTAATGCAAAGCTGCTCACCGCCACCATGCGGGGGTGGGGGGGGGGGGGTGGGGGGGGGGTTTGCGGGGAGCCCTGAACCGCCACAAACACCACTGACTTAACAGTGATACCAAAACCAGACATCGGAAATCCAAGAAAACAACTCACGCCTAATTAAGTCACCCCACCCGCTACCAAAGCTGCTCTTGCAGGACTCAGTTAATAAACTATTAATCAGGGTTATTGATAAATAAAATTAAATTGAAATGAGAGTAAACATAGCAAATTTTGCTGGATTACAAACCTTGCAAGTTTCACATAAATTGGTATAAAGTTAAGTAACAGAAACATCTCAAAGTAATAATACTTGTGAACTGTGAGGAGGACAGTTTTCAAGAGGACATAGACAAGCTGGTGGAATGGGTGAACACATGGCAGATGAAATTTAATACAGAGAAGTGTGAAGTGATACATTTTGGTAGGATGAATGAAGAGAGGCGATATAAATTAAAGGGTACAATTCTAAAAGGGGTGCAGGAGCAGTGGGACCTGGGGGTTTATGTGCCCAAATTGTTGAAGGTGGCAGGGCAGGTTGAGAAAGTTGTTCAAAAAGCATTCGGGATCCTGGACTTTATAAATAGGGTCATAGAGTGCAAAAGTAAGGAAGTTGTGATAAACCTGTATAAAACACTGGTTTGGCCTCAACTGGAGTATTGAGTCCAATTCTGGCCCCCACTCTTTAGGAAGGATGTGAAGGCATTAGACAGGGTGCAGAAAAGATTTATGAAAATGGTTCCAGAGATCAGGAACTTCAGTTATCTGGATAGTTTGCAGATGCTAGGCCTGTTCTCCTAAGAGAAGAGTCAGAGGAGATTTGATACAGGTGTTCAAAATCATGAGGGGTCGGACAGACATTGTTGGAAGGATCCAGAACCAAAGGACACCGATTTAAGGTGACTGGCCAAAGAACTAAAGGCAACATGAGGGAAAACTTTTTCAGGCAGCGAGTGGTTAGGATCTGGAATGTCCTGCCTGAGAGTGTGGTGGAGGCAGATTCAATTGTGACTTTCAAAAAGGAATTGGATATTTATCTGAAGAGAAAAAAATTGCAGGGCTACAGGGAAAAGGCAGCAGAGTAGGACTACGTGAGTTGCTCTTGCAGAGAGCCAGCACAGACATGACAGGCTGAATGGCCTCCTTCTGTGCTGTAACCATTCTATGATTCTACTTAGTGTCTATTCCCTGAATTGTTCTCGCTAGTCCGAATTTGTCAGCTGCCTACCAAAGGATAAGATCCTAAAATAAATTCTTAATACAGCACCCCTAATTTTCCTACCTTTGGCTTTGAAAGCTGAATCGGAACAAAGATCAAAAAGGATACCATCACTGCTGTTAATCAAAGATAGGGTTTAAGGACACCAATTGGCCTGATAGGATGTCTCAGGATAATACTTAAAGAAAGAACATGCATTTATCCAGCACTTAACATACACCAAGAATATTTCAAGGTGGCTTACAACCAAACTATTATTGTGTGCAATCATAGTTCTTATATAAATAAATACAATTCCCGCAAATATTGAATAACTGACTAACCTGTTTTTGCTCTTAAAATAGTACGAAGTGATTGTTTACATCTACATCAGAATGGCAGATAGGGCCTTGGTTTAACATTTCATCTGAACATAAAACCTTCAGTACTTCTCCAATATTACTCTGAAGTATCATTTTAGATATTGGCTCAAACCCACAACCTTCTGACTCAAAGGTAAACATGCTTCCACTGAGCCATATTGACATGTCAACAAAATAGCCCTTAGTCAGAAAGAGGTTGATGTTTTACCTGATAGGCCGGTAGTCCCAAATACCCGAACCCCCAGTCTCCTTCTCTCCATCCCACATTTCCAGTCCCAATCTCTCCTCTGACTCCGAGCCCCAATGCCGACCACCCCACAACTCGAGGCCCCCTCAACTCTCGAGCCCCCATCGCTCCCAACCTCCCATATGACTCCTGACATTGTGAAATGTGCGAACATAAATGCAAATCTTAATCTTTCTTTTTCTTTTCAGTCCTTGCCTCGTAACAACTAACTCAGACTGTCCTAATCTGTAAGTTTAGTCCTACAGTGAATATTTGTGCAGTAAATCACCTAGGGAGCTCAAATTTGGTTTTTAAAAGAAATAACTTTTTTCCCTATTAATAAAAGTGATACTGTTGGGTTCGGAAGAATTTGTACCACTAAGTACTGACTTTCACATGTAAGCAACTGGCTGCACTTTACATGACCATTCCTGATATTATAAATTATAAATAATTGTGGCTGCAGCTGAGTAAATTCCAACATTTATTCAAATGTCGCATTGCCACTTACCTCTGTTTTAATCCCTTAAAGATGATACTGTGGTGTCAAGTTCCTTCTGTTCCTAATTCTGGTCTAATATTCCACAGATCAACAGCCTGGAGCACTGATGAATGGTTCATTATTATAAACAGGAGGAACTTCACACAATCAGTGGGACCTTTAAAGCAATTAACACAGAGGCAAACAGCATTGTGATGTTTGAATAACTCAAATTTTTTCAGACCTTAATCATATTTTAAGTATCAGGAATATCAATGCCCCCTGTCATCTGTCTATTATTTTAAAATTGAGGTTAAACAAATGGCATGTTTCTTTAAAAATGAATAATTGTTGCTAATCATTTAAGCCACAAAATATTGAGAATGATAGGTCTAAATTTCAATGGTAACAGTGAGGCACCGTTCATTACAGAAACTGTTGGTGAAGCTGTCCTGCACAGACCCATGGAAAGGAGATGAGCTGTGCCGTTGACTGGAATCTTCTGTTCGTCTTGCTCCCAACCAGCAAGCTACAGAAAGAGCCTGCTGTATTAAGTCTGTTTTTACATGTTTCTAATGAAGAGTTCACACTTGAAACATTAAGCTATCTTTGCTTTTTTACAGCTGTCAGCTTCACTGAGTGGTAGCAGCCAGGATCAGAAAGTTGGGGGTTCAATGCCCACTAATGGACTTGAGCACAGAATCCAGATTGATCCTTCAGCTTGGCACTGTAGAGTGCTGCATTGTGTGAAGTGCCATCTTTCAGAAGAGGCATTGAACAGAAGCCTCGCCTGCCTGCTCAGCTGCACTGAAAATATCCCATGGCACTCTGTCCTGGCCACCAGTTTTCCCTCAACCAACATCACCAGAACAGATTAGCCAGTCATTGGCTGTCACGTTTGCCTCCACAACCTCAATGATTACACTTCAACAAAGTAATTCACTGGCTACTTTGGGATGTCCTGAAAATATGAAAGAAGCTGCATAAAGATTTATTTTTCCTAAAGTAGCAAAGACAGAAATTTATGACAAACCCTTTAACCAGAGCAGTAATAATAATGCAAAGTAAATTAATTCCAGAGTGGTGCTCTAGAATTTATTTGCAAACATAGATTTATTTATTTTTTAATCTGAAGAGGGAAGACCGGCAAAGATGGTGTGTGGGGGGTGGTGGGGGGTGGACATTGAGGGGTGGGGTGGTGAGAGGTGGGTGGGGGGGGGGGGGGGGGAGAATTCCTTTCTGCAAATAATCTTTTTCACGAAGTTTATTCAAAGCTGAATAACTGTTCCAATAGGTTTGGAATTTTAAACACACAATTGTACACAAATCAGTAATATGCTCATGTTCGAATGTGTTGTTGACATTATTTACTGGTAAGTTAAAATTAAGACATCCTGAACTTATGGATGTTACCAGCACAATATCATTTATATTTCAGCTCATTCCTCCTGAAGGAATGGCTTAGGGTTGGCCCCTAGCCAGTTTTTGAGCAGATACTGCAGCTTCTGAAGATGCTGTCCAAATTTATAAAATGATAAGTGTTATGTCTAGTTTTCAAAATCAAAGTCCATTTTCATCACTCAATTCTGTATCTCACGATATCCATTAGTTATTGAGGTCATCTACTTAAAGTAAATAGCAAACTCAAGCCATGATCCCACCTTCTGATTTGCTCTTAACTTGCCCTCTGTCCGGTTTTGCATTGGGCAAAACTAGAGGCATTGTCCAGTTCATGAAACAAGGCAGAGATCTCGAAACCCCTTCACCAGTTTCTCTTTCTTGTTCATGTAAACAATATTGAATGCCTGCATCATTAACTGCATTGCAATTCTGCCTATTAAACTCCCTTATGCATGGGTATTGACCTATATTTTACCAATCCCAAATAGACACAGTTAAAATAAGATGGTCAGTGAAACACACAGGCACCTTTCAAGGAATGCAGTGGTATGTTTAAACTTTGATTCTGGCTACTGGGTATACTAGATGAATAGAGAATTTTAGCCTGTGCGACGTGGCTAAAATTGAATAGTGCAGGAAAGATTTATGATCAAGGTCAGGTCACATGTACTGGGCTGCAAGTAGTCTCACAAACCCATGTATTGGACTATAATGTAATTGTAACACAACCTGTAAAAGATTTTTTTCTGTCCATATTATTGACCAGTCTTTCTACTGAAGATTGCTTCAACATGGCCACCTGAGAATTTGATGATGCACAAATTAGGGGGGAAAAGTACTGGAAATCACTGTTTCCTTCCGCACCAGGACATGCAGGTTTCATAAACTGACCATCTGTTCTAAGCAACCACATTGTGCCTTTGCAGATTATAAATTCAGATAACG
The DNA here is from genome assembly GCF_036365525.1 of Heterodontus francisci. Lineage (NCBI taxonomy): Eukaryota > Metazoa > Chordata > Chondrichthyes > Heterodontiformes > Heterodontidae > Heterodontus > Heterodontus francisci. The sequence goes on from NC_090402.1 coordinate 22,885,966, forward strand.
GTATTGTCTTTTTATGTAACAATGATTTACCAGTTGAAACAGAAGGCAGGATTTTCCCTGTGGGTTTCTGAACCTGGCCATCAGGCTCAAATGGGAGTCAGGAACCCACACCATGTGAGAAACAGTCACCCAGTGTGATTTTCCCCAGAGCAGCCAATTAATGGCCAGAGGGAGAGCTTGCTGTCCAATTAAGGATGGCGAGTGAGCTGTCGAAGCTGGAGAGCCAATCAGAAGAACAGCAGCAGGTTGCGATGGAGATTAAGGAAGAAGGCACTTCAAAATGAAGGCACCCTCTCTGCAAAAGTTTTGAAGCTTAATTAAGAAATGGCTTTTGCAGCCAGTGTAGGGCATGGGAGGCCCTCTACAGGGGGGCCTGCAGCTGCTGCAGCACCCAGGCAGGGAGGGCCTCCAGGCAGCTAAACCTGCCTTGCTGCTCCCAGGAAGCTGGAGGCTCACTGGAAAACACCAGGCCTCAATAAGCCATAAACTACTTTAATCAGCTACCACATGTGGGTGGGTAGCCCTACCACTACCCTTATCCTGTCTCCGGGAAATTGACCCGGGGCAAGATGGTGCTGGGGAACCAGCACATTGCCTGGTGGCACTATTTTTAGCAACCTCCCCCCTCCCAGTCTCTGATCTCGGCCCGGGTAGGGGCTCAAAATCAAGCCGCAATTCTCTATAAGTACATTGCACCAGTTCAAAACCTGGCACACTATTGAGAATTAAAAGAGTTATCATCAGCCTTTACTCTACTAAAAGCAGGCAATGTGCTTATATGTCTCTTTAGTAAATGAAGATGAACAGTCCCAGACCCTGTCTCTGTTTTACCCTCATTCAATAACTTTTCCTGTTTCTTAGTTGGGCAACTAGGATCATAGAATGATATAGCATAGGTGGCTATTTGGCCCACTGGACCTGTTGTGGCTCTTTGAAAGAGCTACCCAATTAGTTTCACGTCCCTGTTCTTTACCCACAGCCCTGCAAATATTTCCTCTTCAATTATTTATCCAATTCTCTTTTGAAAGTTATGATTGAATCTGCTCCCACCATCATTTCAGGCAGTGCATTCCAGATCATAACCACTCACTGTGTAATTTTTTTTCTCTCCTGTTGGCTCTGGCTCTTTTGCCAATTACCTTAAATTTGTGTCCTCTGATTACTGACTCTTCTGCCACTGGAAACAATTTCTTCTCATTTACTCGATCAAAACTCTTTGATTTTGAACACCTCTATCAAATCTCCCCTTAACCTTCTCTGCTGTAAGGAGAACAACCCCAGTTTCTCCAGTCTCTCCACATAACTGAAGTCTTTCACCCCTGGTATTATTCTGGTAAATCTCCTCTGCAGCCTCTCTAAGGCTTTGACATCCTTCCAAAGTGTGGTGCTCAGAATTGGCCACAATACTCCATCTGAGGCCAAACCAGTTAGCACCAAAGCCTCATAGCTCCAGCGACCCGGGTTCGGTTCTGGGTACTGCCTGTGCGGAGTTTGCAAGTTCTCCCTGTGACCACACGGGTTTCCACTGGGTGCTCCGGTTTCCTCCTGAAGCCAAAGATTTGCAGGTTGATAGGTAAATTGACCATTGTAAATTGCCCCTAGTGTAGGTAATTGGTAGGAGAATGGTGGGGATGTGGTAGGGAATATGGGATTAATGTAGGATTAGTATAAAATGGGTGGTCGTTGGTCGGCACAGACTCGGTGGGCCGAAAGGCCTGTTTCAGTGCTGTATCTCTCTATGAGGCCAAACCAGTGCTTTTGTACTTTATGCCTCTATTTCTAAAGTCAATAATCCAGCATGCATTTTTAATAGGCTTCTCAACTTGTCCTGCCACCCTCAAAGATTTGTGTATGTGCATCCCTGTTCCTGCACTACCTTTAAAGTTATACCATTTGGTTTATATTGTCTGTCTTCATTCTTTCCTGCCAAAATGAATCACTTCACACTTGTTTATGTTAAATTTCATCTGCCATGTGTCTGCTCATTGCACCAGTCTGTCTGTGGCCTCCTCACTATTTACTATAGTTCCAAGTTTCATGGAAGGAACAATTTTCCAACACCACAAGGCATTTCATTTTGAGAGGGTGAGAGGCAGGAGGGCCACTCCTGGCTTGTAGAACCATATCTATTGCATTGACGATAGTAGGTAAAAGAGTCCATGTGACAGACCAGCCCTGCTGAAGGAGAAAATGTGCCACAGAACATAAGAAACACCCAGAATAAGAAAAAGTTCATTGAAGCTCATGTCTGACTGCCTCATCCAGCTGCATTTTGAATGCTTGTAAGTTTTTGTCTCATCTTACTGTGCCTGGCAGATAATCCAAATATATATCACTCTTTGAGTAAAGAGATTTCCCTACTTTTCTTTTAATAAAAAAATTAGTGGGTGATAGGGCAAGAATAACTTGAGCATTGAAGTATAAACATTCAAGGCACTCTTTCAATACTAGAGCACCACTTATTTGGTAGAACAAGGTACAGGCAAACTCTATACAAGGACTAGCACTTCTATAGGAATGTAAAAAAAAAAATCCCATAGCGCTTCATAGCAGTATAAAGAAAAAATTAGAGCCTGAGCCAAAGAAAGAGATACTAGGAGTGACTAAAAGCTTGGTCAGAGAGCTGGGTTTTAAGGAGGGTCTTAAAAGAAGTGAAGGAGGTGGAAAGAATTCCTGAACTGGGGCGGCTGAAAGCATGGCTGCCAATGGTGCAGCAATGATGGGGAGGGAGGATGTACAACAAGCTGGAATCAGAGGAATGAAAAGTGTTGGGAGTTTGGGGAGGTGGTGGTTGTAGTACTACAGCAGGTAATAGAGATAGAAAGGGTAAGACATAAGGGATTTATACACAAAAGGTGATACTCACATAGTGCAATGCAACAAGCCTGATCCTGCCCGATGTCCCAAGAGAATTTTGGACAATAAACAGGAGCAGAAACTCTTGCAAATTTAATTTTCTTCCCCCTCATTAACTTGGGAACATTGAGGCCAAAGGTTATATTTCAACTTCAATACTAGCTCAAATCAGCTAATTCACCACACACCAGGGATTAGGAATCAAACTAGAACCTCTCTGGTCCGTATGGCTCAACAATTCACTGGATAAATTTCCTGAGTTGTCCAGAGCCTTCACACAAACTGAGGCAGTGATATGCTGTTTAAAGTGAGAAATCTTCACTGCACGGCAAACCCAAGAAAAATGCAGGGTACAATGCCAATTGTTGTACATGGCCTTTTTCAACCTCACAAAAGCCTTTGATTCTACCAACCGCAAAAGGTTATGGAGTATCCTGCTCAAATTTGGCTGCCCTCAGAAGTTTGTCACTGTCTCAAATGTGATGAGATGCAAACCACAATCCTCACTAAGGGAATCACCATAGACCCTATCTCAGTCAAGAACCAGGTCAAGCAAGGCTGTCAGCACACCAATCCTCTTCTCCATTTTCCTCACCGCTGTGCTGCACCTCACCTCCAGCAAACTACTCACTGTTGTGGAGATAATCTGCAGAACAGATGGGAAGCTGTTCAACCTACGCCTTCAATCCAAAACCAAAATCACTCCAACTTCAGTTGTCGAGCTTCAGTATGCAGATGATTATCATTCTATTATTCTTTCATGGGATGTGGGCGTCGCTGGCTAGGCCAGCATTTATTGCCCATCCCTAATTGCCCTTGAGGTGGTGGTGACCTGTCTTCTTGAACTGCAGTCCAAATTTGGTTGCAAGGGCAGTCCAACAGCAGCATCCTCTCCCAATCCAACCTGCCCAGCATCAGGGCATTAATCACCCAAAACCAGCTCTACTGGGCAAGACATGCCGTTCACATACCTGACACCAGATTCCCAAAGCAGCTGTCTGCTCAGAACTCTGTTCAGTCCGCATGCATGACCCTAAGCTTCCCGATCGCTTGCCATTTTAATTTTCTATCCCACTCCCTTCCCGGCCTGTCTGTCGTTAGCCTCCTACACTGAATTAATAAAGTTCAATGGAAGCGCGAGGAACCTCAGCTTTTGATTAGGCACCTTACAAACTTCTAGACACAATGAGTTCAACAACCTCAGAGCATAACCACTGCTCCCAATTTTGCAGACAGCAGGTGCTGGTAATGGTTCAGCTTTTATCATTTCCAGCTCCTCCAAACCTATCATTTGTTTCTTTACCTGTCCCAAAAGCACCGACCTTGCATCATCATCTCTTTTGTATTTTAATCTGTCCTACCTTTCACCCTATCATAGACCTTCCCTTTTGTTCTTTCCTCCCTCTCACCTTTCCTTGCCTCTGTTCTTGCTTTAAAATGGTTACATTCCTAATTATTTCCAGTACTGACAACAGGTCAATAGCCTGAAATGTTAACTCTGCTACTTTCGCCACAGATGCTGCCTGTCCTGTTGAGTATTTTGAGTTTTTAATTTCAGATTTCAATGGTCCACAGGATTTTGGTTTTGAGCTTGCAGATAAGAGTCAGGCTGAGAACAGGAGGCTGCTATAGGGGAATCATGGCATATATTTGATCAGATTTATTCATAGATTGAACATTGCACAGAAACCAGAGACAAAGTAATATACTGGTACTACAATGCTTAGAAAACAGTAAAGATAGACTTAATCTATAGGGGTTAAAATACTCTTAATATATTTCTTACAGCACTTAAAAATGAACAGGACTTTTGGATGAAATAGACTTTCAGATGTGATGTGGAACTTGACATTAATACATTGAGGCACAACCCATTGCCACTCCCACCATCTTGTTTTGCAAGTGCTCCTTGAAAGCCATGTGGGATTTAAATTTAAAATTAAGGACATGTAGTGATATCACAATTATAAACCTCAACCCTATTGGGCCATTGCCAGTTGTTTGGTGCTTTTCACACTCTGTTGCTTGGTTATGGCAATGGTTGCCAGCTGGGGTAGCTGGGCTCTTGTACATCTTCATAACGGAACAGAGTCAGAGAGAAAATATTAGATTGAGTACATCCAAATCACTGTTTTCTAGCATGCCAAGTTACTTTGATTTATTTCTAAACTGAAGATAAATCTTTGGAATTTTTAAGTAGATATACAAACAATGTGTGTAGTGCAGTAGAGTTAGATATTCACAGGAATAAAATAAGTCTGATCATAGAACCCCTTTGTGTGGTTTTCTGATGAGGGCCAGTGGAACACAATCCACATCAAACCTAGTCAGTTACGTTTAGGGCGAGGGGGAAGTAGGGTGCACATAATCAACACTTCAATATTTCACATGTGGAAGAGAAGATGTAAGTTACTCGTAAAACAATCCTCACTGAAGGGTCAAGGCATTCCTTTACTCACTTATCTGCAGGTTAGATGAGTGGTGCTGAGCTAGCTCTGCATTGTAAGCGATCTTTCAGATGAGACATTAAACTGAGGCTCCATCTGCTCTCAGGTGGACGAGAAAGATCCCATGTCACTATTTCACAGAAATGCAGAAGAGGTACCCCGGTGTCCTGGCCAATATTTATCCCTCAAGCAACGTCACAAGAACAGATCAAGTCATGATCACATTGCTGTTTGTGGGAGCTTGCTGTGCGCATTTCCTGCGTAACAGTGACTACACTTCAGTACTTCATTGACTGTAAAGCACTTTAAGATGCCCTAAAAATGCAAATCTTTTATTTTCATTGTGGCAACAATTGAAGATTCTATAGTGATGAATGACACTCTTGATCCCCTTACAAAGAATGTAAATTTCCTAATTAAAAAATCAGAATTGACTGTAAGCAATAACAATTAGAACAAAGAAGAAAATTACAGCACAGGAACAGGCCCTTCGGCCCTCCAAGCCTGCGCCGATCCAAATCCTCTATCTAAACCTGTCACCTATTTTCTAAGGGTCTGTATCTCTTTACTTCCTGCCCATTCATGTATCTGTCTAGATACATCTTAAAAGACGCTATCGTGCCCGCGTCTACCACCTCCGCTGGTAATGCGTTCCATGCACCCACCACCCTCTGCGTAAAGAACTTTCCACGCATATCCCCCCGAAACTTTTCCCCTTTCACTTTGAACTCGTGTCCCCTTGTAATTGAATCCCCCACTCTGGGAAAAAGCTTCTAGCTATCCACCCTGTCTATACCTCTCATGATTTTGTACACCTCAATCAGGTCCCCCCTCAACCTCCGTCTTTCTAATGAAAATAATCCTAATCTACTCAACCTCTCTTCATAGCTAGCGCCCTCCATACCAGGCAACATCCTGGTGAACCTCCTCTGCACCCTCTCCAAAGCATCCACATCCTTTTGGTAATGTGGCGACCAGAACTGCACGCAGTATTCCAAATGTGGCCGAACCAAAGTCCTATACAACTGTAACATGACCTGCCAACTCTTGTACTCAATACCCCATCCGATGAAGGAAAGCATGCCATATGCCTTCTTGACCACTCTATTTACCTGCGTTGCCACCTTCAGGGAACAATGGACCTGAACACCCAAATCTCTCTGTACATCAATTTTCCCCAGGACTTTTCCATTTACTGTATAGTTCACTCTTGAATTGGATCTTCCAAAATGCATCACCTCGCATTTACCCTGATTGAACTCCATCTGCCATTTCTCTGCCCAACTCTCCAGTCTATCTATATTCTGCTGTATAATTAGCTGAACCCTGAAGTTAAACTAGAATTATATCACCGAGTTCCTGATTTTTAATTGCTGAGAACTGATGCCTGACACCAAGTATTTCATATGTTGCGACATTCAATCAGGTTATTGTCTTGTGACAGCAACAAATAGGCTATTAATAGTTAATCAAGTGTTAATTACAATGATTGACCACAATCCAAGTACATTTAAAATTATGCACTATATGGTATATATTTTAGTGTTATACAGGAGAGTGCAGCTGGCTCGACAAATGAAAGAACCAGATTTATCCAAACCTCAACTGCATCCAATAATTCAAATTTATATATAATTGCCAAGGAAGAAAACTGTTTGAGTTTATTGATAAAGGATCTTGGCATCCACTGCATTTTAATCTGGAGTCTGCATAGTTGGCAGATTTTTTTTTAAATTTCCAAAATATACTTTATTCATAAAAACCTGTAAAAAATACATTAACAGTTTAAAACAGCACCAAGTCAAAAAATACAAACAGTGTAAAGGTGATCAGTTTCCTTCAATACAAACATGAGTTGCTTCACAACCCTACCATTTTACATTTGTCGTGCCAGATACATTTTTACATGAGACAAAATTTTCCCGATACAGTTCGAGGGGTTTCCCATGGATCCAGCCCCTCAGTTCAGCTTGGTGGGCGGAACCTTACACTGTGGTCTTTCCCCATTGAGCCTTTGCTGCGGCTGCCCCAAGCTTTAGTGCGTCTCTCAGCACGTAGTCCTGGACCTTGGAATGTGCCAGTCTGCAACATTCAGTCGTGGACAACTCTTTGCGCTGGAAGACCAGCAAGTTTCGGGCAGACCAAAGGGAGCCTTTCACCAAATTGATAGTCCTCCAGCAGCAGTTGATGTTTGTCTCGGTGTGCGTCCCTGGGAACAGCCCATAGAGCACAGACTCCTGTGTTACCGAGCTGCTTGGGATGAACCTCGACAGAAACCACTGTATCTCTTTCCACACCTGCTTTGCAAAGACACATTCCAGAAGGAGTGGGCAACCGTCTCTTCCCCACCACAGCCACCGCAGGGGCATTGTGCGGAGGGGGTGAGACTTCGGGCGTGCAGGAAGGATCTGACGCGGAGGGCTCTTCTCACCACCAGCCAAGCTACATCTTGGTGCTTGTTTGAAAGTTCTGGTGATGAGGCATTCCGCCAAATGACTTTGGCGGTCTGCTCAGGAAACCATCCGACAGGATCCACCGTCTCCTTTTCCCGTAGGGCCTTGAGGACATTCCGTGCAGACCACTGCCTGATGGATCGGTGGTCAAAGGTGTTTTCCCGCAGAAACTGCTCCACGAAGGATAGGTGGTACGACACGGTCCAACTGGATGGAGCGTTCCGCGGCAATGTGACCAGACCCATCCTTCGCAACACCGGGGACAGATAGTACCTCAGCACGTAGTGACACGTGGAGTTTGCGTACTGGAGGTCTACACACAGCTTGATGCAGCTGCACATGAAGGTGGTCATCAGGATGAGGGCCACGTTGGGTACATTTTTCCCGCCCTTATCCAGAGGTTTGAACATCATGTCCCTCCGGACCCGGTCCATTTTAGATCCTCAGGTGAAGTGGAAAATGGCTCGGGTGAACGCCACAGTGCAGGAGTGGGGTATGGGCCAGACCTGCGCCACGAACAGCAACAACGTGAGCGCCTCGCACCTAATGACCAGGTTCTTGCCCACAATGGAGAGAGATTGCTGCTCCCACATGCTCAACTTGTGTTGCACCTTGGCTACTCGCTCCTCCCAGGTTTTGGTGCATGCCCCGGCCCTTCCGAACCATATCCCCAGCACCTTCAGGTAGTCTGACCTGACTGTGAAGGGGACAAAGGATCGGTCAGCGCAGTTCCCAAAGAACATGGCCTCGCTCTTGCCGTGGTTAACTTTGGCGCCCGAGGCCAGTTCGAACCAGTCGCAGATGCTCATCAGTCTGCACACAGACAGCGGATCAGAGCAGAAGATAGCGACGTCATCCATGTACAGGGAGGTTTTCACCGGAGTGCCTCCATTTAGCCCCAATCCAGCTCCATCTGCTGGATTATAAAATATATGACACCACCAAACTTTTCTTATAGCATGTAGTTATGTGCAATACACATCACCATCAAGTTGGGTTTCTGTCCTAATATCATACGAATTCCTGCAAATTATAAAAGAATCAATTATTGTTCAAGAAAACCAATGGATGTCAATGGTGTTTAGTGTTGATAGTTAGCAACAGTAATTAGGTGCAGAAATAATTTGGAAATTAAAATTAAATAGATGACCTACAAGTAACTTCAGCCGAATCAGGTGCCCACAGGTTGAAGATAGAATATGAAGCGGTGAGGGACAAAGTGACATCTGTTCACATTACACCTTCTGACAGGTGTGGAAAGAGATGCAGTGGTTTCTGTCGAGGTTCATCCCAAGCAGCTCGGTAACACAGGAGTCTGTGCTCTACGGGCTGTTCCCAGGGACGCACACCGAGACAAACATCAACTGCTGCTGGAGGACTATCAATTCGGTGAAAGACACCCTTTGGTCTGCCCGAAACATGCTGGTCTTCCAGCGCAAAGAGTTGTCCACGACCGAATGTTGCAGACTGGCACATTCCAAGGTCCAGGACTACGTGCTGAGGGACGCACTAAAGCTTGGGACAGCCGCAGCAAAGGCTCAATGGGGAAAGACCACAGTGTAAGGTCCCCCTCACCAAGCTGAACTGAGGGGCTGGATCCATGCGAAACCCCTCGAACTGCATTGGAAAAATTTTCATTTGCTGTAAAATGTAAAAATGTTAATGGCATGACAAATGAAATGGAAGGGTTGTGAGGCAACTCATGATTGTATTGAAGGAAACTGATCTCCCTTGCAATGTTTGTATTTTTTGGTGCTGTTTGAAACTGTTTGGCAATGTCTTTTTTTACAGATTTTTATGAATAAAGTATATTTTGGAAAAAAAACCTTCTGACAGTTCAGCACAAAGCAGGGAGGAGTCCAAGCAGAACATGAGGTTTTCACCGATAGAGGTAGATTTAAAACTATTTTTCAAACCTTGCAGAGTGAAATTCAAAACTTGTTGAAAATGATCTGCTTCCTCAAGTTATTGAAAGCCAAATTTCATTGTATGAGCTGATCGCCTGTGGTGCTACTCACTGGTAGATTGAGGTCTGGAAAAAAGTTATAAGATTTAGCGGCTATGGTGGTTCCATGTTTAAGCTTTAAGGGCATTGCTCAGGTACACCCTGGAGAAAGAGTGGTCCAAAAGGGCACATTGAGGTCAATTAATTTCTGTAGACTAACAGCTGCTTGTAAATCCTGGACTGCTGCCTTGAGGACACACCAAGCAAAACCAGCAAGTGATTAGTTGTCTTTCTTTTTCTTCACACCGAGAAGTGTGACATATACACTAGGCAGATGATCACATATAGTTTCACATCTAGATTAGTGAGGAACGCTGATAACAGCAATTCAAACAAGGCAGCTTCAAAATCACAAGGAGTCTGAACAGAGTAGTTTGGGAGAAACTGATCCTGTTGACAGAAGGATCCAGAACCAGGAGGACACCAATTTAAGGTGATTAGAACAAAGAACAAAGAAAATTACAGCACAGGAACAGGCCCTTCGGCCCTCCAAGCCTGCGCCGATCCTCGACCGAAACATGTCGCCTATTTTCTAAGGGTCTGTATCTCTTTGCTTCCTGCCCATTCATGTATCTGTCTCGATACATCTTAAAAGACGCTATCGTGTTCGCATCTACCACCTCCGCTGGCAACGCGTTCCAGACACCCACCACCCTCTGCGTAAAGAACTTTCCATGCATATCCCCCCGAAACTTTTCCCCTCTCACTTTGAACTCGTGACCCCTAGTATTTGAATCCCCCACTCTGGGAAAAAGCTTCTTGCTATCCACCCTGTCTATACCTCTCATGATTTTGTACACCTCAATCAGGTCCCCCCTCAACCTCTGCCTTTCTAATGAAAATAATCCTAATCTACTCAACCACTCTTCATAGCTAGCGCCCTCCATACCAGGCAACATCCTGGTGAACCTCCTATGCACCCTCTCCAAAGCATCCACATCTTTTTGGTAATGTGGCGACCAGAACTGCACGCAGTATTCCAAATGTGGCCGAACCAAAGTCCTATACAACTGTAACATGACCTGCCAACTCTTGTACTCAATATCCCGTCCGATGAAGGAAAGCATGCCGTATGCCTTCTTGACCACTCTATTTACCTGCGTTGCCACCTTCAGGGAACAATGGACCTGAACACCCAAATCTCTCTGTACATCAATTTTCCCCAGGACTTTTCCATTTACTGTATAGTTCACTCTTGAATTGGATCTTCCAAAATGCATCACCTCGCATTTACCCTGATTGAACTCCATCTGCCATTTCTCTGCCCAACTCTCCAATCTATCTATATTCTGCTGTATTCTCTGACAGTCCCCTTCACTATCTGCTACTCCACCAATCTTAGTGTCATCTGCAAACTTGCTAATCAGACCACCTATACTTTCCTCCAAATCATTTATGTATATCACAAACAACAGTGGTCCCAGCACGGATCCCTCTGGAACACCACTGGTCACACGTCTCCATTTTGAGAAACTCCCTTCCACTGCTACTCTGTCTCCTGTTGCCCAGCCAGTTCTTTATCCATCTAGCTAGTACACCCTGGACCCCATGCGACTTCACTTTCTCCATCAGCCTACCATGGGGAACCTTATCAAACGCCTTACTGAAGTCCATTGATATGACATCTACAGCCCTTTCCTCATCAATCAACTTTGTCACTTCCTCAAAGAATTCTATTAAGTTGGTAAGACATGACCTTCCCTGCACAAAACCATGTTGCCGATCACTGATAAGCCCATTTTCTTCCAAATGGGAATAGATCCTATCCCTCAGTAACTTCTCCAGCAGCTTCCCGACCACTGACGTCAGGCTCACCGGTCTATAAGGGGACAACATTAGCAATTCTCCAGTCCTCCGGGACCTCACCCATGTTTAAGGATGCTGCAAAGATATCTGTTAAGGCCCCAGCTATTTCCTCTCACGCTTCCCACAGTAACCTGGGATAGATCCCATCCGGACCTGGGGACTTGTCCACCTTAGTGCCTTTTAGAATACCCAACACTTCCTCCCTCCTTATGCCGACTTGACCTAGAGTAGTCAAACATCTGTCCCTAACCTCAACATCCGTCATGTCCCTCTCCTCGGTGAATACCGATGCAAAGTACTCGTTTAGAATCTCACCCATTTTCTCTGACTCCATGCATAACTTTCCTCCTTTGTCCTTGAGTGGGCCAGTCCTTTCTCTAGTTACCCTCTTGCTCCTTATATATGAATAAAAGGCTTTGGGATTTTCCTTAACCCTGTTTGCTAAAGATATTTCATGACCCCTTTTAGCCCTCTTAATTCCTCGTTTCAGATTGGTCCTACATTCCCGATATTCTTCCAAAGCTTCATCTTTCATCAGCCGCCTAGACCTTATGTATGTTTCCTTTTTCCTCTTAGCTAGTCTCACAATTTCACCTGTCACCCATGGTTCCCTAATCTTGCCATTTCTATCCCTCATTTTCACAGGAACATGTCTCTCCTGCACACTAATCAACCTCTCTTTAAAAGCCTCCCACATATCAAATGTGGATTTACCTTCAAACAGCTGCTCCCAATCTACATTCCCCAGCTCCTGCCGAATTTTGGTATAGTTGGCCTTCCCCCAATTTAGCACTCTTCCTTTAGGACCATTCTCGTCTTTGTCCATGAGTATTCTAAAACTTACGGAATTGTGATCACTATTCCCAAAGTAGTCCCCTACTGAAACTTCAACCACCTGGCCGGGCTCATTCCCCAACACCAGGTCCAGTATGGCCCCTTCCCGAGTTGGACTATTTACATACTGCTCTAGAAAACCCTCCTGGATGCTCCTTACAAATTCTGCTCCATCTGGACCTCTAACACTGAGTGAATCCCAGTCAATGTTGGGAAAATTAAAATCTCCTATCACCACCACCCTGTTGCTCCTACATCTTTCCATAATCTGTTTACATATTTGTACCTCTATCTCACGCTCGCTGTTGGGAGGCCTGTAGTACAGCTCCAACATTGTTACCGCACACTTCCTATTTCTGAGTTCTGCCCATATTGCCTCACAGCTCGAGTCCTCCATAGTGCCTTCCTTCAGCATAGCTGTGATATCCTCTTTGACCAGTAATGCAACTCCTCCACCCCTTTTCCCTCCCTCTCTATCCCGCCTGAAGCATCGATATCCTGAGATATTTAGTTGCCAATCATGCCCTTCCCTTAACCAAGTCTCAGTAATAGCAATATCATACTCCCAGGTACTAATCCAAGCCCCAAGTTCATCTGCCTTACCTACTACACTTCTTGCATTAAAATGCACCTCAGACCACCAGTCCCTTTGCTTTCATCATCTGCTCCCTGCCTACTCTTTCCCTTAGTCACGCTGACTTCATTATCTAGTTCCTTACAGGCTTTAGTTACTACCTCCTTACTCTCCACTGACCTCCTCATTTGGTTCCCAACCCCCTGCCACATTAGTTTAAACCCTCCCCAACAGCGTTAGCAAAAGCACCCCCAAGGACATTGGTTCCAGTCCGGCCCAGGTGTAGACCGTCCAATTTGTAATAGTCCCACCTCCCCCAGAACCGGTCCCAATGTCCCAAAAATCTGAACCCCTCCCTCCTGCACCAACTCTCAAGCCACACATTCATCATGACTATCCTTTCATTTTTACTCTGACTATCACGTGGCACTGGTAGGAATCCTGAGATTACTACCTTGGAGGTCCTACTTTTTAACTTGGCTCCTAACTCCCTAAATTCTGCTTGTAGGACCTCATCCCGTTTTTTACCTATATCATTGGTGCCTATGTGCACAACAACAACTGGCTGTTCACCCTCCCCCTTCAGAATGTTCTGCAGCCGATCTGAGACATCCCTGACCCGTGCACCTGGGAGGCAACATACCATTCGGGAGTCTCGTTTTCGACCACAGAACCGCCTATCTACTCCCCTTACAATCGAATCGCCTATGACTATAGCCCTTCCACTCTTTTTGCCGCCCTTCTGAACAGCAGAGCCAGCCACGGTGCCATGAACCTGGCTACTGCTGCCTTCCCCTGGTGAGCCATCTCCCTCAACAGTATCCAAAACGGTATACCTGTTTTGGAGGGAGATGACTGCAGGGGACACCTGCGCTGCCTTCCTGCTCTTTCTCTGCCTTTTGGTCACCCATTCCCTTTCTCCCTCAGCAATTAGTAAAAGAAGCAACGGCAACATGAGGAAAAACTTTGAGAGTGGTTAGGATCTGGAATGCACTATCTTGAGAGCGTGATGGAGGCAGATTTAATTGTGGCTTTCAAATGGGAATTTGATAATTATAAGAGAAAAAAATTGCAGGGCTATGGGGAAAAGGCAGGGGAGTGGGAGTAAGTGAGTTGGTCATGCAGAGCGCTGGCATGGACACGACAGGGTGAACGACCTCCTTCTGTGCTGTAACTATTCTATGATTCTAATAAGTAGGTACATACGCAAGCTAGAGGTTAAATCAGGATTGTGGATTTTGTAAGGACTGCCTGATTATTGAGCACTATAAACCATAAAGTTTAAGTTGTGTAGAGAAAAGTGATTCTGGAGCACAAGTGTACAAGAAAGCAAAAAATAATTGATTTATATTTCAGTTTAGGGTACAAAGAGTGGACACTGCTAAAGATTTTAAGGCAGCTGTAACACCACAATTTTTTTGATGCCAACTGTAGGGGGCAAAAAACTAAAGACACTGCATAGTGTTATGATCCTGTAGTTTTTTTTCCCCCGGGAAGAATGAGGTGTGCCTTTAAGGCTGGAAAAGGAGCAGTACTGCTTTAAGGCAACAAGCTCCAGAGACCGAGTCAAAGAATGCATTCTTGTTGCCACGGGATACAGCCACTCAAGATACATTGTTGCCGATTGACATTTGAAACTAGTTGAAAAACTGGCTTTTGAGACACAGTTAACAGAGACAGACACAGACCATCAGCCAGCATATATTGAAGGAAATGAGAGCTCTCTCTTGTTTTATTTAAACTCTATTTATTATACTCTCAGAATTCTGATGTCAAGCCTGATTAATTTCTTAAAAGAAAATAACCAATTCTTTTAACTACTGAACTGTAATTGCCGAAATTTATCGCTGGAAAAGCGTATCAATTCAACTGCTGAACTAGACTACGGATTGTTCTCCTGTTGAAGAACCTTTTTTTCTCCCATTGGACTGCTGCGAGGACTTCAAACAACCTTAGACTGTTACACATTGGAAGAATCCACTTCAGCAGGAGGGTAAATATGCAAGGACACTAATTTTTCTATTTTAAATGTTGTTTATATCTTAGTAATGTTTAAGAATTTAGTTTTTCCAATTAAACAGTTAATTTGTTGACCTAAAGACACCGGTTTGGTTAGCCTCATTCGGAGGGTTAATAGATGGTACAAAGTGGCTGGGTCTTTCTTTAATTTGGAAAGTTTAAAACGATAGGTTAGGTGGTCTGTGGAGGGATGGGACTGAATCAATGGTGCGTTTCTCACACCACAATCAGAAACGCATACTTTAATTGGGGGCTTTGAGTTGAGTGGTCGGTTGTAACAATAGTTTAAAGGCAACATCTTACAGGCTTTTACAGAGCTTGTTGTCTTATGAATGTGTTCATATTGTCTCCCCTCGAGAGTAATAGGTAGTCAACCTGATCCACTTGCAAACAAGAAAACTGTATTCGTTGCTGGGTATTTAATTGATTTCCATTTATTTTTCTTCTCTGTCCCTCACTTGCATGCTATGTTAAGTCCTTCTTCAACCAGCGTAATTTGAACTGCTCTATGACTTCTAATTTATGCATTTCTCTGATCAATAGCGGCGATTCATATAGGAATCCGAACAAATTACCGTTTTCTCTTTGCTGCCCCATGGAGTGAAACGCCTGGTTGCTGGGTGGTGACCCAGCAGAGAACTGATTAAACTCATCCACTCGAGGCATGCAGATCTGAGTGCCAGGCTGCCCTCAGCTGCGAATGTTTGACTTTTTTGCTCTAGAGATGAGCACTCCATTTGCATATGGGTTCTCACTTATTCTGGCAGCCATATCATTTCACCAGTTTGGGACAGATTTACTTTATTTTTTTATTTATTTCATTTAGAGATACAGCACTGAAACAGGCCCTTCGGCCCACCGAGTCTGTGCCGACCACCCATTTATACTAACCCTACAATAATCCCATATTCCCTACCTACACTAGGGGCAATTTATAATGGCCAATTTATCTATGACCTGCAAGTCTTTGGCTGTGGGAGGAAACCGGAGCACCTGGCGAAAACCCACACGGTCACAGGGAGAACTTGCAAACTCCGCACAGGCAGTATCCAGAATCGAACCCGGGTCCCTGGAGCTGTGAGGCTGCGGTGCTAACCACTGCGCCACTGTGCCGCCCCAATCCCATAGGAAAGCAATAAACTCAAATGTAAATAATATGCAAATTTCAGTAACTTACTACCTAATTTGGCTATAGGATTTGAAGACCAAGGTTTGCCAATTCTCAAAATATCATACTCCTTAGCTGTACCACTAAATTGCGTGCCCAAAGATGCGAAGATACTTCAACTCCACAGGAAAGACTGATGTGCATTTATACCAGTCCCATACTTTCCTGTGTTTAACAGGGTAGCTAGTGATTCTACAAGGGGAATATTTGATGGTTATTTTTTTTTTAAAAGCCTTTCGAACCAATATGAGCATAAATGAAAATTTAAACTGATTTTTATTTGCATTTATAGAGCATGCAGAACATATAGCACATATGGTTGAGCAAAGTGTAAAGTTAATATTTTATTTTCCCCTTTAAGATTCTGCAACAGAAACCATTCCCCACAGGAAGGCTGTCAAGCTGTTGTCATAGAAATTTACAGCATAGAAAGGAGGTCATTCAGCACTGTGTGCATGCCACCAAGAAGAAGCCACCCAGCCTAACCCAGCTGTTGGTCCATAGCCTGGTAGGTTACAACACTATCCATGTACTTTTTAAATGTTATGAGGGTTTCTGCCTCTACCAGCCTTTCAGGCAGTGAGTTCCAGATCCCCACCACCCTCTGGGTGCAAATATTTCCCCTCATATTCCTACTATAACTCCTAGCTCTTATCCTAAAGATATGCCTTCTGGTTATAGACCCCTCAACCAAGGGGAATAGGGCCTTCCTATCCACTCTATGTAGACCCCTCATAATTTTATACACTTCAATTAGGTCTCTCCTCAGCCTCCTCTGTCCCAAAGAAAACCCAAGCCAACCCAATCTTTCCTCATAACTAAAATTCTCCAGTTCAGGCAAATAGTAAAGCTTCTCTGTACCCTCTGTAGTGCAATCATATCTTTCCTATAGTGCAGTGACTGAAACCACATGCACTACACCAGATGTGGCCTAACTTGTGTTTTATACAGATCCAGCATAACCTCCCAACTCTTGAATTCTATGCCTCAACTAATAAAGGCAAGCGTCCCATATTCCTTTTCAACCAGCTTAACTACCTGTCCAGCCAGCTTCAGGGAACTGTGGACATGCACTCTAAGGTTCCTCTGTTCCTCTACACTTCAGTATTCTACCATTTATTCTGTATTCCTTGCCTTGTTAGCCTTCCCCAAATGCATTACTTCACTTTTCCAGATTGAACTCCATTTGCCAGTTCTGCCCATCTGACCAGTCCACTGACATCTTCCTACAGTCTACAGCTTTCTTCATCAACCATATGGCCAATTTTTGTATCATTTGCAAGCTTCTTAATCATATCCCCTACATTCAAATTCAAATCATTGATCTATACCACAAAAAGCAAGGGACCTAATACTGAGCCTTGTGGAAACCACTGGAAAAAGCCTTCCAGTCACAAAAACACCCATCAGTCATTACACTTTGCTCCCTGCCTCTAAGCCAGTTTTTGATCCAACTTGCCACTTTACCTTGGATCCCATGGAGTTTAACTTACACGACCAGTCTGCCACTGGGCCTTGCTAAAATCCATAGACTACATCAAATGCACTAGGCTCATTGACCATCTTTTAAAAATTCAATGCTAGTCAGACATGACCTCCCTGAACAAAACTATGCTGTCTTTAATACATGTTTTTCTAAGTGAAGATTTATCCTGTACCTCAGAATTTTTTCTAATTTTCCCACCAGTGAAGTTAGGCTGGTCTGTAATTACTCAGTCTATCCCTTTCTCTCTTTTTAAACAATGGTACAATGTTAGCTGTCCTCCAGTCTTCTGGCATGACACCTGTCGCCAGAGGGGATTGGGAAATAATCAGAGCCTTTGCTATTTCTCCTCTTGCTTCCCTCAACAGCCAAGGATACATTTCGTCTAGGTCTGGGGATTTATCCAATTTCAAAAATGTTAACCCCCAAAATACTTCCTCTTTCACTACATTAATTTCATCTAATATTGCACACTCCTGCCTCATTGCAATATCTGTATTGTCCCTCTCTTGTGAAAATATATATCTATATCAATTCCATGCATGAACCAGCTATGATGAGTCACGTACTGTGGAACAATCATCCAGTCAATACTTCCTCCAATTGAAAATAGGGAAGATTGAAGCTATTGCTTTTGGCCCGTCAAACTTGACTCCCTTGCCACTGCTTCCACTTACCACTTGTTCAAGCTGAACCTGACCAGTGCCACACCTTAGCAGCCTGATCAGCCTAAAGACAGACCCTGTCATATCCATCGTTAAGACCACTTATTTCAAACTTTGCATCATCCTCCAGTAGAACCCTTACAATTCTTAGACTCCATTCTCCCAGGTCATCCTTGTTGCCTTCCATAATCTTCAATTTATCCAAGTCAGATACCTGATCATGTACAACACTGCCCAGCTCACCAATCTCCCACAAGCACTGGCCCTCTGTGCTCCCCCCTCTTCAATACATTAAATTTACCATTTTCATTTTCAAATCTCTGCATTGCCTCACCCCCATTAGTGTAACCACCCCAGTCTTATATTTCCTCCTACACCCCACAGTTGTTCTCTCCCCATCAGCGGCAGACCCCTTGACCCTTCTCACTGGAATGCCCCCTTCAAACCACTATTCCTTTTAACTTTAAAAAGAATTCTGAATACCTTTAATCTTGAACAAGCTGTTGGCCACCTTTCTGAATTGTGCCCTCGTTCTCTCCAAAGCATCATACAAGTAGTTGTTGTTGAGGTGTATGAATAGGTAGGGGTTCTTTTGTCTATAGATTTCCTCCCTTGACCGGGGGGGGGGGGGGGGGGGGGAAATGAAACTTATTCTTACACAGAATTACATACAACATACAGCACAGAAACTGGCCATTTGCCCCAACAGGTCCATGCCATTGTTTATGCTTCACGTGAGCCTCTTCTCACCAGTCTTCATCTCACCTATTTGCATAACTTTTGATTCCTTTTTCCTTCATGTTTATCTAGCTTTTCCTTACATGCATCTTTGTATCTCACCACTTACATTATGAGGTCAGTTTAACCCTGTCCCATTCAAAATTTACTTCAAAAACTACAGGAAGCCCATCAATCGATTTTCAGACTGTATAACAAAATGCACAACTGGTTCTAAAAATGTTTAATCTTGATCTAGAGCAAGCTGCCCACCCAGAAAAGCAGGAAGATACTTGGAATGTCACCAACTTGGTGCAGATTCCACCCCACCCCATAAACACAGCAAGCCAGGAATTTCAAAAGTTGGTTAATAAAGTGAACTCAAAGTGACCATGAGACCAAAGAATAAACTCTGTAAGTAAGTTAAGTCTGCCATCTTGTGGTAACAATCCTACATTGCAAATTTATTCAAGAAAAGCAGCATTTCAGAAAATTCTTTAAGTTTAAAATGGTATTTAAAATAAACATTTGCGGCTGCTTGAATGCCATTGGAATCAGTATTTTGTTTAAACTGATGGAAACATTTTTTCCAAAACATTTGGCCTCATTAGGCAACTTATATACAACTGTGGTCTCTAAATCAACAAAGAGTCCTATTGGCTTCAGTTGGAATATTTACGATCTGAAAAGCCGTGCGTATTTTGCTTAGGAATCCAGTTACTTTTATAGTAGCCCACAGGTGCTCAAACAGATGAAAAAGCATAGATTGATCCACATCCCAGTGTTTGCCTCAAGTGTTATGGGCTGCTTCTCCAATTTGTTCAGCTGGTTAAGCCTTACAGAGCAGGAAACTATTTGTTCAAAAACTATTACATGTCTAAAATTTTCCACTGCTGGTGAAATGTTACCAACCTGAAATGTTAATTGTTCCTCTCTCCACAGATACTGCCTGACCTGTATTTCCAGCATTTTGTTTTTATATTAAAGCAGGGAGCCCTTCATTTTGTTCTCTGATCTGAATGGAACTAGCTGGTTTCACTCAGGTGGCACAAAAGCTACAACTGGTGTGTTTCAGTGGAGAAGAATATGGGCCAGTCCCCACTCTACATGAAAATAGCCACTTCCATGGAATTAGACCCCAGCATAGAGGTGGACCATTGAAAGAGAAAGCCACACATCTGCCCTCAATTTGGGAATGTTCTATTGCACTGGTGGACCTGAAAAACCAAAGGTGTACACACACAATGGTAGATAAACTAGAGACATGAGCATCCCCCAGGCCTAAGCAATGCCAAGTTACTTCTAGTTATGGTACTGTACAAAGAGTTATTTGAAGATCAAAACACGCTTGCTTTCCAGAAGGACAATAATCAGCAGCATGACCCCATGTTACATTTACCCCTACTTAGCCCAAGTACACTGAGGCCAACTACAATACTTTACTGGGTGAGTCCAGTTAAGACTAGATTAATAGTAAAGACAGAATTTCACATTCACAAGTTGATTAGGAATCTTGGAACAGACATGTGTTGGTAATGGGAGACATTTTTTTAAATCTTAATATGTACAGCGTTACTGTACTCTATATTATCTGCACAAAGTATGCAAATACAGAATTGGTGAGAAATGACAATTGGCTGTGAATAAACAGTAAACAAGTCAAACCAATTTTCCTGAAAGTATCCCCATACTCAATGAAAGGAAAAGCAAATCATCCGATAGCAGTTCTTCGCCTTTTCTGACCTTGAGACTGTTGCAAAGTGGTAGACAAAAGCAACAGCATGAGTTACCATTCATTCAGATTTTTCCTCTCTTTCTCTAGGGGAATACCCTGACTCCAGTTAGCACCTCCACAGTCTGGCTGAAATAAGGAACTCAAGTGCATCGGGATTATTGTGACCAACATCAAAACAGCAATCCCCTGACATGCCATGTCAGCAGACCTTTTATTCTGGGGTTGTTCAAACCTATCTGTAAACTAGATTTGTTCCATTGATTTAGATTGAGCACCACTGCATTACTGCTCCTACTGTTGCTGTTAAGTTAGAATGTACAACACAGTTGAAACCATACGTCTGAAGTTCCTACACATTTACAGGTTTGCACACAACCTGAAGTTTAATCTTAAATCATTTGCTTAAATCTAGTTTGACTTGCAGTTAAAGCCAATTTGAGTCATTTTAAACAATGTACAGTACATACATACCTGTGATGTTACTGTGCTGTACAATTTGAAGTCCGTCCATATTGCACGCAAAGAGAATTATCAAAATCAATTCACCAGTATGGTAATAAGAACCAAATTCACCAGCAGACACAAACAATGGGATAAACTGCTCCCTTTAATTAGCATAGAATGATATATTACATTAATCTCATTAAAGATAGTATACATTTTTCCTGTGTGCAAGATTGTGCAAGCTCATTAACTTAAGTTTGTAAAGGCTCTAACAGTTCCAAAGAGAGGCAGTAATACAGGTGATGCAGTTAACAAACAGAACACAGTATTAAGTTAGCTTAGGTTAATTTAAGTATAACAGTCCCATCCATGTTCTGAGCTGCTAACTGCAGTAACGCATCAGGATATCTCTGATATGATGGTGTATGCCACTGCTGTTTGGTCCTTACTAATGTGCTTTCTGGGTCTATATGCATGTCAGTATACATCTTTTGTCATTAAACTAGTTGCAAGTTTTGTGTCCTTGTTCAAATAATCTGTTACATATAAGTGGCAGCTTCCATATATGTCAAAACAAAGTCTCTAGGGATATAATACTCAAATACAAGCTGCAAAGGAAAAAAGTACTAAAGGCTTTAACATATCAGACCAAACCCCGAAATCCAAAACAAAAAAAAGAGCGTAGAATGAATGTTTGCAAAGAAAGCATGTCAAAAAATAAATAGTTGACAATTCAATTTTCACAAGTCTAATTATAAAATAAATAAACCCCAATCCCGAAACTTCAAATTGCTTACATTTAGAATTGTTTTTTTGCTGTAAACCAAAGTTTACTCTTTATGGTAAGGAAAATTTAAAACCATATTTCTCAAACATTAATAAATTTCATTACAACACTAAAAATTATTCAAAAATGCAACTGCAGAACAGATTCTTGATTCAGCCAATTATCAGAGAGACACACAATTAGTCTTGCGCAGAAATGAGCACACATTCAGCCACACATTCTCTCCACCTCCACAAGGATCACAGCACTACAGTGCATGATTCTGACGTGTGCTGCAATAATGCAGAGGTGCTGCAGCTGCAAGGCACTGACTGGTCTGTGACACGAGAGAGACACTGAGGCTAGATAAGAGTGACTAGGCCAAGAGGATCTTAAGTTTTGAAAGAAAATTCCCTTCTAAATCTGTGTCTCAAGTTGTTCATCTGTAAAGCATTTTTGCAGCAAATTACTTATGACTGAATTTTGTTCAGGTTATCAAATAAGATATCTCACGCTGCTACATATAAAGCTAACTGCATTGATACCCCACAGCTAAAGGTAATATATTTTACTTTTTCCAGTTTTCTAACACCCACTGGCTGAGCACTGCACCAGCATATGGAATTCAGACCCCCAAGTGAATAATCCAAGATTAGCAGTATCCAGAGATAATATATAATTTGATCATGTATCCTTCTAATAGTGTTACTTAATACATAATAGCAAGACACTTAATAACTACCTTAAAACTCAAACTTAATTACACTGAACAAAAATAAAGTTAAAACTTACTTTTGGAACGGAATACAACTCTGATCACCTATTGTCTGCAAGGTTGGATGAAAGCTATTTTTTTTTAATAAGTAAAAACAAATTTTAAAAAGTTATGGCTATAATCAGGTAGATTTTTTTCATCACCTAGGTATATGGCTTTATCACTGTACACCATATTCACCATCAAATCTTCAGACACATCAACTGCCATAATGAAGTGTGCAGATGCATGATAAGATTCATTAAGTGATCTTTCTTTTAATTGCAGATAGGTTCTAAAATGTTCATAGGAATTTAGATTTTGGTAAATTAATCTTTGTTGTGTTGATATGGAGAGAGATTCATTTTGAGACTATAATGTCGAATAATCAGAACAGCGCTTTGCAGTATGGCAGAATAAGGTCCTTTACTCCAGGCTGACACAATGAAATATCTATTCCCACATCAACTATACATACAGTTAGAACATTTTCATACATTTTGCAAAGCATTTTTTTCAATTCATATAATTAACTTGAAACATTGTGGAATCCAGAATTTCTAGTTTAAGAATTGCAACAATGGTTATGGGAGACTGTCACTCTTGGGGCTGGAGGGAAAGTACTTTTTTTTCCCCACATCTTCCTTCCTTGGGAGGAGATATTCTGAATTATAAAGCAGCTTCACCCAAGTTCCTTAGAGATTTGCTACTTAGATGATGTATTCAACAGGTTCCCCTCTAGCGAGCTGCCATTTTGGTCAGCAGGAATTAGCATCATTCCTGATCCTTGATGTCAAACCCAAAATTCAACAGCATTAGAAAAGTAATGTGACTAGGTCGCTGGTTCCAAAATCAGGAAAAATGCCAGTCCAGTCTACAACAGCTGGCAGACAGACAAACTCATAAGCAACCCAAGGTGGTCTTTGTTGGCCTACAGACTCAATATGATGGCAGATTTACTTTAGGCTGGTTTTGGATCAGCACAATGGAGACCACCTTCTCTCAAGTTACTTTATTTTCTAAAAAATATATGGACAGGTGAATTTACATTAAAATTACCATTCTTCCAGCCAGAATAATGCTCCCTTTTTAATATAAAGAAAAAACACAACAAATCAGTCTAATAATGAAACTTAACTTATTGGAGCTGCCATTATTTAATCCTACCTTTTTGTGAGCCATATATAACATAAAATAGAATAATTTAAATCCTCATATCTTCTGTCATTTATATATCCTAACAATTGACATCTGACTCATCAGTTTTGAACTTTTAACTGGAAATTGTTCTTGGAAAAGCCAAGTCCCAATGCCTTCTGATTATGTTTATTAAAAATGGTTCCATAAAGGTGTCGTAAAAGTGAGTCATGTATGGCTGTCCATTCATGTTGACTGTTAAATTTTAGCTCTCACTGTTGACAAAGGCACTGCTGTCAACTGAAAGTCTCAGCTACTGTAAGGTATTGAAGTGATCTGAATTATTTTTTCCTGTTCTTCCTCTCTCATTTTCAGATCTCTCAGATCTCACTTCCTGTTTTAGCCAAGACGGTCATGGTTGCAAACTTCTTCATGGAGATCAGTGCAACTCTGTGGTCCAGGAGTTGGAGAGGTGTGCTTCTGTGGGGTATGGATGGTCCTTACACCCCATCTGATAGCACAGGGAAAAAAATCTTGAGGGCAAAGGAGTGCAAATAGCAGTCGAGGCTGAAATTCAACTGCAACTTTCTGATTGGGAATCCAACATTTCACTGTTAAGTTGCTTTTGTCTTGGATGGTGGGAGAGTAGAATCCATGCATCAATTCTCTGCATTTCCCTAACTAAAACTGGAACCCTCATTCTGAAAGCAAAATCTCAGATCCACTTTTTTCTGGGTCGATGATTCTGCCACATAAGGGACCCAGTTTAAGAACTGAAAATTTTGAGAACCAGCACACAGACTCTGTTGCTTCTTAATCCAAGTGAAACAGCTATCCTTTTAAAAGCACCTCCAGAAAAGCACTATTAACTGGATTACATTTATAAAGATAACCCCAGCAACTAAAACAAATACAGTCCTTTGCCATTTTAATAACAGGTTGGTTAAATGCTAACACTTAATTCAAACATATGCCAATAAGACTGCAACATCAGGTATGATACTCTGGCCTAAGAGAAGTCCAAACTTTGGAAATTATAATAGCAGGGTCAAAAATTTATTGAAGCAACGCGAGAAGGTGACCTTTTCAGATAAAATGATAAACTGCAGCTGAGCATTCTTTACCTCAGGTTTTGAGAAGTTGTACATTGTCAGTAAATTACATTCAGGCAAAGCACATACAGGTTTCCCCTCCAGGTTTGGCCTGGGCACTCTCAGTCAAACAAAAATTACTTTTATGTGAAAAAGACATGAGCTACAATTGGCTGTTTATTTTTCTTTTACCAAAAGGGGGGAAAAAATTCACCACTGCACTTGTTTGAGGCCCCAGTTCAAAAATCATGCAGGTCAGGTTAACATAGGGGAGATGTATCATTTTCCTACAGTACACTGGCAAATTTCTTGAAATATCTGAAAAAGTGTGGACCCTTTTTGCATTGCTAGCCTGTTGACTTTATATGACAGTAATATGTAATGACCTGTTAGTAAATCTGATTGTTAATTTCGGTAAAGACCCACTGAATCTATTTTTTTTTAAAAATGCCTCCACACTTTATGTACATCTATTATACAAGAGAAGATTCAGTCCTCAGATCCCCTCCCACGAACAGTTGGTGTAAATCTTGTCACTTTTCCTAACAGTCTGTCATGCAGGTGGTGTTCTGCATCACTTGCGATCATCAATGGTTTTAATGAATTCAACTGCTGCTGTGAACTGCATCCACCAATAGGATTCCTCTCCACCGAGCCGGCTGGCATAGAAATTATTGATGTACTGAACAGTGGACAGCAGGCAGGGTGGGTTAGCCTAAAGGTACAAAAGAGGAGATGAATTAAAAGCATAGAAAATCAGGAGAGAGAAAGAGAGTCACACAATATATTACTTTTCATTCAATACGGATTCCCTAATTTATGCTTCATGGGAAATATAAATATATAAAAAGCATTCAGAACATTTCAATTAGATTAAAAGGTGCTTTATATCACCTGAAGTACATTATCTCTATCAGACACGTTGCATTGTCTAGCAGTGCCAATTAGCCTAAAGAAGCTGTCATTAGTTCTGCAGAATCCCGCAGGAATTAACACCGACTCTTCCTCAAAATCCATTAAAACAATAACCTTACTGATGGCAGATGATATGCTTATCCCAAAATATAAATTTGCATAGGATTGAGTAGCTATGTTTTTGCACAGAGAAAGCACCTTTTCCGTCAGAATCCAAAGGTGGTCAAAATGTTAAAGGTTTTGACATATTTGCTATTCCAATAATTACAGGGTTAGACTTCAAGACAAAACTTAACAGGACTGCTGCCTATCATTCACTAAAAACAAACAGATCAAGGACAATCTTAATAAACAATAAACACATAACTATCTGAAAATAATTTAAATACATAAAATGGTAAATTACAAAGCAATTTGGTTTATGTGTTAAGAGCAACTTTCAGTAAGTTGAAAATACCAGTGGCATTTTGGAGTTGCTGTATTATAAATGCATTGCTGTATAAAATTGATATTCATCTGATGGCTCACCTTGATAAGGACAAACACAAGAACAGGAACAAAGTCATCTGCCCCAGGGACTGAGTCCTCATTGGCCAGGCTTAACAAATTCATTATGGTGGAGCACATTCGTAGGATACACTGAACCTTATCTCTTGGGGTCTTGTATGCATTGATTGTTCGAACCTCTGACTGTGCAGATGGCCATGGAGCTTCTTTCAAATACACCTGAAATGAAGACATAAAAAGTGTTACATACACAATACCACATTCTTACCACAAACCTTATTTTTCTTAGAAAAAATTATTTTCTTGTTTATATAGACAATGAGAACACACAATATTAATAGGTCACAGTAGTTTTCATTCTTTTTAAACAAATATATCTGTGTAGTGTAGAGGAATTTTCAAAAGTAGCTGCCTCATATTATTGCCTGTTACAGAAATAACCTCAGCAGACTCAATTCCATAGGTGTTGCAGCAGCTCCAGAGTGCTAGCCGCCAAAGGTTTGCATAAAAGAATTTCAAATTATCAGACCACACTGGACGAGCTTTAGTTCTTTGTGAACTAGAACACAGGATGCTACACTCCATTTTGGAGGCAGTAAGGCCTGCCAGGACTCATACGAACATACAAATTAGGAGTAGGCCTCTCGGCCCTTCAAGCCTGCTCCGCCATTCAATAGGTTCATGGCTGAACTGATTTACTCCACATTTCCACCTACCCCCGATAACCTTGCTTATCAAGGATGTATCTACCTCTGCCTTAAAAATATTCAAAGGCTCTGTTTCCACTGCCTTTTGAGGAAGAGACTCACAACCCTCTGAGAAAAAATTTTCTCCTCATCTCTGTATTAAATGGCGACCCCTTATTTTTAAACAGTGACCCCTAGTTCTGGATTCTCCCACAACGGGAAACATCCTTTTCACATCCACCCCGTTAAGACCCCTCAGGATCTTGTATGTTTCAATCAAGTCGCCTCTTACTCTCCTAAACTTCAGCGGATACAAGCCTAGCCTGTCCAACCTTTCTTAATAAGACAATCTGCCCATCCCAGGTATTAGTCTAGTAAACCTTCTCTGCACTGCCTCCGATGCATTTACATCCTTCCTTAAATAAAGGAGACCAATACTGTACACAGTACTCCAGATGTGGTCTCACCAATGTCCTGTGTAGCTGAAGCATAACCTCCCTACTTTTGTATTCAATTCCCCTTGCGATAAACGATAACATTCTCGTTTTCCTCTACAGATGTGCGTCACGTCTCAGTGAATTAGGTAGCGGACGACATTTTTTGAGAGAAGAACAGTCGTGACGGTTCTGTCCTAGACCTTCAACTGCTTTTGGCTGTCAGCTCTCAATGGCGAGAGATACTTGAATTTATTAAATTGTGTGTGAAACTGAACACCAAAGATGGAACACCTTCAGGTGAGCAAGAAAATGGAGAAAATCAGCAAGAAAAGAATGATTGGCAATAATGGAAAAGGCAATAGCAGACCTGGTAGTACCAGAGTTCTCAACTGTCAACCAGTTGGGACTTTCAAAACTACCCATCATTCAAGACGGCTTAACTTGAGCATCACATACTGCAATGAAACTGCTACAATGTGGATTTAGCTCTATTATGTTCTACGTTAAAATTTCAGTGTCAGTCATGTGAAGGGAGAGGGGGAAAAGGGAAGAGAAATGAGCAGAGACCAAGATCCAAATTACCCTCACCCGAGACTTGTCTTTCTCTCACTTTCTAGTGTTGGTATCAGAATGAAACCGATGAGATTTGAGAGCAGGGCATACTCAGTTGAGAATAGTGAGCCAAACAGGGAGTAAAAAAAGGGGAAGAGGATTTTTGACTCTAAGAAAACCTCTTCGGAAGAGGAAAGAGCTAACTGCTCGCCATTACAAATGCACATCCTATGGGTTTTTGTTGAGAGGGATTGACAGCAAATATTCACTGTCATAGTTATCCCAACCTATTGGTTCGAAGTCGTCACAATGAAGATAATTTTTTTTTAAAAACAAATAAATGAACTAGCAAATAATCTGTTAAAAACTAAAAATATAGCCAAAGTTTTGACTGAATTTTTACACCTCTGATTTTACCAAACCTCATTAGGATTGGCCCTTATGCTTGGTCATCATTAACAAACCCAGCCAACAAAACGCTTTTTGAGATAGTTAAGATTTTTGCTCTCTCAAGGAATCAAGGGATATGGGGAGTGGGCAGGAAAGTTGAGTTGAGGCAGATCAGCCACAATCACATCGAATGGCGGAGCAGGCTCAAGGGGCTCCAAGGTCATTTCTGCTCCTATTTCTTATGTTCTTGTGTAACAGAGGAATCTTGGTCATTACTAGAATGGTCGATTTTCCACCGTACATTTTCCTGCTCCACGCACTACTCCAATGCGCATAGACTTATGCGGCTCTTGTGTCATTTGCTCAGACACATGGACTGAATAATCTTTGCACATACCAAATCAGATTGGGAACTATTGCATGGGTAATTAGATTATACCAAACTGTGGTGCACTGAGTCAGAGCACAAATGCTCCATTCCACCAGTCTGCATTTCCAGGTTCTATTTTGATTCCACCAGTGAGAAAATGTTAGTTACACACGTATCTGTGCATAATTCAGATGTGTCCCGACTTCATATCAGCAAATGAGAATCAGATTTAAAACACAATGTCCGATCAGCATTTAAAAATACTATTCTCAAAACCCTTTTGCATAGTTGTCTAACATGTAATGACAAGCAAATTTAGTATTATTACCTCTGGAATTTGAAGTGCCCGGTGATTTGCACTGACAACTTTACACAGACGTTGAATATGCTCATAGAAAAGCCTGAAAAAAAAAGTTACACTGTGACTAAATGCTAGGATAAAACAGTTAAAATGTAACTCAAGTTGCTGAAACAACAACTTGCAGTTATATAGTGCCTTTAACATGGAAGGCATCTCAAGGTGCTTCTCAGAAACAATCAGAGAAAAAAACCACACAAACAAAATAGGAGAAATCAGCAGGGAGAATTAAACACAGAGTCGAAGAGGTGCGTTTTAAAGAGGGTCCTAAAAAGAGGACAGGGAGTTGAAGAGGCGAAGAGGCATGGGGAGGGAATTCTAGAGCTTAGGGCTAGGACTATGTAGAAGACAGAATACTGTCACCTGCTACTGCAGATTACCAACTGAGATATATAGGATAGGCTATTTATATGAAATAAATTGGACTTTACATTTCAGCATTTATCATACAATGGATCACAGGAGCCTGCCAGTTATTTGCAATGGTAACAGCATGACACCTACTCTCAACCCAAAAAGTCAGAGGAAATTACATCAGTACATATTAGAATGATCACAGCAGAAATGTGTCACCTTCTTAGTTAAAGAAATTCTGAACTCTCAAGTACATTACAAAAACATAATAAACTTTAGATATTAAAGGTGTACTAAAATCCAGAATAGTTCAGCTCAACTGTCAATTACAGAACAGCCAAGGTAAATGCAAGTTCTATCACATCTCAAAGCACTTCACATACAATTAATTGCTTTGAAGTGTAATTATATTCATGTAGATGAATAATAATGTGAAAGTTGTTTGCTGTATGGTACAAAGGCACCAAAGATGTGTGATATCAGCTTCCTCTCTCCCCATTGCAATTATCTCCGTTTGCTTTCAATTTTTGATTTGGCAACTTTGCAGTTTGACTCAACCTCAGATCTTTTTCTCTTAGGGATGTCACATAGCTTAGGCATTTCCCGTGAACTGAATTGTTGCATAAATCCATGTCCTAGCAGGCCATTATACACATTGGAACCGAGTATTTCTTCACTTTATGGTATTTAGACTCCACTGGACTTGGAATGTTCATCTTTTTTTGAGTGGCAACACTGACTTAATACTTCTTTTTGCGACAAGCACTCCATTGAATTTCATTCATATTAAATTGAACACAATTCCAGCACCTGCAGTACTTTGCTTTTTGTTTCGAGAGTCAAGTTGATATCAGCTACATACACACTAGCCTTTCAAAATGTAGTCAAAAAATAGGCTAAGCATCAACAAAACTGCACGGCCTCATAATTACAATGGTGATGAATAAAAAGTAGGGGGCAGCATACAAAACACACACTTTTGGCTCTGCATCACTAAAAAGAATAGTCTTAACATCTACTAAAAGACTATTTTCTTTCTCTATTGAACAATTTTATTGCTGTGCTAACCACAGAAGAAAATCAAATAAGAAGCACGACCTGATTATCAGACACGTTTGGGATGGATTCAGCAACTTTTTCTTAAAAAGTACTATGATTAAATATCTACTTTTAAGTGTTCTTATTTTCAAAATTGTGCACACAATTATCTATTGTTACTTACTGGTCACGTAAAATATCACCATCCTGATTGGGGTAGAAGGCGAGTTTAAAAATGCGGTTCATAACACTACGTTCGATTGCCATCTGTGCATCCTGGAGCTGTTCTTCACTGGCATTCTGCCAGATAACATCTTGTGCCATAGCTCCATACAACGACTGCAGGAATTCTTCTACTAAGGCAGTTTTGTCATCTGCTGCGGTGAGATTCTGAAAATCTACACAAACAAGGATGGTGAAGCTAAATCAACAAAAAGGTTCATTTCTTTAATAAAAAGAAATCGTGCTGAAATGGTTTTACTTTCCATTTTCACCCCTCTTCGGAAGGTCCTGCTTTTTGCAGGGATATCATTTTGGAGACAGTGGCCACCCTCCAGCGCCTTACCTCCCTCATGTGTAAGCCTCAACAGTGCGTTTTGGCAGGCTATTTTCCATGGAGAGCCGGATTCTGTTTTCACCCACTGCCAACAAACTTCACAGCAAGGGTCAATGGTTAGCAATCAAGAGTGGTTAATCTTTCTCCTCCCGAGCCCAGCAACACAAGTCAAATATAGTGTCCCAACTTTTGTACAAGCCAAAACAGCTGACTCAGTGTGGGTGCTTCTGATCTGAATAACTTAATGCTACAAGGCACAATGCCTTTATCCACAAAGGCTGGACAATCAGAGGGAGCTACAGCATAAACACTCTGAAAATGTAGAGGTTTTCAAGCTGAAATACAAAAGTAATTTCAATTTGAACTTTCTGTTCTGAATTAAATTATCTAATTTCTGCCTGTTGGTATTTTGCATATTAAAAACTTGAAAATCTCAGGATTTAAAAAAAATTACAACATTTCCATTTATTAGAGTTCTGTGCCTTGTTCGTTATTTTTGGAAGGTTCCTGCCAAATAAAATCATTTTGTCATAAGGAAATTTATCATATTCCATTCCTCTCAATATTCTAGATTAGTTATTGAAAATCTTATTTTGCTTATCACGAAATATTGGTCAACAACCCGAAATGGTTGCACATCTGTCACAATTAAGGTTTATTTTGCATAAATTAGTAAGTGTGTTCAGACTGGTGACCATAAGAGATCTGAGATAGCTATGGGAGCATTTTACAGATGTTCAGATTAGTGCTCTGGATTTACTCGTCAGAATAAACACATGACATATTGTCACTGGAGAGCGCACAACCAGGGGAAATGAAGCCACAATGTCCTGATAGATTTAAATAAATGCACTCCTTCATTGAGCTCTGAGGGCCATCAGTATTTTGTGACTAGACTGCAGGCCTATTTTAGACCATATGAACAGTTTCAGGTCTTAAACTAATCCAAATCTAGGGTCAGCACCTGAAACATGGACTGTTTCTCTCCAAGGATGCTGCCAGATTTGCTGAGTGTTTCCAGCATTTTCTGTTTTTAAAGCCAAAACCAATCCTGACAAGTATCAGTTGTCAAGTGGACGGCAGACACATTTAAATCTTAAAGAGAACAGCAATTTATCTCAAACCTCTGCTCAGACAGCAAGATATTTGAAGATATTTTGTACGTTAGTATTCATTAATTCCTCCCTTAAATAGGTTTGTGAGTCAATGCAGCACAATAATGATCTAAATAAATGAAAAGTGAAGAAAATATTTCTAAAATATACAGAGGAGATGTAGATCCTGTGCATTATTGATGGATAAAATTGTCAGACAGGAGAAGAGCAGCTTGCCCGTCAAGCCTATCCTACACCATGATGGCTGGTGCATTATGACTAAACACTTCCGTACCCACCACCCACCCCAACTAACAGTATGTAATCTCCTGGGAGATTGCGGTGTTCTTCCTCATCTGACATACGATGCCATGGGAATCAGTGTCCTCCAATGCTTCCCCAAAGAGGCTAATACTCATGAGAGTCCTGACAGTCAGATAAGACACTAAACTGAGGTCCCGTCTGCCTTCTCGGGCAAATGGAAAAGATCCCATCTTTTGAAGAAGAGCAGCAAAGTTATGCCTGGTGTCCTGGCCAATATTTATCTCTCAATCAACATCACAAAAAGAGAGATTATCTGGTCATCTTCGTATTGCTGTTTGTGGAAGTTTGTTGCGCGCAAATTGACTATACTTCAAAACATCGAGACATTCCGAGGTCATGAAAGGTGCTATATAAATGAGAGTCGTGCTTTAATTGCAGAATCCCACTTCTGCCCTGACTGAGATCGGTTAAATCAGTATAGTTACTGAGGCCTTAGGCTCTGCATGGTTCAGCCACTGAATAAACACATATGATCATCAGGGGAACTATAACCTGCATGACTGTTCAATTTCATAGAGTTAGAACGACAAGCTAATTCAAGGAACCAATTGTCAGCACATGCATCAACAAGAGTTAATTTAAAAGCATAGGTTAAGGCTATGGCCCATTGAAAGGAAACTATATTACCTTTAATAAAATCCAGAATATGCTTTTCCCTGCTTTCAAGCAATAACCTCACACAGACTGTGGTGAAATATCTGTTGGCAACCTCTTTGTCTCTCAGCACTCTTTGCAAGAGTCTTTCAAGGTGGGCTTGAGTAGTCTGGAGCCCCTGACGACACCGTGTCAAGTAAGCAATATATGGAGCTCGTTTTCTTAAGCAAACAGAACAAAATCATTGTACATTTAAAGCTCAAAACAACTCTGCCAATTAAAAGCTGCATCAATTCGATGGCAATTATGCTATAACCATAACAGATATCAAATATAAGGTTCAGCAAGCTGATAACTATGGCTCCAAGGGAAGGTTGCAACATGCCCTATCGAGCACCCAGGACCACAGGCTTCCCAATATAATGGATGTGAGGCGTTTATTGATTACCAAGCTAATAAATTGCTTACCTTTTACAGTCTATGGGGAAACCACATCAAAGCTAGATTAGTATTTTAAGCACTAGTCATTCCAGTGCCGTTTTTCAAATAAAACTTGTGTGAATACGCTATGTTTCTAAAGTCATGGAAAAGTAACTTACTTTCCAAATCTCTCCTAGGGGTAAAAATGGTTAATAAATCCAAAAACAAAGTGACTCCTGACAACGCAGCGGCCCGCTGACATCATCAGAACGCACCAAGATGCGCAAATGCGCAAAATGGTCTCTTACACTCAGATCTTGCCTTGCCAGGACTATCTGCCACATGCGCAGAAAAACCCTCCCCCCACCCACTCATTCCCTGCTGCACCGCCCCCGCCCCCCAACCCCACCGCTTCCCACTTTCCCCACCTCCCCCGCAACCCCGCTCTCCGGCCGCTCGCTTCCTGCTTCCCCCCACTATCCCTCCAGACATGAGCGGTGCCACTTCCCTCCTCTCGGTCACTCGCTCTTACGTTCGATCGTTCCTACCGTAGCCTGTTATGTGGCACTTTATTAAATGCCTTTTGGAAGTAATTTTTGGGTGGCTGCGTTTGCTGACAATGCAACCACTAGGTGGCACTGTACTAGCGCATGCGCAAATGCAGCCTATTACACTGAAACGCCACTATCTGCGATGTTCAGACGCAAGGCGGTCTGCGAGGGGCAACAGGACGATGTAGGAGCAAGTGGCCGAGCGGAGGGAAGTGGCACGGCCTGCGGCCTAGAGATAGTATCTGGAGGGATGGGGGGGGCGGGGGTGGGAAAGCAGGGAGCTGGAGAGCAAGATTGGTGGTGGGGGGGGGGGGTGGAGAAAAGAGAGCGGTGAGTGAGCGGCCGGAGAGTAGGATGGCACTGAAACCTCAAAGAATTACGGAGGGTGTGCAGCACTGTCAGAGGTGCTGTCCTTCTGATGAGACTATAAACAGCACAACATTTCCAGTGTGTGCTGCCATGGGTTGAAGTTGTTCTGTGATAAATTGAGCAGTGCCATCTTTAATCCTGGCAGCTGCCTGAACATCGCAGATAGTGGCGTTTCAGTGTAATAGGCTGCATTTGCGCATGCGCTAGTACAGTGCCACCTAGTGGTTGCATTGTCAGCAAACGCAGCCACCCAAAAATTACTTCCAAAAGGCATTTAATAAAGTGCCACAGAACAGGCTTGTCAGCAATGTTAGAGCCCATGGAAACTGTATTGGCTGAGTGACAGGAAACAGAGCAGTGGTAAAAGGTTGTTTTTCAGACTGGAGAAAGGGAGAATAGTGGGGTTCCCCAGGGGTCGGGGTTGGGACCCCTGCTTTTCTTCATATGTTAACGACCTAGACTTGGGTGAACAGGACACAATTTCAAAATCTGCAGATGTCACAAAACTTGGAAGCATTGCGAACTTGAAGTTGATCACTATCATCCTCACAGAGAACACAGACAGGCTGGTAGAATGGGAGGACAAGTATTAGATTAAATTTAATGTAGTAAAGTGTGAAGTGATTCATTTTGGTCGGAAGAATGAGGACAGTCAATACAAATTAAAGGGTACAATTCTAAAGTGGGTGCAAGAACAGAAGGACCTTGGGGTATAGGTGCACAAATCATTGATGGTTGTGGGGCAGGTTGAGCAAGGGGTAAATAAAGCATTTGGGATCATGGGCTTTATAAATAGCAGCATAGAGTACAAAAGCAAAGAAGTTATGATAAACCTATATAAAACACTGGTTCAGCCTCAACTAGAGTACTGCATTGTGACCAGTTCTAAGAACCACACTTTCAGAGGGATGTTAAGGCATTAGAGAGGGTGCAGAAAAGACTCACGAAAAAGGTTCCAGGGACGGGGAACTTCAGTTACTTGGATTGGTTGGAGAAGCTTGAAGATAAGATTCAGAGAAGATTTGATAGAGGTGTTCAAAATCACGAGGGGTCGGGACAGTGTAGATGGAAAGGAACTGTTCCCATTGGCAGAAGGATCCAGAACCAGAGGACACCGATTTAAGGCGATTGGCAAAAGAAGCAACGGTGACATGAGAAAATACTTGTTTACGCATCAAGTGGTTAGGATCTGGAATGCACCGCCCGAGTGCGCAGTTGAGGCAGATTTAATCAAGGCCTTCAAAAGAAAACTGGATAATTATCGGAAGAGAAAAAATATGCAGGATTACGGGGAAATGAGAGAGGAGTGGGACTAGGGCGAGTTGCTCTTGCAAAGAGCCAGCATGGACACAATGGCTGAATGGCCTGCTTCTGTGCTGTAACCATTCTATGAAATCCCATTACGCGACAGAGATAATTCATCAGTTAATTATTTTATCGTTATTGGTTGAGGGATAAATGTTATCAAGGGTGCAGAGACAGCTCCTTTCTCTTTTTCAAAAAAGTGCTGTGGCATCTTTTATATTCATATGAACAGGCAGACAGGATTTTGGTTTAAGTAACCACACCGCGCCCCCCATCCCCCATGACAAATATTAATGCTTACAGTATTCACTAATTAAACATCACATTGAAAATATTTTACCTATAGTCCTCAGCAATGGCAGCTAGTAACTTGTGGCAGGTTCTACTGTCAAATCTGCTAACACAGCGCATGGTTTCCTGAATCTGTGCCATCAGGTGCTTATCCTGCAAGTTGATGGCTTCGGCCAGCTGAACTTTGAGAAAGCAGACAATCTCATTGTCTAAAAATGTGAGAAACCCAAGAATTAGATTTGTAATTACATTAGTTTTGTATATGATTGACAGACAAACATTAAACTACAAAACAGCTGAGCAATCAGATTCAAATGTCAGTCTTGAGCAATTCACAGACCACAGGAATAAGAATAGCATGATCAGAAAAAACATGCTGGTAGAACAAGGATTGCTCGTGAGAAGTCCAGAGTGAAAGTTCCCTACCCAAAATTAATGAAAGGAGAAACTACGCAAACCAACATTTGTAATAGCCGAGCCTGGAAGCACTAGTGTGGTTCCTAAATAAACTGAAACAACTCCATGTTATTGATTAGTTATTAAATAGAAACTAATGAATTCAGTACAAGTTTATGCATTGCTGCCAGTAAGAAATTATTCAGGTTTAAAAGCTGAATTACCTCAAACTATAAATAGTCTTTACCTTCAGATTCTCCTTGATCTGGTCCTCCAGGAGGGCCATTTCTTGTTGCTGAATGGCTCACTAGGGGGAATGCAATTGAATCAGCAGAGCACAGAGCCATTCGCAATTTCTTCTTTGTATCTCTAATTAGAAGGATAAAATGTATGTTTTAGAGTATTGTTGAGCTAGCAAAAGAAAACAAACTGAAACAATACATTTCTCAAAACTCTGAAGACTCTTCCAGTTTTAGCTACTTACTCCCAGTAAACAATGCACTAACAATAAATGGTGGCCAAATTTAAATCTTCACAACTAAAAGTGGGAAACATATATCTGACAAAAAAGTGACATAACACATTTCAGTTGATTACTCCATCAAGTTCCTGATCCGAGCCGCACTATCGCAAAATACCAACAAGCAGCCCAAGAAGTAATGCTGCTGAGCACCTTTCCACAGGTGACAGACACCTGGGTCAAGGTGGTTTGACCCCTTTACTATAGGAAGGGGCAAAGGATGGCAGCAGAATGCAATTTCATACAGAGCAAACCAGACTCATCCCAACAACCATATTGCTGCTAACTGTTACCGCAGACTAAAATGAATGTTACCTAAAGGAGAATGTGGAGTCTTGAGTCTGAGCAGTCTGACTGGCAGAATCTGGCAGATCATCAGCTGAAAGGTTTTGAAGGGCTTCATCACGTGGTGAATCATGCACACTATCATCGCCAATAGCCTCTGTACAAAAGCAAACATCCCACATTATACTTGGAAACACTAAACAGAACTAAGCTTTGAAGGTTACCCAACAAATACAGATGGGAGGTATGGTACACAACAGAACTGCAAATAAGAGTCTTTCCAATACTGCATGTGATGATTTAACAGAAACATTTAGGCTTGTGTACTGGCACTATAAATGACTATGTATGGTTGCAACAGAAGCATTTACAGAAGTACTGTTAATGATGAATAGTGATGAGATAAATCAAACAGTGGCTTGTACCACATTTCAAATATCCCTAGTTTTCTCCCCTCCCCTTCTCCAGGAAGCATTTGACTCCTCACTGTGCTAAGATTCCACCCTCCAGTAGCTATTCTTTATGTCAGGGCCAGTGAATGCTGGCATGAGGATATAACAACTGAGCCTGATCCTGTCCTCATCCAGTGTCTACACATGCAAACTTTTGGCAGGGGGTGCTAAATAGCAGTAACTTCAGGCAATTTTTTAGCTCCTGCCCAACCCTGTGGCATTAAAACCAATTCGGGCACCTCTGCTGTTGCACCAGCTGAGATCAGCTAACAGCATAGATGACGGATATAACTAGAGACCTTACTGGGTCAGTATGATTCAGTTAGTCTGTTTTAACCAACTAAACCAAAGGGGAGCTGGTAACTTGATTTTTTTTTCTTCAAAATGTTGCCTTAACAGTATTGCCATCTTTCAACATGTTGCATAAATCTTTAAATTCTTGATAAAACACAACATAAGAGTTTAAATTGTAGTTAAGTGAGGAGACTGATTCTATAGGTGCAGAATAGCTGATCCAGTAACTTTTTTCTGAAGACATGTCACTCCCTCATCCTTTTTCAGCCTCCAGTTATTCCAAGACAGCAGACTGCTTTGAGATGTCTGCCAATGTCATACTGAAGTCAAGTGCAACTCAGTGCATTGACGCTTCCTACATGCAGGAATACATGGCCTCCCCTACAGTGATACTAGAACCAGTTCATTTTACTGTAACACTGACACAGCTCAAAGGTTTAACTTTCATATATTAAATGCATCAGAGGTGCTACTGCAAGCACTCATGCTCATACAGGCAAAGAATACAAATTTTTACTTCAGTAATGACAGACCAAGTCAAATGACTTCTAGAGCAAATTGAACAGTAACGTGACCTACCTGTCACCTCATCATTGACAACTGCTTCACTGGGGCTGGCTCGTTTAATAGCACTTCTATATTTATCCAGGATATCCTCGGCGGCCTGAGCTTGTGTATTCGACCTGGGAATTGGCTCATCTGGCAATACACAGAAGCATGTGAACAAGCAATTCCGGCTTGTTTTTATAAAAACAGATAATTTATAATTTTGTTCTTTAAATCTAGTATAAGTACTACAAATTTTTTATACTGGTCCTTAAAAAAGCTTAATGTATGAAGTGCTGCTTTTTAAAAAAAAATTGTATTCATAGGCTTTTAATGACTTCCTGCTGAATATACTTCACTGAAAAATACTACAGAACTGAAGGTTTTTATTTGAATTCTCCTGAATAGGGCTCTTTTAAATATGAGCAAATTTCAATCACAAAACAATATGTCCATTGTGGTCTGACTACGTTCTAATCCTCCTGCAAAATAATCAATATCTCTCTTCATTGATCTGATATTGGTAATGACTGTACCAAAAGGTGAGTCAAACAAAGCCCTAAAATTCTGGCCACTTTTCTGTAAGAGCTATTCATGGAAAGTACTAGCAGATTAGTTATTGATTGGTGAGATTTTATGGATTAACTCTTGGGATTGTTCACACCTTCACACAAATTTAACAGCAGACTAGTGATCACCTGTGGCTTTGCTCACAGGTAATCTAGGGCAAGGCTAGAAAACATGATTTTGCACGCACAAAAATCAAGAAATCAAGAAAACAAGCCCACCGTACATGCGCAAGTAAGCTGCAAAAATGCAGCAGTGAGCAGTGAGCTCCCATGTCACATATACATGGAAATACAGAAAACACTAACTCAAAGCACAGTTCAAGCATTAAAGCTCCAGGAACACAGCAGAAAGCAAGCAAGAGCCCGTGAAAGAGGTGAGGCCTGTGCAAGATAAAAAGTGGTTGCAGATACTGGAAAATGAAGATAGGTAAAATTTGAGATTTGTTTTGTTCCAGAATCGTCATAGCTATAAATGGAGTTCACGGGGAATTCAATATTAAGGACCTCAAATTGTTTCCAAGGATTAGACATGCTGCTTTTGTGTTCATTCTTTGGATACTTATGAGAGAATAGAAATCTAAAGGTATGGTATTAGTTTTTAAGGATAGGGTTTAAATTTTTTTTTTTAAAACAGAAATAGTGGTTGCATTTCAGTGAATGCAAAATTGAAGCCAGTGTTACACATCCTACAGACCTGCTGATGCATGGCAGAAACAAAGCTTTCAACGACACAGATACAAAATTTTAAGTAAACATTCATTACAACATAGGAACAGAAATAAGCCATTCAGCCCCTTGAGCTGTTTACACCATTGAATCAAATCATATCTAACCTGCACCTCACCACCATTCACCTGTCATTGATTCATATTCCTTGATAACCTTGCCCACAAAAATCTAATGATCTCAATCTTGAAAGCTTCAATTAACCCAGCATCTACAGCCTTCTAAGGAAATGTTTTCCGGGATTTCCATAACACTTCGTATGAAAAAGTGCTTGTTGGGATGTGGGAGTCACTGACAACGGCAGCATTTATTACCTATCCCGAGGTGGCCCAAGACAGTAGCAATGGGTCTACTCTTTGAACTGCTAGTGGCAGTTTGATATAACTAATCGACTTCCTCGGCCATTTCAAAGGGCAGTAAAGAGTCAAAAACATTGATGTCATAAGTTGACCAGACTGGGTAAGGGAAGCAGGTTTCCTTTCTTAAAAGGACATTAATGAGCCAGTAGGTTTTTTTTTAAAAAAAAGGAAATCCAACAGCTTCGTCAGTATGGCTAATTCCAGCTTTTAATACCACTTTTTTTTTTAAACTAAACAATACAAATTTTCAAGCTGCCTTGATGGAATTTGAACTAGTGTTGTCTGGATTATTAGTCCAGGCCTCGAGGTTACCATCCCAGTAGAAAACCAATACACTAAAGTACACAATTTTAAGTTTGTACCCTATTTTTCTTGATTCCCACACCAGAGGAAATAATTTCACTGTCTCTATTCTATCTAATCCCTTTATCATTTTAAAACCTCAACCTTCCAAATGCAATGGACTACAAGGTTTGTGTACTTCATCATTCCCTCCCCGAGCTTCATCAATCACAACCAAACACAGGTTAGAATTCTGTGAACTGATAGAGAAATTTAGCCTTTAATTGAGTCACTTAGCCAGGCTCCTTCTTTCCATATTTCCACTATATTGATTTGCAGAATCATAGAATGGCTACAGTACAGAAGGAGGCCATTCTGCCTATTATGTCCATGCCAGCTCTCTGCAAGAGCAATTTAGCAAGTTCCACTCTCTTTCCTCCCACCCCTCCCCCATCTCTGCAGGCCTGCAATTTTATTTTATTTTGGGGTGCGTACCCAAGAGATTTGATTTGTAAAAAGTGAATGTGTGAAACTTGTCCACATAGGCAGTTTCATCTGCATAAGTTTGAGAACCCCAAGGAACCATACGATGTACATTATAAGGAAACTCTAATTTTAACGGTTAAACCTTAACTCTTTCAAAGTTACATTCAAGTCCAAGATCTAATCCTCTGCTCTGTAGCAATGAAATACAACTCTAATTTTTGTCAAAAAATTAAACTAATTTAGTACCTCTATTTTTAAACTTAAAATACCTGCATTTTCTGTTCAGCTGCATTTTTGTTCAAGAAAACATAGAAAATAGGAGGAGTAGGCCATTTGGCCCTTTGAGCCTGCTCTGCCATTCATTACGATCATGGCTGATCATCCAACTCAACAACCTGTTCCGGCTTTCGCCCCATACCCTTTGATCCCTTTGGATCCAAGAGCTATATCTAACTCCTTCTTGAAAACAATGTTTTGGCCTCAACAGCTTTCTGTGGTAGTGAATTCCACAGGCTCACCACTTTCTGGGTGAAGAAATTTCTCTTCATCTCAATCCTGAAGGGTTTACCCCGTATCCTTAGACTATGACCCCTGGATCTGGACTCCCCCACCATCGGAAACATCCGTCCCGCATCTACCCTGTCAAGCCGTTAGAATTTTATAGGTTTCTATGAGATCCCCCCCTCACTCTTCTGAACTCCAGCAAATATAATCCTAACCGACTCAACCTCTCCTCATATGTCAGACCCACCACCCTAGGAATCAGTCTGGTAAACCTTTGCTGCACTCTCTATAGCAAGAGCATCCTTCCTCAGATAAACGAGACCAAAACTGCACACAATATCCCAGGTGTGGCCTCAACAAGGCCCTGTATAATTGCAGCAAGACATCCCCGCTCCTGTACTCGAATCCTTTCGCTATGAAGGCCTACATACCATTTGCCTTTTTTACCGCCTTTTGCAACTGCATGCTTACCTTCAGTGACTGGTGTACGAGAACACCTAGGTCTCACTGCATATTCCCCTTTCTGTTTATAGCTGTTCAGAGAATAATCTGCCTTCCTGTTTTTGCTACCAAAGTGGATAACCTCACATTTATCCACATTATACTGCATCTGCCATGCATTTGCCCACTCACTCAACTTGTCCAAATCAACCTGAAGCCTCTCTGCATCCTCCTCACAACTCACCCTCCCACCCAGTTTTGTGTCATTTGGAGATATTACATTTAGTTCCCTCATCTAAATCATTAATATATATTATGAATAGCTGGGGTCCTAGCACCGATTCCCGCGGTACCCCACAAGTCACTGCCTGCCATTCAGAAAAAGACCCCTGCTCTTCGTTTGCTGTCTGCCAACCAATTTTCTATCCATCGCAATACACTATCCCCAATCCCATGCGCTTTAATTTTACACGCGAATCTCTTATGTGGGACTTTGTTGAAAGCCTTTTGAAAGTCCAAATAAACCACATCCACTGGCTCCCCCTCATCAACTCTACTAGTTACATCCTTGAAGAATTCTAGTAGATTCATAAAGCATGATTCCCCTTTCGTAAATCCATGCTGACTCTGCCCGATTCTACCACTGTTCTCTAGGTGCTCTGCTATGAAATCTTTTATAATGGACTCTAGAATTTTCCCCACTACTGACGT
This sequence comes from Heterodontus francisci, assembly GCF_036365525.1. Taxonomy (NCBI): domain Eukaryota; kingdom Metazoa; phylum Chordata; class Chondrichthyes; order Heterodontiformes; family Heterodontidae; genus Heterodontus; species Heterodontus francisci. Next base: position 22,928,602 of record NC_090402.1, read on the forward strand.
CAGGCTGACTGGTCTGCAATTCCCTGCTTTCTCTCTACCTCCCTTTTTAAATAGTGGGGTTACATTAGCTACCCTCCAATCTGTAGGAACTGTTCCAGAGTCTACAGAATCTTGGAAGATGACCACCAATGCATCCACTATTTCTAGGGCCACTTCCTTAAGTACTCTGGGATGCATACCATCAGGCCCTGGGGATTTATTGGCCTTCAATCCCATCAATTGCCCCAACACCACTTCTCTACTAATATTGATTTCTTTCAGTTCCTCTCTCTCACTAAAGCCCTGTGTTCCCCAACATTTCTGGTATGATATTTGTGTCCTCCTTTGTGAAGACAGAACCAAAGTATGCATTTAGTTGGTCAGCCATTTCTTTATTCCCCATTATAAATTCCCCTGTTTCTGACTGTAAGGGACCTATATTTGTCTTCACCAATCTTTTTCTCTTCACATACTTATAGAAACTTTTACAGTCAGTTTTTATGTTCCCCGCAAGCCTGCTCTCGTACTCTATTTTCCCCTTCTTAATCAATCCCTTGGTCCTCCTTTGCTGAATTCTAAACTACTCCAAATCCTCAGGTCTCTTGTTTTGTCTGGCAAATTTATATGTCTCTTCCTTGGATCTAACGCTATCTCTAATTTCCCTTGCAAGCCATGGTTCGACTACCTTTCCCATTTTACTTTTGCGCCAGACAGGGACAAACAATTGTTGCAGTTCATCCATGTGCTCTTTAAATGCTTGCCACTGCTTATCCACTGTCATCCCTTTAAGTAACATTTCCCAATCCGTCATAGCCAACTCGCGCCTCATACCTCCGTAGTTTCCTTTACTAAGATTCAGGACCCTTGTATCAGAATCAACTACGTCACTCTCCATCTTGATGAAGAATTCTATCATATTATGGTCGCTCATTCCCAAGGGGTCTTGTACCACTAGATTGTCAATTATTCCTCTCTCATGACACAATACCCAGTCTAGGATGGCCTGTTCTCTAGTTGGTTCCTCAACGTATTGGTCCAGAAAACCATCCCACATATACTCCAAGAATTCCTCCTCTACGGGATTGTGACTAATTTGATTTGCCCAATCTATATGCAGATTAGAGTCACCCATAATTACAGATGTTCCTTTGTTACAAATTCCCTTAGTTAACAACTGAATAAACTTTCCAATACATAAATTGCTTTTTGAAAAAAATAATACTTTGAATTGTATTTTAGCAATGGTCAGTAGTTCGTTAAAATTTCAACTTTTCACTCCTGGTTACTCCTATAGTATCAACGTACTTGGGAGTTGCACTAAAGTCACCAGCATCCGGCATTTAGCTTCACTTGCTGCAAAATAAATGGCACTACTTAGTTTAACCATTTCATGCCTAGTACTCAAAACTTCTTTCCCTGAAAGCAATTTCAGCCCAATTTTTTGGGGCGGGGGGAGAAGAAAGGCAGACAGGGTGGGAACAAGGGTATTTGCAATTTTCTTAAAATTTCCAGAACATACTTCTAGATTTAAAATACTAACTTTTCCCATATTCATAATTTTTAAATCCCTTTATACTCTTCAGTTATCCAGGCTCCCATTACCCACAATGATTTTGTGGGTAATAGGTAGATGCCTGGTGGTCTCCCAACAGCATTTTTACTTCTCTCGCCAGCTCTGTTGATCTGGCTTATTGGCAAGATCAGCTGGCACTAGAACAGCTGGCTTCCTGACTGTTTCCCCTTGCAACAGGTAGGTGCAGCACATTTTGAAGCTATCAGCTGATACAGTAACAAGTGGACATTGTACTTAACTCCACTCATTAGTTGTAGGCTGTGCAGCAACTTTTAAATGGGTAGTCCCGTAACACTGACCTCTGGGGCAGTGGCCGACAGGATCACTGCAGATGAGTGCAACGGCCTCACTGTTGCTGGTGAGCCTGTAGTTGATGTTGAGGGAATGCTTTTTGGCAAGCTCTCTCTGGTTCAGCAGCTGGAGTTCCAATGGATGCATGCAGAAGCTGTGAACTGACAAATCAGTGAATCCCACATTTGAGCAGAGAGGGGAGGAGAGCACTTCTGGAGAATTTTAATTATCTGCTAGTTTCCCTTATTTACCCAGGGGATCTTTTATAGAGGATGACTGAGATTCCACAATATTAGATTTTTGTATTTCATTGAAAAGGGACAAAGCTACAACCAAATCAACCAATTTATATTTTCCAGGCATATTCCTTCCTTTGTGATTTCCATGCTTTAAAATTTTAATTTTTGTGAATGATTGATTTTGTTCACTCCTTAAGCCAGTACGGCCTTCTACAAATGACGTGAAAAAAAAATCCAGTCAGCAATACTTGTCTGGACACAAGATCTACATCCAGCAACTTCCAAATTTATCTTGCCCATCGTAAAGTATATATGGACAAAGGAGATAAGACTAAATGAAAATCCAACTAAGGAAGGCAGAATAGCATATGCTCAAGCAAGTGGCTTGAGGGAAGTAGGAAAAATAGGAGACTGAAAGAAAAATAAGTCAGTGTGGTCAATGGTTGAAATAAGGATATCAGGCACACTAATATACACTTCAAGATTTAGGTCTACGGTGGTTCAAAAGTCTGTTAAATACAAAGCCGAGACAAAACAAATTTCTTCACTTATTTTAACAAACACTACAAGTACTTCAGTCCCAACCAGAAAGTTGTACAAACTAATCTGCCTTAGTAGAGCCAAATCAGTTCTTATCTGCCTCAAAAGATAAGGCATGAAGTGAAGCTGCACCCTCCAATGATGTTGGGATGTGGCAGGGATGGGGAAGGAGAGAGAAGGGGGAGATAGAGGCAAGAGAATAGGTAGATGCAGAGAGCCTCATTATTCCTGTGCATAACTCATGCTGCTCGAACAGGAGGATTCTTGGTGGTAAATGATGCCAGGGAGGAAATAAATGGGAAGAAAGAAAAAAATATGACAATTTGATGCCTGGCACTTATACAGATTTCCAATAAATCCTTTTTCTTCAAACTATAGATTTACAATGTATAGAATTTATTTTGCATCAGAAGGTAACTTAAAAATCAAAAAAAAAATAAAATCTAAATCTGAAGAAACTAACTTCTATGTTAAATCCTACTTCTGACATTGAGCCACACCATGTACACCAATATGATAAAAAGCTCGATAATTTACATTGTGTAAACAGTAAGTAATAAACATTTGTGTTAATACGGAACTTTTAATAGACAAAAACACCCCAAGGTGCTTCGCAGAAGTGTAATGGACATATACAGACTCAGGACAGATAGATGATAGAAGAACTAAGCCTATTTGAGGTTTTAAATATCTCGAGATCACTTCTCCCTCTTCCAAGGAAAGTTGAAAGACGACCCTCACTGTTGCTGGTGAGCCTGTAGTTGATGTTGAGGGAATGCTTTTTGGCAAAAAGGTCACATGTCCCTGTCCCTTGCATTTTCGCCAATAAATATATTTCCTAAAACAGGTAAACCAAAACTGCATACAATATTCAAGATGTCATCTCACCATGACAAAAGCTAACTTTAGAATTCCCTCTCTGGAGCAACCGGATAAACTCCTAGCTATAGGTCCCAACATTTTGTTAGCTTTTCTAACACGCTAAGCTGACAATCATCCATCAACTTCCCCCTCTCTCAAAGATGTTTATCCTGTTGAGATACAGTAAGCACATTTCATTTTGTAAACCACACTACATTTTCATTTGACACTTCAGGATCCTATTAGATTTATGTGGAATAACAACCATGACTTGCCATTGCTCAAATTGGCAAATTCAGACACCATGGACATAATTCCACTGTGCAATTCACGTATGTAAATAGAATAGTTCCAACACTCCACTAACCTTTCCAGCCAGATGTCTCGCTATGAAACACAACTCACTGCTGTCCAACCATGGGGCTGAAACTTGTGCAGTGTCGATAACATGGGTCAGTGTGAAACCCCTTTCAGTATGACAGCTGGATATGCAACATCCAGCTCCTCACACCTATCCACTAGATTCAGAATTCCTCAAAGAAATCAACAGATTGGTTTTAGAAGTGGCAGGTCATGCTCCACCAATCAAAATCTGTTGCACAGGACCTCTACAGTCTTCTGCACTCAACTTTAAATTCAACAATTTTAGATCATAACCTCTGGCCCATTTTGTTTTGGGTTTTTTTTTTATTCTTTTTTTTTCTCCTGATTCTTTTTTAATCTCTACTTTGCGCTCAGACAACATCTATCCTGCCATTCACACCTGATCTAGACACATCTGTTCCATTAACTTTACCTTTGTATCATGAAACCTTTTGTCATTTAATCTGTCCTGCCCTCCACCCTATCACAGGTCTTCCCATCCTCTCCCCTTTCACGAGCTCAATACCTATTACATTTCTAACTTTCCTCAGTTCTGATAAAAGGTCACAGACCTGAAAAGTTAACACCGTTCCTCTCTCCAAAGCTGCTGCCAGACCTGAGTATTTCCAGCATTTTCTGTTTTTATTTCAGATTTCCAGCATCGGCAGTGTTTTGCTTTTGTAAAATCGCTCCTTCAAGCTGACCCTTTATCCTATTCCACATTAAACTTATTTCTTCTCAATCGAAGTAAAGCATGCAGATCCATAATTTATCCCTTGGTCCTCAGGCCACTTCTTAAAAACAGCAGTTGCATTTGCTCTGGGATGTGACTGAAAGTCAAGTTCTGAAAAATATTAGTCAGGAGATTCAAAATCTCCTTAATCAACTCCTTTACAACCCTGGGATGAAAGTCACTGAACTAATAATCCAGAGGCCCAGGCTAATTCCCTGGGGACACTGGTTCAAATCCCACCATGGCAGCTGGTGGCATTTAAATTCAATTAATTAATAAACATCTGGAATTGATAACTAGTCTCAATAATGCTACTATAAAACTATCATTGTCATAAAAACCCATCTGGTTCACTCGTCCTTTAGGGAAAGAAATCTGTCGTCCCTACTTGGTCTGGCCACCATGTGATTCCAGACTTTCTGCAACATGGTTGACTTAAGTGCCCTCTGAAAACGCCTCGCAAGCCTCAGTTGTCAAGGGCAATTAGGGATGGGCAACAAATGCTAGCCTTGCCAGAGACGCCCACATCCCATGAAAGAATAAAAAAGCATAGTCTGAGGCCTTGAGCTACTACATCATCCCCAGTACATCCTCCCATGAGATTTTAAAGGATTACAATCTACATTCACCACTTCTAATTTCATTCATGGTCACTGTTGTAAAGTAGTGGTGTAATATTTTAGTACTCCCCCATCCAGTCACATCATTTTTCAGTGATCCAGCATCTCACTGTATTCCTTTAGCTTGTCTCCCACATATCTGAAGGCTTTGCAGTTTTTCCAAAATATTTACTGTTACATGTGCTCCAGTTCTCAGCTTTTCTGACCAATTTCTTTGCACTTCTCAGCCTGTTTTTATAGATCGCCCTATCTTGTCACTTAACTGAACAAACAATTGAAGGCTTTTTCTTTTGCCCTAATGCAATCTACAACTTTATGCACATTGGTGGTACACTTCCTGGAATAAACCACTTGAGTCTTAAAAACATCTCTTTCCGTTCCTCATTTTTCTTCCACATCCTTTCCTCTAAATATTTCCTCCTATTTTAATATTCCAATGCATTTCTTAAACTAGTTAGTTGAAAACAAAACTTATCAGGAAGCTTCCCTTTAAGATGTGTCCTCACTAGTAGACTGAAAGTAACATCTAGTCATTAGGTCCTAGATGCTACCATCTGGCTTCTCACCGCTAAATCCAGAAATGGATTGAGCCTTACAGGTTTGCTTCTTTGTTGTTTTAAAGACTAGCCCCACATATTTTGAAGAAATTCCTGCTCATAAACTGAATATTTGCTTTCTCCAATCAACCTCAATGCTTGGAAGGCCGAAATCCCTCAATCACAGTAAGACCTAGTACTCATCTATTTTATGGTTTCTCACAACAGTGCATTTATCTTCTCTGGATTGTTTGGTGACCTAATGCATAATGCTACCACTAACATTTTTCCTGTTATGCTGTCTAAAGTTAAACATTAACTCGGGTACAATTTCAAACACATTCCCTCTCAATTACAAACATCTTTCACAGGCAAATAATGCCACTCCATTCCCTCTCCCACCTTCTCTGTCCTTCTAAAACACACAAGACCCAGCATTCCCCAATCAGCTTTCTTAAGCCAAATTTCAGTTACACCCAAGATGTCTGTGTCTTTCCTATTTGCAGCTCAACCATCTTGTTTCTTATACCTCTTGCCTTCATATACTCAAAACCAAGGTTATCCTTTACAAATCCTTAATGTACTTCCCTTAATTATCCTTAGTCAATAGGCTGCTCTGCTTTAAAATTCCCTAGATTACAGGTTTAAACCTTTTGAAGAAACCAAACTAAAGGGACATAGCAAACTGAGGAACAGTGCAGGAAGCCACAAAATAGGTTAGTGGACTGGGAATATAGATGACAAATGAAGCTTAATCTAGGGAAATGAGAAGTAGTACCCTTTGGGGGGGAAAAGAACTGTGAAAAGAAATGTACTCTAATTGTTCAAACTTGAGGGGGCAGGGAGATCTAGGGGTGCTGAAAAGTATTTTCTTTTCTAAAAAGGAGTGTGTGTAGATAGAAAAAGGCCACAGAAAGGCAAATCCCTAGATATTACACATTGGATTGATAAAAGCAAAGTGGCTTTGCTGAATTTATGGAAAACTTTGACCATGGTTGGAGTACAGTGTCTGTTTCTGGGTATTCTGTTACAGGAATATTGGAAAGGGCACACAAAAGATTCACTGAAATTATAGTAGGAATGAGAATTTATGATAAAATTTTAACGTTTGAAAAAATTACAGCATTTTCACTGCAACAGAGAAAATTAAAGAGGGAATCTAACAATGAGTCTCCAAAATTATTTTGGGAGGATAACTTATGAAAGATGATTTACACTGATTGGGTGAATTATTAACAAAGAGCATCAATACAAGAACAGAAAAGGCATTAAAATTAGTGTTCTCATGCAGAGTTATAACATGAATACTTAATCACAAATAGATACTGAGACAAAGGCATCATTTAAAAGGCAACGGGACAAGAATTGAGAAAGGAAGAATACACGTGGTATGGGGAATGGGCAAAGAAATGGAATTACAGTCAGCCATTCCAGTTGAAGAGCTACATCGGCACAATGGACTGAATGGTGACCCCGGGTTGTAACTTCTACCACTCTCTCAATTTAGTCTTAACTGATAGCTTTGCTCTTTTTGCTTTTTGCCTATTACTCCTAAAATTGGCTGATGCATCATGAAAAAAAGAAAACATTTTATCATTAGTTAACAAGTTCAATGTCTGGCTGCTGTTTTGAAAATTCTCCCAGCAGGTAATTCAGTTTTAAACAAATAAGACTCTCGCACCCAGACTGAAATTACAAATTGTCGTAGCTTTAGTTATAACAATGTCTCGTAGTAACGACCAGATTGTAACCAAAGCTATTTTGTAGATTTGTTTTTAAAATACTAAATGCCTGTGTTAAAAAGTGATCTGACACGGGCATACTGAGTTGTGAAATATGGTCTTACTCCAGCACTTATAATGTGCCCCATAAAGGTCTTTCTTATTAGGACACTCTCTCTTTGGCCTCCTTGTCTCGAGAGACAATGGGTAAGCGCCTGGAGGTGCTCAGTGGTTTGTGGAGCAGTGCCTGGGAGTGGCTATGAAGGCCAATTCTAGAGTGACAGACTCTTCCACAGGTGCTGCAGATAAAATTGTTTGTCGGGGCTGTTACACAGTTGGCTCTCCCCTTGCGCTTGTCTTTTTTCCTGCCAACTGCTAAGTCTCTTCGACTCGCCACACTTTATCCCCACCTTTATGGCTGCCCGCCAGCTCTGGCGATCGCTGGCAACTGACTCCCACGACTTGTGATCAATGTCACAGGACTTCATGTCGCGTTTGCAGACATCTTTAAAGCGGAGACATGGACGGCCGGTGGGTCTGATACCAGTGGCAAGCTCGCTGTACAATGTGTCTTTGCGGATCCTGCCATCTTCCATGCGGCTCACATGGCTAAGACATCTCAAGCGCCACTGACTCAGTAGGGTGTATAAGCTGGGGACGTTGGCTGCCTCGAGGACTTCTGTGTTGGAGATACGGTCCTGCCACCTGATGCCAAGGATTCTCCGGAGGCAGCGAAGATGGAATGAATTGAGAGGTCGCTCTTGGCTGACATACGTTGTCCAGGCCTCGCTGCCATAGAGCAAGGTACTGAGGAGACAGGCTTGATACACTCAGACTTTTGTGTTCCGTGTTAGTGCGCCATTTTCCCACACTCTCTTGGCCAGTCTGGACATAGCAGTGGAAGCCTTTCCCATGCGCTTGTTGATTTCTGCATCGAGAGACAGGTTACTGGTGATAATTAAGCCTTGGTAGGTGAGCTCTTGAACCACTTCCAGAGCGTGGTTGCCGATTTTGATGGATGGAGCATTAGGACACTATTTGAAGAATTTGCAGGTAAGAATGAGAGGGGCGAAGTGTCATTTCCCATATGGTGAAAACTGGTTTTAGAGAGGGGGAAAATATGAACACAGTTTCCACTCTTAAGTGCAATCCAATGACCCCTATTGAAAATGCATAGCTAAACAAGACCCATTATCACTGCAACATTCAGCTCATCTGTGAATGGTTAATAGTAGAAGGGGACCAACACAATTGTACTCCAGAAAGGAGTCAAACCTACAGGGGTACATGGGAGAAAAGAAAATTAACATATAAAGTGTACCCCAACCATTATAAAAGAAAATTAATAACTGGTTCTAAACCTTGTAATAGCCCTGAACATGACCAATGTTTCTAATCACTTTCACAAAAATCTAAATCTCAACTCTATGCAGTTTCACTTTTAGCTATAATAAAACCAGAAAATGCTGGCATTACTCAGGTGGTCAGGCAGCATCTGAGGAAAGAGAAACTAAGTTAACTTTTCAGGTCATCGGCTTGAAATGTTAACTCTCTTTCTCTCTGCAGATGCTGCCAGACCTGCTGAGTATTTTCAGCATTTTCTGATGTTATTTAGATTTCCAGCATTTGCAGTTTTTTTTTTAGCTACACTTTTTCTTTGACTGTTGGTTTCCTTTTCATCTCTAAAATTTGGGCAAGATACCCCTACCATTTAAATCCAAAATTCAGTAACTACCTATGGAAACCTGCTTTTGAAGTGGGATAGCTATACTTGAGTCTTCCACATAACTTGCTTCAATGAAAATAAAAACTGATTCGAGTATTTTCTGCCATAGCTCAGATGGTTCATTAAATGGCATAGGTTTCAAACTGAAGTGATGTTCAAATCTAACTTCCTATCCCTCTGTTCCCCAATTTCTACTCTCACCTTAGTTCTCTACACCAATTTTTGAGAAGTCAACTTAATGGCCAAGGCCACTGTTTTATAGCTTTCAAAGAAAATAAGACTGATTCCTAGAAAAAGAGTGGTTATCAAAAAAAAAGGACCTACAATAAACATTAAATTCCAAAATGCAATCCTCAAAATATTGTATAAATTCCAGATTCCATTAATTGAAAATGGAATTTGGATCCTTCAATCACCATAAAACAGGGATCTTGCTAATGATGTACTTTTGTTTTGCTGATCCTGGTCCTAAAGTTGGTCAGCAGAGGGTGCAAGAGAGAGTGTTGATTTTCACAAATATTTTCTTTCCCTTAGAACTACCATAGATACATTCAACAGAAGTCCATAACTACTGTATGGAAAACAGTACCTACAACTTGTCATTTTTAAATTTTATGCCTAAATGCTAATCAGTGCCCTATAATCTAGAGTAGGGATTACAAGTGAAAAGTTACTAAGCATTATTCAGCTGATGCACAAGCTGGTCAGCAAGTGTTCATATGTTTCATGAATAGGATTACATACCATATACAGCACAGAAACAGACCATTCGGCCCAACCAACGCCAGTGTTTATGCTCCACTCAAGCCGCCTCTCGTCTTTCCTCATCTAAACCTTTCAGCAATTTAAACTTAACCCAGGTTCAGTTCTCTTGAAATTCAAGGTGGACATTAACGTATTAAAATCTAATTTGAATTACCTTTCATAGAGTCATAGAAAAATACAACACTGAAACAGGCCCTTCGGCCTACCGAGTCTGTGCCGACCAACAACCACCCATTTATACTAATCCTACATTCCCACCATTCTCCTACCACCTACCTACACTAGGGGCAATTTACAATGGCCAATTTACCTATCAACCTGCAATTCTTTGGCTGTGGGAGGAAACTGGAGCACCCGGCGGAAACCCGAGCACCCGGCGGAAACCCACGCGGTTACAGGGAGAACTTGCAAACTCCGTACAGGCAGTACCCAGAACTAAGGCATCTCAGTAACAGGCATCTGGACAGGTACTTGCATGAGCAAGGCATAGAGGGATATGGAATTAATGCAGGCAGGTGGGATTAGTATAGATAGGCATTGTGGTTGGCATGGACGCGGTGGGCCGAAGGGCCTGTTTCTATGCTGTACAACTCTGACTCTATAACCAAACCCGGATCGCTGGAGCGGTGAGGCTGCGGTGCTAACCACTGCGCCACTGTGCCGTCCCCACCAGTTTTATAACTTGCACATAGACGCTTCAGTTTTCTTTTCTGCTCGGCCACTCTGACATCACCAAGAGGAAGTATGTTAATACATTTCAGAAAGGCCCCAGTCTCAACAGGAAACATGGCTCCGTATATCCCTCACTTAATCATCATTCCAGCCAGGTAACCAACCCTGGCTCAATGAGGAGTGTCGAAGAGCGTGCCACAAGAAGCACCAGGCATACCTGAAAATGAGGTGAAAACCTGGCGAAGCTACAACAAAGGACTACATGCATGCTAAACAATGAAAGCAGCATGCTATAGACAGTGCTAAGCGATCCCACAACCAATGGATTAGATCAAAGCTCCGCAGTCTGGCACATCCAGTTGTGAATTATGGTGGTCAAACAGCTACTGGGAGGAGGAAGCTCCACGAACATCCCTGTCCCCAATGATGCTGGAGCCAAGAATGTGAGTGCAAAAGTCAAGACTGAAGCGCTTGCAACCATCTTCAGCCAGAACTGCCAAGTGGATGATCCATCTTCACTTCCTCCCGAGGTCCCCACCATTGCAGTAAACAGTTTTCAGCCAGTTTGACTCACTCCACGTGATGAAAGAAATGGCTGAGTGCACTGAATACAGCAAAGGCGATGGGGCCCTGACAATGTCCTGGCTGTAGTGAAGACCTGTACTCCACAACCAGTCCTGCCTCTAGCCAAGCTGTTCCAGTACAGAAACAACACTGGTATTTATCTGGCAAAGTGGAAATTTACTCAGGTATGTTCAATCAAAAAAAGCAAGGCAAATCCAATGAAGAAAATTACTGCCCCATCAGTCCACTCAATCAGCAAAGTGACAGGTGTAGTTGACAGTGCTATCCAGTGGCACATATTCACCAAAACCTGCTCACCGATGCTCAGTTTGGGCTCTGCCAAGACCACTCAGCTCATTACAGCCTTGGCCCAAACATGGACAAGAGCTCTGAATTCCAGAGGTGAGTTGAGAGTGACTGCCCTTGAGATCAAGGCAGTAATTCCACCGAATGTGGCATCCAGGAGCCCCAATAAAACTTGTCAACGGGGATCAGGGGAAAACTCTCCACTGTATACCTCGCACAAAAGGAAGTTGGTTAGAAGGCCAACTATCTTAGACCCAGGACATGACTTCCAAGGGCTCTTTAGGGCATTGCCCTAGCCCAAACACCTTCAACTTCTTCATTAACAACTTTCCCTCCTACATAAGGTCAGAAGTGGGAATGTTCGTTGATGACTGCACAACATTCGGCTTCATTTGCAATTCCTCAGATAATGAAGGAGCCTTTGCTGCATACAGTAAGATCTGAACAACATTCAGACTTGGGCTGATAAGCAGCAAGTAACATTCGCACCAAAGGGCTGGGCAGTAACAATCTCCAATGCAAGATTGTCTAACCACCTTCCCTTGACATTCAATGGTGTTATCATCGCCAAAGCCACCAGCATTAACCACCTGGTCAATCAACTGGAAACTTAACTGGATCAGTCACATAAATACTGTGGTTACAAGAGCGGGTCAAAGGCTCGAATTTCTGTGGCGAGTGATTCATTCACCTTCTGACTCCCCAAAGCCTGTCCACAATCTACAAGGCCCAAGTCAGGAGTGTGATGGAATACTCACCACTTGCCTGGATGAGTGCAGCTCCAACACTCAGGCAGCTCGACATCATTCAAGACAAAGCAGTCTGCTTAATTGGCACCCCATCCAGCACCTTAAAAGCTTTTATTCCCATCACCAGCACACTTTACGTACTATCTACAAGATGCACTGCAGCAGCTTGCCCAGGCTTCTTCGACAGCACCTCCCATATCCACAACCTACTGGCTATTCTTAACAGGTGAGTCTCTATCAAATACTGGGTGAGTGAACTATGGGCTACACTAGGAGTCAAACTTGATCCTGTACTCATTTGACCATCCAGCAAGGATTACTGGAGAATGATCAAGAGCAAAAACCGTAGCCAATTTTTCCCTCTCCTTCCCTAGTTTGTGGACACAGGCAAATTATAGCACTCCTTGCATCATCCAGCTGAGATTAGTGTAAGTCAGGGACTGGACATGATGTGTTTGTTCGATAGGATTTAGTTTTTAATAAATGTGATTAATTTACCAAGTGAATGATCAGGGAGTCTTGCCACTACTTTGCCCAACTGTCACAGATTTGAAAGGCATTTATCCAAACATCAATTATCTGAATCGACTGGTTAATTGGCTAGATATCCTAGCATAATTATTCAATTCTCCTGTGCATCAGTGCTATAATTTAACACAAAGGCATTATTAAATTATTAGTGTCCAAAGTATTCACTTGTCCAAACACAAGTGCTTCTCCAATCATTTCGATCATCATATTTTATTGTAACCATCAGGCAGAAACTTCCATAAAATCAATCTTTCGTACTATTAAAATCTGCTGCTACTGAATGGATCATTAGACATGCGAATTTTTTGCCACCGAGGACTTGAACAGCAGACTTAACAAATCTGACGACTCCTTCAGACTCTACCCTTCCTTTGTCTTGATCGTTTTGAATTCTCACATTTCAGCTGGCCTCAAGATTTCCTCCCTTTTTTCGTACAATTGGAAATAAATGTTATTCTTTATTTAATTACTGCTTTAAACCTTCAACAAAATCAATCAGAAAAAAAGTATATATATTTTTTTTTTAAACAGAGATGTCTTCATTAGAAAGAATATGCAAAGCAACCATTTGATTATTGCACCCAATGAAGCCTCACCTAGAAGGAAATGAAGTGATAATCAGTGCAGCAGGCAACTGGGAAAGGTTAGGATTATGGCAGAGAGGGGTCAAGAGAAAAGAAAAGCAGAGCAGCAGAAAGGCAGGCTACAAAAGCGTTCACAATCACTGAAGGAGCAGAGACACAGGCTAAATATCTACAACTATTCTTGTAATTGGATCCTTGGTATTAAAACTATACACTGGGTAATGAGCAACTGGACAGTTATGATCTATATGGCGTCCTACGAGAATTAACTTGGTGGTGTATGTTAGCACCAGGTTTAGCGATTACAGTGCAAAGTCAAGGCACTTCTGAATCACAGATACAAACTGCATATTTGTACTACATGGTTAGTGTGATTTCCATGCATTTGAAGTAAATACTTATTTTAAAAATTAAAAAGCTCTGATAATCTGTAGTTTATTTTAATTTAAAAAAAAGATATTCCTGTTTCATGCGGGTGTTATTTGTCTTTGTAGACCTCATTCACCATTCATTATGTAAGGTAGGATCAGCCAACCTTGCATGGCCTGAAACCTTTCCTGTGCACCATCTTCTTTGTCTTTTTCTTGTTTATCTTTCTTCCTGAAGGAAATAGGAGCTAAAGAGAAAATATACCGTATTACAAAAACAAAGTAACTTCATCGCAAGCAGGATGAAGAAAATCATGGCTTTAACCAAAAACTTGTGGTGAAGTGTAACTGACAGCAATAAAGGTTTTAGTGTTAGATAGCATCTTGTCACATTATTATACTAGTTATGCTGAAAATATTCAGCTGCATTTCTATCTGCAGCTAGCTGAGATAACTGGACATAAACGTCAATACAGTTATTTTAGTAAACACTATTTGTCATTCAAAAGTGGTCTGTCTGCAATGATTTTTTTCTAAACTAAAGATTTTAAGTTTTGGACCAAGATTTGTAACAAATGCTAAGGATAACTACTTTTTTTTGGGAAGGAAACAAAAGTGCAGAACGTACTAAGTATGGATTTTTTGTACTTGGACCCTAACAATTGAGAAGGGGCTGTAATAGATTAGGGATTAGGGCCATTACTGAATTTAGGTATGAATAAGCAAAGTTACAAATACCAAAATCTGATCAGTTCCATCCAAAATTCTTGAGAAATTCCTGGACTGTTGATTTCTAATGTGCCAAAGTAGTTGACAAGCAGTAAAACAAGGAATGCAAACAAGCAGCCTTTTCATTTTCACAGATAAGAGTGAAACAAATCAAAATGCACTGAGCTGCCACAGGCAAATGCACAAGAAAGTTATATAGATATAGTTAAGCTAGAAAAAAGATACCATTTGTTTCAAGGTGCTGATGAATTCTAAAGTAAAAGAACTCCGATCCAGTTATCAAATAATAAATCCATTTGGTCTTTTATTTCATGTCCTGTGTTACAAAATGGTTATAACCCCAAGACTGACCTTTAGGAATAGCAGACACAAATCGTTTCTTCCACCATGATCTGCTGCGATCTGACTTCTCATCATCACTGTCCTTTCTATCCTCCCCCTGTACAAAAGGGATGCAAAAGGGAACTTCAGAGATATTTGGCAGAGAAAACAATTGAGGGATATATGAAATAAAGCAGTGTAGGGGATTATTTGAAATTTGGAACCAGCTACATGGACCACAATTCTCTTTTCTCATCCTATATGTTGCTAAATGCAAATCTGTGGATTTAACACCATATAGACTCAATCTCGTACTCTGATTGTATTTTACATTACACATTAGTAAAGTTTTAGTTTATTTAATTTTCCTCTGTACTGCAGTTAGTTCCTCTGAGGGTCAAGCAGTTTCTTTTCAAGCGTGAACAATTACATCTAAATTTAAAATATGAGTCGCTTAAATGTTTTTAGTCCATGGACCCATAAATACCAGCCAACATCATTTTACGAGCACCTGTAAGTGTTTACTGTATTACTTAAGCTTTTTCCAATAAAATTTTAACGTATTAGTAACATAAGGCCACTGAGAAAGACTTGCATTTGTATACTGCCTTCACATGCAATGAATTTCGTCGGCGTCTTATAAAGATCAAATGTTCAACACTATGCATATAAAAAAGGCAAGTTAATTGAAAACATTCCCAATTAGAAAAAGATTTGTTTCAAATAACAAGGAATACATATATGTTGAAACTAGACCTTACAAGGGAGTCTTTGCTTGGAGATGAAGTTGGCCCACAGGTTCCGACAGGTGCCGCCCCAGCTCCAAATAGCTCCTCATTCGTTGTCCGTCTGCTGCCTGGTGCATTCCATCCAGGATCACTCATTGGTCGGCGAGATGAAGATACAATATCAGAGCTTCTGCTGCGTACTAGCCTTTCGGGAAAGGAGTGTCTCTGTTTGAGCAGCTCAGCTTCAGTTTGGCAAAACATTTGGGACCCAAATGCTGGCAATCGGGCATCATTACCCCCTATAGCACCTTCCAGTATTGGAGGATCTGGAGGGGGGTGTGATGGTCTTGCATAATGCACTTTAGGCCTGACTATTGATGGTATGATTGAAGCTGTGAATTTTGGGAATAAAGAAAACATGAATCATGGCATACAGACCAATATATGCAAACTACATTTGTCCCGATATTCAGAGTAATTAAACAAATCAGGTCCACCATGAATGAAATCAGAATGTACAAATTATGAAATTTCTTTCTGCAGAGTACAAACATTTCAATATTCTAAACCTTGAGTCAAGATGTACAATTTACTGCAAACAGACACTGTTGGGCAGATGTGGTTCATTGAATCATAGAAGGATAGTACACAGGAGGCGGCCATTCAACTCGATGCTGTGCTGACTCTTTGAAAGAGTCAATTAATCCCAATCCCCGGCTTTTTCCCCCAAGAGCTAAGTAAATATTTCTCCCTTCAAGTATTTATCCAATTCAGTTCTTAAAGTTATTATTAAATTTGCTTCCACCACCATAGTCCATTCCAGATCAGTATAACTAACCCGCAACCTCTACCACCTCGAAGGACAAGGGCGGCAAGATGCATGGGAACACCACCACCTGCCAGTTCCCCTCCAAGCCACACACCACCCTAACTTGGAATTCTATGCTGTTCCTTCACTGTTGCTGGGTCAAAATCCTGGAACGCCCTTCTCAACAGCACTGTAGGTGTACCTACCCCCACACAAACTGCAGCAGTTCAAGGCGGCAGCTCACCACCACCTTCTCAAGGGCAATAAATGCTGGCCAAGGCAGCGACATCCACATCCCATGAACGAATAAAAAAACTCGCTGCATTAAAAATTTCCTTAAGTCCACTCTGGTTCATTTGTCCATTAACTTAAATCTTTGTCCCTGGGTTCCCTTCTGCAACTGGAAACCATTTTTCCTTATTTACTCTATCAAAACACTTCATAACTTTGAACACCTCTATCAAATCTCCCGTTAACCTTCTCTGCTCTAAGGCGAACACCAGTTGCTCTGGTCTCTCCATGTAACTGAAGTCTTTAGTCCCTGGTACCAGTCTAGTAAATCAGCTCTGTAGCCTCTCTAAGGCCTTGACATCCTAAAGTGTGATGCTCAGAACTGGTCACAATACTCCAGCTGGGACCTTAACAGTGATTTATAAAGGTTTCGTATTACTTCACTTCTTTTGCCTCTATTTATAAAGCCAAGGATCCAGTATGTCTTTTTAAATAGTCTTCTCAACTTGTCCTGCCACCTTCAAATATTTGTGTACATAAACCCCAGGTCTTTCTGTTCCTATACCGCCTTTAGAATTGTACCAGTTTATAGAGCCTTGCCTCATTGTTCCTACCAAACTGTATCAGTTCACATTTCTGTGTTAAATTTCATCTGCCATGTCTAGTTGTTTAAGTCCTTCTGAAATCTGTTACTGTCCTCCTCAATGTTAACTGCATTGTGTCAACTGCAAACATTGAAATTACACACTGTATACCCAATTCAGCATATTAATACATATTAAAAAGAGCAGTGGTCCCAACACTGAATCCTGGAGGATGCCACTAGACACTTTCCTTCAGTCTGAAAAACATCCTTTCACCACTACTCTCTGCTTTCTGCCCCATAGCCAATTTAATTTCCACACCGCCACTGCCCCTGCAATCCCATGGGCTTCTATTTTGTAAACAAGTCTATTATGTATTACTTCATCAAACGCCCTTCGGAAGTCCACATACCGATCAACCACACTACCCTCATTAACCGTGTCCATTAATTCCATTCACCTTTGTTCAGTTTACCCAACTTTGCTCAGACAAACCACATCTGTTACAAGTAGAGTTCAGTACCTTTTGAGATACTACTACTGGCTATAAAGTTAGAGCCAAAATTATGTTTTAATTATTTGAAATTTTCTTGGCAGCAAATCCAAAAGGAAATTTTATAGCCTGCAGTACTTCACAATAAAATGTCTAAAAACATACAATTATTAGGTTGCAAGATGATCGATGCAATAATATACAGTTGCCAGTTCAGACAACCTTTCATTATTTTAAGAAAATAAAAGCAATTTACAATATACATAAATGATTTACAAGTGGGACCATAAGTAAATATTTTTAAGATTTTTGATATGAAACAGAGTGAAAGAGATTTGCAAGCAGACTTAGAAGACAAGAAATCAGCAGATTTGGATGGATTGGGAAGTAGAAAATGCAATTTCATCTGGATAAATGTAAAGTGAGATTTGGAAAGGAAAGTAAGTGCAGACCTTAAGCTTTTTGGAGCTATGTGGAGTAGCAAAGGGGTTACCCCAAGTCTTCAGATTTCGATTCATCGGCCATCAGATTTCTGCCTTCTACAGTATTAGACTGTTTACTGAGATTGGTTATTGGAGATTAGGGTTCCCAGAAGTATATTGGCAGTGTATCACCCAAACAGAAAAATGTGGAGGTATCAACAAATAAATCGCTGAAGCCATCAGCAAACTACGTGGCAGTAGTAACGAAAGCAAATAAGATCCTTGGGTATTTTGACAGAGGTACAGCATAGGTCCCAGGGAAGTAGTGTATATAATTCTGACTGCCATATCATAGTAGGAAATTTCTAACGGAGGAGGTCTGGCAAGTTATGACTAATTTGATACCAGAGTTTAGGCACTTCAGCCACGAGGAGAGACTGCAGAAATTGAGAGTGTTCAAATCTGAGATCTTATTAAAGTATTCAGATCCTCTGCATCAAATGGTTCAAAATGAATTATAATAATGAGTTTATGACAGTCACAAACTCTACAAGGGAGCACAAATAGTGAAGACAGTTCAGAATTAATTATTTTACAAACAGAGCAAGTCAATGCATGGAATGGACTGTTCAGGGTGGGACTATAGGCAGATTACATTGGTAAATTCAAGAGGGAGCTGGATAGATAGGGCTAATTGGTTGTCTTTCCCCAAACTACTTAAGGGTGCGACACAGAATGGCTTATGATATTGTCTGCTCCTTGGGCCTGGCCAGAAGTTTTTTCCAGTCTCTGACATTCCTATGCAACCTATTGAACAAATAAGTTCATCTTTATTCTGTGCCTGTTACTTTAACAGCACTGTAAAAAAATTTGATGAGAAATGCTAATTTTCTATCTCTATAATTTATACAGCAAACTGCACCGATGTGTCATGGAGTAGCAGAGTGGATTCCTCATATCACAAGTTCTCAATCTCTGCTAAGTCATTAGGAATACCTCCTAGCCGAAGCCAAGTGCTTCCCGAGACGATGGACATAAAATAAGTTCGAATATTCACTCAGAGCTTCTCTACTCCACCTTCAGCTGTCAAATAAAGACCACCATTGGTAAAGGCCTACCCAGTTAACAATTGGGGAGATGGTGCAAGGGAATATAAAGAAAGGGAGAAAAACTTAAAACAGAAACACAAACTAATAAATTATAATTTCTTCCTCCCAAAGCTCAGTTTTTTTTGTATATTATTTTCTGTCTTTTTATTCTTACTTTAACGGTTTTGCTGGTTGATATTTGAAATTTCTAGGGTGAGTGGAGGATGAAGAGAAAAGTAAAGAAAAATATATCACAATGAAACAAGTTGTAATTTATAAATAGCTGCATCTCATTAAATAAGTTGTAGATAAACCCTTTCTCGCAAGAGAAATTACTTCTAGTAAACCTGTATCTGTACAAGGTGCACTTTAAGTAGTTTTAACCTACCATCAGAAGACAGTGGATCAAACATTGCAAGCAACGTGTCTGTCTGGGGAAGTGGAGAGGTCATCTGTTGTGTGCCTGTAAACCCACAACGGAAAAAATATATGATTCTTAAGTTTCGTTAACCAAACTATCAAACTTACATGGCTACTTGAGTTACACATTCTGAAACATAATGAATGCTTGGGTCAGTTAAAGATCAAGCCCCTGGCTTTATTTGTGGACAGTCAAATAAGAAGCCAGAGACATTCTGGTTCTGGTATTGTGATGCATGAATTTGCACTTGGCAGTGTGATACAGCATGTGCACATTTCAAATGCTCTTAACTGAAGCTTGCATACACCTGAAATGTCAGTTCTGCTGCTTAGAATAAGTAAATGCACAACTTAACTTCAGGTGACACAAATCTTGCACCTCTAACTAAACTGAATTTCCCTAAGTAGATAAGAGATTCAATAAAGAGGAATACATTTGAAGATGCTTAACTATTCACAATCTGAATGTATTAGAAACGGTTAGCTGTGGAAACATGTTCTTATTTTTAAAAAATTTCCCCTCTCCACCCATCCCTATGAAGTCTGATTTCTATTAATCCAAATATTATGCACTGGCTTCATATTTAAAACACCTTTATTTACCCTGTACAATTTCCTCCACATCGGGGCTTGTAACAGAATCTTTCCCTCCAAAATCGGAGCTGCACTCTGACCGTATATCCTCGACCTTGTTGGGTATGTCTTCTGAAGTTACACTGATGCCTGTTAAATAGTGTAAAAAGCCTAAAAGGCATTAATTCTGAAATTAAGTATTCTGATTGGACTTCATGAAGAAAATGTCACCTTACATTAAAAACTGCCACAATATTTAAGAGGGACCATTTTAAGCTTCTGCATAATTTTTACGTGTGTATCGAGAGTAATTAATCACAATGTTCCACTGCCCTGTACCTGATACAACACTGAGTCCGGGTGTACTGGGCCGTGAGCTCACTTCCCTCACATCTGTATCATCAGATGTGCTACCCAGTCCTGAGCAACTTTCCAGCTCCTGCAACCGCTCCTCCTGCTTCAAATCTGTGGCTTCTGAAAAGTAATATGATAAAGGACAACATAATTATTAACAAAAATAATATTTTCAACCGTCTACAAGTCAGGTGACGCAGGAGAAACCATTTTATTTTCTTTATATCCCCCAACCCACCCAGCGAGTCAAGGAACCGAAACTGGGGATCTTGGATTTAGAGTTCAGGGTTCTACTGGGTTATTTGATAGATATTCCTTTTCATTTGCTTCTGTTAACCTTACTGTTGTGCAATAGTATCAACACCTACAGCAAAAGGTCAGGGGTCACAACTGAGCTCCAAATAACTGGCTCCAAACGCTGTAGTGGTGTCCACAATATTATTCAGTGCAAGTGTTTCTTTTCTTCACTTTAGTCAAGCAGCATCTTTCGACTCATACTTATTTCCATAGCTGTAAATTAGACCCACAACTTTGAATTTTACATTCTGTTGTTGTGTTTAAAATTGTGTTAAATTCATTGTTTTTGCCCTTTAACCTATGAAAACCTGGATAAAACAGGATCAGGTTCGACACTTTTGGACATGAGCATCTGTGGTTGTAATGTAAATGTGCCAGATTTGTTTCTCTCCCAATGCAGTGCACTGAAGCCAATATAATTTACATAAAGGCATACAGCCATCTTACATGCACATCAGTTTTAGAATATTACATCTAAATAAGTGGAAAGTTTTATGGGACTGCTAAATTGCTTTCACATTCGATCAGCAACATACACCGAGTACCTTTACTTCAGACAGTTTCAACACAAAGAGTATAAAACACAATCCATCCATCTCCACAATAAAGTACAATCATTAAAATACTGAAGTAATACACCAAAATAGGATAGAAAGTAGAATTCATAAATAAAGCTTAATAACCAAAGGCTTAAGCTGAAAATCAACGCTCGTGGTAAACCATTAATATTTATTTTGTCTTTAACTGTAACTGGAGTGCAATAGCGACCGGAAGATTTTTATGAATTTTTGGCCATACTGCTAATAATGGGATGCTTGAAAAATATAGAAAAAATTATGGCATACTCACCCGAGTCACTTGGCAGAACTTCCACACTCCAGGCTTCACTTGTTGTCTCAGAGATTGTTGACCCTGTGCAGGGATCAAGTAGCAATGAACCTGAACCTGGTAAACCGAGCAAACTACCCAACATATTCTCTGCTGCTGCGCCTAGTACATAAGAAAAAAATATTTATTTAGCTAGCATAACAATTTTTTTTTAACTTATCAGATGTTGCGCTGAGGATGGGTTGGACAATCTTTAGGAACATGAAAAGCCTATAGAAATGGTTTGTCATTTCTTTTCTTCAGCAGCAGTTTATGATTTCTGAAGTCCCCTGAAAATAGTGGCACTGAAATCCCAACAACAAGCGCTTTTCCCTCTCATTAATCACTCTAGGTATGTTACAAGTCAACAGCATCAGCAATGTAAATTGAGAAATCTGAAGCAAGTGTCCACACTGCTGTAGTTTGAATCCATTTGGATCTCAGAAGCGTAACCTGGATTAACTAGCTGAAGTACCCATATCCATGCTAAATTATAAACAGTGGATTTTGGACAAAAGAGCAACTGCAGCATCATACCCAGTACATTACAATTAAGTTGACAGGGATATTTTGTAATCGGAGATGATTTTAGTTTTATAGCAATGGTTCATTGCAGGAGAGCAGAGTTGGGATTTGTCATCCACCACTGAGGTTGGGCAAATCTAGGAAGCTCAACCAACTTCAAAAACAAATTATAAACAAAGACAGGAAATAAATATTTTAAACCATGAAGCCAACAGATAAGATGGCAATGTTCTTGAAAAAACACAGAACAAGGACAGATTTTTTTTTTTAAAAAGAGAAAAAGGAAATCACAGATTTAATAAGATTTGAATAATTCCTTCCACATGAATGCCATGAATAGGCTACCTCAGTGTACAAGTGATCCAGAATAATTTTAATTCTGTCCTCATTCTACCCAAAAGTCACTCAATCCTCAGCAGTTACACAGTTTGTGAACAGCACACCTGCTCTTGCATGTGATCCTATCGGTACATATCAAGGCAAAAAACACTGCAAGTATACTGAAGTTAGAGAAACATAATTGGGCAAAACCACTTCCTACACAAGTAAAACGTGGTTATTAATGTGTGTGCATGCTAGTTTACTTTTGGCAGTAATTTCAGTACTGGTACCAAAACCCTTTGATTGTGGACTGCACGGAGCACATTACAAAATGCAGTATTTAAAAACACAATTAAGCTCAGCGAGTTTATCAACATTCACAGTTTTACCATATTTTAAAATACACTATCCTTTAAAAACTGATTGTTGGAAACACAAAGCATTTGATTTCCAGCGTATTGTATAAATGCAATAGCTGTCAGATTATGAAATAAATGTCCAGATGAATGAACTGAAATATTCAAAACACAGAAAATACAGATTTTTAAATTAACAGAAAATACAAGGATGAACATTAAGTAATAGGAGCAGAATCTCGAGCCTGCTTCCCCATTCAATAAAATCAAGGCTGGACTTTTACCACAGCTAAACCCTCCCGTACTATCCCCCCGATGCTTAGATTGTTGGTAATTGAGCGAATCAATCAACTCTGACTTGAATTCACTCAAGAACCGAGTATCCACAGCTCTCTGGGGTAGAGAATTCCAGAAGTTCACAACCTTTTGAGTGAAGAAATTTCTCCTATCTCTCCTAAATGGCTGACCCCTTATTGAGACTGTGACTTCTCAAACTAGATTTCTCAGTCATGGGTAACATTCTCCCAGCATCTAATCTACCCTGTCAGGCCCCTTAAGAAATTTGTGTTTCAATTAGATCACCTCTCAACCTTCTAAATTCTAGGGAACATAGGCAAGTACGAACTTCCTTAGTTGAGACCAAAACTCTGCACAGTACTATAGGTGTGGTCTCACCAAGGCCCTACGCAAATGCGGCAACACTTGTTTACTCTTATACTCCAGTCCCTTTGTAATAAAGGCTAATATACCATTGCTTTTCTAATTGCTTGCTGTACCTTCATGTTAACTTTGTGATTCGTGTACAAGGACACCCAAATCCCTCTGAACACCAACACTGGTGGCACAGTGTCGCAGTGGTTAGTACCGCAGCCTCACAGCTCCAGCGACCCGGGTTCAATTCTGGGTCTTGCCTGTGTGGAGTTTGCAAGTTCTCCCTGTGTCTGCGTGGGTTTCCTCCGGGTGCTCCGGTTTCCTCCCACATGCCAAAGACTTGCAGGTTGATAGGTAAATTGGCCTTTATAAATTGCCCCTAGTATAGGTAGGTGGTAGGGAAATATAGGGACAGGTGGGGATGTGGTAGGAATATGGAATTAGTGTAGGATTAGTATAAAATGGGTGGTTGATGGTCGGCACAGACTCGGTGGGCCGAAGGGCCTGTTTCAGTGCTGTATCTCTAAATAAATAAATAAATAAAGAAAGAACTTCCCAGTCCCTCACTATTTAAAAATGTTCTGCTACACTATTTTTCCTAGCAAAGTGGATAGCTTCACACTTCGCCACATTATATTCCACCTATCATGTTCTTGCCCACTCACTTAACCTGTCTAAATTCTCTCAGCTTCTTTGCGTTATCCTCACAGCTTACTTTGTATCCTCAGCAAACTTGGATACGTTACACTCGGTCCGTTCATGCAAGTCATTGGTATAGGCTGTAAATAGCTCAGGATCAAGCAACGATCCTTGTGGTACTCAGCGAGTTACAGACCGTGAACACGGAAATGAATCCTTTATTCCTATGCCGTTTTCTGTCCATCAACCAATCCTCAATCCATGCTAATATATTATCCCTAATCTCATGAGCCCTCATTTTGTCTAATAACCTCTTGTGCAGCACCTTATCAAAAGCTTTCTGAAAATCTTGCATCACATCCACAGGTTCCCCCCTATCCACCCCACTACATCCTCAAAAAACTCGAATAAATTTGCCAAACATGATTTCCCTTCCATAACTCTGTTAACTCTCACTAATCATAGGACAATTTTTTTTTTTTAAGTGCCCTATTACATCCCCAATAATAGATTCTAGCATGTTTCCTCGAACATAGGAGGGGGATAAGATTTGCTGAATTTGCAGCATGACCTAAATCCACAGAGGACGCTAATTGGTTGGGCCGCATCTCCTGCTTAAAATTCTTGGCTCAGACTATTCTTCTGTTCTAAAGCTATTTTGGATAAAATATAAACATTTGAATATGCTAAATCTGAATTGGTGAAAATTCCTTATTTGATTCCGTGGTTCTGAATCCCAGGAAAAAGCAGCTGCCAGTTTTTGCAACATTATTTACTCATACATTTTCAATAAGATCTGCTTTCAGCATCTTGAGCATAATTTTCAGGTCACCAGGAGCACTCCCAATTTAAAGCTTACTGAAGTCAAATACAGGTATGTGATTAAATGAGAGACACAACAAGATCTGAAACAATTGGAATTTATGCCTCATTATCATTGTAATCTTATCACTGGGATAATGAGGTATTAATGGAGATTTAATGTGCATCTCATAATGCTATTCCTTAGAGAAACACATAAGGAAATTGCTGCAAATTCAGTTAATGATATAAGCATCCCAAAACACAAGCTAAAAGCATGAAAAATGCTGGATGCAAATGAGAAAGAACCAAGGTCAATCACACTGCAGGGATTTGGCAAATGACAGTTGTATTTTAATATGATGTTTTAGAAAGAAAGTTACACTGAAAACTTTTCATTACTGTTCAACAAAGAAGATTGTACTAGCAGTTATACTGAAGTTTACTATTTCCAATGAGTTATGCATAGCCTTAATTTTGATGTACGACAGTGGCACAGCCCATCAGTGCTTCATTGCAATATGCCACAACTGGGAAGCTGTGCTTGCGCCCGTTATTCCCCTTGTGTAGAGTTACCAGGTTGCAGGTAGACATCCATTTGGTGAAAAATAAATCAGTTGATAAGTAAGTCAGTCGATACATCACCCCAGGCTACTCTCCTGCAATCTGCTAGGATGGTCTGGCTCAAATGGGGTGGAGGGAAAATAAATTTGGGCATGTGGTAGAGAAAACTGGAGCATAAAGAATGAACTTGTGCATGTGTATATATAAATAAAACATATATAGAGGGACCAAAAAACATTTTAGCCAATGAAGTACTTCTGAGGTATAATGTAGGGAAATGCAGCAGCCAATTTGTGCACAGCAAGCTCCCATGAACAGCAATGAGATAATAGCCAGATAATCTGTTTTACAGTGGTATTGTCAGCTCACTGAGGAGAACTCCCCTACTCTTCTATAGATGGTGCCATGGGCTCTTTTATGTCCTCCTGAAAGAAGTTGTAAATAATTCTAACTTGGGTAGTACAGGACATACTGTGTTTTGATTTCAAGTTGGGCACTTCAAAAGGTTAACAGTTCTCTCGTCTACCAGATTTGTTTTGCGACATTATTTAACAAAAACTAGCAAAACGTGACAATTCTGATATTTTCCAGTAATTTGAAAATCAATCAATCAGACATGAACAAAGCAAAAGAATCCTTCCAAGGCCACCCTGTTGAATATAACTGCTTACATTACAAACACATATTTTGGCACACAATGCAACTGTTTCTTAATCACTTGATATTTATCATGCATTAGACTGGAAAATTTACCACGCCTCTATTAAGAGTACAGAGTTAATTAATGTAATTCAGTGTTATGTTTTTATATAGCAAATTGGAAACACATCAATTACCATGCTAAAATATTTTGTGTTTACAAGGCTATGTTATAACATACCTTAGCAATGCCGTTATGACCAATTAGGTCACACATTAGAATCCCGACTAAAAATATTACTAGAAATGCTGAAATACAAACAAATTCACCATTAACAGTTAATTATTTACCTGCAATATCTTGTAGTCTGTCTTCATCAATGTTTGGATCAAAATCACTTCCTAAGACATCAGTGCTCCAGGTCTCACTCACAGTTTCTGAAATGTCCCTGTCATCTGTCAGCCCCATCATGTCTCTAATTTCAAATTTACGCAGTTTGTCATCTAGATTGTCTTGTGTTGTGGCTATAACAGGACATAAAGAAGTGGCATGAATCCTCCAAAAATACATGAAGTTCAGTGAAAAAGTTAATGTATTTTTTTTTTTGAAGAGAACAGTGATTTCTGTAGTTAAAAGTGTTGTACACAAGATAGAAAACCTGTAACGGCATTCGCAGAACACTTTGTCAACTGCAGGAATAGAGTACCAATAGACATTTCAGTTAGAGGTAGGCTTACAAAGACCATGAGAATATTGCTGCATGTTGTAATAATCGTTACTTCAATGCAAAATGTGACATGCTTATCACAAAACCATTTTACAAAATGTCATTTACACAAAAATATCATCCATGCAACTCAAAATGATGATATCCAGATCACATCCTGCAAGAAGCACCAGCTTCCTCGTTATCTGTGAAAGCCACTTCCTTTCCTTCGATCAAAATTTCTGTTGATATACTGTTCCTTGACTGGACAATGCTGCTTTAAGAACACTAGTATGAAGTGTATCCCACCTGTGGGTGTTAGTTCTAATTACAGAAATCAATATCCCTAAAAACAAAAATTTGATTTACGCAGCAAGTATCTACCCACTCGGAGGATATCGTGATTTGGAAATTAAAAGGTTGAGATTATAAGGACTTTCCATGCTTTTTGCACATATGTTGCTTTGGTCTGGCATTTTATTTTTTTAAACAGCAGTTGCAATGTCAACAAGAAACGTATTCAAAATTTTAGCTTCCTGGATGAATATGTAGTATTTTCAGTCATCAACTATTTTCTGCCTTATTTGAGTCTAAAAAAGACTAGTAATCATTGTTAGACACTTGTAGTTATCAAGATGCTTTAATGACTGCAGCAGCAGAATCATGTTGCTTTGCTGTGAGAAGAGGGGACAAGGGCAGGGACAGCTGTACCAGGTCTCTCTGTTGCTCTCTCTTCCCCAGTCTCACCCTCTCCCAGCCCCTTCTCTTTCCGACTGTGAACAATAGACAGGTTTTTAAATAAAATCAGAACTGTCAGTGACCGACAACCCAAATACAGCATGGTCTTAAATACTAGTTTACGACAGCAAAGACCTCAGTCCCAAAACAGCAAGTTGGACCCAGAAATCATGCTCCCTTCCTCCACTACATCATGTGTAATGGAGCCTAGTGCCATTTCTTCTTGCTCGCTATCTCCAGGTTCACGGAACCCAACGTACCTCAAAGTTGTGTCATTACCATAAATCACAACTAAGCAAGACTTGCAACAAACCCTAAGCAAGACTTGGTTAACCATGTATGTTCAGAAGTTGAGATTAACAAATTCTGCAGCACCACCATGTATATCATCAGCACAATACATACTGAGTTCCGGGAACTTCAAATTTCAAAATTTGATTGAATATTAATGATGAACTAGAGGCATTCATTACAACTGACAGAAGTTTAGTGGAACTACGAATCCAAGCCTCCAGAGATCAGGAGTTAACAGGAAATGCAGATGGACCATGACTACTGGGGACATCACAGTACTATACTCACTTTGACACCCCAAAAGGCATGGAAAAGAATTCATCCCAGTTTGAGATCACTGTAAACACGATCCCTGGATTTTGGAAGCAAAATGGACAGATAACAATGCATACCCATCCAGGTTTCCACTTGCCCAAAATGCTTTAGTAGCACATGTAAAATTTCCGAATGCAAAAGAACCATTAGGGATCCTGCCAAAGCCAAGGAGAAACTGCAACTACTGCATTACACATTTTTCCTCCAAGAGGTACAAGGCCTTTGGCAATGAGATAATCTTCCAGAATGACCGTATCAATCAAAATGCCTGAGTGAAGCACACAGACATCTCTGCAGATGTCAGGTCTTTCCATCGGGATAAGGGCATCAGCACAGCAGCTGGAACATACCCTCTAATTCCACTATGACATGGCAACACCAACTTGCAAAAGACCCAGTCAAGCTGAGTGCACTCAGCCAAGGCCAACACAAACCACTCAACAAAAACATCATGATCACTGTTGCAGCAACGCAACCACAGCCAACAATATTTTTATTTTATTTTTAGAGATACAGCACTGAAACAGGCCCTTCAGCCCACCGAGTCTGTACCGACCAACAACCACCCATTTATACTCACCCTGCAGTAATCCCATATTCCCTATCACCTCCCTACACGAGGGGCAATTTACAATGGCCAATTTACCTATCACCTGCAAGTCTTTTGGATGTGGGAGGAAACCGCAGCACCCGGCGAAAACCCACGCAGGCACAGGGATAACTTGCAAACTCCACACAGGCAGTACCCAGAATCGAACCCAGGTCCCTGGAGCTGTGAGGTTGCGGTGCTAACCACTGCACCGCCCACAGTACTGTGCCGCCCACTGTACTGCGAGAACAAGACTGTGCTTCAAATATATCACCTTTCCAGGCTCCTGAAACCACCCAGGTCAAGCTGATAGCTCGTCTAGCATTATTGCTGTTCATGACAAAGGAATTATAATTCCACTTGACAAATATCCTTAGTCCATCACCTTTTCAATCACCTTAATGCTGCTTTCAACCACATTGATTCAAACTCAAACACACTGATTTGATGAAAATGACAAAGAAATTCAAGATCTGTTAAAAATAAAAAGGTCAGCTCATCAGGTTCACCTGGCTCAGCCGGCCAGCCAAGAGAAAAAGACAGCCTATCGTCAAGCATGCAGCACCCTTCAATGTAAACTCAGGAACATCCAGAATGACTGGTGGATTGCACTTGTGGAAAAAACTCAACTGTATGCTGATACTGGTGACATAAGTCTCTATGAAGCACTAAAATCTGCATATGGACCAGCATATCAAATCCAAAACTCCTTGAGGAGCGCCGGTGGCAAGACCCTACACACTGACAAGGAGTCAGTCCTGGATTGCTGGTCGGAGCACACTGAAACTCTCTTCAGCACCAAGCACACAGTACATGATACTGTCATCAATCGCATCCAACAACAGCCTGCCAAAGAAGAACTGGATGAAAGCCCAACTCTGGAGGAAACTGTGGCCAACAACCAGATAAACAACAACAGAGCCCCCGGAGCTGATGAAATTCCACCCAAAGCCTTGAAGGATGGTTGTCCTGCCCTATACACCAAGTTTCAAGAGTTTTTCACAGCCTGCTGGGAACAGGGCAAGATTCCACGGGATCTTCGTGATGCTGTTATCATCACCTTGTACAAAACCAAGGGAGAAAAATCAGACTGCTCCTACTACTGTGGGATCACCCTCCTTTCTATTGCTGGGAAGATCCTGGCTAGAATACTTCTGAACTGGCTTGTGCCTACCATTGCGGAAGGAAATCTCCCAGAGAGCCAGTGTGGTTTCAGAGCAAACAGAGACACCACAGACATGGTATTTGCACTCAGACAATTACAAGAAAAGTGTCAGGAGCAAAACAAAGGCACTTACGTCACTTTCGTAGACCTCACCAAAGCATTCGACACTGAGCAGAGATGGACTTTGTAAAAACCTTGAAAAACTTGGATGCCCACCCAGGTTCCTGGCCATGGTGAAGCAGTTTCATAAAAATCAGTACGGACAAGTCAAGCAAAACAGCGACCTCTCAAATCCCTTCTGTATCTCCAATGGCGTGAAGCAGGGATGTATGCTGGCCCCGACCCTATTCACTATCTTTTTTAGCACGATGTTGCAGCAGACAATGGAAGACCTTAAAGGAGGGAGTTTACGTACGGTTCCAGACTGATGGAGACCTTTTCAACCTTAGGCGTCTTCAGGCTCACACAAAGACACAAGAAAAATTCATCCGTGAACTTCTTTTCACCGATGACTGCGCTCTCCTGGCCCACAGTCAATCAGACCTGCAACGTATAACGACACACTTTTCCAAGGTGGCACAACTCTTCGGACTAAAATTCAGTTTAAAGAAAACTGAAGTCCTGCATCAGCCTGCACCCCAAGAATATAGACCACCGAGCACGGTCATTGAGGGAACCGAGCTGAATGCAGTCAAGCAATTTACTTATTTGGGGAACATCTTGTTTGATGCCACCATAGACAAGGAAGTGACTTTCAAAATCAAGCAGAACATTTGGCAGACTATACAAACGTGTGTGGAGCAAACACAGCCTCAGAGCACAGCCCAAACTCAAACTGTACAAAGCTATAGCCCTCACCACCCTTCTGTATGGTGCCGAGTCATGGATCCTATACCGCCATCAAGTACGCCTTCTAGAGTGCTTCCATAAGCACTGCCTCCACAGCATCCTCAAGATCCGCAGGCAAGACTGCATCACAAACACTGAAGTCCTAGAAACAGCCATCACCAGCATCGAGGTCATCTTCCTGCAAAGCCAACTGTGTTGGGTGGGTCACATTTCCCAGACGACAGTTGCCTGCCTAAGACAGTGTTGTATGGAGAGCTGACCACGGGTAAAAGGAACAGAGGCTCCGTGCAAATGTTTCAAGGACTCCCTTAAGAGGTCCCTCTCTGCGGGCCACATCTACCATCGCCAATGGGAAGCACAGGCCATAGATCGTGATGCCTGGAGATGCTACATCAGGAGGGCTACAGACACCTTTGAGACTGAGCGAAGAACCAGCATGAAAGAGAAAAGAGGAGAAGGTAGATCCAATTGCCCCCAGCAGCGATAACATCTTCACTTGTACCCACTGTGGGAGAATCTGCCAGACATGGATAGGTCTGACTAGCCACCAACGGGCCTGCAATCAATGACTACAACCTTCCCAAAATCTTCATCCGTGAAGAAAATGCCAAGTGAGTTGGCTAAGCATTTCACCATACCCATGGAATAATATGGTACAGTATAAATTGAATTATACGTCAGCAGAATTGTATTCAGACACAATTTGTAACCTCATGGCTTGCCTATCCCTCACTCTAGCATTACCATCAAGCCAGGGGACCACTACTGGCTTAATTAGGAGTGAAGAGTATGCCAGCAGCAGGCATATCTAAAACTGAGGTGCCAACCTGGTGAAGCTACACCACAGGACTACATGCAGGCTAAACAGTGGAAGCAGCATGTAATAGACAGAGCTAAGCAATCCCATAACCAACGGATTGGATCAAAGCTCTGCAGTCCTGCTACATCCAGTCGTGAATGGCGATGGACAATTAAACAACTAACCAGAGGAGAAGGCTACATAAACATCCCCATCCTCAATGATGGGGTCGCCCAGCAAGTCAGTGCAAAAGACAAGGCTGAAGCATTTGCAACCGTCTTCAACCAGAAGTGCAAAGTGGATGATCCATCACAGCCTCCTCCTGAGGCTCCCATCATAGATGCCTGTCTGCAGACAATTCAATTCACTTCACGTCAAGAAATGGCTGAAGATACTGGATACAGAAAAAACTATGGGTTTTGACAACATTCCGGCTCTCGTACTGAAGACATGCTCCAGAACTTTCTGCGCCCCTCGCCAAGCTATTCCAGTACAGCTACTGGCATCTATCTGACAATGTGGAAAATTGCTCAGGTTTGTCCTGTCCACAAAAAGCAGCACAAATCCAACCTGCATCAGCCTACTCTCCATCAGCAGCAAAGTAATGGAAGATTTCATCAACTGTGTTATCAAGTGGCACTTACATAGCAAATATGTTGCTCACCGATGCTCAGTTTATGTTCAGCCAAAGCCACTCGGCTCCTGACCTCATTACAGCCTTGGTCCAAACATGGACAAAGGAGCTGAGTATAAGAGGTGAGGTGAGAGTGACTGTCCTCAACATCAAGGCAGCATCTGAGCAAGTGTGGCAGCAAGGAGCCCTAGAAAATTTGAAGTCAATGAGAATCAGGGGGAAAAACTCTCCAAGTGTTGGAGGCATAGCTAGCACAATGGAAGATGGCTGTGATTGCTCGAAGTCAAACATCTAAGCCCCGGGACGTTGCTGCAGGAGTTCCTCAGAGTAGTGTTCCAAGCCTAACCATCTTCGGCTGCTCAATGACCTCCCTCTAACAGTAGGGCAGAAGTGGGAATGTTCGATGATTGCATGATGTTCAGTACCATTCGCGAATCCTCAGATACTGAAAAAGTCTGTGCCCGCATGCAGCAAAACTTGAACAGCATTCAGGCTTGGGCTGTTAACTAACAAGTGATATTCGCACCAAGTGCCAGGCAATGACCATCTCCCCTCTCAAAAAGAGAGAATCTAACCATCTCCCCTTGACATGCAACAGCATTACCATTTGCTGAATCCCCCACCATCAACAGTCTGGGGTTACAACTGCCCAGAAACTTAACTGGGCCAGCCATATAAATTCTGTGGCTACAAGAGCAGGTCAAAGGCTGGGAGTTGTGTGGCAACTCGCCTCCTGATTCCCCAAAGCCTGTCCACCATCAACAACGTACAGTCATGAGTGTGATGGAATACTCTACACTTGCCTGGATGAGGGTGGCTCCAACAGCATAAGAAACTCGACACTATCGAAGACAATGCAGCCCATTCGATCAGCACCCCACCCACCACCTTAAACATTCACTCCCTTCACTACAGGCACACCATGGCTGCAGTGTGTACCATCTACAAGATGCACTGCAGCAACTCGGCAAGGCTCCTTCGACAGCACCTTCCAAGCCAGTGACCTCTCGAACCTAGAAGGACAAGGGCAGCAGATGCATGGGAAATTCCCCTCCAAGTCACTCACCATCACTGGGTCAAAATCATGCAAATCCCACCGCACCCGCCCAACAGTACTGTGGGTGTACCTACACCACATGGACTGCAGCAGTTCAAGGTAGCGGTTCACCACCACCTTGTCAAGGGCAAAATAGGAATGTGCAATATATGCTGGCCTTGTCAGCGACACTCAGATCCCAAGAAGGAATAAAAAAAAGAAAGCCTTGGTCGCCGTATACCATTTCTAACAATGTACAAGAGGTGACAGCTGGGGACTTTCTCCCCATGAAGCAACCTTGCAGACCATGCTCACCAAAAAGCAGCGATTTAAGAGAGGAAGTTAAATGAAATTCATCCCTATAGCTGTATCTGACAAACAGAAAAGGATTTATCTCCTACCTGTGGGCATGGACCATAGAGGAGGCTGTGGAGGAAATCACTCATGGAATTTCAATTATTTACTTACTACTGAAAAAGACAGCCCAGACAGACAGAACATGGCAGGGCAGTTCAGGAATTACACCACCCAAATCCAGTTCCTCTGCCAAGGGCTCCTGTTCTGCCACATGCACACAATCTGCCACATGCACCAAGCTGCAGAGCATCAGACCTTCCACGGCATTTTATCCACACCTCCACTTCACTCTTCCAACCACAGCCACCTGAATTTGCTTCCAATGTC
Organism: Heterodontus francisci; assembly: GCF_036365525.1. Taxonomy (NCBI): domain Eukaryota; kingdom Metazoa; phylum Chordata; class Chondrichthyes; order Heterodontiformes; family Heterodontidae; genus Heterodontus; species Heterodontus francisci. The sequence continues at coordinate 22,962,544 of NC_090402.1, forward strand.
GCTGAATTCAGAAATTTTTTTACTGAACAACAGGGTGTTCACCACCCAAACAGAAGAGAAAAAGTTCTAACTTATCTAAACAACAAATCCAGTATATCTCCATAAAACTCATCATACTCAATTAAAAGTAGAGAAATGGGAAGTGTTATACTCTCGGTAGCCAGGTGGTGAAGGATAGAACTGGGGCCTCATCTTTACACTTACAAGCTTTTAACTACAGACACATCCATTACAAAAATGCACCTCTAAACCCAACAGTTTCACTCTGCCCCTATCTATAGGAGCATAAGTGAAATTCCAATTAATGCCCACTGCCTGAATGCAATTGAACATCCAAATATACAATTAACAGTAAGTACTGTATGACCTACACATCAGCACGTAACCTGTTAATCTATATTTTGTGACCAAAGAAAGCATGCAAATTCTTGTACAACTTAATAAATAATATTGAAGTGGGATGGGTAATGGAGAAAGCATTAGTAGAGGTTGAGCAGCAGGGATGGTTCCAACAATTCTTTATAGGACACAGTGCTCGATACAAAGAAAATCTAAATGAAATGAATCCACTCAGTGGTTTGGTATATAATGCTGTTAAAATCCTGTTTTGCCAACTGAATCTTCAAACTGTATTACCACCATTCCTTTTGTTTACCTTGTTCATGTTCCAACAGCTGTAAAGCTTCAACACCATTACTCCCAGAAGGTCCTGCTCCTAGTTCAGAGACTGATTCCCCTTCCAGGTCCAGTGAGGATACAGAGTTTGAGCGATTTGAAGGTCCTATTTGAAGTAAAAAAATGCCATTTAATAGAACTAAGACAGGAAAACCTTATGTGGGCTGATTTCATGGTCTGGTACCCCATGAAACACACATCGCCAATCACAAAAATAAAAGCAAAATACTGCAGATGCTGGAAACCTGAAAAACAAAGTATTGGAAATACTCAGCAGGTCAGGTAGCATCTGTGGAGAGAAAATCAGAGTTAATGTTTCAAGTCTGTGACCTTTCATCAGAACTTCTGATGAAAGGCCACAGACCTGAAATGTTAACTCTGCTTCTCTCTCCACAGATGCTGCCTGACCTGAGTATTTCCAGCACTTAATTTTTATTTCGTCAATCACATCTGTACAGTTCTTAAAAAAAAAAATCCTTCCATCTAAAGAGTCACAATTCAACAACTAGATTAATTCAGCTGTTAAATCAAGAACTACTCCATTCTTCAATGGACACTGAAGAGATTGAGCAGGGGTTGCCATGGGCAATCTTGTTCAACCCACATCATCATACAGGTCACAATAATGAACTGTTACGACCGAAGTGGGAGGAGGGCACTGTTTTTTCTAGTTCCACTTATCCACAGGGCACAACTTGTATTTAAATGTTTACCCTGTTACTGATGCAGTCAATCATGTACTCTTTATCCCAGAAAATACACCCACCATGTTTCTTTAAAAAACAAAATCAGTTTATTATAAAACAAGACTTAACCACGAACGAAGCAAAGCTTTAACACAGATTGAAATATGAAAGCTCCTTTTTTTAACCTTCGCCCCTCACACACACAGGTTAACCAAAAAATAGAGATTTTCTCCGTAGCGCTCTGTTATAAAAAAAAAAGAGAAAACAATACTTGGCCAAATACTTGCTAATTCTTGAAGAAAAAGAGAGATGTGGCAGAATGTCAGTTGTCCCTTTATTCTGGCATCCCAAATACGGGTAGACGGCTGTCACTGGGATCTTTATAGAACAGTTCTTTTCAGGCGACGTTGAAGATCAGTTTAGCAGGCTTTCGGAAAAGGGACCTTCAGGAGGAATGCAGCAGCAATTTCTCTATTTCTTACACTTGCTTCTAAGAGCTTCTCAAAGAGATGGAAAAGGCTGAGCTGGGGTTGCGCCCTTGGCAGGTTGATTTTTAAAACTTCTTTCAGAACACTGCCAACAACCCAATTTTCTGTCCAAAGCAAAACCAAAAACAATATCTCAAGAATCAAGCCTCCTGACCCCTATAAATCTTGACCTGTCACTTCTCTGTAAACATCCTCCCAAGTTCAAAAACTCCCCGCTGGGTACTTATCTGAAGATAGGCGACTTCCATTAAGGGTTGTTTACAAGCAAAGTTCAAAAGATCTTCCGATGATTTTTTAAAAAAGTCCAGCATCTATGGAATCCTTTTGAGTTTTAAAACACAAGTCTTTAAAACAATTTAACAAAAAATTGAAGCACTTTCTTAACACCTCCATCCTTGGAGGAATGAAACGCCATTTTCAAATGCGTTTCATTACCAAGTATGGAAAAAACAGATGATTAAAAATATTAAAACACATTTACACATTCTTATTCGCTCTTTCCCCGTAGCTAATACAGTTCTGCTTTGTATCATCGTTGCACTCTGATAGCTCAAAGCAAAGTTAAATCCTAGACAAACCATTGCAATTACTTCATTTTTCCCCGCAATATGGATAATCTTTAAGTGATAAGGTTGCAATAGTAAATTACATCGGAATAGTCTGGCATTGACTTTTGAATTTTTGCAAGGCTAGGGGGTTATGATCAGTATATACCAGTGTCTCTCTATAGTCACGGTGGACATGGACCTCAAAATGCTTAACAGCCAGTTATAAACCCAGGGATTCTTTTTCTATTGTTGAATATCTTTTTTGGTGTCGATTTAGCTTTTTGGGAAAGTATCTCACTAGCTTTTCTATGCCCGATTCATCGACTTGTAACATGGCTGCACCGACCCCCAGATCACTAGCATCAACTGCTACCTTGAATGGCTTAGTGAAATTTGGGGCAGCCAACACTGGTTCATTAATCAAAATGACTTTCAGCCACTCAGAAGATGCTTGGCACTCCCCTGACAACACTACTTTTTTCTGCAGCAAATCTGTCAGTGGAGCAGCTATAGTAATAAAATTTGGTATAAACCACACATTCCCAAAAACCTCATGATTTCTTGCTTAGTCTTAGGGGTAGCGAACTCCACCAATGCTTATACATGTGCTGTTTTTGGCAACACTTGTTCTTGCCTTACTATATGCCCGAGGTAAGTTACTCTCGTTTTTACAAATTCACTTTTGGTAAGGTTTATCACTAAATCAGCCGATTGTAGTTTTCGAAATAGAGTTTCTAGTTGTTCCAAGTGGTCCTTCCAAGTGTCACTGTATACCAGCACATCATAGAGGTAAACCACACAGTTAAGAACACTGGCTACCACTTGATTCATTAGTCTCTGAAAGGTTGCTGGGGCATTTTCTTTTTAGCCCAAATGGCACCACTCGGCATTAGAAAAGACTGCCTGCTGTGACAAAGGTCGATATTTCTTTAGCTCGGTGTTAAAGAAACCTGCCAGTATCCCTTTAACAAATCTATTTTTGTAAGAAGCGTGGCACTGCCCACTGTCAATACAGTCTTCCAAGTGAGGAATTAGGTAGGAGTCTGCCTTTGTTACTGCATTAAGTTTTCTGTAGTCTATGCAGAATCTAGTTGAACCGTCAGGTTTAGGCACAAACACAACTGGGGAGCTCCAGTTGCTTCGTCTGTGTTCAATTAGGTGGTTTTCCAGCATGTATTGGATTTCTGATTTTACCTGGGCCGGTTTCTCTGGACTTAAGCGATAAGGATGTTGTTTTATAGTCAAGTATTCGCCTACATCCACATCATGTATGGCTAAGGTTGTACATCCTGGTTTGTCCCTACAGACTCCTTTAAATGCTGTGAGTGGCCTTGTTAGGTCTTCTCGTTGTTCTGCATCTAAAAGCGAAAGTATAGTGTCCAATCTCCCTAATAATTCGGTATTAGCTAAACAGATAGTCGGAGGTTCGATTTGAGAATTGTCTTGGCCTCCTTTTGCCTCATCCTTCACTGTGCCTACCAAGAATCATACTTGCACTTGCCTATCCTCCTCTCAGCGATATTGTTTCAACATATTGATGTGACAGCCGATACTTTATCCGGCAATCTGGAGTGTCAATCAAATAATCTACTTCATCAATTCTTTTGACCACTTTATATGGACCACGGTACTGAGTTTTCAGCAGTTCGCCGTCAAGGCAGTAATACCAACAACTCATCAGGTCTTGGCATACTTGTCTGCCCATTTCTTCATGGTTGTTTTGGAAGTTTTCAGTTGTTCCTCAGCCACTTTGCAAGCTCTCGTGAGCTGTTCCCGGAACACAGATACATAATCTAACAGATTTTTAGAACAGAGGGACAAATCTTTCTTCAATTAGTTTTAGAGAACCTCTTATCTCATGTCCGTAAACTAATTAAAAAGGACTAAAATGATAGACTCAATAGGTGAATACAGAGTAGCAAACAAAAGAAATTCCAGCCTTTAATCCCAATCATGGGGATATTCATGACAGTATGCCCCGATCATTTTGTGGGTCTGATGGGACCTTTCTAAAGCCCCTTTTGTCTGTGGGTGATATGCTGAAGACCTTAACTGTGCTATACACAAATTACCCCTAACTTAATGAAAAATTTAGACATAAAATTGATCCAACTGAATCTCAATTGGGAATCCATATCTAGTGAAGAATGGGTTAACCTCTACCACTACCTTAGCAGAAATTGCTCTCAAGGGAATGGCCTCTGGGAACCGAGTAGCCATATCCATGATAGTGAGTATATATTGATCTTCCGCTTTTGTTTTCGGTAAAGGCCCTACACAGACTAACACCCTACTAAATGGCTCCTCAAAAACTGGTATGGGAATTAGAGGTACCAGTTTTATGGCTGGTTGCGGTTTTCTCACAATCTGGCATGTTTTACAAAACTGCACCACACCCTTGGAAAGAGCTGGCCAGTAAAAATGTCGACTTATTCATGATTGGGTCTTCCGGATCCCCACATGTCCTGCTATAGGAATTTCACGTGCTATCCTTAATATTTCCCAGCAATACTTGGGCAGTACCACTATCTGGTGAACAACCGTCCATTCTTCGTCCGCAGGTCTGTGAGGAGGTCTCCATTTCATCAGAATCCCATTTTTAATATGCTATTCTTCTGGAACTCATTTTGCCTCATCTTCAGTTACAGCAGATTGTGCCACTTTATTTAACTCTGGATTGGCTTGCTGAGCCTTGATTACAGAAGACAGTTCCTTCGGATTATCCAAATCCCCAAAGAAAGTTTCAGATATTCGACTGTTTGTGGTGCCAACCTTACCTTCAAAAATGGAACTTGTTTAGCCATTGCTCGGGTCACTACAGATGAAGGAAAAATTCCTGGAACCTTTTCCTGCAACTATTCTGTCTCTGACTTCACTTGGTCTTTCCGTGAATACTGGAGAAGCGACTACCTTCTCTCCGGCCAAATCATTCCCCAGGACTAGGTCAACTCCATCTCCTGGCAAACTATGCACAACTCCTACAGTTACCGTTCCAGACAGAAGGTCATACTCTAGGTGCACCCGATACAAAGGTACGGGTATATACTCCCCACCAATACCATTCATTAAAACCTTGACATTCAGTGCACTCTGTTGGAAATGTTATGCCTTTTCCCAGCAAAAGGGTTTGGGTGGCTCCTGTATCCCTAAGTATAACTATAGGTTTACCTGCCTCACTTGAGGGATAAGGAATTACTTTTTCTTTTGAAAAGAATTCATTATAACTCGCAGGCATTCTGTTCACGTCCCCAACACTCTGCGGTTTTTGTACTTGGCCTTACAGCTGCAGTCAGAGCTACAGCCTGGTCATTCGTACCCTCGGTCAGAGCCCCTTTCTTTGCATTGGCCTTGTGGACCCCATTAAATCCTAAGGGTTTACCCCGAAACTTGCAGCATTCTGTATGAAGGTGTCCCACACCTTGTGACAATGATAACACTTAGGCTTGCGTACCTCACTTCCGCCCTCAGCATCTTCCTTTCTGGCCTGAGGATGACATCCCGGGGCATTCCCAACTGTCCCTTGTCCCCGGCTACTTGCCTTCCTTTCACCCTCCCACCTTTTTTCCTTTGAGCTGTGGGAGTGACGGACAAAGGGTTTGGGCTTATAAAGAAGCTCGTAATCATCAGCCATTTCCGCTGCCCGTCTTACTGTTGAAACTTTGGTTCTCTGCATGGTTTCTTGCTAACGGAAGGAGTGAATTTTTCAATTCTTCCAGGAGAATTCCCAAAGGTTCTCATAGGTGGCCTCCACCTTTAGTGACCGCATCCAACAACCAAAATTAATTTGCTTTACCCTCTTAAATTCTATATAGATCTGCCCAGATGGCCTCCGGAGGTTACGAAATTTCTGCCCTCCGCCTCAGGGACCAACTCATAAGCAGCGAGAATAGCCTTTTTTACCATCTCAATCTGCAGAAGCCTCCTCAGAAAGCATGGCATGAACTTCATGAGCTCTGCCCATCAAACTACTTTGCATAAAGAGTGTCCAGCTTTCCTTCGGTCACTTCATCTGTTTGGTTTTCTTCTCAAAAGGCATGAAAAATGCCTTTATGTCCCTTTCCTCAAACTTGGGGAGGGCTTGTATATATTTAAATAGCTCTCCACTGGGTCCTGGGCTGGAGTCAGATCTTTCTTCATCAGAACTTTCACTGGAGTCAAAACCACCCCTTTTGTCTTCCCTTCTTTCTTTTTCTCTTTCCTGCTGCTCTTCTTGCTCCCTTTGATGCTAGTTCATTTTTTTCATCTCTTTTTCCTGTTCATGCTCAAGCTGCTTCAACTGTAACTGAACTTTAGCTAATTCAACTGAACTACCATCTGGTTCGCCTTTTCCTTCTTCCAATTTCAAATACTGTGCTAACTACTTCAATTATGTCTGCTTTCCTAGCCCCTGGTTTTAACTCTAACACCGACTGTTCTGCCAAATCCTTTAATCTAACCTTGGTTAAGTTTCTCAAATCACTCAGGGGTACACCCTCCTTCCCGAAAAAGGTAGTTGCAACTAAAGACAACATTCTGATAGTGTACTTTATTGCACAAGAAACCCTTTTTTAAAAAAAAAACTCATCAATTATTATTACCCCACTTACAAATGCACGTCATTGTGCACAGCCCCCAATTATATGTTACAACCGAGATGGTCCACAGGTCACAACATATATTTAAATGTTTACCCAGTTACTGATGTGGTCAATCGTATACTCTGTTCTTCATTCTAGAATAGATTACACCAACCAGGTTTGTTTAATGTACAAAATCAGATTACAATAAAAGACTTAACTACTAACAAAGCAAAGCATTAACAGATTGAAATATGAAACTTCCCTTTATTTACCTTAGCCCCCCCCTCTCTCACACATACACAAACACACACGTTAACCGAAAAACACAGATTTTCTCTTTCGAGCTCTGCTACAAAAAAATACTTTGGCCCAATACTTGCTAATTCTTGAAGAAAAAGAAGAGATGTGTAAAGATGTCAGTTGTCCCTTTATTCTGGCATCCCAAATATGTGCAGACAGCGATCACTGGGATCTTTCTAGAACCGTTCTTGTCAGGCAACGTTGAAGATCTGTTTGGCAGGCTTTCCAGGAGAAATGCAGCATCAGAGGTTTCTGGTAGGCCCTTCAGGAAGACTGCAGCATCAATTTCGCTATTTCTTACACTCGCCTCTCAATGAGATGGAAAAGCTAGCAGGCTTTTCAAAGAGATGGAAATGGCTGAGCTGGGGTTTTGCCCTTGGCAGGTTGATTTTTAAAACTCCTTTCAAAACACTGTCAACACCCCAATTCTCTGTCCGAAGCAAAACCAAAAACATTATCTCAAGAATCAAGCCTCCAAACCCCTCTAAGTCTTGACCTGTAACTCCTCTGTAAATATCCTCCCAAGGTCAAAAAGCCCCAGCTGGGTACTTATCTGAAGACAGGTGACTTCCAGTAAGGGTTTTTTTTTTTACAAACCAAGTCCAAAAGACCTTCCGATGATTTTAAAAAAAAGTCCAGCATCTATGGAATCCTTCTCAGTTTTAAAACACGTCCTCCAAAAAAATTTAACAAAAAAATGGAAGCACTTGCATAACAGAATTTTTTTTTTTGGAGTTTGCATCCAAAATGTCATCAATAGTTCAATACACAGCATCCTTGAGCACTCAAGTTCAGGTTAAATGTTTCTTTAAGCTAGTTTTCTTCATTTATTTTTGGATAATGTATTAACTATAGCTGTAAAGATTGACACGAGTATTAAAACTCAAGGAGTTTGAAGTACCAAGTATAACTTTGCCACAAAATGCTCACAGTAAATGCTTAATATGGTTTCATGTTTAACATTTTATGGTTTAAGTCAGTATCTTCCCATTTTCAATTTCTTCCAAATGTTAATACTGATGCACCAAGAAACATTACTCAATACTATATCAACACAATTTAGCCATAGAACTAACAAACTACAGTGCTTCACAGACAGGCATACGCAAAATGCAAACCAAGCCAGGAATTGGGAGATTTGGGAGATTTGGAAGGGCTACCAAAAGCTTGGTCAAAAATTTAGGTTTTGAGGAGATTTTTTAATGAGAGTGTGCTGTGGAGAGGAACAGGGTTTAAGGAGCAAAATTTGAGAACCCAAGAATCAGATGTCCAAAAGCTGTGCCACCAATGGTGAAGCAAAGGGAGAGGACACACAAAACAGGCCAGATTCAGAGTAATTTAAAAAAACTGGTGCAGGGTAAGAACATTGGGGTGGAGGAGTTTGTGGTGATGGGCTGAGGCGAAACCATGGATGATTTAAAGATGAGGACAAGGATTTTTAAAAGTCAAGCAAAAGGGAACCAATGTATGCCAGTGAGATTTGGGGTAATGGACGATTGGGACCTTGTGCTCATCCAAAGAAAAGCCTCACCTTCTGATATTCCCTCCAGATTATCGCTGCAGAGGGAAAAACGCAGAGTTTTATCTGGTTTGCCATGCAGTTTTCCATCCTCTACAGGCACTTCTCCCTGCCCACTCTCAGCAAGCTGCATGCTCAATACCTGATCAAAATAAAGAAAGTAATCAAGAAACATTGAAATAACATGTAATTGGGCAGCACTAATCTTTAGTGGTAACACAGTCTGCTCCCTTTAATTCAATATTATTTAATTGTAATTAGACAATTCAAATATTTTTGCACAAATCCATACTTTGTGTTATTTCAAATCACTTGATAACTAAATTAACTACACTATACTGACTTCAAATTTTCACTCTATTGTCATCCATGAATTTAATTCCAATTTCATTGTCGGCATCCTTCCATCCACCGAAGATGATGGACACACAGCAAACAATCCATTTAGTTGGGGTGTCTTCTCTTGGTGCACCTTTGCTGTGAAGGCCAATCCTTGAGAAGCAGGTTCTGTCACAAGTGCTGCACGTGAAGCTGCCAGATGACTTTGTGAATTGTTGTTTTCAGTGTTTGTGCCTGTTGCCAAACTGCTGTAGCCACTGTGCGTCGTGGTAATGCACGCCGGGCCACAGGATGTCACCATTTCCCTCTTTTGTCAGCTGGTGACTCCCAGCTGCAACAAAGGCAACTTTGGTGGATTGTCCACAGGATGGAAGATGTGAGCATACCCAAGGACCTTCTGTATGGTAATGTAGCCGGAGCCAGACAACCAGTGGAGTGCCCAAAGCTCTGCTTCAAGGATGCTTGCAAACGGGACATGAAGGTCCTAAATGTCGTCAATTGCAACTGGGAGTCATGAGCTGACAAATGAGGGAAATGGCGACACATCCTGTGGTCTGGTGTGCACTACCATGACACCCAGTGGTTACAGCAGCATCACAGAGGAGTTCTCTGAACAGAACGCTATGTGTTTTTGTATTCGCTTTCAGCCTTGATAGATTGTGGAACTTGCCGTCTGACCTAGTGTGCAAGTAGACTCCTTGCATATCTGCAGGGGAGGCCAATGTCAGAAGCATGGAGAAGATGCCGCCAAATGGAGTGGGGGCTAGGTCACAACCCTAGTTCACTTCATTCTTCACTCCAAAATTGTCAGAAGTGGAGCCATCAAACTGTACAGTGCAGTGCAGGTCGTCATAGAAGAAGCGGATGAGACTGAGGAACTTCGGTGGACAGCTGATTTTTCCCAAAATCTTGTCGAGTCCTGCTCGGACGGTGTCAAATCTCTTAGTAAGATCTATGAAACTAAGGTAAAGGCACATACTCTGTTCTTTACACGTCTCTTGTATTTGGCATATGGAGATGATCATGTCCACAGTAGATTTTTTTGTTATTCGTTCGGGGAGATGGGAGTCGCTGGCTAGGCCAGCATTTACTGCCCATTCCAAAATGCCCTCAAGAAGGTGGTGAGCTGCCTTCTTGAACCGCTGCAGTCCTTGGGGTGTAGGTACACCAGTGCTGTTAGGAAGGGAACTCCAGGATTTTGACCCAGGGACAGTGAAGGAATGGCAATATCATTCCAAGTCAGGAGGGCGTTTGGCTTTGAGGGGAACATGCAGGTGGTGCTGCCATGCATCTGCTGCCCTTGTCCTTCTAGGTGGTAGCGGTCACAGGTTTGGAAGGTGCTGTCTAAGCAGCCTTGGTGAGTTGCTGCCGTGCATCTTGTAGATGGTACAAACTGCTGTCACTGTGCGTTGATGGTGGTAAATGGGGTGCCAATCAAGCAGGCTGATTAGTCCTGGATGGAGCTTCTTGAGTATTGTTGGAGCTGCACCCATCCAGACAAATGGAGGGTATTCCATCACACTCCTGACTTGTGCCATGTAGATGGTGGACGGACATTGGGGAGATAGGAGGGGAGTTACTCACCACAAAATTCCCAGCCTCTGACCTGCTCTTGTAGCCACAGCATTTACATGGCTGGTCCAGTTCAGTTTCTGATCAATGGTGGCCCCCAGGATGTCAATAGCGAGGATTCAGTGATGGTAATGCCATTGAACGTCAAAGGGAGATGGTTAGATTCTCTCTTTGAGATGGTCACTGCCTGGCACTAAAGGCCTGCTCAGGTCTGCAAAAAAAAACCCGACCCGAGCCCAATAGAACTACATCCTACCCGAGCCAGAGTCCTTCCATTTTTTCCCGTGCCTGACCCAAACATCAGTTAACTTACCTTCCGTTTTTCACTTTGTTGCTGATCTGCACAAGCTTAAAATAACAAAACCACCTTTCTAGCCCAAAAATTAACAGTGGAGCCTCTTACCTGTGATAGAGCCTGTCAGACCCGGCCCGACCCGAGGCCGAATGCCGGACCCGCAAGTGCAACCCGACCTGACCCCAACACGTCATCAGGTCCCGTAGGGTTCGGGTTGGGTAGCAGGCCTTTACCTGGCACTTGTGTGGTGCAAAAGTTACTTGCCACTCATCGGCCCAAGCCTGGATGTTGTCCAGGTCTTGCTGCATATGGACAACTGCTGGCACAGAAACCACACTGTGCTTCCAGGTACACTCGGTCTGCAAGTAAACGGAGTCTTTTAAGACCCTAGCAAAGGTCTTCCCTGTGACGCTAAAGAGTGAGATGCCCCTGCAATTGTTGCAGTCTCCTCTGTCGCCTTTGTTTTTGTTTCATGAGATGATTTTGGGGCATGCATCTCCTGTGGAAAAGCCTACTTTCCAGCAAGGAGCATTCGCGCCACACATGGGCCAGGCAATGACCATCTCGCACAAGAGAGAATCTAACCATCTCCTCTTGACGTTCAATAGCATTACCATTGCTGAATCCCTCATTATCAATATCCTGGGCGTCACCATTGACCAGAAACTGAACTGGACCAGCCACACAAATGCTGTGGCTACAACAGGTCAGAGGCTGGGAATTCTGCGGCGAGTAGCTCACCTCCTGTCTCGCCAATACTTGTCTACCATCTACAACGCACATGTCAGGGATATTCTCCACTTGCCTGGATGGGTGCAGCTCCAACAACACTCAAGAAGCTCGACATCATCCAGGACAAAGCAGCCTGCTTGATTAGCACTCCATGTACCACCTTCAACATTCACTCCCTCCACCATCAACGGAGTTGCAGGAGTGTGTACCATCTACAAGGTGCACTGCAGCATCTCACCAAGGCTCCTTTGACAGCACCTTCCAAACCCGTGGTCTCTACCACCTAGAAGGATAAGGGCAGCAGATGCATGGAACCACCTCCATATTCCCCTCCAAGCCACACATCATCCGGACTTGGAACTTATATTGCCGTTGCTAGGGAAAATCCTGGAACACCCTTCCCAACAGCACTGTTGGTGTACCTACACCCCAATGACGGCAGTGGTTCAAAAAGGCAGCTCTCCACCACCTTCTTGAGGGCAATTAGGGTTGGGCAATAAATGCTGGCCTAGCCAGCGACGCCCATACCCCCCAAATGAATTTTTTTTTTTTAATATCAAAGGTGTGATAATACGTGAGACTTTCCATGCTTGAGCAGTTCGACTGGGGTCCATCCTTGCTGGGTGCCCTTCTGTTCACTAGGCGGTCCATGGCCTTCTCAAGTTCGAGTGATGAGGGTGCTTAATCTAATTCATCCATGACAAGAAGTTGCAGGAGAGCGCCAAGTGCAGACTGAGAGATGTCTGATTCACAGGAGTACAAGCTCACAGTAGTGTTCAGCTCAGCAGAACATTGGTTTACTTCTGTCCATGAATACTTCACCATCTGCCAACTTCAGAGGAGCAACTTTGGTGATGGGAGAACCAAGCGCCCTCTTGATCCCTTCGTACATAGCTCGTAGATTTCCTTTGTCACATGCAGTTTGGATTTCCTGACGTAAGCTGATCCAGTGTATGTATGCGCAGCATCTCTCTGTCCTTTGCACAGCTGTCTTGGGCTATTTTCAGGTTGTGTAGTGTCTTAGCTGTTGGGTTTAAGTTATGCTCATGTAGGCTTTGTTTTTTTTGCATCAACGGCCTATCAGCTCAGCTGAGGAGGTCTCAAACTAGACCTTTTTGCAGGTTCCACCTTTACGAAATGATGCTTCGCTGCTTCAATGATTGAGCTTAGTGGCTTCCAAGCTTCATCGATGCTGCCCGTTAAGTCTTTGTGGGTAGCCAGCATTCTAGCTACAGTGTGAAGTGCTGGTAATTGGCATCATTGTTTATGTGATTTTGTTGCGTGGCGGACTGCTGCGTTTAGAGCTGTGGAACATTCAGGTGCACACCTTCACTCTGCTGCTAAGGGTGGGTCGATGCGGATGTGAAGAACACTGGACAGATCGCACCTCCTTGTTACGACTAGGTCTAGTTGGTGCCAAAGTCCAGACCTTGGGTGACACCATACCTCATGGCGATGTCTGCCTTGGAGTTGGTAATGCAAAGTTCATTCAGAGTACAAAGCTCAAGATGGTGTTGTCCATTATCGTTGATCTTGCCCACCCCACGACAGAAGCACATTGGCCATGAATCACTGTCTGCCCCAACATGTGCGTTGAAGGCACCACAGATGAATAGCCTCTCACTATTCGGGATGTTCCTCAGATCATCTAGGGAATCGTAGAAATGCTGTTTATCCGAGATGCTGGCATTGAGTTGATGCGTAGACACATATGATGTTGACTGTCCCTCCATCAGATGATAGCCACAGGGAGATGAGGCGCTCCAAGGTTGCTACTGGCAGCTCAATTGACAGTCAGCCAGTTGCTCACTGCAAAGCCTACACCATGCTCAATGATCTTCAGCACTCTTTCCATGCCTGTAGGTGTCGTGAGCCTCTGAAGTGGAGCCTGTGATAGCTACTCTGGGTTATTGTAGAGCAGCGACGTCAACAGCAAGCTTGTGTACCTCACAGTCAATCAGGATTGTCTTGCGTACATTCGCTGCGGACCGTGGGGCACACTCCTCACATTCCAGCTTCCAAGCTGAAAGGTTACCTTTCTTTGTTTGCTGCATAGCCCAGGCATAGTTTTAGGACGTGCAAACTTGCACAGCATCTGCACCCCTCCTCTCAACCTCGTAAGCTGATGTCCAGAGGAAAGACGAAAGCCTATGCATCTGGGGCCTATGGGATTGCAGGAGTTGCCGGAAGGGGTCAAATTTGAGGAAAACACCAAGCACCTAATGGGACTCCACTCTAGATTTTGTTGGGTTTACTCCCTTAACCATTAGCTCATGATGTTCTTGTTAATGTTGAAGGCACTGACTGGCAGGGCCCAGATCACGACAAACCTAATTCAAGATGGCTCCTGAACTATGCGTGGCCATCTGTTGCTCTTTCGCACCACTAAATCATTTCGTCTGCTGTTTAAGTTCCCCTGATTTTAACAGTGGGTGCATTTTAGCCCAAACTTCAAGTTAACTGTTAATTTAAATGGCCACTGTCTGATTGAGCTTTGATTAATTATGCAATCAATCACTTTAATACTGTTATAAGGTGCAATTATATTGGTCTGGGACTGCCAACTGATTAGATCGCACAGAGTTGGACTACCAGAGTTACACTGCAGGTTGCACATGGCATGGTTCTAATAATCTGATTTCTCCGGTGGACCTAACAGGTCCCGTGGTACCATCTGAAGAGTAGGGGAGTTCTTCCAATGCCCTGACCAACATTATTAAAACAGATTACCTGATTATTTATCTTATTGCCCTTTGAGAGATATACTAGTAGTCAAATTTTCTAGCTTGTAGTATGCCTGAAGTACAATGACGACACATCAAAAGTATTTAATTGGCTGTGAAATGCTTTGGGATGCTCCGAAGATGTGAAAGACTCAAAATAAATACAAGTTAATTGGCAAAGGTTTACCAATGTGAACTGAAAGCCAATTGAAAAAGAATTAAATTAAATGCTAAACCTGGTCACAACAAATTAATCATTTCAGCAAATGAATATTTTATCTTTTTGTTGCAGTTTGCTATGTAACACAAATCATTTTATCCTTGAGACCAGAGAATGAAAACTTAACATTTCATTTAACAGTAGCACTACTGTTGAAATAATGAACACAAAATAAAATGCCTGCGAGTATTTTTCAACCCAAACTATTTTTTCAACTTTCCACATGCATCTTTTGGATTCCTTCTTGGCTTTAGTCCAGCAACTTCAACAGTCCTTACCAAAGAATGTTAATAAAATGGTCACTAGGTGGCACAAAACTTTTTTCAATCTCTCCAAAAGGAGCTGGAACATTTAGTAATTTTCTCTGCACCAATTGATGCATATTTGCCACTGTGGTTTCTTTTTTTGGTGGACAAAATCAAGAAATATGCTTAGATTCGATAGTGAAACACAGAAGGGAAACGCTGAATGTAGAACTACAATGACAGCATTTGTTGGGGATGAGAACACAGTACTACAGTTGTGGGTAAAAGACATTATGCATGTAATTGTGGTAACAGAAAGCCACTGTACTCGGATGTCATGGCAAGTGCACAAAACACAGATTCCATGTTCAATTCTATTGCAAATTAACACACAGCAGAGCATGACTTTTAAAAATTAAAAGTGAAGAAAATTCTGCAAAATTTCTACTTGTTCCAACAGGTCTTGTCTTTCAGTGATGCAACAAAATATCACATAACCCCTCCACTGCCACCATCAACTGCAGAACAAACAAGTTTTTGTGCCTCGAGCCAAGGGATAAGGATGCAGAATAGAGCATTACACATCTGTAGTTTTCGGATTAACTGAAGCAGTTCTGCTTCTTCTTGATCACAAACTTATTGGTTTTTAAATGTGTTCTGAGAAAACACTGGGGTTATTACCATTTTTTAAAAACCTCGTTTTTTTTAACTTGTCAACTTAGCAATTTGGGAATATTGTTCAAAATCATTTTGACTGTGTAATTCAACTCACATAAATTCTTGGAGCATAACTAGACTTTTAAAACTAAAAAAAAATTTGTGGGGTAGTAATCGATATTGGTGATAAAACGCACTTTACGTGTAAAAATTCAGTTTCTCTCCCAATTGCCTACTCCAAGTTAATATTAGCTCAGAAGGTAGATGATCAACTAGCCCCCCGTCATCCATCATTTCCATCTTCATTGATCTGCTCGGGCACACGAACAGCAATCCTGGAATTACTCTGCAATTTTACTTCTCCAAAAGTAGACAGTGGCAACTCATTGGAAAAGAAAACAATCTCACTTCAACAGGAAGGATCCAAGTTCTATCATTTACATATTTCTTGAAACTTGAACCATTATATCACAGATCTTCTTTATGTACAGTACAGTTAAGACTTCGGTAGCTCACTCAAATTAAGAGATTGCGAATTACATGGTCTACCTCACACACGTGATCGACCCATATTTTAGTAGCTCCCAATAAACTCTTCATTTAGTAACTGCAGTCTCTGACCCACTCAAACTTCATCACCTTTCCAGCCCTCAAAGATTGTCAGGTAACTTACCTCCACAGTCATTCAACAAGCTGACTTGCATCACAATGTCAATTAAATAAACCAATTAACAGTTCACTGAAAGCAATTCTACTAAAACATGGTTATTTTCCTCCTTTTATCAACAATGATTTTTACAGCAATACAAGTATCTGAAGCCACAATACCACAGAATTATTACATTCAAAGTCTATTTCTTTAAACTTCAGGAGCCTGAGATATTTCTCAGAACTTTCTACCGCTACATTTTTGCATCTAACTTTCCAAGACATCAGGATGCTAATCCATACAATAACCTCAAAGTTGCCCTCCCAAAATTAAGAGAAATTGGAAAATATAATTTAGTCCAATTTAAAACTTTATTCAAGAAGGACACTTCAGTCACCTCTTTCATAATTTTTGGCACTGCAATTGTCAAGTCATTTGTGAGAAAGGGATGAGATGATCCACATTACTTGCTGCGGAAACATTTTGCACAGTAAACTGCACCTTTATTAGTACCTTTAACATAGAAAGCATCCCGAAACACCTGAGGTAAAACAAATGATCAGATGGTAGAAAACAAAAAGTTTTGAGGAAGCTTTTGGACGCAAGATGAGCATTAACAAAGGAAGAGAATTAAAGACAGGAGGGCGAGACAGAATTGTAGGGTCTAAATATACTCCAAGAATCAGAGTTCCTCTTATTGGAACCATTTTGGAGGCAACTTGTCTTTCTTTAATGAGTCTTCCCTCATTGATACTTATAAATCAAGTCATTAAAATGATAAGCTGGGGCAAGGGGAAGTTTCTTCAATTGTTAATACTTTAAAAGTAGGAAAGACAGCTACTGATTTATTTCAGAATAACTGATCAAGATTCATCAATTTCATTTCTCAACAATAAGGGGCTCCTGAACACAAAACATTATTAACAAATCTGCATCATTTTGGATTGTACCTCATTTTCTGACATCATGCCTGGTGTCATCTGTGAGGCAATGCCCAGTGAAATGACCAGTACTTCTTCAGGCTGGACCTCCTGTACGGGCTCCTGAGTTGTGCTTTCATGTTCTAAGTGTTGTTCTTTTGCTTCATTTGCGCGGCTTCTGTTCCTTCCAGCTGCAAAATAGCACATTAGCAAGAAATCAGCTCGAGTCTCGTCTTACTGAAATTACTAAGAATGCAGACGGATTTAACTAAGCTGAACTCAACTAAAAAGTATCTTAACATTGTACACAATGGAAAGCAAACATGAAAACCTGCATTAGCACAAAACTCAACTGGACACATCACATTATTAAAAAAAAGCTTAATTAGTGCAAGGACTGTGGTGTTTTAAGGAGAAATCCCACCACCATCTCTCAGGGCAACTTGGGATGGGCAATAATTCCTAACATTGCCCACAACACATCTTCTCAAATTAAAAGCATCTTAAATGAGAAAGGATGTGGCTAAAGTTTTGTTTTGTATGGGTAATAAGGAGAACCAACCCTGTGTCTTTTTCATCACAATTATTGGGAGTACAGAACTTGAGTATTGCTGAAAATAGAGGCATGTCAAAGCTTTTCATCTTGCACTCATCAGGACAATCCGCAAGAATACCAATGTAAGGGAAGACGACGACTTTATACTGTATGAGAAGAGAGTGCTGATTGGTTGGCAAGTGAACTCCAATTGGTAGCGGTATTGCCATGGAGAATCCATCAGTTTATCGTGACTGACAGTTAACTGCCAAGCTTTGTTTGAAACTTAACCCAGGCAGCTTGACTCTGACTTGTCAAGGCATTGCCCTGAGGAATGAACCAGTGAATGGCTGTCACTTATTTTGTTTAGCTGGAACAGACACAATGTTTGTACATGTTCTTTCTGTCTGCAAAGAACAGCGCCCTGTGTATTAATATATGTAGCTTCCAGTACGCATAAATGTGCCACACTGCGAGCCCTACTGGCAATCTTTAATTAGTTATCAGCGTAATTCTTACCACACTGAGGATTATTTAGCAAACATTGTCCAATCGCAGAATCACATCTAATGTTGGACACGGTTTTGACTTTTGCAAGCACAGGCTGGTTGGGTATGGCCTGTACCTTGCCCATTGCGGACAGCGGAAGGGACATGTTTGATACAATCCGCCAGTCTTTGGGACGTACGGCCTATATACCTAGCATCACACTTGCACTGAAATTCATGCATCTCATTACTCATTTGAGCGATAGGCAGGATGCTTTTTGGCTCAACGGCAGCATCCTGTTAGTGACGAACACCACACATGTCGCGACTGCATAGAAGCAGCAATCATAAATTGCATGAGAATACATTAATATTTAAATTTGCATTTGTTTGCCAGAATAAGCAACCCTTGAAAAAAAAAAATTCTGGAAGAAATTCTTGGCATACATTTTACAGAACTAGCCTACATTTTAGAATAGACGTACAATTTTGCTCAACAAAAATTGATTTTTGGCATACAAAAGTAGGGTAAAGGATCAAGAAAAAGCCTAGATTATTATTTTCTAACATTTACTTGTATCTTTTTGTAAAATATTCCCAAATGTTTTGTCTTTTGAGTAGACTCACAGACAGTGAAACACAATGAAAATTTTTAAACCACACTAGCAAGCAGGGCGGCACAGCGGCTAGCACCGCAGCCTCACTGCTCCAGCGACCCGGGTTCGATTCTGGGTACTGCCTGCGTGGAGTTTGCAAGTTCTCTCTGTGACTGCGTGGGTTTCCGCCGGGTGTTCCGGTTTCCTCCCACAGCCAAAGACTTGCAGGTTGATGTGTAAATTGACCATTGTAAATTGCCCCTAGCGTAGGTAGGTGGTAGGAGAAATGTGGGGATGTGGTAGGGAATATGGGATTAATGTAGGATTAGTATAAATAGGGTGGTTGATGGTCGGCACAGACTCGGTGGGGCCTGTTTCAGTGCTGTATCTCTAAATAAAAAAAACCACCAAATTCAACATGTTGCTACACAAAATAAAACGGCAAATCATGAGGATCTGGTGTACTATTAGAAATATTTGTCAAGTATGCCTGTCACTGGAAATACCAAACAAAATCAAGCATGTTACAGTCCCAGTCACTGGAAATTTCAACTAATAAATGTAGCTAAATATACATGTTCTGCTAATGCCATCTTCCTTTTGATCACCACCTTTTTGCTCCAACTATTAACACTATTAACTATTAAATGGTATTTACTTCCATTACACGTGGGTCAAACCAACCTTAGTTTTTATAGACAGAAGTTAAAAGCAGAAGCGAGGTAGTTAGGCTCTCTCTTGTTGGAGATTGTCATTCTGAGCAATTATGAAAGGAGCTGAATGGTGAGCAAACATCAAACAGCTCCATTTTGACCTTATGATGCAGCTGAAGATAGCTACACGTAGGACGTTGCCCTGAGGAACTCCTACAGTAACGTATGGGCCAATTGGCCCCCAACAATCACAACCATCTTCCTTTGTGCCAAGTATGACTTGAGGCAAAGGAGAGATATCCCCCCATCCCATGGGGTTCACTTTTACCAGGGCTCCTCGGTGTGATACTCAGTCAATGGTAAGTGCAGTTAGTTACTGTCACTATCTCTAGAATTTTCAGCTACTTCATCAATGACCTTCCTTCTATTATAAAGTCAGAAGTGGGATGTTTGCTGATGATTGCGCATGGGACTGGGGGTAAAGTGAGAGGATTGAGAATTCGTTTACAGACAGAAAACAGAGCTTAGGAATAAACTGGTCATTCTCTGGTTGGCAGGCTGTGACTAGTGGGGTACCACAAGGATCAGTACTACAGCCCCAGCTATTCATAATCTAGATCAATGAGCGGATGCGGGGACCAAATATACTATTTCCAAGTCGGCTGATGCCACAAAACTAAGTGGGAATCTAAGTTGTGAGGACAATGCAAAGAGGTTTCAAAGGGATTTAGACAGGCTAAGTGAGTGGGCAACAGCATGGCAGATGGAGTATACTGTGGGAAAAATGTGAAGCTATCCACTTTAGTAGGAAAAACAGAAATGTAGAGTGTTTCTTAAATGGAGAGAGATTGGGAAGTGTTGACGTCCAAAGGGACCTGGGTGCCCTTGTTCATGAGTCACTGAAAGCTAACATGCAGGTGGAGCAAGCAATTGGGAAGGCAAATGGTATGTGGGCCTTTGTTGCAAGAGGATTTGAGTACAGGAGTAAAAAAGTCTTGCTGTAATTGTACAGAGCCTTGGTGAGACTGTACCTGGAGTATTGTGTACAGTTTTGGTCTCTTTACTTAAGGAAAAATATACTTGCCAAAGAGGGAGCGCAACAAAGGTTCATCAGACTAATTCCTGGGATGGTGGGATTGCCCTATGAGGAGAGACTGAGGAGGCTGGGACTGTATTCTGCACAGCTAAGAATAATTAGAGGTGAGCTCATTGAAGCATACAAAATTCTTAGAGGTCTCAACAGGGTAGATGCAAAATGTTTCTTCTGTTTGTGTGATCTAGAACCAGAGGACATAGTCACAGAATAAGGGATAGGCCACTTAGGACTGAGATGAAGAGAAATCTCTACCCCAGAGGGCAGTGAAGGCTCAGTCACTGAGTATGTTCAAGACAAAGATCGATAGATTTCTCCATATTAAAGGCATCAAGGGATATGGGTATAGTGCGAAGGGTGTTGAGGTAGAAGATCAATCATGATCTAATTGAATGGCAGAGCAGGCTCAAGGTGCCAAATGGCCTACTCCTGCTCTTATTTCCTATGTTCCTATCCACAGCTCCTCGGATACTGAAGCAGTCCATGCCTGCATGCAGGAGGACCTGGAGAACATTCAGGCTTGGGCTGATAAGTGGCAAGTCACATTTTCACCAAGTACCAGATAATGACCATCTCCAACAAGAGAAAATCTAACCATCTCCCCTTGATATTCAATGGCATTACCACTGCTGAATTCCCCAACATCCTGGGAGTCACCAGTGACCAAAAACTTAACTAGACCAGTCACATAAATGCTCTGGCTACAAGAGCAGGTCAGAGGCTGGGTATTCTGCAGCAAGTGACTCTCATTCTAACTCCCAAAGCCTTTCCACCATCTACAAGGCGTGCCAGGAGTGCGACGGAATACTCTCCACTTGCCTGGGAGAGTGCAGCTCCAACAATCAAGAAGTGCGACACCATCCAGGGCAAAGCAGCTCACTTGATCAGCACCCCATTAACCTCTTTGAACATTCACTCTCTCCACTACAGGTACACCATAGCTGCAGAGTGTATCATCTACAAGTTGCTCTGCAGCAACTTGCCAAGGCTCCTACAACAGGACCTTCTGAACTTAGAAGAAAAAGGGCAGTATACACCTGCGAACACCAGCACCTGCAGTTCCCCTCCCAGTCACACACCATCATGAATATATTGGAAATACATCATTCCTTCATTGTCACTGGGTTAAAATCCTGGAATTCCCTCCCTAACAGCACATTATTTATACCACATGGACTACAGCAGTTCAAGAAGGCAGCACACCACCACCACCTTATCGAGGGCAATTAGGGATGGGCAATAAATGGCCTTGCCAGCAATGCTCATATCCCATGAATTAATTTTTTTTTTTTTTAAATAGCCAGTGCATTGCTTCGACCAAAGCTGCAAGGAAGTCCAGAGCACAGTCCTACCAGAACCCAAAGTCAGCATCGATAAGTAGGCTGTTGATGAGTAAATGCTGCTTGATAACATTATTGTCGACTCCTTCAATGACTTTGCTGCAGAGAATAGGCTGATGGGGAAAAAACTGGCTGGGTTGGTTTTGTCCTGCTTTTTGGACAGGGCATACCAGGGCAATTTTCCACATTGTTGAGTAGATGCCAATATTCTAACTGTGCTGGAACAGCTTGGCTAGAGGTGTGGTCTTTTCTGGAGCACAAGTCTTCAGCACTACAGCTAGGAATCTGTCAGGAGCTGCAGCCTTTGCAGTGCTCTCAACCATTGTTTGATATCGTGTAGAGTGAATCGAACTGGCTTAAGACTGGCATCTGTGATGGTGGGACTTCAGGAGGGCAAAGGCATCATCCATTCAACACTTCTGGCTGAAGATGGTTGTAAATGCCTCTTTGCCTTTTCTTTTGCACCCATGTGTTGTGCTCTTCAATAACTGATAAAATCATCATTGAACCTCCTCTTTCACTGAGCTGTCTTCAGCATGCTGCTTTTAAATATGAACATACAAACTAGGAGCAGGAGTAGGCCAATTGGCCCCTCAGGCCTGCTCCGCCATTCAATAAGATCATGGCTAATCTGATTGCAACTTCAACTCCACATTCCCACCTACCCAATAACCTTTCATCCCCTTGCTCATCAAGAATCTATCGACCTCTGCCTTAAAAAAAAATGACTCTGCTTCCACCGCTTTTTGAGGAAGACAGTTCCAAAAACTCATGACACTCAGAAAAAATTTCTCCTCATTGGTCTTAAATGGGCGACCCCTTATTTTTAAATAGTGACCCCTAGTTCTAGATTCTCCCACAAGGGGAAACATCCTTTCCAAATCCACCCTGTCAAGACCCCTCAGGATCTTATATGTTTCAATCAAGTCACCTCTTATAATTCCAAAGCCCTGCCTGTCCAGCCTTTACTCATAAGACAACCTGCCCATTCCAGGTATTAGTTTATAGAACATAACAGCGCAGTACAGGCCCTTCAGCCCTCGATGTTGCGCCGACCTGTGAAACCATCTGACCTACACTATTCCATTTTCATCCATATGTCTATCCAATGACCACTTAATAGAACATAGTAAATTAGTAATTAGTAAACCTTCTCTGAACTACTTCCAACACTTTTACATCCTTCCTTAAATAAGGAGACCAATACTGTACACAGTACTCCAGATGCGTTTTTTGCTGTTTTGAATGCGTGTAATCCTGCGGTTTAGCTTAATCAGGCTGGCACTTAATTTTCAGGTACACCTAGTGCTGCTCCCAGCATGTTCTTGTATACTTTTCATAGAACTTGGGTTAGTTATCTGACTTGATGGTAATGGAGAAGTGAGGGATATGCTGGGCTACGAGGTTACAGATTGTGATGGTATTCAGTTCTGCTGCCCCACAGCACCTCACAGATGTTTTGAGATGTGGGATCTGGGAAAAAGTTTATGCCACTCAATTGCAATTGAGGACTTGAGACTGCTGAAGCAGCTTTTTCTTAGATTACCTTCAACTCATGGGAAGGGAATCATCCAATGTCTGAGACAATTTGAATCCATGTCTGAGTGATCCAAGAGCTATATTTTAATTCACTTTGCTTAAATAACCCCTCTTTCCAGTATTTGGATTTTTACTTAAGTGCAGCATATGAAATATTGAATGTTTTGCAGAGGCTGTGTCAAGCATTAGGGTGTTTCTTCAAAATCTGCTTTGTACTGTTTGAAAATAAAAGTGAACCAAATGAGTGTCAAGAATAAGCATTCCAATCTGCCACTTGAAATATATATCATTTAACTGAACTATGATTGATGAGTTTGCCAAAAAATGTAAACTGTGTTCCATTTTTTCTGTTGCATTTAGAAAACAGCAGGTGCGTTTTTTAAGCAGCAGTCACATCTGAAAAGAAACCGTAATAAAAGACACTTAACATGCAGTTCAGCAACTGCAACAGAGTAGTTTTAAATCGTCCCAGGTTCTTGGCATAAATCTAGCATTTCTGGACCCTTCTAGACAAAGAGTTACCCACCAAATGGAGTTACAAGGGGAATGTGAGCAGTCAGATTTGTAGCTGAGGTATCCCAGGCGGTAATGGCTGCAAATTGTTGTCCTGCTTGTAGGCAGCATTAAAAAGGAGGGAAACCAAATGCATGTTAATCACCTCAATCAAAATTAAGAACTATTTTTTCCCCACTGCCAAATTATGCATATACTTACATTTTTCATTCAAACAATCAAAAAATGACAACTACAATCATTGTTTGCAATAGATAAAACTAAACATTTCCCGATCTGCGTATTTTTGCAGTCAGCAAAGGCTCAGTTTCAATATCATAGTTAACTTGCATCGATCTGTGCGGTTACTAAAACCGTGGGGGTTTCCAAGTCAAAATAGTAGATAATTTGTGCTAAAGTTGTTTGCCAAGTCAAATAAAAATAGGAGGCGGCTTTTTTCTTTCAGATTATTAAAAACGTGATGGTTACTGTTGCCAAACATAGCAGGGTGCACACAAGCTATAAACTTGCAATGATTATGCAGGAAATTTTAGAAAGCCAGCTGCAATTTGTGGATGATGGAATCAGCCAACAACTCAGCATGCATAACAAGCACAGGCCAGGAATTTTATTTCACCATATGAATATCAAGTGGAATTACATTGGTCCCAAAAAATAAATTAATGCAACTGTGACAGCTGTCGCCAAGGAAAAAGAATGGAGGGTTGGACATGCTAGTGCTATTACATCAATTTAGCTGTAATACTGGAAGAAACATTCTGCTTGCACTTTGCCTTGGAGTGGATATTTTGAACATTTAAAAGAGGCACATCATAGAAAACTTATTTTTATTAACTGATTTCAGTTTCCTGTGCACCACAAACAGGAAATAAACTATATAAATACATGAATTTTCAACTGATTAGAAAGTTACATTTATATTTTCACAGGAACATACAAAAGGTAATTTAAGACCAGGTGCTTGGTTTTAATTTGATGTAGGAATGGAAGCCCTGCATTACATTGCACAAAATGGGACAGTGTGGAACTTGGATTACAAACATGGCAAAATGGATCTTTAGTCCAGACAACAAAAATATTTAGTTTCAGATGATAATTGCCAAGCTTCAATATAGATAGAACTGCTAAAAATACATTTTTTTTAAAAAAGGAAAAAAGTAACGTCCAATTTCAAACCACTTACTTTCATCAATAAAACAATAGGCCTGATTCCTGATCTGTGCTGAAGAAGCTCAGATCAGCAGCAGGGCACTATGACTGCCCTTCATACCCCTCGATGAGAATACAAGATTGTGTTGCTACTCCTAACAGCTACCCAATAAATGACACTTGCTGGAAACTAATTGGATGGTAGTGTACTGATTATGTTACTGGACCAACCATCCAAAGTTCTGGACTAATAATCCAGGAACATGAGCTCAAATCAGTCATTGGCCAAGTCAAAGAAAAATCATTCTGTTCTCAAAAATTAGGCCACACTTAGAATATTGCGTGCAATTCTGGTCGCCACACTGCCAGAAGGACGTGGAGGCTTTGGAGAAAGTACAGAAGAGGTTTACCAGGATGTTGCCTGGTCTGGAGGGCATTAGCTATGAAGAGAGGTTGGAAACTCTCGGATTTTCACTGGAACGACGGAGGTGGAGGGGCGACATGATAGAGGTTTACAAAGTTATGAACGGCATGGACAGAGTGGATAGTCAGAAGCTTTTTCCCAGGGTGGAAGAGTCAGTTACTAGGGGACATAGGTTTAAGGTGCGAGGGGCAAAGTTTAGAGGGGATGTGCGAGGCAAGTTTTTTTTTTTTTTACACAGAGGGTGGTGAGTGCCTGGAAGTGCTGCCAGGGGAGGTGGTGGAAGCAGATACGATAGCGACATTGAAGAGACATCTTGACAAATATATGAATAGGAAGGGAATAGAGGGATATGGGCCCCGGAAGTGCAGAAGGTCTTAGTTTCGGCAGGCATCAAGATCAAGGCTTGGAGGGCCGAATGGCCTGTTCCTGTGCTGTACTGTTCTTTGTTCAAAATCTGAATACATTAAAATAAAAGTTTTTAAAAAGTGGCCGTGAAGCTTTTGGAATGTCACAAATGCCATAAACCTGCTGTCCTTACCCAGTCTGACTTATGAGAGGCTCTAGGCCCATGCAAATATGGTAAACTTTTAACTGCCTTCTGAAGTGACTACAATCAGGGCAATGAGGGATAGGTAATAAATGCCAACTTTGCAGAGATCCCCAGAATGAATTATTGCAAAAAGAAAAAGAAAAAAAATCAGGCTCAGCTGGGAAGCCCTCACAAAAGGAATAAGTCTGCCAACATTCACTATCTAGGATGACATGATAAATAGCCACTTGGGTGAGGCACTGGATAGTGCTCATAGAACCATACCCCAGCATCCATCAGAGCCATCAAAATGAGGCAGTAACTGGTTAACATAAGGCAGCTGTTAAAAAACACAACTGATGGAGAAATCTGGTTTATAAACATTTACACTAAAAGACATGGTGCTCCATCATTAGAAAAGTCCCTGTGGGCAGGATAGGCAAAGCCACCTACTTGGGATGGGGGGGGGGGGGGGAAATGGATATTAACAGAGATTTCAATGGCTGGCAGCCAGTTAAAAAAAACAGCATTATGAAATGAAGGAAATGTTCTAGCCAAAGGGTATGAATTTGCCTGCCCCAAACACCTTACAATAGGTGAATGCAAAACGGATTCATATACATTAAGAAACGATGACGTATTTCTTAATGTTGGACATGCTATGCACACTTCTTAGCCCATGTGTAACTGTTCTCCAGCCTTACGAGTAAATCACCTACATTAAAGGGCATGTGAGAACATAAATTTGTTTACATAAGTTATTTACAAGAACATACTAATTAGGAGCAGGAGTAGGCCACTCGGCCCTTCAAGCCTGCTCCGCCATTCAATAAGTTCATGGCTGAACTAATTACTCCACATTTCCACCTAAGCTCAATAACCTTCCACCCCCTTGTCAAGAATCTATCTACCTCTGCCTTAAAAATATTCAAAGACTCTGCTTCCACCACCTTTTGAAGAAGAGAATTCCAAAAACTCACCACCCTCAGAAAAAAAATTCACATCTCGGTCTTAAATGGGTGACCTCTTATTTTTAAACAGTGACCCCTAGTTCTAGATTCTCCCACAAGGGGAAACATCCTTTCCACATCCAGCCTGTCAAGACCCCTTAGGAGTTAGCAAGTAAATAGACATTGCATTGTATAAAAGACTGTAGTATACAAGGGCACTATACCAAGGGGATCATACAGTTGCATTTCAATTTCAAATTTCTAACTAGAAGTGGGAGTTTCAAGCACATGTGGCATTGACTGGTCAAGAACTGCATAGTACCAAATACAAAAACCATACATGATTTGTTTCCAGAGACTAACAGAGAAATCACATAGCAACATCCAGTTGAAATGTATTGTGTCCTAGTTGCATAATTAAAATAGACATAGAAACATAGGAAGATTTACAACACAGGCGGCTGCCATTTGGCCCATCATGTCTGTGCTGGCCAAAAAAGATAGCCAGCCTATTTCTAACTTCCAGCTCTTGGTCCATAGCCCTGTAGGTAATGGCACTTCAAGTGCATATCCAAGTGTTCTTTTTTAAATGCACTGAGGATTTCTGCCTCTATCACCCTTTCAGGCAGCAAGCTTCAAACCACCACCACCCCCTGGGTGAAAACAAGTACTCAACTCCCTCCCCATCCTTCTATCAATTACTTCACATCTATGCCCACTGGTATTGACCCCTCTGATAATGAAAGTAAAGTGGGTAGGAAGGAGCCATCTAGGCTCCTCATAATTTTATACATCTCACCTAAATCTCCCCTCAGCCTCCTCTGTTCCAGAGAAAACAAAACCAGCCTATCCAATCTTTCCTCATAGCTAAAATCCTCAAGTCCAGGCAATGTCTTCATAAATCTCCTTTATACCCTCTGAAGTTTTGATCTCATAAGGAAGCTAATGTTCTTTTTACTTTTGCAACAAACACTTTTAATCATATCAGCAAAAATTAAATATTCTGTAAAATCCTCAATAATGCCAAGTACAGAAAATATAAATATCCAGAACAATTAGTTCATATCAAAGCAATTTTTAATTTTCTGTTTTTGCAGAATTACTGCTGCACTTCCCATAAGGTTCAGTAAAACAGCTGTGTCTCCTACCTATTTGCAGTCTATTTTTTTTGTTGGCTGGAGTAGTTGCAGGAGACAGCTGGGGTGTGCTGGAGGGAGTCAGCTCAAGGCTATTGCTTTTCCCTGTTCTGTGATGGGGAACATTAATGATAAGGTTCTCCAGAGCCATCTTGTCCTCTTCCCTTAGCAGTTCCCCTAGCATTACATGTCGTGCGAAAGTAACCTATATGCAAATTAAATATGTAAAAGTTTAATTGACATCAATAAAAAATTTCTATTACATATACTGCAAGCCTATTAGGACTCTTAAAAGTGAAATAAGCTTTAACATTGGTTGATAACTGAGACAAGATTATAAGTTTGCAGGCAAGATTTTTTTTATCCTTTTCACCTCCTGGCCAACTTTCTTTTTGTTTAAGGTTCCTTGTGCGATGACAATTCTCTTGAATTGAACGAAAACAAGACAAAAGAACTAGTTATAGACTTTAAGAAAAAGCCAGTTAATGATAATGTTACTGTGAAGATCCATGATGTGGACATTGAAACAGTTATCAGCTACAAGTATCTAGGTATCAAAGTAGATAAGTTGATTTGGGGAGGGGTGGGGAGAAACAATGTAGAGATGTGGTGGCCAAGGGACATACATGATTATACTACCTCAAAGTTAAAATCCTTTGGAGTAGATTCCACAATCATGAAACTTTTCTATTTGGCTGTAGTTGAGAGTGCTATCCTTCTTGGATGTATGTCCTGCTGCTGTTGTCTTAGGAATGGAGATTTTTTAAGGTTACAGAGATTGTTGAACAAGGCAGGAAAGGTATTTGGTGAACGATTCTTACTTGACGCAAGTAGAGTGTTATGAACAATGAGAATCACCCCTTGTTTCAGTAATACTGCTGGATGCGTTCAGGGAAAAGGCTACAATTTCCTAGATGTAGGAAAAATAGTTTTTTTGAACTTGTTTCTACTTTTCTCTATAAAAACATCAGCTTGATGAACGGATAAGGATATGCACTCATAATGGGACTCTGACGAATTAAAATAATGTACTGGAAATAGTTAACGTATACTTTAATCAAGTTGGACTTTTGTGATAGGGTAATTTTCTTTTTGTTATGATCCATATGTAATATATGAATAAGTAATGTACCCAAATTGAATTTCCATATGGATAATAATTGGAAATTGAATTGAATTGTGCCATAATGGCT
Source organism: Heterodontus francisci (assembly GCF_036365525.1). Taxonomy (NCBI): domain Eukaryota; kingdom Metazoa; phylum Chordata; class Chondrichthyes; order Heterodontiformes; family Heterodontidae; genus Heterodontus; species Heterodontus francisci. The sequence goes on from NC_090402.1 coordinate 22,991,809, forward strand.
ACCCATTCTCAGTTTCTGCCAATCTGTAAGATGGCAACAGGATAAATGTACAAGCAACTCGCCGTCACACGTATGTAATACCTGCCTTCTGGAGTTTGCCTGGCTATAACTTGGCACTACTCCAAATGGTCAAGGTAATATATGAAACAGAAGACTGGTGTGGGAAAGGTGGAGTCCCACCTGCATTGGCAACAAATTTTATATACCATAATTGATTAAGTGAATAGGCAATTCTGTGGCAAATGGATTTCAATATTGTCAAGTTTTTCTTTATTCATTCATGGGACGTGGGCGTCGCTGGCTAGGCCAGCATTTATTGCCCATCCCTAATTGTCCGAGAAGGTGGTGGTGAGCTGCCTTCTTGAACCACTACACTCCATGTGGGGTAGGTACACCCACAGTGCTGTTAGGGAGTGGGAGGTCATCCACTTTGGACCTAAAAAGGATAGATCAGAGAACTTTCTAAATGAGGAAAGTTAGAAGTAGTGAAGGTGCAAAGAGATTTAGGAGTCCATCTACACAGATTAAAATGCCATGGACTGGTCCAAAAATCACAAAGGTTAATGGAATGCTGACCTTTACACCTAGAGGATTTGAATACAAGTCATGCTACAGCTATACAAAATCCTGCTTAGATCACACCTGGAGTACAGTGTTCAGTTCTGTGCACCACATCTTAGGAAATAAATACTGGCCTTGGAAATGAGTGCAGCACAGATTTGCTAGAATGATACCTTGACTCCAAGGACTGAATTACAAGGAGAGATTACACAAACTAGCGTTGTATTCCCTGGAAATTACAAGATTCAGGGGTGATATGATCAAAGTTTTCAAGATATTAAGGGGAACTGATTGGATAGATAAAAAGAAAAACTATTTCTGCTGGTTGGGGAATCTAGGAGTAGGGGGCATAGTCTAGAAATTAGAGCCAGGCCTTGCAGGAGCTAAATTAAGAAAAACTTGTACAACACAAAGGAAGGGTGGAACTCTTTTCCGCAAACGACTGATGCTGGGTCAAATGTTAAGTCTGTCAATGTCAATTAAAATTACGTTAACTGAAAGCATTGAGGGAGATGGGGAAAAGGCAGGTATACAGAGTTAGGTCACAGATCAGCCATGATCTCTTCGAATGGTGGAACAAGTGCAAGGGGCAAAACTGCCTACTGCTGTTCTATACTCCTAACTGTTCCATAATTTTAAATGTTTTAAAAGGATGATATCTGTCATTAGGAACTTAATTGCCCATTTATACAGTTAAAAGTGGGAGCAAACACAACTTAGGCAAGCCATAGAATTACATAGAAAGTAGAACACAGAAACGGGTCATTCAGCCTAAGTGGTCCATGCAAGTGTTTATGGTCTGGATACACCTCTTCTCACCCTCTTGATCTAACCTTTTATTCCTTTCTCCCTTGCATGTTTAGCTAGCAACCCCAGATCAATAAGTAATCAGGCATCCTCTTGTCAGCTTTTGGAAGCTGATAATCAGAAATTCCTGTGTGGTGCTTTGCTTTACCCAACTCCAATGCAGTGTCAGCAGGCAGTATTAACCATGGCTGGCTATTACCACTCTCTAAATTTCACTGGATATCAAACTGCTTAATGTAGTGTCTCATCTGTGGAGATTGCTTGTTATAGTTAGGATAGTCAGATTAAATTTTCATCTGCTCATTTATACAAGATTTAGTCCTGTATTCAATTTCTTACACATTAAAGTAATGGGAATACGAGACTATAATGCAGGCACGTAAACAAATCCATTTGGTGCAGCAATTGGCCGAAGCTTTCAAGTTTGTTGTATTGAAAAATAAAGGGGTCACCAAATAAGGTTCATGTTAGCATTTTAAAAAGTCTTTGAACTATAGTTTTGAGATGCAATAAAATCAAAAATCAGTGCTTGAGCAACGTTCTTCCTACTATATGTGAAATGAGAGAAGAGGGCTTGAAATATTGAGCGCAGTGGCCACAGTAAACTACTGAAGTACAAAGCAGAAATGGATGGACTTGTGTCTCCTTCCACTCAGCAATAGAGCCATGTCCAGCGATCAACCACTCAACATGAAGTGCAGATGAAAATCAAGGGGAGACACATACCTGGGTCAAACACCGTCACCTCCGAGTGAACAGTTGCAAGAGAGACTGTTGGCAAGTCGGAAACATGGCATGCATTTGTCCTAACTAAAAGATGATCAGGCCAGGCATTAAGGGAGAGGGAAACAGCACAGAAATTACAGAAAAAAGGACGTGAACACAGAACAATACCTCCATTGAAAAATTGAGAACAATATAATAGAAAAAACACAAGATTAATAAATGAGAGATTTTTGATGGACAAAACTGTGTTAATATTAATTCAATTGAATAGCTTTAAGTTACATACTCAGTAGGCCACCCAAGGAATCACTACCAGATGAACTGAGCACAAGCATGGAATCATAGTGGTTGGGGAAAATCAATGGAACAAAATTCACACTGTTCATAAAAGATTATTATTGAGCATTACTGAGTCTACATACTACCCAGATTATAGTGAAATAAACCTGCATATTGTTACATGCTTAAATAAAGTGAGGTACAACTCACCTGCAAAAATAAGAGCCAAAAATATGAACAAAATACATATGCTTACTAAATTTATAAGTTGGTTGTGGGTCATGTATACCACAGTCCTGCTAAGCCCTTCCAGCAAGTTCACAGAGGACATGGGAGGGGTTTCCACAGTACGACCTCCAATAATAACATCCAAGAAAGCTGCAACACAACTCTGCAAAAGTTCATTAGACAGAATATATTACATCCTTGTAGGTTGTAAAAGAAGTCTACCTGAAATGAAAATCCTCAAATACAGTCACCACTAATTACAGCAGGCACTTTTGTGCAAATGCCATTTGCCCATATCTGCAATGGCTGGGGTAACAGTAGCAAAAACAGCAGAGTGGCTTCTGAGCAGAATTTACAGTGTTCTGACATTAAAGACTGTCAGAGAGGGCAAGGTTGATTTGTAGTCTGTTGTCTTTAAAGCTTTCTGTTCCTTTTTTAAAAATTCATCTGTGGGATGTGGGCGTCGCTGGCTAGGCCAGCATTTATTGCCCATCCCTAATTGTCCTGGAGAAGGTGGTGGTGAGCCAGCTTCTTAAACCACTACAGTTCATCTAGGGTAGGTACACCCACAGTGATGTTAAGAAGGGAGTTCCAGGATTTTGACCCAGCAACAGGAACGGCGATATAGCTCCAAGTCAGGATGGTGCATGACTTGGAGGGGAACTTGGAGGGGTGGTGTTCGCACACATCTGCTGCCCTTGTCCTTCTAGGTAGTAGAGGTCGCGGGTTTGGAAGATGCTGTTTAAGGAGCCTTCATGCGTTGCTGCAGTGCATCTTGTAGATGGTACACACTGTTGCCACTGTGGTGGAGGGAGCGAACGTTTGTGCATGTGGTGCCAATCAAGTGGGCTGCTTTGTCCTGGATGGTCTATGAACTACTTGAATGTTGTTGGAGCTTGCCTTCTGAAGCATTGGTTGCAGTTTAAGATTCAGCTTAAACGAGTCTTATGTGGGGTTCAGTCCTGAATACTGTTTGAAATGCAGACTATTGTTCTGTTTTGGACTAGACTCCTGTTACTCCACTTAAATGATGAATTTCTGACAATTGACTCAACAAATTATGTTACTGGGTGGCTTTCAGACCTGGGCCTTTTATTACAGTTGACGGACGAGCACAAACTTAGGGGAATGGTGAAACAGTTCTCGCTTTGTTTATGTCAGTCCTTAATGGGGAAAATCTCTTGCACAGCCATGCGGATTTAAGTGTAGGATTCTCATCCGAAAATATACATTAAAATGAAGTCTCAATAAGGCTCTTTTATTACATTCAGAGCACCTCAATGAGGTGTTATTTACTTCATTTTTTTCTTGTGATTGGTTTACTTGAAAGATGTGCAAACTAGTGAGTTAGCACAACTGTTAACACTCAAAATAAACACTGCACTTGAGACACGATAACCAGCAATTTTGAAATTAACAGTAATGAAAAAGGCCATCACTTTTTTGCTGCTCAGTTCACACGAGGACGTTTTACGTGGTGGGGACTACTTATTTTGTGACAAGGGCTTTTACCCCAGTTACTCTGCGCAGTTTTTTAATGCACCTCATTTGGTATCTCACGACTCTACCCATACTGCTCCAGGAGGTTGGTTCCTTTCAATTTAATTTGCCTCCTTCCACAGAGAATGTACTATTTTGCCAGTTAATAATGAATTAAAGGTACAGTTTATTAAAAATTAGATTTAGGTGGCACAAATTAATAGAAACATAGAAAATAGGAGCAGGAGTAGGCCACTTGGCCCTACGAGCCTGCTCCGCCATTCATTATGATCATGGCTGATCAGCCAACTCAGTAACCTGTTCGCGCTTTCCTCCCATATCCTTTGATCCCTTTCGCAGACCTGGACAACCAACAAACAGAACAGACTTCATTCTATCAGTCTTGACTGGATTTGAACCCAGGTCAGAAAGGTAAAATACCAATGTCTAAACTGTGCCTTTCTAATACAGACAAGAGTGTTGTGTTACAAGTGGGTTAGTGAAAAATGTTCACGTTCAGACATGTTTCCATAAACGATTTTTCAGGTTAACAACAGTTAAAGGCTGAGTCTCAAAGACAGACTTCACATAAGTTAATTGTTGACATTTTGATCTTAACTTTACTGGAGAGAGAGATCAGGAGCAGAATAGTTTGCCTTGGGAACAGAACAGTTAGAGAATCTGATGTGACCCCATACATTGGTAAACGCTAGTCTAGCATCATTTTTTTTGTTTTGCTGGTAAAAGCTTCGGACAAGTGGAGTGTAAAGCTCAATATTTAGACATTCCCTGATAGAACCAGTTATCTGGAGCAGAGTTGCATAGAAATAGCAGATGTCCAATCTTCAGTCAACAAATTCAACTGAGTAAATGAGGGCCTCCGTGTGATTTTTTTATACCCACTCTAAGATCCTGAATTTGAAAACCTGGTAAAAGGTATTTCTTTATTGATCTGCATTGTTCGTTAATAATAGAATCAATCACCTTCCTGTAATAAACAGAAAATATCCGACTGACGACCAAAAGATTGGGTAAGCACAGTCACAAAAGTCGATTTAAGGTTTATATAGTGGCCACCAAATATGGTAGCGACTAAGTATAGGTTTGACAACCGCCCCAACCCCCCCCCCCTCCACCACCACCAAAAACCCTATTGTTGCTTCGATCTATTCTTGATTTTCTTGGTCCCCCCACTATTATTTTTGTGCTCATTGTTCATTTCTCAAACATCTTAAGCTAGTACAGAATATTCAAATTATTTAAAAACTCTATAGGTATTGGAGATTCAATGAAGTCATAGTGATCCCTTCCCATCACATCAAATTTCTCCCCAACCCCACCTCACCACCTCCCTCTTCAAAGAGATGGCATATGGCTCCAACTGATGCCAAAATACCTTCATTACATGTCAAATATTGAGTCTCTTGCTCAAAAATATATTCGTATGGCTGGGGAAGCAGTTGTAGCACGATGTCAAGATTAATAATCCATTCAACGGCTTCAGTTGATGCGGTGTGAATGGTTGTGATGCCACTAGGAATGGATCTCTCAGGGCAAGAGTTCAATATGTGGGTGATGGTCTCACTTGGATGGCCAGTCACAATTAGAGCTGGTCCTTACGTTCCACTTGTGGAGCAAGTGTCCACTTTTTCCCTGGCCCACCCTCAAGCGGTTGAAGGTTCACAGCAACCTTCACGTGGTCTTCCTGTTAAAGTAAATTTTCTAATTTGAAAATATGCAAACTAATGTTGTCAAGAAAATGACTGAACCCCAGTCACTGGGCTCCTGGTCCAAGCACTAAAAACCCACAGAAAAATGGATTCTCTTGCTCATCTATCAAATATTCAACTGGACAGTGAGTATGAGGAAACGTAAATCAATCATCTCAGCTATCTCATCAATTTTGCCTCCACCTAAAATCTACATATTTTTCAGGTGCAGAAATAATCACCAAGGATAGGAATCTGAGATGATTCTTTCCCTTCCTAGTTCAAGGACACACACTTTAGCAACTCCTCTCAAAAATCAACTAATTCAGTCAATAGGATTCAATTATTTAAAACCTTACTTCGTAAAAATCAGAATTCGCAAGAATTCCTTTTTTCAACTATCAGATTAATGCTAAATGTATTTAGTACTTCATGTATAATGCTGAAAATATACACCAAGGTAAATTTAAGTAAATAAATCTACAATAGATCTTATAGCCAAGCATACCACAAAGCTAAAGATCCCTGACGATCACACGAAAGGAAGTCAGAGTACAATGTCTTCACAATTCAGGTTACACTCCCCTGTTATTGCAACTTTTAACGATTGCATCTCAGCAGAGTACCAATTGACTTACTTTGTCAAATTTGCAAAGACTATTCTTCAATCGTGGATCCGCTTCTTCGCTGCCCATCATTGCCAACTGCTGTAAGAGTTGGCCAACCTAAAAACAAGTTTCAGATATTATAACATTTGCATCCTTCAAACAAAGAAAATTGTCTATAACAATATTACATTTTTATTCAAAGCTGTACATAGATTATAATTTCACAACAAGACCTGCATAGAAATTACAACATGGAAACAAGCAGCTCAGTCTGGCCTATCTTTACTGATGTTTATTTACATTAAACCGTCATCCTAATCCCGCATCTCTATCAGCCTTTTTTTCAAACACCTAACATATCCTTAAATGTTGACACAAGCTCTGCTTCGATCACCAACTTCAGGAGTACACTTCAGACTCACCATCCTCTTTTTCAAAAAAGGTTTCTTCTGTTCTGCATCCTCAATCTCTTACATGTATGCTGCCTTGTTCTAGGCCCTTAATTGTTCTTTCACATCACTTCATACTTTTAAAACACCTTTAAAAATCCTAAATTATCAAGTTCATATTTGTATCAGGCAGCATTATAGAGAATCTGCACTCTAACCTCTCCAGTGCCTCAACACCCTCTACACTGGGGAGACTAAACATAGATTGGGTTATTACTTTGTTGAACAACCCCATTCAGTCCACAAGCATTACCTGGAGCTTCCAGTCACTTACCATTTTAATTCTCCATCCCACTTCCACTCTTTTCTCAGCCGACACTGTTCTAGTAAAGTTCAACGGAAGCTTGAAGAACAGCCCCTTATATTTTGCTTAGGAACTTTACAACCTTTTGGACTCGACATGGAGTTCAATAATTTCAGATTATAACCACTGTTCCCAACTCTATGGACAGCAGGTGCTGGCAATGTTTCTGCTGTTGCTATTTACAGCACCCCTAGACCCATTTTTTTTTTATTTGTTTACTTTTCCCATTAACACTCCCTTTTGTCTTGCATCACTTTTTTCATTTAAATTACTCCAACCTTTCACCCCATCAGACTTTCCTTTTGTTCTTTCCTCCCCACTCCACCTTTCCCTGCCTCTGTAATGCTTGAAACCTGTTACAGCTCTAACAAAAGTTCAACAATCTAAGTGTTAACAGTTACTCTCTCCATGCTGCTGCCTGATCTGCTCAGTATTTCCAACATTTTTGTTTTTATTTTAGATTTCCAGCATTAACAGTATTTAGCATGTCTTAATATCCTTCCTGTGGTCGAGCCATAGAACTGCACACCTTACTCCTACTGCAGTGTTATACAGCATGCAGCATCGATAATCAACCAACCATAAAAACTAACAATCTCAGCACATCACTAGAATTGCAATAAAATACATTGATGGGTATGTCATGTTATACTCCAAAAAGCGAGTTGGTGAAGTATAATACTGGAGCCAATCTTTACTCGTTCTAACATTTGTTTTGAGTGAAACATTACAAACATACTCCTCCTAATTCAACAACACCCAGTTTCAGTGAGTGTCCCTTACCTGAAGTAAAATCCCAATTAATACCCTCCGCCTGCATATAATTAAACACAACTGATGTACAACAAACTTCATATTTTTATATTATGCTCATTTGAACTACAAAAATATTGACAATTCAAATAAAAGATTTTGTCTTTGTATTGAGGCTGCGTTTGCTGACGACACAACCACTAGGTGCAGTATTGGCACATGCACAAATGCAGCCTCATCCACTGAAATTTCACTCTCTGCGATGTCTCAGGCAGCTGCCATAATAAAGATGGCGCTGCTCAATTAGTCACAAATAACAAATTAAACCCAAGATCCCTCAATGGCTGCTATCGCCACCTCCATCCCACCCCCCAACATTACCCTGCTCCCTCCTGCCATCGCACTTGTTTTCGCTGCTCCCTCCCACACCCCTCTGCTTGCCGCTCGCTCCCCGCTACCTTCCTTCAGCCACTCGCCACTTCCCCCACCTTGGCTGCACGCTCCCGAGGGGGGAAGCAGCGAGGGCAGGAGCAAGCGGACTGGCGGGTGGCGGCTCGGTGGAATGGAGCAGCGAGTAGTTGGTACGGGAATACTGTTAGGGGAATGGAGGTGGCGATCGCAGCTATTGAGGGGTGCATGGTGATGTCAGCACGCATTCATACTGACAAGCTGGCAAATGTTCGCACACACTGATGACGTCCGTGATTGCTATGCACGAGTCACTCTGTTGTATGAGAGAAATTGAACAATTGTTTGAACTGAGTGTTTGTAGATCAGCTAGTGGTTATAACTGTAGTGGGACCAAATTGAATTGAACAGCCAGTAATCACATGACAAATGTACTGACAATTTTCCAATGGCCTATTAGTGTTGGCACTTAAGGGTATTGGTATTAAGATTTGAATACAATTGACAGTATAGTGGAACATGGCACACAAAAGCAGAGATGCAACACTGGGTGGAAGGCTGGCTGATTAGCTTGTTGTACATCAGGCTTCAGTTATTTACGCATATTTGTGCAGTCAGTTTCATGGACTGTTAATGATACAGCACCTTGAAGCAACATTGAGCATTCTGAAATAGCCATTGTTCAATCATATACTTAGAAATATTTGAAAAAGCATAATCCCCAGACCCAATGGCCTACACCCTAGGGTTTTAAAAATGGTTGCCATGGATTGGTAGGTAGCAAATGTAACCCTGCTATTCAAGAAAGGAGGGAGAGACAAAACAGGAAACTATAGGCCAGTTAGCCTGACATCAGTGGTAGGGAAATTGCTAGATCTATTCAGGATGTGGTAACAGGGCACTTGAGAAGTCACATGGCCTGGATTTTACAGTAGTAATAACAGTGAAATGGTCAGCATCCGCTGCCATTACTCCACTGACAGCAACTTCTAGAACTGGCACATGCACAGAATCCAACCTGATGATTTGGCAGAGTCAACACTGCTTTATGACATGGAAATTGGACTTGACAAATGTGTTAGTTACATTCTCAAAGAAAAACATTATCAGTTTAGATAAGGGGGAAACCAGACTGCGTAGTATCTTTAGCTTGTCAGAAGGCATTTAATAAAGATACCACAAATAAGGTTGTTACACAAATTAGGGCTTATGCAACAATGGGCAATATATTAGTTTGGATTAAGGATTGTTTAATTGACAGGAGAGAGATTAGGAATAAACAGGTCATTTTCATATTAGCAGGCGTGCACCTAGCAGAGTACCACAAGGATCAATGCTTGGGCCTCAGCGATTTATAATCTGCATCAATGAGTTATATGAGGGGACTGAGTGTCATGTAGCTAAGTCTGCCAATGATACAAAGCTAGGTGGGAAAGTAAGCTACAAGGAAGATGCAGAGGCTGCAAAGTACAAGAGACTGGTTCAGTGATTGGCAGATGGAATATAATGTGGGAAAGTGTACAACTAACCACTTTGGGTAGGAAGAACAGTAAAGCCAATATTTTTCAAAAGGTATGGGGACAAGCAAATATTGGTATGCAGAGGGAGTTGGGGGTCCTTGTACACAAATCACAATAAGTTAGCATGCAGGTACAAGCAAGCAATTAGTAAAGCAAACTGCGTGTTAGCCTTTACTGCAATGGAGTTGGAGTACAAGAGTAAGGAAGTCTTGCTGCAATTATATAGAGCTGGAGTACAGTGTAAAGTTTTGATCTCTTTGCCTGGTGAAGAATATACTTGCCTTAGAGGGGGGGGGTGCAAAGAAGGTCCACTAGATTGATTCCTGGGACCAGAGGGCTGCCCTATGAGAGATGGAATAGAATAGGTCTATATTCTCTGGATTTTCGATGAATGAGAGGTGATCTCAAAAAAAAAATTTTATTTCAAAGAGGACTCGACAGGGTAGATGCAGTGAGGCTGTTTCACCTCGCTAGCATGTCTAGAACTGAGGGTTAAAGTCGCAAATAAGGGGTCAGCCATTTAGGACTATGAGGAGTAATGTGTTAATTGAAATGGTTGTGAACACGGAATTCTCTATCCCAAAAAGCTGTGGATGCTCAAATCGAGAGTCTATTCTAGACGGAGAACAGATTTTTGGACATGAAGGAAATTAAGGGAAATGGCTATTGTGCACAGCTGCTGGTCACCTCCAGCGACCCAGAGCATCAAAGGGCTGAGGCAGTCACTGATGAGGATGAGGGTGCCACCCTTCACAGGGCACCAATATTAGCCTCATTGGCTCCTCTGAGTGAGGGACCCATCTATGTAGCAGGGCCATGAAAGAAGCTGAACCTGCATTGACACTGGTATAGCAGCCTCTGGAGGTACTCCCATGACTAGTACATCCACCACAGGGATCTGAGCCACAAGCAGACACACGCAAGCATGCTGCCTCCACCTCATCAAAGGCCATCAGGGGAGCATCGCTTAGAAGTGGCCGAGAATGAATGCCACCACATCAGTCATTGTGATTCACTTGGTTGAGTGGTTCACTTGGGTGACTTTCAGTTGTGATTGTATTAATGGTTATTAATTATGTTGAAGATATTGAGCCATGACCCCAGACATGAGAGCTTCTATTCTTTAATAGCAAAACTGGAAAAGAGGGAAGGAGTGCTGAAATGAAGCAATGGTCTTTAAAGAGGGACACTGAGACCACTGGAGAGCTGAGCACCATGCATTGACAGTAAGCGTGGAACTATTCTAAGTTGTGTGATTAATGCATGTGTTCTCAGTCAGAGCAAAGTGAGTGCCAGAACATGCAGTCCTGCTGGAATGAGAAGTGCTCAGGTAAAACTTGCTTGGATCGGATGTGCCCTGGCGTAAAGGCCGACTCGGGTCTGCAAATGAAACCCAACCCAAGCCCGACAAAACCATGATCTGACCCGAGCCCTTTCATTTTTTCCCATGCCCGAACTGACCACTGGAATGTTCAGTTAACCTGGCTTGTTTTTTTCACTTTTTAAGCTTGTACAGATAAGCAACAAAAACTGTAACTGGACTTGAAAGGTTGTTTAAAAAGTACATTTAAAGATTGGAGCCACGTACCGGAGGTGGTGATAGTGTGTCTGACCTGGCCCGAGCCCAAATCCCGGACCCGGAAGAACGACCTGACCCAGCCCCGACGGGTCCAGGTCGGGTAGCTATGCTCTACCCTGGCATTCATGCCATCCTGATGAGTGCTTTGACTCCTCAGACAGCACTGACACATTCTTCCGCACATCTTCCTCCTCCTCTTCCTCCAATGAACTGTGTTGATCTAGCACTGCACCCTCTTCAATGTCCACACCTCTCTGGAGGGCCATGTTATGGACAGCACAGCAGACCACCACAACGTTCAAGACGTGTACTGCAGGGCACCACCCGACTGGTCTAGGCACCGGAACTGTATCTTCAAAAGACTGATGGCCTGCTCAATGTTGCGCTTTATGAACAGATGGCTTCGCTTACCTCTGTGCTTCCATCGCAGGGGTTGTGTAATGGTGTGAGTAGCCATTTCGTCAAGGGGGATCCCTTATCCCCTAGAAACCATCCATGGAGTTTTGGTGGTAACATCAAGAGTAGCAGGATTCTGGACTGCTGGAGGATGAGAGTCATGGCAGCTACCAGGATAGCGAATGCACATGTGTATAATGCACTTATGGCCACAGACCAGCAAAACATTAAATGGAGTGTAAGTCATTCCTGTAGATGTCTCACTGGCCACTCACTCGGCACATTGACTGTCACATGGGTGCAATTTATGCCCTGCATCTGCGGGAATCCAGCAATAGAGGTGAATCCCACTGGCCTTTACGCCAGTGAGGCCCGATCTGTTTGAAATTGTATGTACTGCCCAGCTCTCACAAAGAGGGTAGCAATGATCTGTGAGATGCAATGGCGTGTTGCCACTTGAGACACCCCACCAAGGTCCACTGCGGATCCTTTGAAGCAGCCAGAGGTGAAGTAGTGCAGGGCCACAATGACTAATGACTGCTGGCAGGGCACGACCAGAAGTACTGAAAGATCGGAAGTCTTCCTCAACGATGGCACAAATCTCATACCATCTGCCTAGATAGACCAAATCTCCTGCGGCACGAATTCTCTGACGCGTCCAGGTAGTTTCTTCGGCGGTACACTTAATGCTGAGGGCATCGCCTTCATTGTCTTCCTGTTCCCCACTCCTCTCTTCTGCCCTCATGCCCAGGATTCAGCAACTGCTCCTGAGGATGTTGACCCTCATCATTTCTCATCTGTCACAGAGTACCTTAATCGTATGTCCAGTTGTTGCCTTGATGGTGTTCAGCTGCATTCCCTTATGGCCCCATGATCCCTGGTGGGTCACGATCCTCTCAAATGACAAAGCACAAACAAACCGCTTGTTCCATTATCTCTCCTTACCTCTCAGTCATGCAGCCTTTTATGAGCCCACATAATTGAATGATGCAGCAATAACTGATTCCTCGCTATGTTATTGCTTCCTTCCACTTGGATCCAGATCCAGTATGGACCCATGACTTCCCACAAAAATTGCAGATGAGCGCTTAAACTGACAAGCTCAACTGCACAATGATCTGAATCGTGTGGATGACTGGGTCCTGCCTCCGCTCCCCGCCCACCACCCCACCCGAGAACAAAATTGCTGCCAGTGGAACAGCGTGGGGAAACTGACATGACAGCTGGCTTCGGGAAATTACGTGTTCCATTCTCATCCGCATTTGGCCACCAAATCCTGCCCTTCAAGTTTTGGACATAGAAACATAGAAAATAGGAGGAGTAGGCCATTCAGCCCTTCGAGCCTGCACTGCCATTCAATACAATCATGGCTGATCGTCCAAACTCAGTACCCTGTTACCGCTTTCTCCCTGTATCGCTTGATTCCTTTAGCCCCAAGAATGATATCTAAATCTTTCTTGAATATATTTAACAATTTGGCCTCAACTGCTTTCTGTGGTAGAGAATTCCACAGGTTCATCACTCTCTAAGTGAAGAAATCCCTCCTCATCTCAGTCCTAAATAGCTTACCCCTTATCCTTAGATTGTGACCCCTCGTCCTGGACTCCCCTGCCATCAGGAACATCCTTCCTACATCTAGTCTGTCCAGTCCTTTTACAATTTTGTAGGTTTCTGTGAGATCCTCTCTCATTCTTCTAAACCCTAGCAAATAAAAGCCTACCAGACCCAATCTCCCTTCAGACGTCAGTCCTGCCATCCCAAGAATCAGTCTGGTGAAGCTTCGCTGCACTCCCTCCATAGCAAGAACATCCTTTCTCAGAGAAGGTGACCAAAACTGCACACAATACTCCAGATGTGGTCTCACCAAGGCCTTGTATAATTGCAGCAAGACATCCTTGCTCCTGCACTTGAATCCTCTCGCTATGAAGGCCAACATACCATTTGCCTTAACTGCCTGCTGCACCTGGTGCACAAGGACACCCAGGTCTCGCTGCACCTCCCCCTTTCCCAATCAATCGCCGTTCAGATAATCTGCCTGTTTTTGCCACCAAAGTGGATAAACCTCACATTTATCCACATTATACTGCATCTGCCATGTATTTTCCCACTCACTCAACCTGTCCAAATCACACTGGAGCTTCTCTGCATCCTCCTCACAACTCACTCTCCCACCCAGCTTTGTCATCTGCAAACTTGGATAAATTACATTTAATTCCCTCATCTAGATCATTAATATATATTGTGAATAGCTGGGGTCCTAGCACCGATCCCTGCGGTACCCCACTGTCACTGCCTGCCACTCGGAAAAAGACCAGTTTTTATTCCTACTCTGTTTCCTGTCTGCTAACCAGCTCTCTATTCATGTCAGTATCTTACCCCCAATCCCATGGGCTTTAATTCTGCATGCTAATCTCTTGTGAGACCTTAGCGAAAGCCTTCTGAAAGTCCAAATACACCACATCCACTGGTTCTCCCTCATCTATTCTACTAGTTGCATCCTCAAAAAATTCCAGTAGATTTGTCAAGCATGATTTCCCTTTCGTAAATCCATGTTGACTTTGTCCAATCATTTATTTTATTTACTTTTATTTATTTTATTTAGAGATACAGCACTGAAATAGGCCCTTCGGCCCACCAAGTCTGTGCCGACCAACAACCACCCATTTATACTAACCCGACAGTAATCCCATCAGGGATTAATAATCTATATCAGGGGACATAATCACTGACCAACGCAAACAAATGAACCGCTGGGTTGAGCACTACCTAGAACTGTACTCCAAGGAGAATGTTGTCACTGAGACTGCCCTCAATGCAACCCAGCCTCTATCAGTCATGGATGAGCTGGACATCCAGCCAACAAAATCGGAACTCAGTGATGCCACTGATTCTCTAGTCAGCGGAAAAGCCCCTGGGAAGGATAGCATTACCCCTGAAATAATCAAGAGTGCCAAGCCTGCTATACTCTCAGCACTACATGAACTGCTATGCCTGTGCTGGGACGAGGGAGCAGTACCTCAGGACATGCGCGATGCCAATATCATCACCCTCTATAAAAACAAAGGTGACCGCGGTGACTGCAACAACTACTGTGGAATCTCCCTGCTCAGCACAGTGGGGAAAGTATTTGCTCGAGTCGCTCTAAACAGGCTCCAGAAGCTGGCCGAGCGCGTCTACCCTGAGGCACAGTGTGGCTTTCGTGCAGAGAGATCGACCATTGACATGCTGTTCTCCCTTCGTCAGATACAGGAGAAATGCCACAAACAACAGATGCCCCTCTACATTGCTTTCCTTGATCTCACCAAAGCCTTTGACCTCGTCAGCAGACGTGGTCTCTTCAGACTACTAGAAAAGATTGGATGCCCACCAAAGCTACTAAGTATCATCACCTCATTCCATGACAATATGAAAGGCACAATTCAACATGGCGGCTCCTCATCAGACCCCTTTCCTATCCTGAGTGGCGTAAAACAGGGCTGTGTTCTCGCACCCACACTTTTTGGGATTTTCTTCTCCCTGCTGCTTTCACATGCGTTCAAGTCTTCTGAAGAAGGAATTTTCCTCCACACAAGATCAGGGGGCAGGTTGTTCAATCTTGCCCGTCTAAGAGCGAAGTCCAAAGTACGGAAAGTCCTCATCAGGGAACTCCTCTTTGCTGACAATGCTGCTTTAACATCTCACACTGAAGAGTGCCTGCAGAGTCTCCGACAGGTTTGCGGCTGCCTGCAATGAATTTGGCCTAACCATCAGCCTCAAGAAAACGAACATCATGTGGCAGGACGTCAGAAATGCTCCATCCATCAATATTGGCGACCACGCTCTGGAAGTGGTTCAAGAGTTCACCTACCTAGGCTCAACTATCACCAGTAACCTGTCTCTCGATGCAGAAATCAACAAGCGCATGGGAAAGGCTTCCACTGCTATGTCCAGACTGGCCAAGAGAGTGTGGGAAAATGGCGCACTGACACAGAACACAAAAGTCCGAGTGTATCAAGCCTGTGTCCTCAGTACCTTGCTCTATAGCAGCGAGGCCTCGACAACGTATGTCAGCCAAAAGCGACGTCTCAATTCATTCCATCTTAGCTGCCTCCGGAGAATACTTGGCATTAGGTGGCAGGACCATATCTCCAACACAGAAGTCCTCGAGGCGGCCAACATCACCAGCTTATACACCCTACTGAGTCAGCGGCGCTTGAGATGGCTTGGCCATGTGAGCTGCATGTAAGATGGCAGGATCCGCAAAGACACATTGTACAGCGAGCTCGCCACTGGTATCAGACCCACCGGCCGTCCATGTCTCCGCTTTAAAGACGTCTGCAAACGCGACATGAAATCCTGTGACATTGATCACAAGTCGTGGGAGTCAGTTGCCAGTGTTCGCCAGAGCTGGCGGGCAGCCATAAAGGCGGGGCTAAAGTGTGGCGAGTCGAAGAGACTTAGCAGTTGGCAGGAAAAAAGACAGAAGCGCAAGGGGAAAGCCAACTGTATAACAGCCCCGACAAACAAATTTTTCTGCAGCACCTGTGGAAGAGCCCATCACTCGAGAATTGGCCTTTCTAGCCACTCCAGGTGCTGCTCCACACACCACTGACCACCTCCAGGCGCTTACCCATTGTCTCTCGAGATAAGGAGGCCAAAGAGGAGTAATCCCATATTCCCTATCACCTACCTACACTAGGGGCAATTTACAATGGCCAATTTATCTATCACCTGCAAGTCTTTGGCTGTGGGAGGAAACCGGAGCACCCGGCGAAAACCCACGTGGTCACAGGGAGAACTTGCAAACTCCGCACAGGCAGTACCCAGAATCGAACCCGGGTCCCTGGAGCTGTGAGACTGCGGTGCTAACCACTGCGCCGCCCTAACATGTCATTGTTTTCCTAAGTGCTCTGTTACATCTTTTAGAATAGACTCTAGCATTTTCCCCACTACTGATGTCAGGCTAACCAGTCTATAATTGCCCGTTTTTGTTCTGCCTCCTTGTTTAAAAAAATAGTGGGTTTCCAATTCATTGGAACTGTTCCAGAGTCTACAGAATTTTGAACAATGCATCTACTCTTTCTAGGGCCACTTCCTTAAGTACTCTGGGATGTAGATCATCAGGCCCTGGGGATTTATTGGCCTTCAATCCAATCAATTTCCCTAACACCATTTCCCTACTAATACTGATTTCATACAGTTCCTCCTTCTCACTAGACCCTATGTTCCCCAGCATTTCTGGGAGCTAATTTGTGTCCTCCTTTGTGAAGACAGAACCAAAGTATGTATTTAGTTGGTCTGCCATTTCTTTGTTCCCCATTATAAATTCCCCCGTTTCTGACTGTAAGGGACCCACATTTGTCTTCACATATCTATAGAAGCTTTTACAGTCATTTTTTATGTTCTCTGCAAGCTTACTCTCATACTCTATTTTCCCCTTCTTAATCAATCCCTTTGTCCTCCTTTGCTGAATTCTTAGCTGCTCCCAAACCTCAGTTTTGCTGATTGTTCTGGCCATTTTATATTTCTCCTCCTTGGATCTAATACTAGCCCTAATTTCTTTTGTAAGCCACGGTTGAGCCACCCTTCCTGTTTTATTTTTGTGCCAGACAGGAATGAACAATGGTTGTAAATCATCCCTGCGCTCTTTAAATGCTAGCCATTGCCTATCCACTGTCAACCCTTTAAGTAACGTTCCCCAATCTATCATAGCCAACTCGCGCCTGATCCTGTCATAGGTTCCTTTATTCAGATTCAGGACCCTAGTCTCGGAATCAACACTCTCACTCTACATCTTAATGAAGAATTCTATCATGTTATGGTCGCTCTTCCCCAAGCGATCCCACACAACAAGATTGTTAACTAATCCGGTCTCGTTACACAACACCCAGTCTAGGATGGCCTGTACTCTATTTCTTCCCCAACGTATTGGTCCAAAAAATCCATCACGTACGCACTCCAGGAATTCCTCCTCTACAGTATTATTGCTAATTTGGTTTGCCCAATCTACATGTAGATTAAAATCACCCATAATTACACTTGCACCTTACTGCATGCGTCTCTAATTTCTTGTTTAATGCCATCCTCTACATCACCACTGCTGTTTGGGGGTCTACATAAAACCCCCAATGTTTTCTGCCCCTTGGTTTGTTTTAGTTTAGAGATACAGCACTGAAACAGGCCCTTCGGCCCACCGGATCTGTGCTGACCATCAACCACCCATTTATACTAATCCTACACTAATTCCATAATCCTACCTCATCCCCAACTGTCCCTATATTTCCCTACCACCTACCTATACTAGGGGCAATTGCTAATGGCCAATTTACTTATCAACCTGCAAGTCTTTTGGCTTGTGGGAGGAAACCGGAGCACCCGGAGAAAACCCACGCAGACACAGGGAGAACTTGCAAACTCCACACAGGCAGTACCCAGAATCGAACCCGGGTCGCTGGAGCTGTGAGGCTGCGGTGCTAACCACTGCTCCACTGTGCCGTTGGTGTTTCTTAGCTCCACCCATACAGATTCCACATCAGGATTCTGAGCTAATATCCTTACTCACCATCGTATTGATTTCCTCTTTTACTAACAACGCTACTCCACCTCCTTTCTTTTTTGCCTGTCCTTCCTAAATATTGAATACTCCTGGATGTTCAGTCCCATCCTTGGTCACCCTGCAGCCATATCTCCGAAATCGCAATTATATCGTATCCATTTACATTTATTTGCATGGTTAATTCACCTACCTTACTGTGAATACTCCGTGCATTGAAACACAATGCTCATCTTTTAAACATTCTTAGTCATCTTCGCATTATTTCGCACTATGGCCCTATTTGTTCCTTGCCCGATTTCTATGCCTTCCACGTTTGCTTTTTTGTTTCCTGTCTTTCGTTTCTATCCTCGTTTCCTCCTCAGTCTCCCCGCTCAGGTTCCCATTCCCCTGCCATTCTAGTTTCAATCCTCAACAGCACTAGCAAACGCCCCTGCGAGGACATCGGTTCCGGTCTTGCCTGGGTGTAACCCGTCCCTCTTGTACCTTGTCCCACCTTCCCCAGAACCGGTCCCGATGTCCCAGGAATCTAAATCCCTCCCTCCTGCATCATTTCTTCAGCCACGCATTCATCTGGTCTATGCTCCTGTTCCTATACTCACTAACACGTGGCACAGGAAGTAATCCTGAGATTACTACCTTTGAGGTCCTGCTTAATTTAGCTCCTGGTTCCTTAAATTCATCTTGCAGGACCTCATCCCTTTTTCTACCCATGTCGTTGGTCCCAACATGTACCACAACTACTGGCTGTTCACACTCCCCCTTCAGAATGCCCTGCAGCCACGCAGAGACATCCTTGACCCTAGCACCAGGGAGGCAACATACCATCCTGGAGACTCATTTGCGGCCACAGCAACGCCTGTCTGCTGCCCTTACAATTGAATCTTCTATTACTATGGCGCTCCCAGTCTTTTTCCCCACTGTTGTGCAGCAGAGCCATCCGTGGTGCCACGAATTTGGCTGTTGCTGTTTGCCCCTGGGAGGCCACCCCCCCCCCCCCCGCAACAATATCCAAAGCGGGGGTGGGGGCGAGAGAGAGCAAGCAAGAGTGGGGGGGGGGGGGGGCGAGAGAGAGCAAGCGAGAGAGGGGGGGGGGGGGGGGGGAAAAAGAGAGAAAGAGAGAGAGAGACTGCCGCTGCTCCGGTCACCAGGTGACTAACGGCCTCAAGCCTCACGCTCTCTTTTTCAGGTTCCGCTCTGGATCCACCTCCTCCCAGGTTCGTCAGCTAAGAGATATTGAGGGATGTGAGGGTGAACTTTTTTTTTCCCGCAGCGAGTGATAATGACTTGGAACTCACTGCCAACGCGAGTGGTGGAAGCAGAGCCCATCAATAATCTCAAAAGGAGATTGGATGGGCACTTGAGGAAATAAATTTGCAGGGCTATGGGGATAGAGTAAGGGAATGGGATTGACTGGATTGCTCTAGTGAGGATTAGCATGGACGAGATGGGCTGAATGGCCTCCTTCTGTGCCATGACCCCGGCAGGTAAGTGAGGTAGATGTAGAAATTCAACCACCTTCTCAATGGTGGAGTCAGGTCCTGCTCTTATTTCTTATGTTCTTAATACTTCCAGAAGTTTTAGAAGACATCTGTTTTCCGTCAAAACTGCAGCTTCAGTGAGCTCCCACTAAAGAGTTTGGTAACAAGATGAATGCTGACTCATTGTTACTTTGAATAGAGTACAATTCTGAACCCAAAGGTGATCACAAGGACCCAAATCACAATTCTATCAGATGTCAGACTACTACCTTTTGTGGGTTCTTCCTTTTTACTGTAAGATAATATACTATTTAACTTTTACTACTGTGAATAAATTGGACTTTTCTGGTCTGAATGTGACTGTTCAGGTGCACTCACTCCTTAGCCTTCAATTCATGCTCAGTACACTGTTACAACCAAGGCTGGAGTAATTCAGTCCTAATCCACAGGTCAGAGCAGATTAGTGAAGCTTCCCACCTACCAGAAAGCAGCCAAATTAAACACTTTGTCCCCCAAAATAAAACACACCAAACCAGGTTTCTTTAAACAACAAAATTAACTATTTATTAATAAAATAAATCAAACAATAATGAGATAACTCTATATGTGAAACAGATTCTTTGCAAACTTATTCTTTCTAGCCCTCATGCACATACACATGTGGGGGGTGGGGTTGTTAAAAAAATGTTTTGGTTTACAGCGGTTTCTTGGGAATAAAATAATTGAGTTGTCACGATCTGGTAGGATATTTCCGGGTCGGTGAGGTGCCCCAGAGTCGAATAGTCGGATACCGCTCAAAGTCTCTCCAGGCGAGGTTGATGAACAGTCTTTGTTAGGTAGGCTTTCAAGGCAATTTGTCTGCAGCAGGAATCACACAGATCTTTCAGCAAAGAGTGCAGCAACAGGTCTGCTTGTTTTGAAGTAGCAGTCTAGCAATAGCAGCTTTCTGGATTTTTCAGGATCTCTCAAAACACAAAAGGCAACAGGAATCACTCCCGAGGCAGAGATTTTTCAGACACTGGAGGCAATAGGACTCTGTTACCTTTAAAATGCAAAGCTTCCTCTCTGCAAAGCAGTTTTCCTCCATCCAGAGAGCAACTCTGTTTTTCCTGGGTCTTTTCCTCTCTCCAGGCAGACCACAGCCACCACCTCAAATGTAGGATTTCTTTCAAGAGGTGAGAGTCTTCTTTCACAGAGAGGTCTTTTCTCTGGTCTGCAAAACAGGTCCCAGCCTGCATGCTGCTGGTCCAGCCCATAATTCTTTCACAACGTAAAGTGAAACTAAAACCCACAATCAAGTCATGTGACAGTCATAAATCTTCCTGTCATTTCCCTGTTGAGCTGCTTGGAAACAGGTGCCTTGCAGTCTGTGCACACCTCACCCAGTCCACAACTCAAAACATCAGCTCTTAAAGCACTATTTGCAAATCAAAATAGAAACACTCACATAACACAAAACGCCCTGTAATCAGGAATTTGACTTTTTGCATGAAGTATCTCAAGTATAGCACACCTGGGATCTACAATAAATCTTTTATGGAAAATACATTATTGAAATATAGGATGCCACCACTGTGAAAATAATGGAGTATTTTATATGTTTTATTCTGAAATTTATTTTAAACTTCACTGAATGGTATTTGAAGTTAAAACAGTTTCTTTTTCAAAAAGATTGCAGCAAGTGATCATTTGAACGAATTTGTCAAAGTGTCAAACAGGCATAAGGCTATTGCAATGAGATGAGACTATAATGTGCTAACACTTCTGGTCAACTAATTGCATAATAATCCATCAAATTTGTCATATGAGATCTGGGTGCTGACCTGTTTGTTTTTGCTCGATGCAGGACACATACCCATTATGTTTGATTTCATTTTACACCGGCACCTGCAGGCTTAATTCTTTTTTCTTTCTAGTTTCCACATTTCCCTCAGGTGGACTGCTCATGTCTTTGCTATTTGCACATTCTTTTTTTTAAATTTCACTGGCCCACTGAAAAGAATTAGTTTTTAAGTAATTTTGCAGTTCATTTACCTGCTAAATCCCTCTGAGTGGGGTTTCTGCTTCCACTTTCCCCTTATTTTCCATTTAAAGCTCATTTATTTCTAAATTCTGAAAAGTTCTACCTATAACTTAAACATGTCTTTCCTCCATAAAGGGCTGACTTACCACCATTCTGTTTTTATTTTAGATTCCCAGCATTTGCAGTTTTTCTTTTAAATGAAGACACTTGGTTGCTTTCTGAGTCAGTTAATTTTGACTGTAAACTTCCCATTTGGGCGTTAGCTTCATGACTGTAGCGATTGGCTGTTTCTGTTTATTTACTTTCTATATGGCTGTAAAGGGAGCAGAGAAAGGGCTACTGTTTGACCTCAAGATTTTAGCTTTGCTTTCCTTTATATCTTTGATCTTAAGGGGACAGCACAAGATGATATTTCTGAAGGATTGTTACAATCAGATGTCGGCATTTTTAGCCCTTAGAAACCTGGACAAGAAAACCAAACAACCCAGACAGATCTGATTCAGTGGCAGAATATTTAAGGTTCTAATGCCCACTTAATGTAATTTATCCGAGGATAAAGATTTAGTCTCAAATGTTTTGGCAGTGACATGCCCCACAGAAGGTACAAACAGAAGTGGTTAGCTGGACAAAACAAATTACCACAGTGGCACAGGTCCTTGAGATTTATATAATGTAGTAAGAAGTCATGTGCTGAACCACCTATCTGCAATGCCCTGACATTTTTATGTATGCAATCAGCACCATGGCATTTCCCAAACCAATTGAGCTCGACTAAAATCCTATGGTGTGTGGAGGTTGCTGAACAAAGAAGACAAAGTGCATTGAACAACGGAAGATTTGAAGCAAGCCAGAAGTGGCACTGGCAGGAGGTAAGGCGAACTGAGCAAGAGGCAAAACTGGTTACCATGTTTTTGATTCGATCAAACGTACTGACATTAATCTATTTTCTGGTTAATTATTTCTATCCTTGTTTCAAGTAATCTGAATAAACTCACTCATCCATAGCAACAGTTAAGAGAATACCCATCAAATATATCCATCATATTTAAGCACAGATTAACAGAAACATCAGGGTTTACATTATTACATGAAATCAAGCCCATCTCGAACAGCAGGGTGTAATTTGAGGAAACAGCCAGTTAGGTACCTGTGGCTATCCCTGATGGGCAGATGGGTCCTTTGCTATACTTGTAATCACATCATAGAAAGCTGCAATCATTACAGTAAAGGTTGCAAAACATTGAATGAAATGCACCTTCATGCAATTTAATAATCTATAAACTTATGTCTGATCTTATCAATGATGAACAGATTTTATCTACTAAGTATCACCACCTCATTCCATGACAATATGAAAGGCACATTTCAGCATAGCGGCGCCTCATCAGACCCCTTTCCTATCCTGAGTGGTGTGAAACAGGGCTGTGTTCTCGCACCTACACGGTTTGGGATCTTCTTCTCCCTGCTGCTCTCACATGCATTCAAGTCTTCAGAAGAAGGAATTTTCCTCCACACAAGATCAGGTGGCAGGTTGTTCAACCTTGCCCGTCTTAGAGCGAAGTCCAAAGTACAGAAAGTCCTCATCAGGGAACTCCTCTTTGCTGACGATGCTGCATTAACATCTCACACAGAAGAGTGTCTGCAGAGACTCATCGACAGGATTGCAGCTGCCTCCAACAAATTTGGCCTAACCATCAGCCTCAAGAAAACGAACATCATGGGACACGTCGTCAGAAATGCTCCATCCATCAATATCAGCAACCACGCTCTGGAAGTATTTCAAGAGTCCACTTACCTAGGCTCAACTATCACCTGTAACCTGTCTCTCAATGCAGAAATCAACAAGTGCATGGGAAAGGCTTCCACTGCTATGTCCAGACTGGCCAAGAGAGTGTGGGAAAATGGCGCACTGACACGGAACACAAAAGTCCGAGTGTATCAAGCCTGTGTCCTCAGTACCTTGCTCTATGGCAGCGAGGCCTGGACAACATATGTCAGCCAAGAGCGACGTCTCAATTCATTCCATCTTCGCTGCCTCCAGAGAATACTTGGCATCAGGTGGCAGGAGCACATCTCCAATACAGAAGTCCTCGAGGCGGCCAACATCCCCAGCATATACACCCTACTGAGCCGGAAGCGCTCGAAATGGCTTGGCAATGTGAGCTGCATGGAAAATGGCAGGATCCCCAAGGACACATTGTACAGCAAGCTCGTCACTGGTATCAGACCCACCGGCTGTCCATGTCTCCGCTTTAAAGACGTCTGTAAACGCGACATGAAGTCCTGTGACATTGATCACAAATCGTGGGAGTCAGTTGCCAGTGATCGCCAGAGCTGGCGGGCAGCCAAAAAGGCGAGGCTAAAGATTGGCGCGTCGCAGAGACTTAGCAGTTGGCAGGAAAAAAGACAGAAGCGCAAGGAGAGAGCCAACTGTGTAACAGCCCTGACAACCAATTTTATCTGCAGCACCTGTCACTCTAGAATTGGCCTTTATAGCCACTCCAGGCGCTGCTTCACAAACGACTGGCCACCTCCAGGCGCTTACCCATTGTCTCTCAAGACAAGGAGGCCAAAGAAGAACAGATTTTATACCATGATAGTCAGTACACCAGATTGGAAGTACCAATCTGAACTCATTAACAGTAAAAATTTGCCATTGCATAGCAGACTGCTTCAAATTTTTTATTTTATATATTTTGGATATAAAAAATTGTTAATGCAATTATGCGGCAGTTTTGGATTTACAGCTTCTAGGAACATAGGAGCAGGAGTGGGCCATTCAGCCCATTGAGCCAGCTCGGCCATTCAATTAGATCACGGCTGATCATCTACCTCAACGCCACTTTCCCGCACTATCCCCATATCCCTTGATGTCATTAGTATGAAGTGTAGTACTTCAATGATCCAGATTTCACAGTCAACGATGAAGCAACAGCGCTCGAAAAAAATTGCCCACAAAGATCTAGCATTCTGTGGCATGGATTTCCCCTTTCACAATGAGTGTTTGAATCTGGTGCCAAATCTCGGGGATCTCCAGCCATCCAGCAACGGTGGCACCATCAAGCAGGGTAAGCAGCCAATCACATTGAAGCATTCTCTCAAACAGAAAAGCAAGTAAAACGAACCGAATCTTTCACTTATAATTAAAACTTGCAGAGCAACATAAATGATTGGGATTTACATGGAATGAAGGTAGAAGCCAAACTATCATATTGAATTTAAAAGAAGATGAAATTTTTACCATAATGAGGAATCGGGTATTCCACAAATATAAAATTAGGTTTCCAGGCAATGTGAGGCTGTTCAGCAGTAATATGAACTTAATTTGCCATTAATAACCCAGTTACATCTCATTTAACATGGTGCAAGTTTTCCAAGGATATTACAGCTGGCTAATAGCGTAAAAGTGCAAGCCCACATTGCTTCAGTGAGCTCTACTTGATTGCAGATTGGGGATACTTCAACAGCAAAATTTATGGAAAAGTGTCGCATTGCTAACAACTTCAAGATTTCCGCATTTAACTGCACATGTCCAGACTTCAGAGGTTGCTGTCAGTTTTAGAGGAGTAATGATGGCGAATGTCGATGGTTTTGTCATCATTATTACTGCAAAATCCAGGGCAATATTATACTTGTAATAAACATTGTTAATATCCCTGTTAATCTACTCTGGTTTCCTTCAATGGTGGTAACTTGTCCATTGCATTGCCAAGTCAATTAACAGAAGGTTTTTTTTTAAATATACACAATGGTAGCAGAATGGAGACAGAAATCACTCCACAGCACCAGCTGCTGGCCAAAAATCTACAAACAGATTAGGGTAACCTTACATGAAGGATTGCCATTCTAAATATTTCCATAAGCAATTATGTTAAATATTGACAAACACATGAGCAAAAATAGTTAAAAATCTGCTGAGGGGGTGTTTTATAAGTATTATACAAAGAGGAACCAACTACACAGGATTTTTATAAAAGCAACATGCTGCAGATGCTGAAAATCTGAAATAATAATCAGAAATGCTGGAAATACTCAGCAGGTCTGGCAGCATCTGTGGAGAGAGCAGAGTTAACGTTTCATGTCAATGACCTTTCATCAGAATGTCTGATGAACATCTGGTTCTGATGAAGGGTCACTGACCAGAAACGTTAACTCTGCTTCTCTCTCCACAGATGCTGCCAGACCTGCTGAGTCTTTCCAGCATTTCTTGTTTTTATTATACACAGGATTTTTTTCTAGAATGAATTAAGTTTCCTTTAAGAACATACTGGATCAGGCTTGCAACCAATCTAGTACAAGTACCTGTTCACAGAGCTGGGGGAAAGGGGAGAAATTGATTCATGAATTGAGTCCAAATGAGAGTATGTGCTGTCCCTTTATGGCTTGGCGACATCTAATGTAACACCATACCTTAAATCACACTGGTGAGACGTTCACTAGCAAACTAAATCAACCTACCAAAGGCAACATCCCTTGTAATTTGTAACCAAAAGTAGGATCTTGTTTAAAGGAATACATTTTTCTGATTTATACCGATCGTGTCAGTATCTAGCTTTAGATGAGCAGCGAGGCTGGAATATCCAGTTTGAATTGCTAATAGTTAACTTGCATATTCTTAAAGAGCAACTGATGAAATCCTGGCAATCAGTTTAAAAAGCAGAAAATAATCTTACCTGCATCAAGTTAAATCTTGCCACTTCATTAATTGGCGCATCAGAGATTATCCCATACTGCTCTGGATTCACAATTGCTGGGCAAATAAAGTAAGCAAGCAATAGATCCGTGCACATGGCCTTCACCTCCCCAGTAGCCAGGCCCTCCACGCAAGACAACGTTTTATACATTTGCGATACAATCCAACGTAAGCTATGTGGAAAGCAGTAAGTATTTTGTTTGAGATATCCAATAAATTTGTTCACCAAAGCTACTAGCTTTGCTTCATTGCTCTCGACCATCTCCTGCACCTTCCGTCTGAACTGCTCTGTGCCCTTCTCCCCAAAAAGTTTCTCTTGCTGTGCCGGTGTAAACCTTTCAATAAGCTTGTTTGGGTCAGTTTCCAAGTGATCCTCATCTTCTACAAGCAGCAGCATAATTGGTTCATGTAAAGTTGCTGTCAGAAAGAGCTTTGCAGAGTACAGCCCCTCTGAAAAAAGTTTGAACAAAATGCTGAAAGTACAAGCACCTTTTCGAAGCAGACGCCGAGGGTTATCGCTCTCTTTCAGTTCAAACTCAATTAGGTAACGTAACACTTGCAGAAGATAGCTCTCATCTTCCTGCATAATGCAGTTACCATAAAGGGCAGTAAATACTGTAAGGATGACATTGTGGGTGCTCTCATGATTTAGCTTTTCCCCAGCAACCAAACATGAGGCAACGAGTCTCGGATTTTCTCTCAACCGGTTCAAAAATTCACCATATAATGTCTCTTGGAATCCCAGCTGTTTGTATCCATCCACAAACTGCGTATTCTCCAAGATCTTGGCATGTTTGCAACATTCTGCAGGAGATGCTTCAACACTGAAACACAAAAAGAGGCTAACGTTTATTTTTCTGAACATGGGTAAATATCAGCTTCAAGCAAATTATTTAAGCATGTCTGATGCATCTCCAACTCCATCATGATCAAAAGGTATGCAGCCTTCCAACTTTCTTCTCTCAACTCCTGAAAGTTCCAATTCATTTTCAAATATTTTTCAAGCAGTTTTCTGATGTTTCCTAAGTAGGCATTCGCGGGACTGAATTCTCTCCTCCCTCATCCCACTAGATTGACCACTGTGGTGGCTGCTCGACTGCCACAGCTGAAATCAACTGATGCAGTGTATGGTATGCACCAAGTCTGACCTGTATGCCTCTGTACCTCATCAAGCAATGTATTTATCCACCAAGCTATCAGAGGAGTATCAAAAGGTATGTTGTGCATAATGCCTTACTTTGCCATTACGAATTGCAAATAACTTTCCTCAGAGAAAAGGAGATATTCCACTTCATACATCACCTCTCGGCAGCTCTCCAAATCAGGTGGCCAACTGTAATCTCAACGTGAGTTTGATTGCTCCTCGTCTTTTGAGCAAATGTTCTTATACTTTTAAACAGCACTTATCTTAAATCCCTGAATTCCACACAAAACCTCCAAGACATCCAACACTGATAAGCAGCATCCGACTAACAGAAGTGCCAAAACTAACTAGCTATCCTAAAGATTAAAAGTGGCCTCCTTTGCGACAATTGTGCTGTTAACATTAATTTAGTTGAAAGAAAATTTAAAAGATGCTTAGTTACTGGGTGAAATCCAATTCTTCATTTCAGAAAAGAAACCAGCCAATTACCCTGAAATGCAGACAGATTCTTTAGAAGAGGGGTCTTATTCAATAAGGGAGGGAGATGGAAAGCAGGAAACTACAGGCCAGTTAGCTTAAGCTCTGTCTTAGGGAAAATGTTAGAAGCTATTAAATACGTTATAGCAGGGCATTTAGAAAAATTCAAGGTAATCAGACAGAGTCAACATGGTTTCGTGAAAGGGAAATCATGTTTAACCAATTTTTTGGAGTTCTTTGAGGGAGTTACATGTGCTGTGGATAAAGGGGAACCGGTGGATGTATTGTACTTACATTTCTAGAAGGCACTTGATAAGGTGCCACATCAAAGGTTATTGCAGAAAATAAAAGCTCATGGTGTAGGGGGTAACATATTGGCATGGATAGAAGATTGGCTAACTAACAGGAAACAGAAAGCATAAATGGATCATTTTCTGGTTGGCAAGATGCAACGAGTGTGTGCCACAGGGATCTGTGCTGGCGCCTCAACCTTTTACAATTTATATAAATGACTTAGATGAAGGGACTGAAGGTATGGTTGCTAAATTTGCTGATGACAAAAAGATAGGAAAGTAACTCGTGAAAAGGACGTAAGGGGGCTAACAAAGGGATACAGGTAGGTTAAGTGAGTGGGCAAAAATCTGGCAAATGGAGTATAATGTGGGAAAGTGTCCACTTTGGCAGGAAGAATAAAAAAGCATATTATCTAAATGGTGAGTGATTGCAGAGCTCTGAGATGCAGAGGGATCGGAGTGTCCTAGTGCATGAATCGCTAAAGGTTAGTATGCAGGTACTTTAAGGAAGGATGTAAATGCGTTGGAGGCAGTACAGAGAACGTTTACTGGACTAAAACCTGGAAAGGGAGGACTGTCTTACGAGGAAAGATTGGTCAGGCTAGGCTCGTATCTGCTGGAATTTAGAATAGTAAGAAGCGACTTGATTGAAACATAAAAGGTCCTAAGGGGTCTTGACAGGGTGGATGTGGAAAGGATGTTTCCCCTTGTGGGAGAATCTAGAACTAGGGGTCACTGTTTAAAAATAAGGGGTCGCCCATTTAAGACAGATCAGGAGAAATTTTTTCTCTGAGGGTTGTGAGTATTTGGAATTCTCTTCCTCAAAAGGCAGTGGAAGCACAGTCTTTGAATATTTTTAAGGCAGAGGTAGATAGATTCTTCATAAGCAAGAGGGTGGAAGGTTATCGGGGGTAGGTGGAAGTGGAGTAATCAGTTCAGCCATGAACTTATTGGATGGCAGAGCTGGCTCTAAGGGCAGAGTGGCCTACTCCTGCTCCTAATTCATATGTTTGTATGTAGGGGCTCTCAACCACTTTGTTGGGGTGGGGTGCGAGAATGGGAGGAGGCCATGGCCCCCTAGGGGGCCACAGGAAAGTGAAGGGGTCAGTCAAAAATGAAGCACAGAATGCTTAGAAAGCAGGCCTTACACAATCCACCTACATTTCTCTCATGAATTTTTAACCCTATGCTTGAATGCCATGAATTTTTAACCCTGTGCTCGAGTGGAACAACCATTCAATTCAGCCAACCAGTAATTGCTTCGCTGCTCATGTAGGGGCAAGAAAGCATACAGCTGCAACACATCATTGAACCTCGATCTGGTGCCCATTCCTCTGCTCCAAACCTGGATCTGGTGCCCAGCACCAGCATAAAGTCTCACATTAAGTAGAATTTTTTTAAATTGTGTAACTTAATTTTTATAGAGAAAAAGTAATTGTGTTGTGTTACAAGGGGCTCTGTGGATTTTTTTTTTATAAACACAGGAGGTGGGGGTGTAGAGGGGTGGGAACATTAGAAACAAAAAAATTTGAGAACCTCTGCCCTAAGGAATGTGGAGGGAGTACTGAAGCAAGAGTCTGACCTTCATTTCCAAGTTAAACATGATGGTTTTAGACCAGACCTATCGCAAATGAGTTGCAATACCTTTGTTATCAACTGGAAAATTATCATGGGTTGGTGTACATCATTGTATCATTTTAACCAATGATTATTTAGTTATAAAAGCAAAATACTGCAGATGCTGGAAATCTGAAATAAAAACAAGTAATACTGGAAATACTCAGCAGCTCTGGCAGCATCTGTGGAAAGAGAAGCAGAGTTAACGGTTCAGGTCAGTGACCCTTCTTTGGATTATTTAGTTATATTTGCCAACTAAAAAAGTTACTTACATAAATGGCTTACTTTGGTAAGCCATTTCTGTAAAATTGCAGTTAACTTTGTTATGAAAGTGCTTCTATTTTTAAAATTGTTTTTTTTTTTTTGAGGACTCCTATTTTAAAATTATGGACATTGGTTTATTTGGGAAAATTGAAAAGATTCCATGGATGTGTTTTTTGTTTTTACAAGGCTCACTGAAAGGTCTTGTTTGAAAACAAACCTGTACTGGATGTCACATGCTTTAAACTCAATAAACAGAAACCTTGGTGACTTGGGGAAGCTGTTTACACAGAAGTGACACGTCAATATTTATGGTGGTCAGGAGGTTTTGCTTTTGGGATATTGTTTTGGTTAAGTTGGGGACTGTGTTGAAAGCAGTTGGATTTGTAGCCTGCTGAAAAACACAGTGCTCCTCTTTCTCTACCTCTGAAAAAAAACCTTGTGAATCTGGTGCGTGTGAGCTAAAACCCTCGATGTCACCTTTCTCCTGAGACACTGCTGGAAGGTCTGCCAGATTAATTCTCAACATCAGGTGAAAAGAACTGTTCCAGAAAAGATCCCAGTGGCTTATCTACGTGTACTCGGACACCAGACTGTATGCCATTTTTGGGACACAACATCTCATCCTTTTTTTTCAAGAATTAAAGCATTTGGCCAAAGTATTCTTTTGGTCTTTTTTTTTTGTAAAAGAACTCTGCGGAGAATACTTTTTTTAAAAAACCTGGGTGTAAGCGTTTGTGTTGGATATTTAAAAAGGGGACTTTCAATCTCTATGTTAATGCTTTGTTTCTTTACTGGAAAAGTCTTGTTTTAAGAATAAACTGATAATTCTGTTGTTTATTAAAGAAACCTGGTTGATGCACTGTATTCTGAGATAAAGAGTAGAGTATATGATTGACCGTATCGGTAACTAGGTAAACATTTAAATATACGTTGTGACCTGTGGAGAAGTGGAACTAGAGAAAGACAATGCACTCCTCCCGCCTCAATCGTAACAACTTATGTTATGAACGCTGGACTTTGTAACATGATGCTACTTTAAAAAACAGACTTTTAATGTAATTTAAGATGGAGTCAGAAGTCAGGTGACCTCACATCCACACTGCTTAAAGCCAAGATAGAAATCTTTGTTACCAGGACAACAAAGATTGCAGATCAAAGACTATTTTTGAAAAGCAGAGACTACAGGGGTAGAACAGCTAAACAACAATGGGTTTCACCCTCCCAAGCTTTCAGATCGTAAAAAAGGAGTGTGATTCTGAGGATGCAAATATGCATGGCAGCTGCTAATACCTGGAAACAATGGAAAGCCCAAGTGGCTCTGCTGCAGCCAGACTTGTGGACTTTACATATTGGAAAAGGAAAAATGGGCTCTTGACTTTTGATTCCAGATTTTCTGAAGGCAGACAGGCCGCAAGAAAGGAGACCACCGATGGCAGCCTCAAGGGAGAGAGAGGGGGAATACCTGCTCTCAGGAAAAACGAATACAGCGAAAGGCTGCGAAGACTTGAACCTGTCTTGAAAGTTAAAGACTGTGGAGAAGAAAAGAACAGGATCATCAGGATCATCTTATTCACGGACATCCAGGTCAAAAGTGCTCGGAGAAGTGAGCGAAGAGGACATTGACTGAGAAAGATCTGGGAGATCCAAGCCATTGCAACTGAGGGGAGTTTGGGAGTTTTAACCGCAAAGATTTTGCTGTCAAGGAGGACTGAGGCCAGGAATCCTGTGGCGAGTAACTCACCTCCCGACTCCCCAAAGCCTGTCCACCGTCTACAAGGCGGAAGTCAGGACTATGATGGAATACTCTCCACTTGCCTGGATGGCTGCAGCTCCAACAACACTCAAGAAGCTCGACACAATCCAGGACAAAGCAGCCCGCTTGATTGGCACCCCATTCACTCACTCCACTACCAACGCACAGTGGCAGCAGTGTTTACCATCTACAAGATGCACTGCAGCAACGTACCAAGGCTGCTTAGACAGCACCTTCCAAACCCTGACAGCTACCAACTAGTAGGTCAAGGGCAGCAAATGCATGGGAACATCACCACTTGCAAGTTCCCCTCAGAGTCACGCACCATCCTGACTTGGAACTATATCGCCGTTCCTTCACTGTTGCTGGGTCAAAATCCGGGAACTTCCTTCTTAACAGCACCGTGGGTGTACCTACCTCACATGGACTGCAGTGGTTCAAGAAAGCAGGTCACCACCACCTTCGAGGCCAATTAGGGATGGGCAATAAATGCTGGCCTAGCCAGCGACGCCCACATCCCATGAATGAATAAAAAAAATTAGCGCGGTGCAAGATTTTCAAGTGTTTTTTTTTATATACAAGTAAATGAAAATATTTCTTTTTGTAATTTGGGGTATCAACTACTTATAAAGTAGTATTTAGTTCAAGGGGATTTCATTTAGTTTACTTGTTATAATAAAAGTCTTAAAACTGAAATCTTATATAATTCTTGAAATTGGTTTGGAGAGCTCATATCTTGTATTTTAACATTAAGTCTCACTGAGGTAGTAACATTTACATTTACTCAGCACAGTTTTTTCTGCAGCACAGCTTTTTCTTGTAAAAAGTCTCGTTTTGAGTCTATCCCCCTACAACTTATGTGCAACATGATCCAAAAATCTGCTTTTAGATTTAAACAAGTATTAAACTGGGAAAGGTCATCAATTGACCTGTCTGTACGAATTCACTTTGAAAATTCTCTCAAACTGATAAGCCTCAATGATAACAATGAAGGCTGAGTGCCAGAACAGAACTTCTAAGTCCAAAAATGCAGCTTCAACCAAATCATTCTAGATCAAGTCAAAAGTAAAGCAGAAGTGACAAACCTACAGGTAAAATAAAAGTGTCATATTTTCATAGCCTCAATTTTTTAACCATTGCATCAAAAGATTCAGTAATATATACAAGGCATAACATTTACATGAGAAAATCTCCAAAAGACATTGCTGGCAAGCAGTTTCGAGTCATAGGGCTCTTGTTAAGTAACATCTTGCAAATAGTTCCTATGAACATCAGGTCTTGCAAGACTTGTTGTATATTACAAATGGATCTCATTTGGTGCTCAAAATTATGAGGGGCTTTGTTAAAATAAAGAAATATTGCTTCCACTGACAGGGGGGTCAGTAACCAAAAGACACAGATTTAAGATAAGTGGCAAAAAAAATTCAGGGGGTAAATGAGAATAATTTCTTGCTAAGTAGGTCATTATGAACTGGAATGCACCAAGGGTGGTAGAAGCAAATTGAATAGTAACTTCCAAAGACAATTGGATGTAGACTTGAAAATCATAAATTTGCAGGCTGCAGGGGGGATAAAAAAGCAGGGGAATGGAACTAATTGGATAGTTCCCTATATGAGCTGGCACAGACATGATAGGCTAAATGGCTTCCTCCTGTGCTGTATGTTTCTATGCCTACAGTTTAAAACTACTTAATTGGCTGTCAAGTGGTTTGTGGCATCCAGAGATCATGAAGGTACTATATGAAAGCAAGATTTTCTTTTACAGTGATTGATAGGATGTGCCCTTTATCTAAAACTACCATGTGTCTTTTCATGCTTTTCTCTGGCAATTTAAAATGTAAAGTACTATGTAAACATTTATAATGTTTCTCACAAATACTGACAACAGGAAATCAGGAAACGGGAGAGGAAGAGACACACACTAAAATTCAATCAAGCAACAAAATTCCAAAGTTTGGCTAAATTCAGATCAACTAGTTTTCAAGAATTGTTAATATTTAAAAGGTTTATAATACCAACACACAAAAGGTTAACTTCATGCATTCGGCCCCTTATGTTTCTCCATGGCATTTTTTTGTCAAACTGAAAGTATTCTTCAACTGGCCTCATGTTAGTTGTGGTCAAAAGTTAATTAGCTGTGAAAAAAAGCAATTATTCATTTCATAATGATTTGTGTTAGAGTTGCCAAGAAATCTACTTTTAATCTGGGAAGGAGTTTAATAGCTACATAGGAATGAATTGCTAGACAAAAAGAAAACCACAATCCATCGAGTTTGCTGTGTACCATTCGGGTAGTAATATCCTAGAATGCAAGGTCATAATCAACCTCTTAATTATTCTACAACAGACCCAAACATGAGATGAGCAAAACATTCAGAGCCATAGCTCCACATTTACATGATCCTCAGCATCCTACAGCATGCTGTACATATCATATGTTATGCCTTAGACACTTTACTTAGACACTATCACAAATTATTTTTTGAAATAAATCTAATTTGCATTTGAATTAATTTGTATTATCTACTTCCTCTGTCTCCTTAGGGAGTCTTGTGGCCATTTTATCCACAACTAGTTGGAAAAATGGTTTCCTAGAATATTGTCACTGGTGCATATTTAAAAAAATGTTAAATCCAAAAATCAGATTGGGGCTAGTACAAACAGGGCAGCACAGTGGCACAGTGGTTAGCACCGCAGCCTCACAGCTCCAGCGACCCGGGTTCAATTCTGGGTACTGCCTGTGTGGAGTTTGCAAGTTCTCCCTGTGTCTGCGTGGGTTTCCTCTGGGTGCTCCGGTTTCCTCCCACATGCCAAAAGACTTGCAGGTTGATAGGTTAATTGGCCATTATAAATTGCCCCAAGTATAGGTAGCTGGTAGGGAAATATAGGGACAGGTTGGGATGTGGTAGGAATATGGAATTAGTGTAGGATTAGTATAAATGGGTGGTTGATGGTCGGCACAGACTTGGTGGGCCGAAGGGCCTGTTTCAGTGCTGTATCACTAAACTAACCTAAACAAACAAGCCAAAATGAACTGATTGCTAATTAGCAAATATCAATACTGTATCAAGTAACTGACACTGATCACTGAAGTAATTTGCTAAAATTAAGATTCAGTTTTGTGTATTTTTTTAATTTTGCAGTCTTGTGTTTGTCTGTAGTTTTAAAACCATGACCTCTGCATTGATCTCACCTTGTTAGTATAAGGCGGTCCAGGTTAATTCGCTGCTGTTTTGCGATCCATGCTGAGCAGTACAGTTTTTCAGCAGTTTTCAGAACATCTGCATTTAACCGCTGAAGCAATTGCTTTTCAGAGTTCACATAAAGACGTTCTTGCTTGAGGTGATGGGCCAGAGTGTGAAGATCAGGCTTCACCATCTTCAAATGGCACAGGGTGTATACCTACTGAAGAAATAAAGATTGAGTTCCAGCTGGATGGGCACAAACTGAACAATTATGATTTGACAAACACAATTCAATGGAAGGATGGGAAGAGTCAGAGATGGATCATGTGAAGAGGAGAGAAGAATGGAAATTGGAAGCAAAGTTGAACTTTCCCAGTTCAGGGTGAGAGCAGGAGATGGACCGATACTGTCATCAACGTAACGAACAAAGAAGTGAAGGAGAGGGCCCACAGGACTGAAACAAGGAAAGTTGCACATATCCCACAAAAAGGCAGGCATAGCTAAGACCCATGGGGGTGCCCATAGTAACATCTTTTATTTGGAGGAAGCAAGTTGAGTTAAAGGAAAAGTTTTTCCAATGTGAGAATAACTTCAGCCAGGAGGAGGAGGGCGATGGTGGATGGGAACTGATTGGGCCTTTGTTCCAAGAAGAAGCAGAGAGCCCTCAGATCTCCCTGATGGGGGTGGAGATGTAGACAGAGTAGACATCCATGGTGAACAGACGACAGTTTTGGCCCAAACAATGGACTCAATTCCATTCTCCTAGTTACTCTCTCTTCGTGCACCCACTCTAATGTTGCAACCTCCCATACCAGGGCTTCTGATACATCTTCCTTTTTTCCTCAACCGAGGAGATGTCCCCACCCGGGGTGACAGGGGCATTGACCGCATCCGCCCCACTTACCATTATTCTGCTCTCACCTCGTCCCCTCCCTCCCAGAACCATGATAGGGTCCCCCTTGTCCTCACCCTCCATCTGACCAGCCTCCACGTTCAACAGATCATCCTCTGTCATTTCTGCCACCAAATACATCTCCCCTCCCCTTTCAGCATTCCAAAGGGACCGTTGCCTCCGTGACACATTGGCCCACTTTTCAATCAACTTCCCAATGCACTTTTCCAAGCAAGCGCAGGAGATGCAACACCCTCCCTTTCACCTCCTCACCATCCAAGGCCCCAAACTCTCCTCCCAGGTGAAACAACAATTTACATGTACTTCTCTCAATTTAGTATACTATATTCGCTGCTCACAATGCAGTCTGCTCTACATTGGAGACCAAAAGCAGACTGGGTGATTGCTTTGCAGAACCCCTCTGTTCAGTAGGCAAACTTGGCCCCAAGCTTCCAGTTGCCTGCCATTTTAATTCCCCACCTTGCTCCTACACGGACCTCTTTGTCCTTGGCCTTCTGCAGTGTTTCACTAAAGCTTAATGCAAGCACGAGGAACAGCATACCATCTTTCAATTAGGCACTTTACAGCCTTCTGGATTCAACATGGAGTTCAACAATTTCAGACCATAACCTCTACACCAATTTTGTTCCTTCTTCCTTTGCAGGTTTCGGTTTTAGTCACGTTTTTCCCTTGTTTTTGCTTTCGGACAGCAGCTATTCATCAGTCTGCCATTCACCTTCCTCTAGATCTTTTTTTCTTTACTTACCCTATTACCACTCCCTTTGGCCCTACACCAACCTTTTTGTCATTTAATCTTTCTTGTCCTCCGCCTTATCACAGACCTTGCCTTTTGTTCCTTTTACAACTTTCCCCCTTTCACTTGATAACAACCTTACATATCTAACTTTTCCCAGTTCTCATAAAAGATCAGCCTAAAACATTAATTCTGTTTCTCTTTTCACAGTTGCTGCCTGACCTGAGTAATTCTAGCATTTTCTGCTTTTATATTATATATACGGCTCTCTATTCCTCCAACCAAGTCACTTACAAACATAGTGCAAAGCTGCAGCCTCAGTACAAATCCCTGGGAGACACCATAAACCATATTCTGCCAATCTGCATACATACACATTATCTTTACTCTGTCTCCTACCTCCTAACCAATTCCTTGTTCAAGTCAATAGTTTGCCTCCAATTTCATGCACTCTCAACAACCAGACTGGCCATGTCTATGAGATGAATTAAAGTTATAAAATGAAACTAATTTAAATATATTTGGGGCAAGAATGGATGAATTGCAGAGAAAGAAAAAGTCAATAACAGAAGAAAACTGGATTAATCATGTCATTTGGGGCTTCCACTTGTTCCATTAAAAAAAAATCCTTGAATACGAAGCCTATGCTCAAACTAAAACTAGAAAGAAAAGTAACAGCAACTCAATGAATATGGTGTCACCATTAACAACATTTTCAGAAGTTTTACTACTGCTGGACTAATTCTTTTCACTGTCTCTGATATGCAAATCTGGGTAAAATTCAGACAGACTTGCATTTATATAGCACTTTTCATGACCACAGGATGTCTCAAAGCACTTTACAGCCAATTAAGTATTTATTTTGAAGTGTAGACACTGTTGTAATGTAGGAAACAGCAGCAAATTTTCACACAGCAAACTCCCACACACAGCAAGCGATAATGACTAGATAATCTATTTCTTTATGATGTTAAGGGATAAATATTGGCCAGAACACCAGGGAGAATACCTCTGTTGTTCTTTGAAAAGTGCCATGGGATCTTTCACATCAGTCTTAGAGGACGGAGGGGCCTCAGTTTAACGTCTCATCAGAAATATGGAAAAATTTGTTCCTGGCAATCTGCACAGCCCCATGAATATTCTCTGCCCATCATAGTTATGTTCAACTGTTGTGGTTTTCACACACAAGTTGTTTGCATTAGCACTGCCACGTACATATGTTGCATTGTTGCGACATATCCCTCATGGTGACCCAGTGGCCTAATGGATAAGGCATCAGCCTCTGAAGAGCAAGCCATTAAATGTTGTAGAAAGCAAAAGTCTTGGATGTAATAGGGATGTGATTCCAACTTTAAATAAAAAGCAAGTTTAGAGAAAAGCAGCTAATTATTCCTGTTTTTCTTTCATCACACAATTATAAAAGGTACTTCTTGAATCACTATTCCTTTTGTTTACATGATTGACAGCGCATTAGGTGAAGTTTTGTTTCTGGATTATTGTGCTCATCTGAATGCGAGACAAGGATGGGTCGGGTTGTGTTGACTGGACTCGGCAGAGCAAAACACACAATTCCAGTAACCAACATTGTTGCAACAGAAAAAGGAAAGATGTGACGGTTTTGACAATTCAACTTGCACTGTGAAACCAATGCAAAACAGATGTTAACATTATCAAGTCCTCACAAAGTTGATCATACTCAAAGTAAATTGGACATAAAACAGAATTTTAATAAATCCCTAACTATATATTAGCATCAATATCAGGAACACAACTTAGGTACAGCTCCTTACAAAATAAATGTTCCATCCTGAATGGGCCTTAAAGGTGGTTTGCATTGTTGTCACCAGAAGGGCGATTTTTATACACACATTTCTCTGTACTTTTAACACCAGATTTGTATAAAACGTTGTTAAAGCTTTTAGAACAGAGTAAAATACAAAGGTAAGCAACTGCATAAACCCCTACCTACTTCATTTTCCTTCTCCAAATAAAAACAAAACTCCCATTTTATGATTTTTCTCACAAAGGAACAAATTACTTCAATTAGAACGAAATGTCATTTCCACTTCCAACTTCCTTCATCCATTCCATAAATACTTCACCCACAGATCCTATTTCTTAGCACTTCCACCTGTCATTTTTGTAATTTTGCTTTATTGTCATACTGTCCGAGATGTTGAGAACCACTTGAAGTTCCTTTATGCCTGAACTGCCTCAGATGCGTATCATAGATCACTCATTATGTACTGATCCACTAGACTTGCTGTCCTTAACTAATATTTTTCTGAGGGGTGATATTTTCAGCTCTTATTTTGTGACAATAGAAATTGCACAATTTGGATCAACAAAACGATTTTAAAAAGTCCCAAGTATACAAATCAGCAATTTAGGTGGCTGTGAATTTCAGTACATTTGAAGATGGGCATAAAAGGAAACTATTCTACAGTGATTTAAACTGGAGAATCTTGTTACTGCAACAGTAAGGGACATGACATTCACTGTACTTACATTCACCCCACTTGGCGTCTAAGTCCTTTCTTCCTTCAGATGTCAATTATGAATAAAATTAATTATTCCAATAAATCTGACAGCACTGCCTCATTGACAAGTACAAAAATTCTACTCACACTTATAAATTGAATTTACATTTGCTAATCAATATTAGATCCTGGAATGTACTTTCCAAATGTGAAATAAACTGTTTAGTGCTAAGGGAAATGTGCAAAAAAAGAAAAAATTGGCCTCAAACCTTTTCCTGCTGCTCGAGGCTCAGAATCAATTGTGACTGGTACCAACCATTTAAAATAATTGAGCGAACACTAGCCTAAAAATCAACACTTATGATTGAAGAGTTAAGTCAATTAAAGTTGGGATAATTCAACATCAACCATGACCAAACTTTGTCGAATTTGAGAAAAATATAAAACTCTAAGATTTCAGGCCTTTTATCATTTAAAAAACACAAAGCAATGTTCCACTCCAAGCACAAGTTTTCAACTTGAAAATAACTTTAAGGCCTTGAAGAAAATTAAGCACTGCTAGACCACATATTGTCAGCAAACTGTGTAGTCTATCTGAACTTCACACAACCAATGTGTTATTATATTTGTGGTATCTGGGTTTAAATAAAGCTCAAAGAACAGCTCAGATATTAGTGAAAACAAACTAACATGGCACATTACAGAACAGTGAGACAAACTTCTGCATGCTTCGTCTGGTTAGACCCATGTACTTCTAGTTCTCC
Organism: Heterodontus francisci; assembly: GCF_036365525.1. NCBI lineage: Eukaryota > Metazoa > Chordata > Chondrichthyes > Heterodontiformes > Heterodontidae > Heterodontus > Heterodontus francisci. The sequence goes on from NC_090402.1 coordinate 23,031,967, forward strand.
AATTACTCATCAAGTTGACTTCAGAAAAGTTTGGCTCCACTTACTGAGTTCTGCTTATAAGGGTCTCATTTAATTTCCCTGCTTAGAAGACTGCAATATGCATAATATACAGTGATAACTATTACAGTTACACTGGTGCGTAACTTCTCCAACTTCAGCTTATCAGTAGAATCAGTGCCAGATACGTGGATTCCCTTTGAAGGAGATTTATTTAATTAACCACTAAATAGACTGGTGCCAACTTAGATTTTAATTTTCTATTAGCAAGAAACATTTTGGCATTTTAGTAACCTTCAAATTTAATACACCAATCAGGGGCCTAAAGTTACAATTGTCACATGCAGTAAGTTGTCACTGTGCCTTCTTCTAAAAAGGTCGTCAACCTAAAACCTTAACTCTGTTTTGTTATTTTGCTCTCTCCACATATGCTACCTGACCTACTGAGTGTTTCCAGCAGTTTCTGTTTCTAACTTCAATGACAGACCATCCACGGATTCCGCTAAAGCAAACTATTTGGCTCATGTGTTATTGTCAATCAAGGTATGGGAAAGGAAAAGGAAAGAATGGAATGATTTACCTCTGCCCACTGCACGAAAACTAATTAAGGTGCTGTGCTTTATTTTCAGCTATTTGCATGTTGTGCCTGCTTGCTTAAAAAACTTGATTTGTTATTTGTAACCTAAAATATTCAGTCTATCAACATGAATTTTCCACCATCTGGAGACAGTAAGTGAGTACAAGGCATCTGAAATTATTTGCAGTTAACTTATCAGCAGTACAAGGAAGTTATTCTTCATCCCAGGCACACAACACTAACATATACAATGTGCAGGTCACACGCAGCTTATAGGAAGCTAGGCTTGCTTTTGACACAGGGCACAAAACAATATCTCATAAGAGCCTGAAAAACAACAATTTGATACACTAAGTCCGGAGATGTACAGTAGGCTATATAAATAAAAGGAAAGTAGGACTAGATTTTGTCAAGATTCCTTGCCAGTAGCATGTCATCAGTAGAACAAAGTGAAGGAGTGGAGTCCTCTTGCCTCTTCCTCATTTATATTTTTAACTAACACAAAAGTTAATGCGCTACAGAAACAGTAATTATAACCAAGTAGTATTATCCGAAATTAGATACAGAATAATTGTTCTACTTTTATGCCATCCAGTTCACAAATGCCAATTACAATTAAAGACCATAATCAGGTGAAAGTTCATCTAGTGCTTTTAGGTATTAACAAAATATGCTAACTTGTGAAAAAAAGTATGTATAAAACCAAGCTTTTGGTATCAGTAACAAATCAATTAACATTGAAAAATTGTTCAGACATATGGCTGAATGCAACGACTGGTCCCTGCTGGCCTGCTTTTGAAAAGAACCCAGAGGACAGAGGGAAAGTCACTTGCCAAGTTAGGTAAAAATCCACTCTGTTCTTCAGTTATTGCAGTAGCATAAGTTTTAGAGACACATCAACAGCAAACACAGATGGTTCCAAGTGCACCTATTTTCAAAAGGAACAGAGTTTAACTAAGGGAGGCTGAAGTTAAACTGTCATATATAGCTGTTGAATCAAATGTCAGAAATCAGGGGTGGGGGGGAGTAGCCAATAACACACAGAAAACTGAACACAAAATATTTAAGGAGACTGGTCAGTATCGTCAATTAGAACGCTGTCTTATCATTTTCAGGATCTGTTGCAGGATAAAACTACTCATAACTGGGCACAATTGGCATTGGAGTTATAAATCTCCACAAGAAGTGGGATATGGAGATATGTTACACTATGCATCGTAGGGGTGCTCTCCAGAGGTTGAGGTTTATGTTTGTTACTGAAGAGTAGCTTAAATATCACTCTGCATCAAGCCACGTTAAGAAAAATCATTACATTTGACCTGAGTGTACTGAAGATCAACAATGCATACCCAAAATTCTGGTGCAATTCATTTCTGGTATTAATATCCCTTACCTTAACAGCAAAAAACTCAGCCACTAAATTACTAAAACCAAAAAAGGAACTTTTCTAATGTTAATTCAAAAATATCGATTGAGTTTTCAATTACATTATATCCCTCCTTACAGGCTCAAAGTTGTTCAGATAATAAATTAACATACATCATTTTCCACACATCAGTGAATAGCAAACAATTCCATGTCTTCTTTCAGTACCAATAAGCTTTCAGGGTGATATGAAACCCATAAGCAGAACAGAATGCTGACAATTTCCTAGTTTTGTTGTGTAAGCGGAACATGCTCTGTAGAAAGTCAGTGTAACTAACAGTACTATGACACAACAGGAAGAGGATTCATGACTATGGGACAAACCTCAAGACCTTAGTCACAAACGACTCATAACTGGGCACAATTGGCATTGGAGTTATGAATCTCTACTGTAAGTGAGATATGGAAATGTTAACACTATGCATAGTAGGGGTGCTCTTCAGAGGTTGAGGTTTTGCTATCCAATTCAATGTATTCAATATAGTTTTCACTGAAATCAATCAGGGTTTTTTGCAGCTCAGTGGAATTACAAATTTTGAAAAGTTAAACCGGCAAGAGAACTCTTACATTTTAACCATCAGCAGACAACACTCCATAAGTATGGTAGTATTTACGTTGCCCCTTTCTATTTGTAACAGAAGGATAAAAGCTGCAATACATTCACTAAGCAGCTAAGTGCTATTATGCCATAGCAAGTTTGAACTTGAATTCCTTCTTCACCTTTCACACTCTTCCCCATAGCCAAAAAAGTGAGATATCGTTACAGCCTGACCTTTCACTTGACATCTATGACCATGAACTTTCTGATCATCAATAGCTGTGATCAGGAATGGAAAAAATAGCTGATCTTTTCCCTCTCTTGCCATGGGCCTGTGCGCAACTCTCAACCCCCCGACAGCTGTCATTAGTTAAAGAAACACAGCAGGGATCAGACACGCATTTCCGTGACCTAAATTCCTTTGCTAAACTATATGATGCAACAAAGCATTCAGGCACAAGTTTAACTCCTCCTTCATTGCATTTCCAATCTGAGCCATATCAAGCACACGATTGCGGAGTTAGAATTGCAGTGCTTCCCAGCAAGGAGGGAAGAATCACACCAGAATTATCACTGGCATCTGCTAACAGCCACCTAAAGAGGGCATTGGTTGCTGTTTAGGGATGGGTAATTAATGTTAAGGAAACTGGGCGGAAATGAGAAAGAAAAGTATTAATAAACCCCCATCTCCACAGACCAGGAATTTTAAACACAGAAACATGCAGACCTAAACAGAGTGGCATTAGAATTGTAGAGCACCCCAGGCTTGGAGAGGTAAAATAAATGGCAGGTTATTCAAATATGTCTGCACAGGTATATGACTAGGATAAAACCCAGTTGCAATGTCCCAAATGATAAAAAGCCCAACTATAACCAACTCCTCGTCACACATGACCATTTACGAGGTCATTTATCATCCAAACTTAAGCTGGTGCTTTCAGGAGAGGAAGTTCAAGAAATATCATTCCCTTTTTTAAAAAAAAATAAAGTTGTCGATAAAACCCTGAAAATAATACTTGTGTTTAAAACTCACCTATTAGCAATCTTCCACAGTTGGCTTTTTGCAGAGGTTTATAGCAAACAAATCTGATCAGACTTCGGAATACTGGGATCTTTGCAATTTGATCTGCAGTCAAAAGTAAAACAGAAAATCTTTTGAGCAAAGTAGTTGTTTCTTCCGTCTGGGGAGATGCTGCAAGTAACTAATTCTACATGAACAAACACACAAAAGTAGCATCTGACTAATTTGCTAAGAGAGGCAGCAATTACAAGTGCAAACAAACATGACAAAACAATTAAAGCATTAGCAAGGAAGTCAACACAAGGTGCTAAATGGACATGTGCACGACAGCAATCTACCTTTTACCCATCTGCCATGAGTGCCGTTCAAGACGAAATGTGACAGATCAAACACACTTACTGTTTTAATTGTGCCAATATTACTTCCTTAAGTTGAAACTCAGCATTGTGATTTCCATAAAGCATCAAAACTATTCGCTTCTTTGTATATTCTAAAAAGATTTTATAACTTCAAATTTTTCAATCAATTTTCTAATTTACACATTTGCTTAAAGCAACTAGACAATTTTAATGGCACAAAGCATAAGCTACAGAGGTCAAAAATTTGTTTTTAAGAATAAACTAATTCATATGTACAAATAAAATAGATTGCAACTTTTAGACTACAAGCAATTGACTGTGTTTCAATTCAGTTACAGTAAATAATGAACAGTTTGTAAAAGGTTTGTTTTCAATCAACGCCTTATTCCAAAAGCTCACACAAATAATGCAACCAGTATATGATGTGCATTACTGCTTTCTGTTGCAACAAAATAAATCTCTGCACAAACTAAAAAGGATATATGAAACCCACAATAATGACACGGTTTACTCTAAGACTGCTAGGGGTCAGTGGTACAACTCTCGCCACTGACTCAATTATGGGTTCAAGTCCCATTCCAGAGACTTGAGCACATAAATCGAGACCGACACTTTGGGGGGAATTTTATGCTGGCAGCAGGGGTCTCGATGCCGGGGGTGGGGAGCCAACACCGAGATCCCACGCCATCTCTTTTCCAGAAGGCCCGCTAAATTTAGTGCCAATCAGGCACTTAAGTGGATGGCGGCGGGCCTTCCATAGGATTTAGGACTCCGTCGCCAGAAGCCCCGCCCTGGGAGAGCTGCCGGCCAGAAGTTGGTGGCTGCTGGTGGTAATGATCATACCAAAGGCAGAGGATGATCGCTGGAGCCAGGCCTCAGGTAGGTCAGGCCAGGAGGAGTCTCATGGAGTGGGAGTCGCGGGGGTCGGCAGCAAGGGCTGGGTCCCTCGTTCAGGAACTATGCCTTTGAACAAGGGAAAACACTCCCCCATACCCCTGAGCTGGGAAGCAGCCCGCAGTTTTTCCTACTGTGCTTCCCATGCAGCGACAGGGCAGCCTGCCGCATGGGTAATTGTGGTTGCGGCGGGAAGAGGCCCTTAATTGGGAGTTAACTGCCCAGTTAAGGGTGTCAATTGGCAGCGATACAGGAAAGTTGTTCACAGGCCTTTCCATGCCGGACTAAACTCCGGCAGAGGCAGGGTGGTGACAGCAAACACCGCCCCCACTATCCCACCTGATTTTATGCACTCCCATCATTCAAATCTGCTGTGGGTTAAGAGCATAAAATTTCACCCCTGGGTGCAGTATTGAGGTGAATGCTGCACTGTCAGAGGTGCCATCTTTCAGATAAGATGCTAAACAGAGGCCCCATCTGCTCTCAAGTGGATGCCAATAAAAGAGTTAAGTGTAGTTACTGTGGCAATGTAGGGAAATGTGGCATTCAATTTGCACGCAGCAAGATGCTACAAACTGTGAAATAAACTATACAATTAGTTTTGATGTTGATCGAAAGAAATATTACAAGGGCTCTGGGGAGAACTCCCCTGCTCTTATTTGAATAGTGCTATAACACCTGTGGAAGAGCCTGTCACTCCAGAATTGGCCTTTATAGCCACTCCAGGCGCTGCTTCACAAACCACTGACCACCTCCAGGCGCGTATCCATTGTCTCTCGAGATAAGGAGGCCCAAAAGATAACAACATATATTTATATAGCTCCTGCACTGTAATAAAACATCCCAAGGCACTTCACAGGAATATTATAAAACAAACCTTCAAACTACTCATCTGCCTGACTCTTCAAGCACCACCTGACCCTCATGTGGCAGAGTCTGCAGATCATGCATTGGACTTATCAAATCATCTCAGAACCCATCAAACCGGAGCGGAAGCAAGTCACCCTCGATCCCGCAGGACTGCCCAAGCAGAGGCGAAGAATAAAACAAAGTATGACACTGAGTCACATCAGGAGAGTTTAAGTCAGATGAGCAAAAGCTTGGTCAAATAGGTAGGTTTTAAGGAGTGTCCTAAAGGAAGAAAACGAGGTACAGGCATTGAGAATGTAGGGAGGGTATTCCAGAGCTTAGGGCCTAGGCAATTGAAAGTGCAGCCACTAATGGTAGAGTGATTAAAATTGGGGTGCTTAAAGAGGCCAGAATTAGAGGAGCGCAGATATCTGAAAGGGTTATGGGGCTGGAGGAGAATTCAGAAATAGGGAGGTGAGAGGCCACGGAAGGATTTGAAAACAAGGATGAGAATTTTATAACCAAGACATTGCTTGACTGGGAGCCAATGTAGGTCAGCAAGCACAGGGGTGATAGGTGAACGGGACTGGATGCGAGTTAAGAGAAGGGCAGCAGAGTTTTGGATCACCTCACGTTTACGGAGGGTAGAATGTGGGAAACTAGCCAGGAGTGCACTGGAGTAGTCAAATAGAGAGGTAATGAAGTCATGAATGAGGGTTTAACCGCAGATGAGCTGAGACAGCGGCGAAGTTGGGTGATGTTAGGGAGGTGGAAATAGGTGGTCTTAGTGTTGATGCACTAGGAGGTCGCAAGTTCATTTCTGGTCAAATGTGACACCAAGGTTGCAAACAGACTGGCCTAATCTCAGACTGTTGCCAGGAAGAGGGATGGGGTCAGTCGCTAGGGAACAAAGTTTGGAGCAGGAACTAATAACAATGGCTTGAGTCTTCCCAATGTTTAATTGGAGGAAATTTCTGCTCATCCAGTACTCAATGTCAGATAAGTCATTTGATAGTTCAGCAAAAATGGAGGAAATTGAGAGGTGATGGTGAGGTAGAGCTGGGTGTCGTAAAGTAATACTGTGCTTTGGATGATGTCGCAGAGGGGCAGCTTGTAGGTGAGAAACAGGAGGGGACCAAGGATAAATCTTTGGAGGACACCAGAGGTAATAGTGCAGCAGGAAGAGAAGCTATTGCAAGTGATTCTCTGGCTCTGATTAGATAGATAAGAATGGAACCAGGTGAGCGAGAGCAGTCCCATCCAACTGGACGACAGTGGAGAGGCACTGGAGGAGAATAGCGTGGTCAACCAATGGCCGCAGACAGTGCTTACCTCTATCCAAGATGGCAGACAGCCTCAGTTTAATGTCTGATCCGAAAAACAGTACCTCCAATTGTGTAGTATTCCCTCAGTACTGAAGTCACAACCGAGATTATGTACTAACAGTTTTCCTGCTCAGATAGAGAGCAGGCAACATCAATAACAGAAAATTCTAACATGTCGAATGACCTGACTTGCCGACTATTGTAAAAAAAAAACAATTCCGGGAGTACCAAGCACACATGTACACTAGAATCTGTAACCCACTGCCTTGTTCAGACTTTGCAGCCACCACTCGAGCTCATCCAAAACTCTGCTGCCCGTATTCTAAGTCAGACCAAGTCCCATTCACCCGTCACCTGTGCTCTCTGTCCTACACTGGCTTCTAGTCCAGCAATGCCTTGATTTTAAAAATTCTGTTTTCAAATCCCTCCACGGCTTTACCCCTCCCTTTCTCTGTAACCTCCTCCAACCCAAAAACCTTGAGATCTCTGCAATCCTCCAATTCCAGCCTCCAGCATCCAGAATTTTAATGGGGCCACTATTGGCAGCCGTGCCTTCAGCTGACTGGGCCTTCGGTTCTGGAATTCCCTCCCTAAACTTCTCCAACTCTTTTTCTCTTCCTTTAAGATGCTCCTCTTTGATCAAGCTTTTGGTCACCTGTCCTAATAGTTCCTCATGTGACTTGGTGTCAAATTGTTTGACAATGTTCCAATGAAGCACTTTTGGATGTTCTACTACACTAAAGGTTCTATATAGACATTTGTTGTTGTTGCTGTCGGAACCTCAATGAAGTAAAAACTCAAGTTACTTAGAAAGACACGGGCAGACAGAAAATATTCCTGAGAGCATATATAACAAAATGCGATTATATAGTTATCTAAAATTCCAATTTTTCAGTACCATGTCACAGAAACAGAGATGCATATACAAGGTGGGGGGGCGCGAAGAGAGAGAGAGATGGAGAAAAAAAGAAACAAGAGCAAAAGAACATTAAAAGGGTACATTACCTCAAAAAACTAATTACAATATTATTGGGAACTTAAAGCATGCCAGCGGCACTTCTAGCTTTTGTGGATTAGGTTTCAAATATAAAGGTACCAGATGCATAGACAACATTCTGTGCAGATATTTAATGTGTAATAGCAATCTGCATTAGCCAAGGATCTAGATTTTTTTAATAAAACATTGTTGGCTTGAATGACGTGCAAGAAATGCTGGTGTTGCAACTTAGAGCAGGATCATCACATGATTGGGTTATGCTTCCAGCTTAAACTGATTGTGAAAGAGACCGAGATGAACAAAGAGTGGATAGGAATACTTCAGAGAAAAAAAGATCAACTAATTCCGAATAGAGGATCCACTGTCTTGCAAGAAGTATGCTTTACAACACAAAACTAATCAAGCCAAGGTGTGAAAACAGAATGCAAACCAGTGTACAGTAGAAACTGAATAGATTTCAGACAAAAACATTGCCTATGTTTTCTAAAATAAATTGTGATATCTTAAAAGTTTTGTAGAAAATTGCTTCAAACATTTCTCAACTGATTCAAAAAATTTGATCTTTAAAAACTGTCACACGATTACGTTTTGTACCATCTATGTGCTTCACTTGCATTATTTTTGCCAAAAGCTACTGAATGAACAACTGCAATTCAGTTGGCACAAAATAAACGATAGAATATTTTTTCCTTCATTCCTCTCTGCCGTGGGCATGCAAAGAACAAAGCAACCTCTGTATCTAGATTTTTCTTTCGCATAAAATCTAAGGATCACATACCAATACAAGTTTCCTCAGATGTACAAAATGTTTTTAAATTTTCTAATTAAAGAAATGGATGCCTCTTTCCTAGTTCACCTATGCCCAGAAATAAAGACATAGTAAACAACTCCAATTGATGAATTTAATGTATCTGCATATCACACTACCAATAGCATGTCTATTTCCAGAGTCAAACATGGTCACCTATAGTTTTCTGCAAATTACTATCAGATACATGTACATTTTAGTTACTTCTTTCTTCATTTGAATAGGTTTATAATAAAGATAACAGTTTTGTACTCAGCCTTTTTGTATACTTACTGACTGCCAGTCTGCTCTGCAAGACAAAACAGGAAAAAAGTCAAGGCAGCTGTTAGCTAAACTCTGCCTCAAAAGGTACATTTTGCACTTTTCTTAAACTTTGAGATTTTAAAACCATTCATTATGCAACCCAATAATTGTGCCTTTCACCACCCCCTGAAGCATGCAAGATTCCCCAACGAAGAAACCACAAACATGTTCTGAAGCTATGTTAATTGTGTATTATAACCAGCTGCCACAAGATGCCCAACAGCAAGAGCTAAATCAGCTTCAATTCTTGGCTTCCTTTTGGCACGTGCCACAGACCAGCAATCTCTTTTTATAAGCAAGTCACTGGTGAGAGAGTGTAGTATAAGTGTTCCTGATAGGACTTCATTAATAACTCATCATCATTTGTTAGCCTAAGTTGCACCTCCTTTCATTCTATTTAGGTAGCATCCTTGCCACTGACTCAGAAGACTGTGCTCAAGCCTCCTTCCAGTGACTTGAGCTCATAATCCAGGCTGACATTTCAGTGTAATCAGAGGGAGTGCTGTACTGTCAGAAAAACAACCTCGAGCCCGAGACGTTCAACTAAACCCTGTCTGCCTTCTCAGGTAGATGGTAAAGTACCAAGAGAACTTTTACAAGAGGAGCAGGGGAGTTCTGTGTCCTCACCAACATTTATCACTCAACCAACCTTACTAAAAAGTTTAATTCATCATTCACTTCATTCTTGTTTGTTGGACCTTGCTGTGAGCAAAATGGCTTACACATTTTCCTACATTACAACATTGGCTGTGAAGCACTCTGGGTTGTCCAGAGGTCATGAAAGGCACTACAAAAATGCCAGTCCTTTCTTATTTAATTATGTCAACAACCCATTTAGCAGTTCTTACTATAAAATTATAATATGGCATACCAATATTAGTAAAGCTAACAGCCACTCCTCATTGGCCTATCAGATATTCTGGGCACATCCCAGAAAATTATCAGCAGATTTTTGAGGTACAAAGATTGCCAATTTAAGCATTCACTTAAAAATTACATTTTAAAAACTTTCAGCAATTTAAAATAAATTGTTGGAAAGCATCACAACCCACTCCGATCCCTGACACAGCAGTGGGCTAATGAGTTCCAATTCGTCCTCTGCCAGTGTCAGATGAATCAACTGTTGGAAGTGCTTGAAAATAACACCGAGCTTTCGCCTCCCAATTATCCTTCCTGTGAGAAAGTAAACAGTATCTGCTTTGTACCATCGAATAGTTTGACATACAGCTAACAAACTACAGAGAATCAGACAAAACTGCAACCTGCAATTGCACAATGCATTGCAACAGAAAGTCTACTTATTTATAAGTACATAAAATGCAAATATTATAGTGAATGCTCTGGTATTTAAGGGTGTTAAATTAAATATTTCATCAATCTATCAAATTTTCAATCTGAAGCTATCGCACCAGCACAAATAATGGGAATGCCATTGGCAAATTACTTCATGAAGCCTAGGTACAAGAAAACACGCCAAGAGTAGCAACAAAAATAGCTATACGACAAAAATGGGGAAGAACAATGCAGGTTTCCTACCATGATCAATGGGCGGGAGGGGGTGGTGGTGATTACCTGTGCTTCTCATTCTCGCACTTCCTGGCTGTTTGTTTCTAAACACCACTGGCAGAGGCCCAGGAATTAATCTCAGACTGCTCATATTGCAGGAAAATTAAAGAGAAGCAAAATAAAAACGAGGAAGGTGAAGTGAAAATATCCATCACACTAAAAAACAGAAAAAGTCCATTCACTTATTAAGCTCATTTCATCTACAGATCAAGCAGTTCCATCATCAATTTTATCCTATCCACTAACCTCCTGAGAAACTATTGAACCAAGTTTTGCTCTGCCCAAGAGCTAACATTAAGAAACCTACAGAATATCTGTCTCACCTTACAGCCTATATTATTTGTCTTTTGGAAGTGACAAACCAAGGTCCCATCTATTTGTTCTGAATATTTAAAAAATCCTATCCGAAGAGCAGAAGTTTTCCCAGCGTACTGGGCAACAACCATTCTTTAACCAACACCGCCAAAACTGATGGACTGGTCATTCCTCTCAATGCTCTCTGTGGGACCTTGCTATGCACATATTGGCTGTCACATTTCCCTACATAGCAATAATGACTAAACTTCAAAAGTGTTTCATCAGCTGTGAAGCACCAAGGGATGTCCTGAGCACACGAAAGCTGTTGTATAAATTCAAGTTCCTTTTTTCTTTCAAATTATTAACTCATTGTTTTCCTTGACTTAGTTTCATTACCCCAGCAGCTCCATCAAGATCCCAACAGTATTTGATCATTTTGCATTTGTCTATTAAATATCACATCCAGGTAGACATTTACCCAGTTTTTCCCTTAAATACTTCCTAATGCAGTGTCCACCCCACTGGGTAACACTAGCAACTGACAACTGAAATATCTATTAAGTTTCAATTTATATTTCAACGTCTTCCCATATTTGACTAATAATTGAATAAAACACATAGAATTTACAGACGTTGGCTGTTTGACCCAGTAGGTCTATGCTGTTTATGTCCCAAAGAAGTCTCCTCCTCCCTTGCTTCACCTCAGCCAATCAACATATGCTTCTATTTCTTTCTCCCTCATGTACTTACCTAGCCTCTCCTCAAATGCATCTATGCTATAGATCAATTACTCCGAGTTCCACCACTTGAGTAAAGAGGTAAACAATTCTGATAATTTATTTTGGTCATGAAATAGTCTTCATAATTCAATTATGCTTGCAATTCACCTAATTATGGCCTTTTCCATTCATGAAGTAATCCCAGCGATATAGTAAAAATATCGAGTTAACAAACTGACCATCCTTTACAAATCTGAATACAATGAAAGTTTATATTCAATCTCGTCAGCCAGTTCTAGTTGCTATCAGTGACGCTACATACCAACTGGTTGAAAACAACTGAAAATCGATGGTCAAAGCACTACTTCCACAAATTTTGATACTAAAGCTACAAAACTGAGTAACCCCAAAGTGTTTTTTTTGAAATACTGGGGGATCTTTCAATGACATTGCACACACGTACTGACCTGAAGGTTACCAAAGTACAAGGTGAGTTTGCAACAATGGGGAGACTAGAATGCCAAACAAGGGGGATAGATCAGGTGGGACCAAGTAGTTGGGAGGTTCAGCCAGTTCCTGAAGTCCACAATGGGGTCAGGCAAAGCCCATCAGCACATGGAACTAGGTTGGGTCCTCAACAGTGTAGCTCTTTGGAGGCAAAACTAATATGGATCGATTTCCAATAGGATATGGACAACTTTACACATAAAACTGTACTTTTTTTAATCCAAGTTTTTATGCATGTTACATTTATAAATAAATGTTGTTTTATATGTATATAGACTGGCTGTTCAAAAACCAGTCACTCAAACAAAATGACAAATAGTTTGAGTGAACTAGTCAGTTCATATTGAGATATCTGGTATCTTTGAAAATAATATGAGCAATTTATTTGGTTTTGTGTGGAGTGTTTTCTTTATCTGTCCAGAAAAAAAGCTTCTGATATCTATATTGATATTCATTCCACAAGCACTGAACTGGTTTATATTTAACAGGTCATAGGTAAAATGCAAGACCACCAAAACAGTGGATCTGCACTGCTACAGCTGTGTGGTTGATAGACTGCTCACTTTGATGGGTGCTGTTGTCTGTGCAAAACCATGCAATGTCAACCAACCACAATCTTGGAGGTAAAATGTCAATGTGGCAAAATCAAACGGGACAAACAACCTCAGTGCCATGAGGAGGGTAGTCAGATGATCAGCCAAGGTTGCTGTACTTTCAGTATTCAGTGACCACCCCCACCCCCTGTCCACTACTAGAAGTGACCTATATCAATGTCAGGTAAAGACAGGATCACGGTGAGATCTGATGCCCAACAGCTTAGTAGCCCAGTGATACTCATTCTCACGATTCACATCATAATGGTCACTGTGAGAAGTAAAAGACATGCATAAACTGACGGTGGGCTCTCTTGATGGTAAACTGAAAAAGGAGCGATGCATCAAGGCAGATTGGGGGTACATTGAGGAAGAATGCAACATAAGATGACATTAGAAAACTTGCAGACTGGGTAGTTAAGCGGCAAGTGAGCTTTAACATAGAAAAATGAAAAATGATGTACTTTGGTGGGAAAAACAGAAACATCACTTACACCTCAGAAAATAAGAAACTGAATTGGGGGAAACAGATGAACAAATCATTAAACGTAGCATTACAGGTCAGCAAAGCAATTAAAATGCTAACAAAGCACTGCTATTTATTTCTAGAAGTATAGAATTCCAAAGTAGTGAATTGATGCTAAACTTGTAAGGATCCTGGTCAGGCTGCACTTGCAGCACTGTGAAGAGTTCTGTTTTCCACACTATAAAAAGGACATAGAAGTACTGGATAAAGTGCAGAAGAGATTTAGAAGGATGGTACCAGAACTGAGAGATTACAGCTATTGGAAAAGACCGAACAAGTTGGGGCTTTTTTTCTTCAGACAAGACTTACAGAAGACCTTTAAATTATGGCTGGGCAGAGTGGATGTGGAGAGAATGTTTCCACTTGTGGAAGAATCCAAAAGAGGGGTTATAAATACAAGATATGACTAACAAATTCAACAGGGAAATAAAGAGAAACTTCTTTACTCCCAGTGTGGTCATAATGTGGAACTCGATACAACAGGAAGTGGCTGAAGCAAGTAGCTTAGGTGTTTTCAAAAGGAAATTAGACCAGTGGTTCACAAACTGGGATCCATGGAACCCTGGGGGTCTGCAAAATAATGTGAAATGCAAGCCAAGATGCAGGAGTGGAGCACACCCTTCACATGTGCAGCAAAGAGTGGGTTGGCTGTCTTCAACTAGGAAGGGAGCACAAAAGGATAGACAGAATTCAGTGAGAAGCAGGCACACCCATCTCACTGAAATAAAAACAAGAAATGCTAGAACCACTCAGCAGGTCTGGCAGCATCTATGAAAAGAGAAGCAGAGTTAACGTTTCGGGTCAGTGACCCTTCTTCGGAACTCTCACTGATACATGTCAGTAAATAGGTGTTTTCTTGAAAGTATTAAAACATGCAGCACTATCAAATTATGAGTCTTATATAGCATAAGTTAGATTGGGGGGGGAAGGGGGCAGTCAATGATTACTAATCCATTTGACAGGAGGTCCTTCAACCAAACAAGTTTGAGGAAAAACTAAAGGCATGCATGGGGGAAAAAAAGAGAATAGAAAGATTTGCCAAAAGGCTGAGATGAAGTAGATGGAATGGGAGGAGACTAGTGTGGAGTATAAGAACCAGATTAGTTGACAAAGAAAAAAGGCTTGCATTCAGAAAAAGTGCCTTTCACAACCTCAGGACACCCCAAAGCGCATGACAGCCAATGAAGTACTTTTGAAGTGTAGTCACTGTTGTAGGAAATGCAGCAGCCAATTAACACAGCAAGCTCCCACAAACGACGTGATAATGAACAGATAATCTGTTTTTGTGATGTTGATTGAGGGATAAATATTGGCCAGAACACTGGAGAGAACACTCCTGCTCTTCAAAATAGTGCTGAGAGATTATTTGCGTCTGCTGAGACCTCGGTTTAATGTCTCATCGGAAAGACGGCACCTCCGACGGTGCGGCACTTCCTCAGTATTGCACTGGATTGTCAACCTAAATTTCTGTGCTCAAGTCCTGGAGTGGGTCTTGAACCCACGCTCACACAGTTCGACTGAATGGTCTGTTTCTATGCTGTATATTCTATGTAATATGAGGTAAAGATGGGTTTCGGGAAAGCCTTCCAGGTAGCTGAAGCATTTGTCACAAACGACAGATCAGGGAAGTGCAAAATACAGTATATTTGGAAAAGTGAACCATGTAAACAGTATATAATCTTTTAACAAGGAACTTAAAAAGTTCCTGAAAAAAGATGGTATCTCCAGTTGTTCAGTTAATGCTGTGATGACTCAATTTCAACTGTAAATGCTTAGGGAGTCAAAATTCTGCTTGAATTAGCTGTAGTTTTTTACCCCTGTTTAGTCTGACCCTGGACAGTGTACCAGGAAGTTGGGGAACAGTGTACAAGGCTGCACTACTGACTAGATTTGGTAGACTTAGTGCTGTTCTTTTCTCGACTCTTTTTTATATATTGACAGAGTTTGAGGCAGTCGTATAGATAGGGTACTGTGAAGCTCATGGAAGGGATGAATCGTTAAGGACAAGGATTCTGAAGTCAATGCACTGAGAAACAGGGAACTAACAGATCTGTAAACCAGGAACTTTGGGTGGGATAGGATGCTGGAAAGGAATGTTGGAAGTTATCTGCAGATGAGCGATTGATCAGCGTCCACTGGGGATAGGTGACTAGACCAAGAGAAAGATAGGCATGACAATCAGAAGACGGACACAAAACAGAACAACCAGTCATGCTAAATCTTTTTGGAGCAACTTTAAAGCTATTACACTGGTTGACAGTGCAGTGAAATCTACAGAGTATGAAACCACAATACAAATTTCTAGCACTGCATACACAAAATGTTGCCAAATACTTAATGTGTATCTGGCAACGAATGCTTTTAATCAACTTTTTAATGCATTCCTACCATTTGTACTTTACATCTAAAATTACTTTCAAGAAAACAAAGCAAATAAAATTCCATATTTTTTGAAAAAAGGACAAGACCGTTGTCAATATTGGCAGGCAAATGACTAAACGACATATTATTACTCATCCATTATTTTAACAAGTATTAACCTATTACAAAAAGGCACAGAATAATACCTGTATTCAAATAATGAACAGAAACGATCAAAACATTTTAAACCTGTTAATAACGTCAAAACCATTTGCGAAATTATATTTTCAATTAAAATGTTACAAACACGATTCATAATTAGTTGAAAGGAAAACGATTACAAAGTAATGCTCAAGATTACTTATGATATTTTGTTTATAAGGTAAAATTGATATTACTTTACTTAAATCAAGAAATATAAGCCAAAGTAGGAACATATTAACCAGATTGTATGAACAGAGGGTGTGCAGTTTTCCAATGTGAGGCATCACCTCTGTAAACCTTTCGCGGTACGGTATTAAAATGAGAGACAGCAATTCTTCTCTAGGTTACAATGAGAATATTAAACAGATTCGCTGGCCAGGCGTTCAGGCACCTTCCGCCAGGACTCTAAATCTCTATTTGGTCTCATGGAAAGTAGGATCCGCGGAAAAAGTCGACAACCAACAGGGCCGATAACGTCCCCTGGGGAAACAGGCCAGCCCTTGACCACAGTTCCCCTAATTGGGCGAGACCTCAGAGGCGCTGGCCTGCACTCGCTAACCTCCTCCTCCGCCTCGCTTTTAACGCAGAGGCTAGGCCTCAGCCTCAGGCAAACTCTGTCACGGCAACCCACCGAAATTAAGCCTTACACGCCGCTCCCACTCCATCATTTGAGGGAGACTCACCGTGCTCGGTGTAACACACACAGCTCACTGCCCGTGACGTCTCTTCTTTCTCACCCCAAAACACTCGCAACTCCCTCGCTCCCACCTTCCGTCTGCGGCTGTCACGGCAGAGAGCCAGGCCAGCCAGTGCGCATGTGCCGGCAACCCCGCTGCATCCTGGGATTTGAGTTCTTTCATTCACACCAAGCTGTAAGACTGGAATCTGAGCACGAGATTCTCCCACCTTAGCCCAGGACAGCAAATCATTCGAGTACAGCTACTAACATCAGAGTGATACTTATGCTCAGCAGGTGTAAAAAAAAATTGGAGGCCATTCAGGCCCTCCTGAAGCTGCTGACACATCCAACAGTACCGGCACCTCGCTTCCCGTCCCCTTCAATGTGTGAACCAAGTGTATTGGCAAGTTATTCGATCTTTGAGGTGGGGTGACACACATTAAATCCACACAAGTACACGTCCCAACACTTCAATCAATAAACAGCAGTCAGGGGTGGTAACCCTGACTGATTATTCCCTTTCCTAGCCTACAGTCACAGACCAATTGCAGTGTCTCTGAGATTAGTGAACTCCGAACCAACGGTTGAATCTAAAACTATTCTGCTTCGGAATGACCAAACCACATAGTGCACTTTGGAGGGGTGGGGAGGGAGTGGAGAATGTTAGCAAAATTAAAGCCCATGGGTTTAAGGCACAGTAGAAGCATAGCTACAAGATTGGCTGAAGGACAGAAAGCAGAGTCGTGGTACTATTGTTTTTCAGACCGGAGGGAGGCATACAGTGGTGTTCCCCACTGGTATTAGAACCACTGCTCTTGATATATAGTAATGACTTCGACCTGGGTATATCAGGCATAATTTCATAGTTTGCAAATGATATGGAACTCAAATACAGTAAACAATGAGAATAGTAAGACTTCAGAAAGACACAGACTGGTGAAACAGGCAGACATGGCAGATAAAATTTAATGCAGAGAAGTGTGAAGTGATACATTTTGGTAGGAAGAATGAGGAGAGGCAATATGAATTAGCTGGTGCAATTTTAAAGGAGATGCAGGAACAGAACGAACTGGAGGTTTATGTATACAAACCCTTGAAAGTGGCAGGACAAGTTCAGAAGGCTGTTATAAAGTACATGGGATCCTTGGCTTTTCATTAATAAAGGAATAAAGTACAAAAGCAAGGAATGAGATCAACTTTTATAAACTGGTTAGGTCTCAGATGGAATATTGTGTTCAATTTGGGCACCACACTTTAGGTAGGATGTCAAGGACTTAGAGAGGGTGCAGAAGAGAGTGACGAGAATGGCACCAGGGATGAGGGATTTCAGTTATGTGGAGAGAAAAGAGAAACTGGGTTTCCCTAAAACAGAGAAGGTTAAGAGATTTGATAGAATGGTTCAAAATCATGAACAGTTTTGATAAATAAGGAGAAATAGGTGACAGAAGGGTCAGTAATCAGAGGTCACATATTTAAGGTGATGGGCAGAAGAATCAGAGGTGACATGAGGAAACTTTTTTATGCAGTGAGTTGTGGTGATTTGGAATGAACTGCTTGAAAGGATGGTGAAAGCAAATTTAATAGTAATATTTGAAAGAGAATTGGATAAATACTTAAAGGGAAAAAAATTACAGGACTATCAGGAAATGGCTGGGAATTGGGATTAATTGGATAGATCTACCAAAGAGCTGGCACAGACATGATTGGCTGAATGGCCTATTTATGTGATGTATCATTCTCTGATTCTATAATCTATTCACTGCGCCACTGGGAACTGTTCTTATTTTCAAGAGATGTTCATCAACAAAGGTTACATTTTTAAATTAAAGAAAGTGATTGTCACTTCCAGAAAATAACAATTTAAAGGAAACAGTACCTCAGTTGTCTGAGAACATGGTGGAGGCAGGTTCAGTTGAAGCATTCAAAAGAGCATTAGACAGTTATATGAAAAGGAAGAATGTGCAGGGTTACGGGGATAAGGCAGGGGAATGGAACTGAGGGTATTGCTCTTTCAGAGAGCTGGTGCGGACACGATGGGCCGAATGGCTTCCTTCTGCACTGTAACAATTTTGTGATTCTGTGAATTACAACAGCAGAGAACATCGAGTCATCATTTTCACTATTATGTCAAGCTCCAGTGATATGATGACACAATGCAAAACTATAATATTGTACTTAATGAAGTTCTACTACCACATACCACTATTAGTTCATTCTTCATGACATTTGGTGATGACACTGGATCTCCAGGTGAGTCTGCCAACAACACAGATGTAAGCTCTACAATACTTTCAGATATGGCTTGAACAGAAATGCTTAGTAGCTGTTGATGCCTTCTTTGATAAAGAGATTGAATAAGATGAGTGATAATAGAAAAACATGCTCCACTCCTCTTTGGAGACAGATAGGTTCAGTGAATCTCTCACCTACACGCATGAATCTTGAGGCTGGAGTACAGATCCCAGATAATATCTAAAATATGGCTATGCACTCCCAAAGCTTCCAGCTTCCTCTTAAAGGCAAAATTATTTTAAAAGTTGATAAATTCAATGTTAGTGGCTGTACTCTGAGCGTTGTTATGTTCTACAATCTCATATAAAACTGTAGCCTGTCCTGTACAGTACTCACAAGAGCAAGATCCTGTCTGTTCCCTTCAGCCTCAAGGGTACTCACGACGAATGGAGTGCAGTTTGAAGAATCACAACGAGAACTGATGAGCTGTTGTACCACATGATTTTAACTGGAATTGTTTTGGATTATACTAGGGTTGTTAACTGTGGTTGGATGTATTCCTGGAGGTTTTATCACATGACCTTCCATCACCAACTGCCCCACTCAGTTTAAACAGGCTTTTTTCCCATCAGCAATATTTTTTATAACTAATAAGGTGAAGTGTTAAAATAAAAGAAACTTTTTTTAATGCCCCTGTTATTTTTCTCCCAGGTTGCTTGCAGCAGTATCCAGTCAATTAATCTTTAACTCTTGGAGACTTCAGAACAATCCTGGAGGGTGGGTAACCCTACATTTTACGCCACTACATCTAATAGGGGAATTGCAAATCCTGTGTATGTCAGTACAGTAAAAATTGACTAACCAATTGTAGTTTCCAACTGAAGTGTCAACAAGTAGTACCCTGTCTAAGCTTTGTAACTGGTTTAGTTCAGTATAGGCCCACATCCCAGCTTTTTCATAAGTCTGACATGTTTTAGTGATAAAGGCAATCAACCAACGAGGTGGGAGATGTTACAAAGATTTAGCCAATGGACTTGACCAAAATAAGTATTTAAAAAATCTGTTGCCTTTAGAGTCTGACAGTCCTGGAAAACAACCAACCATACAACATGATATTAGTAAAAAGCGCCTTGGGACATTTTACTATGTTATAGGCACTATAAAAATGCACGTCATTGTTGTTGTTGTAAAAAGTAAAATACTGCAGCAGCTGGAAATCTGAAACAAAAGCTGGAAACACTCAGGTCAGTCATCATCTGTGGACAGAACAGACAACTTGATGTTTCTGGTATGAATCCTTCATTGTAACTGTTCTGAAGAAAGGTCTGCACTGAAAACGCCATTGAGGACAGTAGCATAGTGGTAATGTTACTGGGCGAGTAATGCAGAAGCCTGGACAAATACTCCAGAGACATGAGTTCAAATCCCACCACAGCAGCTGGAGGAATTTAAATTCAATTAAGTATATCTGGAATAAAATATTAGTCTCATTAATAATGAACATGAACCTACCAGATTATTGTAAAAACCCCTCTGGTTCACTAATGTCTTTCAGGGGAGGAAATCTGCTGTCCTTACCTGGTCTGGCCCACATGTGACTCCAGACCCACACCAATTTGGTTGACTTTTAACTGCCCTCTGGAATGGCCTAGCAAGCAACTCAGTTGTAGGTGGCTCACCACCACCTGTTCAAGGGCAATTAGAGATAGGCAAGAAACACAGGTGTTGCCAGTGATGTTCACATTCCAAGAACGAATAGAAAAAAATGTCAACTTTTCTCCACAGATATTGACTTACCTGCAGTGTGTTTCCATTTTTATCTGTTTTTCTTTCAACAGGATATTCAACAAACAAAAATTTCAGCAGCAACTGAAAAGTGATCAATCTGGAAGACTCACACAGTATCACTAAGTGAAGCAGAGTTACTACATCGATATAGAATACTTCCAGTGATCCAACTAGAATTTGCACTCAATCAGCATTTCAGAAATTGACAGAACTTTAGATTATGTCTCACATCCAGATAGTTCAGGAAGACAAAAATAACTCATCTGCTGTTGTTCCTAGGACTGAATAATTATTTTCAGTTACATTTGAATTTTAGATACTAGAAGCAGTGGTATAGTGTGCTGACACAATACTGTGCACCATGGAGTGATACGACAATTTCTGTTTCCATAGAGTGTTCTGAACGCTGGACTTTGTAGCATGATTATGTTTTAAAAACTGTGATTTTTAATGTAGTTTAAGATGGAGCCACAGAAGTCAGGTGAGCTCACATCAACTCTGCTTCAAGACAAGACAGGGATCTTGGTTACAAGGACAACAAAGAACCCAGATCAAAGATCTTTTTGAAAGGCAGTGATTGGATGGGTATAACACCTGAGAACAATGGGTTTCACCCTCCCAGACTTTCAGAATGTAAACAAGGAGTCAGTGGTTCTGAAAATGTAAATACAAATGGCAGTTGCTGATACCTGGAAAGCCTGGGTGGCTCTACTATAGCCAGACATGTGGACTTTGCATATTGGAAAAGAAAACTGGCTATTAACTTTTGATTCCGGATAAATTCAACAGATTTTCAGAAGGCAAGTAGGCTGTAAGGAAGACCGGAAGAAGACCAGCAGTGGCAGCCTCAGAGAGGAGTGAGGGAACACCTGCTCTCAGAAGACTGATACAGCGAAAGGCTGCAAAGACTTGAACCTGTTTTGCAAGTTGAGGTTTGCGGAGAAGTAAAAAGACCCAACGGGATCACCAGACATCACCTTATTCATGAAAGTCCAGGTCGCAAGTGCTTGCAAGAAGTGAGCAAAGAGGACAGTGACTTTGAGAAAGGTCTGGGAGGTCCAACCCATTGCAACTGGGAGCAGTTTGGGACTTTTAGCTGTAAAGATTTCAGCATCGAGTTGGACTGTGTAATGCATAAGTATGATATAAGGTTTTCAAGCATTTTAATAAGTGAAGAAAAACACTTTTCTCTGTAATTTGGGGTATTAACTACTGACTGGGGATTTCTTTTAGTTTAGTTGTTATGATAAAAGTCTTAAGTTGTAAAATCTTGTGTAATTATTTAAAGGCTGCTTATGCTGACAACGCAACCACTAGGTGGTGTAGTACTTGCACATGCGCAAATGCAGGCTCTTCAACTGGAACGTCAGTGTCAGCGACGTTCAGGCAGCTGCCAGGATTAAAGATTGGGGCGGCACAGTGGCGCAGTGGTTAGCACCGCAGCCTCACAGCTCCAGCGACCCGGGTTCAATTCCGGGTACTGCCTGTGTGGAGTTTGCAAGTTCTCCCTGTGTCTGCGTGGGTTTCCTCCGGGTGCTCCGGTTTCCTCCCACATGCCAAAGACTTGCAGGTTGATAGGTAAATTGGCCATTATAAATTACCCCTAGGATAGGTAGGTGGTAGGGAAATATAGGGACTGGTGGGGATGTGGTAGGAATATGGAATTAGTATAGGATTAGTATAAAATGGGTGGTTGATGGTCGGCACAGACTCGGTGGGCTGAAGGGCCTGTTTCAGTGCTGTATCTCTAAAAAAAAAATGGTGCTGCTCAATTTATCACAGGAAATGCTCGTGGTTAGATTGGTCTAGCAAACTAACCTTATATTAAGTTGGATGGAAGCCCTGTAATATGCTATGTAGTTATAGGATACTAACTGTATCCTCAGATCCATTGAATATTCCAGTAATCCTATTAAATACAAAATGAATTTTATGATTGCATTTCCATTGGAAGACAGTGAATTGCCACCCGGATGGATGGAAAGGAAAATCGGGCAGCGTATAAAATGAGCTGCCAATTTGTTATTGTGATCCGTTTATATGACTGACCAGGACTGATTTCACCCGAACGCAGCCTCTCATTCCCGCCTCAACGGCCACTCTTCCCGCCTCGACAACTCGCTTCCCCCCCTCAGCCACTCGCTCCAGACCTCGCTGCTCCCCCTGACTCCTCTGCCAAGTTGTTTGCCTCTCTTCCGCACCCCGTTCGCTAGCTCCCCACTTCCCCCCACCCCACCCCTCCAGCTACTATCTCCATGCCCCGTCGCTTCTCTCCTCTCGGCCATTCGCTCTCACATTTGATCGGTCTCAACACGCCGCCCGAAGAAGCGAGGGGTGAAGGGGCGACGTAGGAGCGAGTGGCCGAGAGGAGGGAAGGGGCACAAAGAACAAAGAACAAAGAAAATTACAGCACAGGAACAGGCCCTTTGGCCCTCCAAGCCTGCGCCGATCCAGATCCTCTATCTAAACATGTCGCCTATTTTCTAAGGGTCTGTGTCTCTTTGCTTCCTGCCCATTCATGTATCTGTCTCGATACATCTTAAAAGACGCTATCGTGCCCGCGTCTACCACCTCCACTGGCAACGCGTTCCAGGCACCCACCACCCTCTGCGTAAAGAACTTTCCACGCATATCCCCCCGAAACTTTTCCCCTCTCACTTTGAACTCGTGATCCCTAGTAATTGAATCCCCCACTCTGGGAAAAAGCTTCTTGCTATCCACCCTGTCTATACCTCTCATGATTTTGTACACCTCAATCAGGTCCCCCCTCAACCTCCGTCTTTCTAATGAAAATAATCCTAATCTACTCAACCTCTCTTCATAGCTAGCGCCCTCCATACCAGGCAACATCCTGGTGAACCTCCTCTGCACCCTCTCCAAAGCATCTACATCCTTTTGGTAATGTGGCGACCAGAACTGCACGCAGTATTCCAAATGTGGCCAAATCAAAGTCCTATACAACTGTAACATGAGCTGCCAACCCTTGTACTCAATACCCCATCCGATGAAGGAAAGCATGCCGTATGCCTTCTTGACCACTCTATTGACCTGCGTTGCCACCTTCAGGGAACAATGGACCTGAACACCCAAGTCTCTCTGTACATCAATTTTCCCCAGGACTTTTCCATTTACTGTATAGTTCACTCTTGAATTGGATCTTCCAAAATGCATCACCTCGCATTTGCCCTGATTGAACTCCATCTGCCATTTCTCTGCCCAACTCTCCAATCTATCTATATTCTGCTGCATTCTCTGACAGTCCCCTTCACTATCTGCTACTCCACCAATCTTAGTGTCGTCTGCAAACTTGCTAATCAGACCACCTATACTTTCCTCCAAATCATTTATGTATATCACAAACAACAGTGGTCCCAGCACGGATCCCTGTGGAACACAACTGGTCACACGTCTCCATTTTGAGAAACTCCCTTCCACTGATACTCTCTGTCTCCTGTTGCCCAGCCAGTTCTTTATCCATCTAGCTAGTACACCCTGGACCCCATGTGACTTCACATTCTCCTCAGCCTACCATGGGGAACCTTATCAAACACCTTACTAAAGTCCATGTATATGACATCTACAGCCCTTCCCTCATCAATCAACTTTGTCACTTCCTCAAAGAATTCTATTAAGTTGGTAAGACATGACCTTCCCTGCACAAAACCATGTTGCCTATCACTGATAAGCCCATTTTCTTCCAAATGGGAATAGATCCTATCCCTCAGTATCTTCTCCAGCAGCTTCCCTACCACTGACGTCAGGCTCACCGGTCTATAATTACCTGGATTATCCCTGCTACCCTTCTTAAACAAGGGGACAACATTAGCAATTCTCCAGTCCTCCGGGACTTCACCCGTGTTTAAGGATGATGCAAAGATATCTGTTAAGGCCCCAGCTATTTCCTCTCTCGCTTCCCTCAGAAACCTGGGATAGATCCCATCCGGACCTGGGGACTTGTCCACCTTAATGCCTTTTAGAATACCCAACAGTTCCTCTCTCCTTATGCCGACTTGACCTAGAGTAGTCAAACATCTGTCCCTAACCTCAACATCCGTCATGTCCCTCTCCTCGGTGAATACCAATGCAAAGTACTCGTTTAGAATCTCACCCATTTTCTCTGACTCCACGCATAACTTTCCTCCTTTGTCCTTGAGTGGGCCAATCCTTTCTCTAGTTACCCTCTTGCTCCTTATATATGATTAAAAGGCTTTGGGATTTTCCTTAACCCTGTTTGCTAAAGATATTTCATGACCCCTTTTAGCCCTCTTAATTCCTCGTTTCAGATTGGTTCTACATTCCCGATATTCTTTCAAAGCTTCATCTTTCTTCAGCCGCCTAGACCTTATGTATGCTTCCTTTTTCCTCTTAGCTAGTCTCACAATTTCACCTGTCATCCATGGTTCCCTAATCTTGCCATTTCTATCCCTCATTTTCACAGGAACATGTCTCTCCTGCACGCTAATCAACCTCTCTTTAAAAGCCTCCCACATATCAAATGTGGATTTACCTTCAAACAGCTGCTCCCAATCTACATTCCCCAGCTCCTGCCGAATTTTGGTATAGTTGGCCTTCCCCCAATTTTGCACTCTTCCTTTAGGACCACTCTCGTCTTTGTCCATGAGTATTCTAAAACTTACGGAATTGTGATCACTATTCCCAAAGTAGTCCCCTACTGAAACTTCAACCACCTGGCCGGGCTCATTCCCCAACACCAGGTCCAGTATGGCCCCTTCCCGAGTTGGACTATTTACATACTGCTCTAGAAAACCCTCCTGGATGCTCCTTACAAATTCTGCTCCATCTAGACCTCTAACACTAAGTGAATCCCAGTCAATGTTGGGGAAAATTAAAATCTCCTATCACCACCACCCTGTTGCTCCTACATCTTTCCATAATCTGTTTACATATTTGTACCTCTATCTCACGCTTGCTGTTGGGAGGCCTGTAGTACAGCCCCAACATTGTTACCGCACCCTTCCTATTTCTGAGTTCTGCCCATATTGCCTCACTGCTCGAGTCCTCCATAGTGCCCTCCTTCAGCATAGCTGTGATATCCTCTTTGACAAGTAATGCAACTCCTTCACCCCTTTTACCTCCCTCTCTATCCCGCCTGAAGCATCGATATCCTGGGATATTTAGTTGCCAATTATGCCCTTCCCTCAACCAAGTCTCAGTAATAGCAATAACATCATACTCCCAGGTACTAATCCAGGCCCTAAATTCATCTGCCTTACCTACTACACTTCTTACATTAAAACAAATGCACCTCAGACCACCAGTCCCTTTGCGTTCATCATCTGCTCCCTGTCTACTCTTTCCCTTAGTCACGCTGACTTCATTATCTAGTTCCTTACAGGCTTTAGTTACTACCTCCTTACTGTCCACTGACCTCCTCATTTGGTTCCCATCCCCCTGCCACATTAGTTTAAACCCTCCCCAACAGCGTTAGCAAAAGCACCCCCAAGGACATTGGTTCCAGTCCGGCCCAGGTGTAGACCGTCCAATTTGTAATAGTCCCACCTCCCCCAGAACCGGTCCCAATGTCCCAAAAATCTGATTTAATGGGGTACAAGGTTGCCACCCACCTCTCTCTGCATTCCATAAAGGAGACATGCAGTTGGAGCGAAAGTAAGAATTGAAATTGATTAAAAATAATGTAAAAATAGAATTACACTTACATAATTTTTTTCTTTCTCTTCTGTTGGGTCCAGAACTCTATGGCCCATATTTTACTCATGGTGTGAACCCTTTACAAAAGTTAATAACCTGTTGAGGAAATGGCCATGCAATGTATTTTCTTCAGCTAAATTGGATTTCCTTCCATGTGTAAAGTGTTGAGATGTAAAAAAAATAACAAAATCAACTAGAAAAAAAATGCTTGGTAAGGGCTTGTTGACTGATTGTTCATGTCAGCAATGTGCTTCCTGACAATTTTTGCACAGGAACATTTGGTGCTTTCCTTAATGTAGAAAGCACTCAAAATGTGTGATATCTCATCTATTCAGACCTGCTGTTCATTTTCAAACAGAAATGCAAGATTTAGTGGCTTGCATCAGTTTCAGTACTACACGGAAGTGTTCTGACAGACACCTCCGACAGCCTTCAGATGCTGCTTGCTACCATGTCATCTCACTTCTCCTACGAGTCCTTAACTCTAACCCTGGTAGTAATGCACAGTTCACCTTCCATGACAGCCCTAAGTACCCAGTGTCAGACCACTTATCCTTTATGTTAGAGTGCTCATCCCTGAAGTCAGATCACACACAATCAATGTCAAACACACACACAGCTCCATTATCAGTATACAGACATGATATCAGACAACATACTCCCACTTTCAGTCTCCAATTTTGAAAAATACACCTAATGTCAGTCCAGCCACATCTGATATCAGAGGCACACAAAAATTTCTGAATGTCTTTGTATTTTCAACTATGCAAACAGTCTGTTAGTTCCCTGAGAAATGTTACACATGACCAGAAGTGTAAGTACATGTCATTTGGTAAGTTTCATTTTCAAATGAATGAAGCACAAATCCAACAGGAGGAAATCTCAATGATCCCACCATTTTGATAGGGGATGCAAAAGTAGTTGAATTTTAAAGGAGAATATGAGCCTATAGCTCCCTTATACTCCCATCTGCTTCTATTCAGCATTCCCTGGGGGCAATTTTAAACTGCAACTCACCCATTTCATGCCTGGAAAATGGGCGACAGGTAAAGGATAATTGGATGGAGACTTTGGATACCTCTTTGATGTGCAAAATTCACCTGATTCAACTTTCAGGCTTGCATTTAAATGAGCACCCAGTACTCCTGCCCACATCAGGCAGGAGACTTATATACATATGTCCTATGCCTATTTTAATTCATTCACTAAATGTGGGCATTTATTGCCCATCCCTAATTGGTGAGATGGCTTCTTGAATAAACTGAGTGGCTTGCTAGCTCATTTCAGATGGCAGCTAAGAATCAACCACCTTGCTGTGTGTGTAGAATCACATATAAGTCAGGCTGGGTAAGAATGGCAGATTTCCTTCCCGAAAGGACATTAGTGAATCAGGTACATTTTTACATTTATTATGGTAGATGGTAGAAGTTTCATGGTTACCATTACGGATACTAGCTACTTATTCCAGATTTATTTAATTTAAACTTTTGTCTTCAGATCATTAGGCCAGGCCTCTGGATTATTAGTCCAGGAACATAACCACTATGCTACCATACTTACTCATGGTAGTAGTCGGACCCCAATTCCATTTTCATGTCGAAATGGGTGGAGCATGAATCATGCACACTGAACCCAGTTGTACCAGACACTGAGCAACC
Source organism: Heterodontus francisci (assembly GCF_036365525.1). Lineage (NCBI taxonomy): Eukaryota > Metazoa > Chordata > Chondrichthyes > Heterodontiformes > Heterodontidae > Heterodontus > Heterodontus francisci. The sequence continues at coordinate 23,059,860 of NC_090402.1, forward strand.
TAATCAAAAGTCCATAAGGAGACCGTTGCAGGTTTCTCCAAAAACAATCTGGAAAATTTGAGAGTGTGGAAATTTATATGTACCCAGAGAGCAGAGCAAAAGTACTCCTCTGGGCCCCACAAAAGTACAGAAGCCCACCGCTAACTCATTCTCGCTTCCCACCTGGGATCAGCTCCTGCATACCCTTAAACCCCCACCACCCCACAACAGCCCCAACCTGTCAGCCAGCTCCATGTAGAAGCTAGGTGATTTTCAGCCTTCCAAAGCTGGCGAACTACAGAGGAGTGCCAATTTGGCGTCTGCAGCTTGTCAGTTAAGCTCGGACAAAAGGAACAAACCTGAAAATAGTTTGGGCCTCCCATATCTGCTACCCCATGCCCAAGGGGGCAGATTTGAACATCTAGAATGACACATTGGACGACACCAAGCTCTACAGGTATTCACTCGCATCTACCAAACCCCCTTCATCCTGGAGAGAAAAGATAATACCTTGCTTCTTTTATCCACTACCAACCATTTCCTTAAACCTCTGGTCCCTGTCCCCCACCTCGAACAAATTGCAAGGAACTCATGGACTTCTTTATTTGACACAGTGTGCTTCCTCTCTGATCAGTATATTTTTCATTCCTAAATGCTATTCCAGACCTATAATTTATTTCCTAACAATACAACCTGAGTAAGTGATCAATGACTTTTGATAATTTTAGATTTCTGAAGGTTGGGAAGTTGAGCTACTGTTTATACAGCAAAAGTAACCTACTATATTTTCTGGGGTTTTTTCTGATTTCTAGCATTCATGATCTTTGTCTTTATCTTAACTGTGTTGTGGGCCTGCCAAATCCAACTTGGCAACTTGTGGCAGAGAATCATTGGAGATTCTGACAAAAACTAAATAGAAAGCAAAGTGCACAAACTGAATAAAACATGCGAGAAACCCAAACAAGTCCTGGTTCATTAACACTTCCAACTGCATTGTATTGCCATTTTACATGATTTCAAAACATTGCTGATTAAGTATAATTTATGTGAATTATCATAGAAAATTGTCTGAGTACAAATACAATTTTCTGCATCTGATAAACACTTCTAATTTGTGATATCTGATTAAATAGACTAACCTCATACTGATAAACTGAAAGCTAATTCAAAGCCTTTTAAAACACTTTGTTCTGACATATACAGTATAGATGCCCTTCTTATTTTTCATTTGCAATCTGAGACTACGTTATTTATACCTTCTGTGACCCAACATAAGATTTTTAATAGCACAAATACATGCAACTGTTGAAAAAATGATTTCATAGCTGACTTTCTGTCGGGTAATAGTGTTTTAGCATTATTTCTATTTGTAGCTGCATGACTCTATTCTTTATAATAGGTAATAATTAGATCAGTGACATTTACCATTACCAGTAATACACAATTTCCATTGTCTACTAAACACATGCATTAATTCTGATTTTCAATATAATTGAAAGCCAATTGAAATCTTAATGAAGGGATTTTCTGTTATGAAATATACAACCTATGCTATTTTTCTTGACAAATTACAATATTAATGTGATAGTTTTCAGACCAAGTTGAAATATAATACACGAGAGCTATAAAAATACTTACAAAAGCATATATCATTCAGATACTTTAAATGGTACTTTGAGAAAGAAAGATTTAAGAATATATCAACGGCCAGCAGCTGCAGACAAAAATAAACCCAGGTGGAGAATGTAGTCTTTGGGTAGAACTTATTGTTCCCATATCAATTATGTGGTTCCACTGAAAGACAATGGGATAAGAATTATGTCTTCACAACCTGAATTCTGATGGAGTGGTAGCCTGTTGTAGAACCTATCCAATAGTCATTCAGTTGAGTATAGAGGGAATCCTGCACCTGTTCTTTACTATAATTGACTTGGGAATACTTGATGTCCACACTGGTTATCTAAATTAAAACAAATTCCACTACCCAATATGTATATCCCTCACCTTAATAAGCACCAATGTTACAGTCGATTGTGTTGGTAAAAGGGGACAATGGTTGGCATCCTTCCATCTACGAAATATGACAGACATGCAGCAAACTATCCATTTAGGTGGGGTGTCTTCTCTTGGTGCACCTCTGCTTATGGCGGTGAAGGCCAATCCTTGAGAGACAGAAAAGGGACAGTTTCCTTTTTATGAGGGTGACCTATGGTGTGTTACCCATACCAAGGAGCTGATCAGTTGCCAATATCTCAGGGATTGTTGCCATCGCTTAGGAAGGAAGCAAGGAAATGCATTGCTGTCATACTGCCTGAATACCAAAGCTGTCTGGGAAATAATCCAATGGGTTCTTTTAGATTCATGGATGGCTCGTGTCTGGCAGAAGCTCAGTGTGTTCAGAAAGATGCCTACATCTTCAGGAGCCATTTTTCATTTATTTTGAGAGTTTATTTCTAATGTGCTCCGGTTAGTTGTGGCCTGAAAGCCCAATGATGTGCACTGCCTTTGAGTTCATATGCAACTAAATGCCCCAACATCACAGATAATAACACAAACAAAGTTATTTCCAGTACCTAACTCAGTCACTCTTCTCTCTACCTGTTTTTCAATCACTCCTTCTAATCTCTCTCAAAGTTTTGGTGTCCATTCCTTATTTGTTCCAATTTATTTTTGTCTCCTCACCAATTAAAGCAACTAAGGATATTTTCTATTTCAAAGGTACTACTGTCTTGCTGTTGTCTGAATTCAAGAGCAGTCCAAGTGAGCTTGGCACAGAACCCGAGGGTGCAAGGATAGCCCCTTTTCCCCAATGCCATAGCATGAATCTGTAACATAGATCCTGTGACCAAGTCATGGCCATATCCGTCTTCTCCCCGATGGGCACATTTATGTTATAAGGTCATGGGGTCACTTCCAACTCATTAACCTCATAATTGACTAGCTTAAACTAGAATTTAATTGGCTGCCAAACTTTATCACTGGTAAATTTACTGCAACAGAGCCGTATTAAAGAATTCAGTGTTAGAAACAATGGGTTTGCCTCTGAATGGCTTTCTTTGATCAAATTTAAATGAGGAAACTGAAAAATCCAACTATGCTTCTTTTTTGTCTTTTTCATTTCTTCTCCCATTTTTTTCTTCTCCTTTCCTGAAGCTGTTGACTATCTCACTGGACTGTACATCCACAAGCGACCAAATACCATCAGTTGTGTCTATGTTGTTCACTATGTGGAGCATCATAAAGGAGCCCATTCCAATTCACATGCTGATTTCACCTGCCTTAACCATCAGCACTGAGACCAATTGTAGGCCATATATTGGTTTGGCAGCTGAGCTTATCTAAATCCTTGTCTGCATCATTCAGCTACTCAATGAACAATAATGGATAAATTCATTGAATTATCATGGGAAAGCAGTACTCAAATTCATATTATCATTTAATACAATTTCTGTAGACCAGTATAAATTGTATGATGCTTTCTTTCTCAAAATATGTCTTTCTCTATTTCCTTTCTCATACTCCATAATTTATAATCTAAATAAAATTAGTCTGAATGTGAATTATTATGTTGTGTGATGAAAGTAAATTACTTACAAATTTATTTAAATTGGATCCTTTTTTAGGTTTCAAATCTGAGATCCACATAAACTGGAGCGGAAAGAGCCATCTACTGGATAGAGCATATATTGCAAGTTAGACATCCATTACTCAGTTTTGGAGACAAATAGGGAATTTCATCATATATCATTTTTTATTTTTAATATCTACTTATGGACTTTTGCTGATCACATTAAAATTTATTTACTGCAGCTGGGAAGAAGGTGAAATTCCTTGGAGGTTCTGCCAGTCTCCTGCCGTAACATCTATGAAAACCTGGTACTTTGTGGACAAAAACGCGAGTAATTTCCTACTGATTTTAGAGCAACTTGCCTAGCAACAAAAAATATGCTCTAGCTGACCTCACGACATCCCTGAGTAAGTATGCTTTAACTGACCTACGAATGTACCAATGACAAAATTAGGTTTCTTTGTTTGACTTCGATTTAGTGGTTGTTTAAATTAAGTCATATATATGCAATTACAAAACCAGCAGTACAGATTCTAGCACTAAGCTTATTTCAATACGGTATTGATGATTACATTAGTTACAAAGGAATAATTCAAACTTGAAAAATAATGTCTGAAAGTGCTGGAAATACTCAGCAGGTCTGGCAGCATCTGTAGAGAGAAACTGTTTGTGTTTCAGGTCTGTGACCTTTCATCAGAACTGGCAAAGGTTAGAAATGTAACAGGTTTTAAGCAGGTAAGGTGGGGGGGGGGGGGGAAAGAGAACAAAAGGAGGGTGTGTGATTGGACAGAGGGCCGGAGAGATTAACTGACAAGGATGTCATGGGGCAAAGACAGAGAGTGTGCTAATGGTGTGGTGAAAGACAAAGCATTAGTGCAGAGGGAGTGTTAATGACAGAATG